>NC_090284.1:59079744-59702244 GCF_037392515.1 Haliotis asinina
CACTGCATTGTTTGACTGGGCGCACCACTCTGCAGTAGCCACTCTTATAATAAATGTGACGATCTAGTATGGAGGCTAATGTCACGAGCAACGAAGATACACCATCGGGTTCCGATAACACATTTCCAGATAATAAACAAATAGCATTTAATAACATGAAATAAGGCCGTGTCTGTCTGTCTGTCTATCGATGTGTGTAGAGACAGATATGAATGTGTGTCGGTGTTAGAAAGAGGGTCACAGTGTGTGTATGTGTGTGTCTATGTGTTAAAGTGAATGTGTCATATTATAAAATGTGTATGTATAAAATGTAATGTACACATTTCATGAAATTTTCAGACGCATTTTGACACATTTCCTGCTATGAACTTTCTCCTTAATTTGCAATGAAAACAGTAGAATGAGCCAATACGTGCTTTAAAGTCAGTCACAGAACATACAAGTCAAAACGAAGCAATGGCAATTTTAAAAGGATAATGATTACGTAATTGTAACACAGTGTTGAATCCTGTTGGTAGAAAATGTGCTACCTGTGTGAAGTCAATCACACAACAAACAGATGAGCTTAATCTTTTGGCTTGAAAACGAAACAATGACAATATCTACCAGCTATCTATATAAGAAGAAGGACTGAGATTGAAGATTGTGGTTGTCACAGATCTACCTCATTTTATTTTATGATATCGGATTTCAGTGACATGTATGTTTGCTGCTGGTCATTGGCACACAATATTCATAACACTGTCCGTTTACAGAAGCAGGTCAAATGTGGATTGATTAGGATAATCAAGATCGTCTTTATACTAGAGCTGTGACGATATATCGTAGCATCGACAACCGTGATACTGTGTCGGACGATAAATATATCGATACTTTTCTCGTATCCTGATAGATATCGTTGACCTTAAGATGGTTAATTTTCATTAGAAATTGACGGTTATGTAAAATTTACACTGTTATTTAATATCAATATATAATTGGTTAAAGAAAACAACTAAAGATAGCACATTGAGATGTGAACCATATCCCATCGCTCTAAGATATCGTGATTCGTGTCGTATTGTGAATTATGTGCATCGTCACACCTCTACTTAATACGACAAAGGAGTATATTTGGTATATTTTTTATTTTCATGGGACATTTCACGTTAACTACAACAACAACAAAATAAATATATTTCTGTTTCTAGGTAAATATTTTCCTCTCACTTGCAAACTATGTAGAACAAGCTTTATGGATGTTAAAGGTTGTATATAAGGTTTGCTCGTACATTACGTCCCAGCCGTGGTAAAATGCCGCTAAAAGAAGTCACTTGCAATCTATACCATGGGTGCATATCCCGGTGCATATACACTTATCCTCTTGTAAAGACAAATGTATGTTATTTTTTATTATGCATTCATTCCTTGCCACTCACTTGCGTATAGCTTAAAATCCACCCAACATATCTTAAACTACCTTTATACCATCCTGTGTTGGTATATTTAAGGCACATTTTCTATGTAAGCGTTCAGTGACAGGGCATGTGCAATCATTTGGGAACAAAAGATTAGGGATTAGATGTCCTGGACCCAGGAGTGGCGATTTGATGCCTCTTGTGGTGACCTAGTCAGGGGAGAGTTCTCTCCCCTTCGCTAGTCATACCATGATCACGGCATACGGGTCCACTTGCACATGGATACAACCCAGGTTCGTGATAACGGTGGTGATCGGATCGGATAGGTGAGTGTGAGATATATGGTTCTTGTGAGTCTGATTGTGAGATAGATGAGTGTTAGCTAAATGCTTCTGGTGAGGCATATGGTAGTTGTGAGATAGATGATTGTGAGATAGAAGTTTCTGGCGAGGCAGATGGTGGTTGTGAGATAGGTGAATGTAAGCTAGGTGTTTCTGGTGTAGCAGATAGTGTTGTGAGATAAAATATGATGAATGTGAGATGGATGGATCAGGCGAGACAAATAGTGACCTATGATATTGTTGGCTGCCGGACAGCCAGGTGATGTAATATGTGGTTACCATGAGGTAGGCTTCGGTGAGAGTGATTGTTGTGGTGAGCTAGGTGATGGTGAGATGGATGGTGGCGGTGGAACAAATGGCTGTTGCGAGATAGCTTGTTCAGAAATAAAGTTCGTGGCGAGAGGTGATCATATCATGGTGGTTGTGAGATAATAGTAATTAGTTATTTTGCGATAGGTGCTTATCGTGAGGTAGGTCTTGGTGAGACTGGTGGTGGTGGAGAGTTAGGTGGTTGTGAGAGAGATAGTGGTGGTGAGATAGGTGGTTGTGGGACTTTGGGATTGTCTGATAGAGTTGTGATAGTTGTATTGCGAGGTTTGTAAGATGGATGATAGTGGTGAGAAAGGTGGTGGTAGTGAGGTGGATGGTGGTAATAAGGTGGATGGAGGTAGTGAGGTGGATAGTGGTAGTGAGGTGGATGATGGTAGTGCGGTGGATGGTGGTAGTGAGTTGGATAGTGGTAGTGAAATGGATGGTGGTAGTGAGGCTGATGGTGGTAGTGAGTTGGATGGTGGTAGTGAGATGGATGGTGGTAGTGCGGTGGATGGTGGTAGTGAGGTGGATAGTGGTAGTGCGGTGGATGGTGGTAGTGAGATGGATGGTGGTAGTGAGGTGGATAGTGGTAGTGAGGTGGATAGTGGTAGTGAGTTGGATGGTGGTAGTGAATTAAGGATTTTTGTGGCATCCTAGTATCTGTGGCGGTGAGTGAAGAGGTGGTTGTTTGATTTTTGGTGATTACATAGGTGAGAGTTCCCCAGCAGTCCCGGTCAGACATCTGAAAGGTCCCTGTCATCAGGACCGAAAGAGAAACATTGACTTGGCTGTCATTCTGAGGGATTGTTCGTTGCTCATACTACCTGTCACTGGATTGTTTTGTATAGATTTAACTGATTTATCGACGCCCGTAATATAATGCTTGGATAATTCTGACGGGGCCTAAAACAATATTCCCTCACTTACCCAAATACTACATCTGCAATACAATGAGTGAGTAATTGTGTATTACTGCAGTGTGGAAATAATAGTACTACTATTTGTCCGTATTTTTACCTGAACCAGCTAGTGGCCGATAGTATGAACACCGAGACATTTATTACACACAATGTTACAACAAACGGATCACGACAGAGGCGTAGAGTCGGACCCCGTTATCTCGAAATCCATTATCTCGAATATACATCTATATGTAACGTCCATATAACTCGAAGCTGTAGTTTGTCTTACAGTTCATGTATCCTGCAATACTGAAGCCCTAAATGGAGCAAGTATAGGAATTTCCCATCTCACATGGGATCCTTATGATATTACATCTGTATTTGTATTTGTTACTATCAGAATTGTAATATTTAGAGACTTAGCGTTAGTGTACTCGATTTACGGCCCGGTTTCGCTATGTTTGATATTTCTGAGACCATCTGAATATAAAAGTTGAACTCTTATGTCCACATCATATTCAATATAACATTAACCATAATACACTGGCCGCTTCTTAAAAGGTAAGCGTTGAGGCAAATAAACACTACTACACGTTCTTAATGCAGTCGTAAGCACGTCTTGCCGTCTAAAGGAGTTGTTTATTGACACGATTCGAGGTCCCCGCAGTGAGACTGACCCATGAGGAAAGGTCAAATTAAAGTCGGTGTTTCTGGTTCATTAAACCTAATAAACGCTGGATTACTGTTTGAAGAAGCCAGACAGCTTTATGAGGCTCAAAGGGAGAGGTTTATCAACGCAGGCATGTTGATTATTTGGATAAAATAAATCGCTGACCAGTTTATCATGCAGATGTTATTGTTGGTGTGATCCGAGACGGTTAGTCATAACAACAACTCGCCCACAGCCACTGAAACTCAAATTGCAGCCAAGACGTCATATATGTGGATCCAGCGACTGCAACTGTCTATCCTCTGTTAATGAAGGAGGTGTTGACGGAGAGACGACGTGTGTATGCATCCAGTCTTAGATTCAGAAAGCCTGGGCCTACTGACAAAGAATAGAAACATGGAAGAAAATGTTGACAGATCCTATTTTCTTCTGCGCAACGCACGACGCCGATAATTTACATCTGATGAATATTTAATCCTCGGATCTGTCATATACTTAAACACACTCATTGTAAAAATTACACATTAATTAAGAACGGAAAATTGGTATATTTGAACTTGACTGCTAAATTAACAATTATTAGTGGTGTGGACAATTTTCATCGAACATTGTTTGTCTCGAAGTAACTTCATCTTTGTATATGACGTTCATGTCCGTATTATTTGATATCTTAACTGTCATTCCTGCTATGTTCAACACACATATTTTATGTACAAACATACACAAGTACGTATATACATCGACATATAAATAGAGAAACTCGGGGGCGGGGGGTTTGGGAGTGGGTTCAGGAAGCTCCGCCAAAACAAAAACAATATCTTCAATCCATGTGATCAGGAATAATTATCAGGGGTGTGTGTGTGTGTGTGTGTGTGTGTGTGTGTGTGTGTGTGTGTGTGTGTGTGTGTGTGTGTGTGTGTGTGTGTGTGTGTGTGTGTGTGTGTGTGTGTGTGTGTGTGTGTGTGCGTGTGCGCAAGGGGAGGGGGGGCGTCTGGGGTGTGGGGGTTCCGAGTCGAACCTCCTGAACCCCTCCTCCCTTCTCCTCTGGATCATCCAATGTCCTTTTCCACTCGAAAACTGAAGTTTGTCTTTACTCTCACGTGATTCTCTTATAAGAACTAACATTGATGATGAACCGCTGTATCCCATCCCTGATGTCACATTTAATGTGATATAGTCATCCACTCATGGTGAGCCGTCATCATACATATCATTATCAATATTCGGAGGTGCGAAGCTCTGCTTTTGTGAGCACCTAGATATTGCTGAGCTAAGCTTTCCTTCTGGCAAGGACACCTGTGAGACTTCATGGGAACAATGTTACAACCATGTTAACGACCTCAAATGAAAACCAACCCTACCTCTCCTGATTTGTTTATAAGAAAGGGTTACCCAACTCAGTCTGTTCCCCCGCAAGTCTTGTGCGTGTTATAACAAAAGTGGCAGCTAGATGTAAGGCCTCGCCCACAGAGGGACATTAAGCTTGATACTCTGTCGAACGTTCACAGAACTCTCCTGTTTTTGAAGTAACAGAAGTCGGTTTGGTATCCGGTTCCAGTGTAAACTTGAAAACAGGAATTCTGGCCGCAGGCGAAAACAATGAACCTTAAACTGCTCCGATAGGACCATGGTCTGGGACACCTAAGGCGTTGTGCCCTTTCATTTGGGCGCTGGAGGCGGACTGCGATGCCCTATAATAATAACATACATGTGCTAACAAATTGGTCTAGGGAGAAAGCCACGGAGTAATGAAATATGCAAATGCCAATAGTAATTGATCCGGCTTATGTGGTTGGGCGAAAGGTGGAATGACCCCTCGGCGTTCGGGGAACTGAGGGTGGGGGTAGCTGATTCTGATCGGGGGTGGGGCACGTCAGGTTCCTCCTGTCCGACGCAGGGATCAGCGTCCGCCTCAGCATATCGATTCGAAATATAAACGTGCATGTTGGTTGAATTGTTCTATTTAGGAAGGAATGTACGTGCATGTTTTTGTTTATAACAAGGTCATTGGGATAACACATGGTAACACATTCAAGAGAATTCTACACATGCTTATATTATAAACAGTCCGCTATTGTTACCAGAGTTTGTGTCGATAGTGTTTTAAATCCCTTTGACAGTCAAACTGAAACTGACGTAAATTAAAAACTTTGTTATGCTTAGTAGTACAGTACCCTCCTTAAAAATAGGAGAAAACAAAGTGTTTATCACCTGACGCACGGGGGTTCAAACACCAGGATATTGGCTTGGTGAGGTTTTGTGGCTGGGGATATGAAGTAAACATATTTGTCGTAGCTGTAAAGTAAAACGCAATTCAGACACTAAAGGTTAACAGGTTTCCCGTGTAAACAGCTGTTTCAGGGCTTCAAGTTAGTCTGTCTAGGTTAACGGGGACAAAGCACGAGTTTTGATACTCCTATGGCCAAAACAATAAATGTTCCAGATCTGTCGAATCCGTTGATATCGATAATCTCCTCAGGATTATTCTGTGTTGTTAAATCCAGAAATTCACAGAAATAGAGGCAAACGCATAAAATTGAAGAGGCATATCTGTACCGCAGGAGATACGTGCATACCAAACGATGGCATGAAATGAACTTTCCCCTTCATACTTCCACTTGATGTTCAGTACTACAGTACAATACTGATCTTAGCATCCTCATGCACACACACGGATATGTGTGTGTGTTTACACAAAATGATACAGATATGTATATATTAATACAACTCATTAGTTTGTTCTTTAAATCCACACTCAGCAATATTCCAGCTACATGAAGGTGGTCTGTAAATAATCGAGTCTGGAAAAACAATCTAGTGATCAACATTATGAGCATCGAGTTATGCAAGTGGGATACGATGTCCTGTGTCCGCCAAGTCAGTGAGCCTGACCACCTGATCCTGTTAGCCATCTCTTGCAATGAGCATACACCGAAGATCAATTCCAACCTGGATCTTCAGGTCAAAAACTCATACAGAAGAGGCAGACGGATATTCACACTTACAGACTCATGCAAAATGAATAAAACTGACAAGTTGTAGAGAATAAGACAGACACAGTCATAAAAGAAACTGCAGATCAATAGATCAGATTTGAGCAGGTCGAGACAAACCCCTAATATTTACTTATAGGGTTATGACGGGTAGATGAGGAGATGCTAAAACTCTGCAACATTCAATATGAGGAGCTTATGAACTTCGACTCTCCCCCGTAAATATTTTATTCAGTGAAATACATTTATAGCTAACAAGACAATTGTATAGGCGCTAATACGTACTTCTCATCAAACGTGTAGACTCACTTAAAAACACATTACATCGAAGCAGGGCACCTAAAAGCAACGAAACCCTTGTACTGCCCATCAGAAGTTTAAACTCACTTAGAACGCCCATTATATGTTATATGTATGAACATATTTATATGTGGTTTTGCCGGAAATGAATTTCTCCACTGACTTGGGGGAACCAACTGCTAAACGTATGCAGATGAACTGCACAAATATCATGCATAAAATTTCCGAAATGCATGCGAAAATATCATGCATGCGAACAGTTGCGTTTTGGTGTAACGTTTTGCTAAGAATTCGCCAATTTTCATTGATTTTGATCATTTATTGACCTCATGCCGATAATCTTTTCAACCTTACAAAATTGATTTACTATACACCAGTTCATGTGTAAACAGTCCCTGTAAACAGTATGGAATATTTTGCTAAATGTAGTTTAGATAGTTGAGTTAAGTAAGTGGTTTTGTTTAAACTATTGAGACTAAACTATTGATGGGAAGTATATTTATATCGTTGTCCTTCCCAACTTGAGAATCTTCGAAAGCCTTCTGGAGGCCACAGTCCGATGGTTGTTTAAGCATTTCGAAGCATTTCCATTTAAAAGCTACCTCAATAGGCTTGACCTTTCACATGTTTTACAAGTGGCGTTAATCACAACGCCCTCACTTCCATCACCGTCATTCTTTTTCAGAGACTTCTTAGTCTCAAAAAAGACAATCTAATACCTAACCTCAAAACTACAATAATTTCATTTGATTTCATTGAATGTAAAGAAGCATTAAAGGACGTCTCAGCACAATGCCAGCCTACATTGGCTGCTTAGGTGATTAGCAATGTCTAGAGACAGTCTTCAAACTTGTTTATTGTTGAAGAATGGCTCCTTTGCCTGGGGCGAACGACGATACCCTACCCAATTCTCAGAGGACCAAATCTATTCCGATGTCTCCGTTACAATGTGCGCAGTAGGGAGTTGTCATATTTTAGCCATATGCTCTCGGTGAGCAAAGACGTGAACACAATAGTCAGAATCTCTGTGCCTTGAGTCGTACACACATATGCTGACAACGAGGCTTTTTTTATCCGTCCGGCCCCCAACTCCCACAAGGGGAAGGAGTCCCAGCGTCAAACAAAACGCTGCAAATATCAGTGTTTATTTCTCTGACTGACGAGGTATCGCCAGAATCACAACGATAATTGTCCAGATGCGAAACTGATCACCCATTTCCGTTTGAACCAGAGGCGAATTCTTGAAGAACAACGCTTCTGGAGATCTTGGCGCAAGAAACTACGTTGAATGATGGTGGCATATTGACAGCGTTTTAGCGTTTTACCTTCAGGATCCGGCTTGTTTAGTTTGTTACGTGAGTACATTCTTTGTTATTTTTCATGTAATTGGTTCAAACTTGGCTTTCCCCACTCTTTCACAGTCAATGAAAGCACATGGTAGCCAGAGGTACAAACCAGGCGTACGAACCAAGGTGTGAACCAGGAATTATCTATGGCGCATTCTAATGAACTTGCAAGCATGTTTATAAAAACAATATTTCATAAAAGTAGTTGAAACGAATTATATCTTAAAACGATTGTTGTGGTTTATTCTACATGTTGTTCTTAGAGAACGAGATCAGATTTCGCTGAATCTCTTTCTTTTTTAAAGTCCTTTGTTACTAAATTGTATAACGTATAATCTTCCATCGCATACATGAAGTTCAGCAAAAGAGATTCGGAAATCAATTCGGCTGAACAGCAGATGCTTTTAGACACAAAACAAAGAAGATCGAGATGCCGAATGTGCATATTTAAGACGAAAATCAGGCATATTTAAGACCCTGAAAAAGTGTCACTTTGTGTTCAGACGATTAACAGGTGTGATTGGTTACCTTGAACGCTATAAAGTTATTGTTCACAGCTGTAACAGTATTAATAACAATAGCTTATTTTTAATTTACGATAAATGTTTTCATCGCTTAAATGTGCCATTTCTAAAATGTCCGCAAAACTGTATTTAATTATAATAAGAAATGCATTCCGCGTTAATGTTAAACATAGAACGTTGGTTCTAAGGAATAACCTATTTAGATTACTAAACCAAAAAGAAGATACGAAATTAATATGAATGAATATCAATTTTGAAAAAAAGTGTCAGCAAAATGAAAATGCATGTCTTGCGCTAGCGGCAGCACCAGCAACTCGCAATATTTGAATAAGGATAAAGGTGTTGTTGCCTACAGGAAAACCATGGATTGAACAGATATTCCCTTTTACGCAGCTTGATGTATGCGAACTCCTTAGTAACCATTATGTACACGTCATGATTTAATGTATACTGGGCAAAATAGTTTGGAATGTATGTAAATTTTGAAATTATGGATAATGATCTATTTATTCATTGACACACTGATGAAATATTAATCTTAAAAAAACAATATCCTTAACTTATTTTGTCCTATATACATTTGTGTACAAGGCTTTTGGCTTTTTTTGTGTTTGAATACACTCAATAAGTGCAGGTCTAGTATTCATGAAACGGTAGCTATCCATTTCGCTTTCATAATACCATCATATTGTGTATTGTACATGTTATAATCGGACACAGAAAGTGACTTGGGTGTAATATTCTTTTGCTTTTGGACACTTCATAACACTTGTAACATACACGTCTTAACCAGGCCACAGTGTATAGGAACTGTTCATATCTTGTGTGATGTTTTTTTTTACACGGAATGGGAAAACTCAGACATACCAGTTTTGAATAAATCTTCTCATTCCTAGTTGGTAAAGTGATCGTTTTGTTACGTCTGAACAAGAAACCGTGATAGTTCCACGAAAAGAAACACCCGTTACTTTTCTAATAATTATAGAGTGCTTGTGTCACAGTTTAATTGTTTGCCCGAATGTGTGACGGTACATGTAGCACCACCTACTGCCAGGTAAGACCTTTCAGAATAATAACGCATGCAATGCCATGCCATCTTCTCAGCAACAATCCGGTGCAGTTATTGGTGGAGCATCTGTTTACCACGTGAGCTTCAACAACGATCCCACCTCAGCCAAGGTTTCTTCTCCTTAACAGTAGGTTATGCCCAAGGCCTTGTGGTATTTTTATATTTATGTAAGCAGTCAGTATATGCATCACGTGCACCAGCACATGGAATATAGTTTCCCGTATTATGTGAAACACACTTCCACCTCGACCGTCAAAGGGCATTAAGAATTATTCTATTCTGTCCACGAAGGTTACGGTGTGTAGACGTAAATCCCGTACCCATATTTCGGATATCAAATGTAGCTATTTGTTTTATATATCATTATATATATCATTTTCATGTAGTTATGTTCTTTCAGATGTATTTGCAATACATGCCCCAATCGAACGCTTTGTCACTGAATATATATTATTTTGACAGTAACAAACAATTAATTTAAATTGAAAAAGAGCCCCCCCTGAGGAGGGAAAGATATTTAATAATGTTTCATTTAGGACTTTAGTATTGCATGGAGAGCTCTGCATTAGGGACAACGATGTGCATCAAGGTCTGTGAGACTTCATGTGCCCCCTTAGACTTGTAAGTGTCAGAGGTAAGAATAAAGAGTTTAAATGATAACTTCTATAACATATAAACATTCCTCTAACGGGTTGGGGCCCTTAGACTGTCCACTGATGTAGCCTTGCCTCTTTGAAGGGTATGATTACTACACAAGCATGAGTTCAGCATTCAGTATGGCCTTAGAGCAAGGCTAGTGCCCACTATACGTGCCCATCAGATCAGATCCCAGGGTAGACTGTCTTGGTGTGGTAACAGACGGGGTGAAAAACATCCCCCTGTTGTTATTACAGAGGGAGGAAGGACCTACATTAGACATGAGCAGCATATTTATAAGACGTCAAGAATCAATGTGTCTGGCCTTGGGCGGAACTGACTTCACATAAGATTACATGCGATAAAGACAAATTCAACATGTGACATTACACTGGAATATATTTCATTAATTACATATGCACTAATTCGAACATTAGCAATATAAAATTTCTGGGGACATGTTTTCAATGTTTATATAGGAGGAAATACATGACATTTGATATTTTAGATATTTAAACGGGAGCAAAACCGCTGCTATTTTTTGACATCTGTTCCTTCTTTCAAATAGATCAAGCTGAACTGGATTAAAGTTTAGGATATTGCAAGCAGACTGCAAGGCTAAAAATAAATCTTAAGACTATGTTTTTACAATACCATGGCTTTCTCTGTTCCTGAAAGCATGTTTCTCAAAGAATAGACAAACATGTTTCCTTCGCCTTGCATGTTTTTACACATTGAAGCCATTGTTTTCCCTTTCCGTTTCCGATCAAATTTAGCAGTGTACGCTCCGGACGCGTCAGTTTGATAACTGCGCACCTCTCACACACACATATATTATAAACCCAGACAAACCTACTTACCTATCTGTCTGTCTGCCTGTCTGTCTGTCCTTGCAGGAACAGGTACCCAGGTACCCAGGTACCCAGGTATTATAATCCACGTGACCCAATAAGCCAACTAGTGGTTTAGATGTGATTACTGAGTTTGATTTTACGCCGCGTTTAGAAACATTCAAGCAATATCACAGCGGGGAAAACACTCTAGTATTGCTAGGTGTTACACAATCACGTTGGGGGTTAATTACTGCTACACCAACGGCAATAATGGACTAGCCCAAATTGCTCAGTAGAAGGATTTATAGTAAAGCAGCTTCACTGTCAATGAATCGAAGGGACTACGAGCAAGCAGTTTTGATTTAGTTTGTTTGATTGAAGATGTTTTTATAGTTAGCATTTATTATTTACCTTTTTATTTTGAGATAAATTCTTCTCAAGGCAGTAGAGTTAACTCAGTTATACTGATAAAATGCATCATTTACTATAAATGACCTAGCACATCAACCATGGTTGGTATACTAAAAGAAGGGAATGTCACATCGCATTGAGGCAAATCACAAGTTCTTTTTCAAGGATCCCTCTACAACAAGTCCACAACACGAAAGTACTGACGTTGCATTATTAAGACCTGCAAGGGCAGGTACCATTTACATGGACGGTATTGCACATCTTGTCCTGCGCTTTGCGATCAGGTGTTTGTCGCTCATGCTCGAGCTGGTAACTCTGCTCACGCCCTGCTTCCGGACAGACAGATGACAACTTACAGAAGATTTTTTCAGTCTACTCAAGGCCCACGTCCACGAGAAGTTGCAGAGACCTTGCCCCATTAAAGGTACAAACCTTGAACTGAGTTGCCTTAGCAGAGATCAAGAGATGTTTATTTCATTTCAATGAAGTCATGTGGCACAAGACACAAAACTTGGAATTAGCCAGACTCTACCATGATGACATCAGTGTTCAGATGTGCATTCGACGTGCTGCAGCACTTCCCCTCTTTAACATAGATCTGGTCCAAGACACGGCATCGGAATCCATGGACTCAACTCTTGATACTACGCATTCAGTGGACTTCAATCACTATATTGTTGCCAACTGGGTGGATGATGACACCCGATTTCCAATGCACTCATGGGACCACCACCATACCAGAGGACCGCGGACTAACAGCATTCTTGAGGGCTTCCACAATACACCAAACCGGATCTTGCCACAAGACCATTCGGACATATACAAGTTCATCACCGTCATCCGCAAGATCATGTCCGCACACCAGACCAAGCTGTCTCAGATGGACTTCGGTGCAGCTTCTCCTACCAGAAAGCGAGTGTACAGGGAGTTGGAGAACAGAGCCCAGAGACTGAAGGTCCAGCTTCACAAGGGTACCAGAACACCACTTGACTTCTTTCATGCCATCAGATATTTGATTAAGCATGGTCGAGACTATTCTCAAATGTGAAATGTTCTGCGTTGAATTAATTTGCAAATAAATGCATAATCAATAACCTATATCTCTAACGAATATGGACTATCCCATTCAATAATTGGTAATAGGTGTGTACAATGGCCAGTCACCTTATATGTATTGGGGTGTGTAACAGCTGACATGTTTAACAAATGGGA
The DNA here is from genome assembly GCF_037392515.1 of Haliotis asinina. NCBI lineage: Eukaryota > Metazoa > Mollusca > Gastropoda > Lepetellida > Haliotidae > Haliotis > Haliotis asinina. Next base: position 59,092,691 of record NC_090284.1, read on the forward strand.
GGATACCTTGTACATATATGGGGAATCGAACTCGGGTCCTTGATATTGCGAGCGAACGCTTCAACCACTAGCCTACCGCACCACACCTAAATCTTTAGGTCGCGTAGAGTAACATGTCTACTACACTATGTATTTGTTCACAAACATCAGTAAGTATTCTGGTGTAGAAGTCCTCTTCTGTCTAGAATGTTTGAAACAGCGTGCAGTGGAGTCACCGATTGCACAGCGTAAAATGGCACACGTTTAATTTTCCCTTTGTCTATCTGGTCTCTAGCCATTTTAATCCGTGATATGTTCGATGTATAAATCAGTGTCTATTTCAGGATGACAAAAATAGTTATGGTACCTCAGTATCAAAATATATTAAGTGCTCTACTTTCATTTTGTCTGTGAGATCGTTGTGGTAGTCATTATGAGAAGCGCTTTATTCACTAAGCAAACTAAGCGAATGCTCTCCCTTTGCAGCTGGAAATTCTTGTATCCAGAATGCAGTTCGATGATTTCGAACATGAAGCATAATGATTTTAATCAGCTTCGACTGCAAGTACATTTGTGTTTCCAAAACCATACAGTTAAAGTGGTCCCGGCGATTTTGTGAGTTAATGGTTGTGTAACTATCCACCATCGCATCGATACCTATTGATGACAACCAGACATTTTAGAAATCTATACCGTGTTTTGCATGGGGCGGTGTACATCTCCTTGTAACAGATGAGTAAAAAGAATAATAAACTGTCGATGCAAAGTAATAACCAGTAATGTCTATTCTCATACAACGATGCAACCGGAAGTTCGGGTCTCATAAAAAGCTTACATCATGAAAGTGGAGTTAATTTTCTCTGTAAAATGGTAACACAAACTTATCACATTAAATAAAGTGAACTTTATTATGTCGATGTGGTTCCGACGCTGGAAGTTCCATTTACGGTTATGATAACCTTTAATTTGTGAACGAGTTAACATGGATGTGGTTGAAGAGCCTTTCATTATTATTGTTGTACTTCAAAGTGAGTGAGTGTGGTTTTACGCCGCTTTTAACAATATTCCAACACTATCACGGCAGGTGGACACCAGAAATACGTTTCACACATTGTGCCCATGTGGGGAATCGAACCCAGATATTCGGCGCGAGCGGACGTTTTAACCACTAGGCTACCTCACCGCTTAGAGAGCGAGAAGTGTGCACATTTGAGACTGCTTGGTGCGTTTATACGATGTCGCAGTATTTTAACGTGAAAACATAATGCAGACAGCGTATTTTCACTGCGAGCCGATCAGTTCATCTTCTGTATCGTACATGCCACCTGGGTAACATCAAGTACCATAATTTACGTGAGACTACTGACCTCCCTATGCCCTGGCAAACGCCACAGATTTCCTACACAAGTATTGTAATAATATCACGATAATCTTCTGAGACATGGCATGAAACGCAGTGTCACGCATGTACTCAGTATACTCCATGCCATACCAGCTACAAAAGCAGAGAGCGGATATAGAGATTTTCAGACATGTCAGATGCAAAGTGTCTTTAAGTGCAAAAGTTTCTGTAAATATGCTGAAAACTATAGGGCGACAATAACGACTTCCTCCACGTTTCTTCCTACAGCCAAGTAGGCAGGACACACGGTTCCGTTGTGTTTTTAATATTATTTTAGGGCCAATCTTTTTTCAAAATTGCTGATTAAGAGTCTCATTCGGCTCCCTCGGTTTCATGCAAATATATTGACACCCAATATCGTGTCATTAGAATTTTAGAAATTACAAGACTTATGTTTTCTTTCCTTATCTGTACTCTCGAAGGCACCACTCCTGATAACATCATAACCGGTAGTGTCATGTGGATTATTTCTACAGACCAAGGTATGCAACTAATGAAAGGACTTGTTTGGAAATGCGTCTTCCATCTTCTGAAGCCACCTCCTACTGACTACAAAAGCCGTGTAGGTTATGTAGCCTGCGCACCTCCTGCACCAGATAAACTCAGGTTCCATTTAATGAACAACAGTTCCTGACCCCTCACACAGCTATCTACTTGTCTTGTACATATGTCCGACACAGCAAAAACACAGGCCGGTGTAAGTGTTACAGTGTAATGAAGCATATGGAGACGATCAGTACTTGACCTTTACCAGGTGTCCGACAAAGGTGGCAATGCTATTAGTGGTTTGCCACAAGGTGGTCTTCTACCTCCGGTCGTATTAATATAGTTACATACTGTATCTATGTGATGGCTCTAAGTAGGGGTAGATTTGCTTTTAGGTAATGGCTTTATCAAAAGTTCCAAACAAGTATTGTCAAGTTTCCGTATGATGTAGGTATCGGTTTGTGTCAAACACCGTATGAATACTGTTGACATTTACGTACCTATTGTATCATGATATATATCATATTGTCCTTGTGTTTTCGGTTTTACGTTTGTGACTTTAGAGAAAATGAAGTGTTCTGATATGTCCATATCATTTACCCATTACACTTTGACATTAACACCACGTGGGGACAGACACACCTTATATCAAATATCCCAACGTTTCTGGTCAGGCCTAGAGAAATAGAAACACGTGCGTACCACGTCCAGAATTTCATCCAGTTCACAGGCATTCGTGACCGGTGGCCGTGAGTGACCCCTGGCTTGCATCCAATCTACCCATGTTGGCTGTAATATATCTACACTGAGGCAGTAACAATTTTTAGCATATATATTGAACTTGTATATTACATATTTTTCATATGAAAAATGAAGAACAAAAGAAAGTGCACAAATGATGTGTTTTTTTTCATTTTGTATTATAGGATATTTATATAGCGCACAAATCCATGCAACTATTGCGTACTCAAGGCGCTGGCGTTTGTTTCCCTCGATGTCCGTTTCAGCGTCACATCGTATTATCAATCTCAACTCTCTTGGGAGTATACAACTCTTGCTGCCACTGGACGGGCCGAGTGTATTGCCGCTCTCTCGTCCTAACGAGATACCCAATTCACAGCTGTGCGGACAGGGACACATAGTCACAGTACTTTGTCAAAGTTTACTGCACGTTGCTGTAACCGCAACTAAATGTATGCACGTATTCATGTGCCCACCATGTTGTCATATACCATCGGATTCGTGAGCACTTCTAAGTGCACAGGGTTGTGTACTGCACACTAAGAGCTGTGACAACACTGAAAGTGTCTACACACAAAGTTGACTCAAAGGTTTTTACACCCGGTCACAGGTGAGCTCGATTCCGACACCTCAACCTCGCTGGATCACCAGCCTGGTGTTTTAGCCACCTCGCCGCGCTTTGGGATTATCTCTCACGTAGCAAACCCTTCCCTGCAATAAAAAGACAACTAAGTCTTAAAAAATTCAAAACAAAGTGAATTTTGTGAAAGTTGCTTTTGATGACACCAGGTGTGCACTACCCTTTTCACGTCAGCTTTAGCCTAACGAAAAGTCCATGGGTGTCTATAGAAACACAATTCCCTTAAATTGACAAAAAGAGAAAGATGTGATTACGCCAACTTACTTAATACATGTTCCGGTACTCACAATTTCGGCGACTCAGCTTGTCGTAAGAGGCGACTAACGGGATCGGGTGGTCAGGCTCGCTGACTTGGTTGACACATGTCATCGGTTCCCAATTGCGCAGATCGATGCTCATGTTGTTGATCACTGGATTGTCTGGTCCAGACTCGATTATTTACAGACCGCCGCCATATAGCTGTAATATTGCTGAGTGCGGCGTAAAACTAAACTCACTCACTCACTCACAATTTCGGTTACATATTATCACGAACGATGCGCGATAGCCGTCGTTTTGTGCCCACGTCACAATGCTCAGTTTGCCATCACAGGCATGGGGGTGACACAGACGCTGGAAAATGTCAACATGGTCAAAACCACCATGAAGTGCGAAGATCCGTTTTGTTTGACGATAGTAAATGAAGCATTGTTGAAAAAACAAACAAACCCGCATCATGGACCATAATTATGCCCAATGCAATATGTTTTCCACCTGAACCATAAAGCCATGATGTATTTTGTCATGTAAAGCAGTCTTCATGTATTTGTGACAGGTGCCACCAATGGGAAAGAATATGCTCATCATTTTGCAAACACCGGGTATCGTCATTTTTAGGTTATGATTCACAAACACATGCTCATGATACAGCCGTAATCTTACTATTGTAAATATATATAGTGGGTTCTTTGAGGCTAAACTTTTGATGGGCAGTAAATGGGTTTTGTTGCTTTTAGGAGCCTTAGGCCATCTGTATTATTTTCAAGTTGTTTCTGTTTATTGAAATCTAAGGTTTATGATGATGATCATGCATCATGTGAGGTGTGGGAGTTTGCAATAGCAATATCAGTATGACATTTTCTTCATGTATCTTGATACTTCCGGTTTCAGAGGATGTTTATCGCAGGGAATGCATTATTCCTTGTGGCTGTCGTCGTGTCAGTCATCACAGCGGAAGGTGAGCATACTTTTACAGATAAACATTGTTGTACATTTCAAATGACTCATTGTGCTTTACATCCACAAGCAATACGATAGCGCAAACACAAAATTTCTTTGTTTTCGGAAACGGTAAACAAGGAAATTACCTGTTTATTTCTTTTGTAAGTCTGTAAACGTTTGAACCGTTTAAATAACCTGATGTTAATAACTGGTAATATTATCATGGAAGCAACTACAGAAGTTAGTTCTATTGTCATGAAGTAGGTGTACTGCTGGTGGAAATATTTTCTGTCATTCACGAATATATTTGAGTAATATTGTATAGTGTTTTGAACAGTTTGAATGGTGTTTGAGCCTTTATACTGCAAGCCACTTATATATGCTATACAATACATGAGAGTGACCAGTCTCGATTAGATCTGGTGGGTATTATTTCCATCATTTTTTTTAAAATCAAAGCGACAATGCAACAATAAACACAAAGAACTGTATGAATCATTAGATATAAAAGAAAAGAACATGTTTCGTTTCCTTATAAAAAAAAAACGACCACAAACAACATATTGACATATTGGTTACCTTTGTAAATGTGTATTTGTTTGAACTATGCATTTCTCAAGAACACTATTTTGGGCACACAATAAACTCAAAAAGCGGTTTTTTGTCCACATCAAATGTGCCCAAGGTAATACTTTTATTTTCCGAAAATGTATAAAACCGAGGTAATATGGACTATTAAAATGATTTCAAGAACAATATTTTCAAATACTGTTAATCTGGTGTAGCTCAAATGTAGATTGTTTCTCTTATTTTTAATAACAACATATTTAAGACAGTATTGTCAAATACTTTGATAGAACGAGGGGCCATTTCTGCTACTTTGGTTATTCTGCTGGTTTGTTCAAACACATACATTAAGAATTATTTAGTTTGAGAAGAAGGCAATACCATTTGGATTATGATGCTCGCGGCCCTTGTATATACAAATAATGGGCCCTACCTTTCTCAAAGAGAGTACAGCCCAGCATTATGATGCAACGGCCCGTTATGTAGCTCATAAAAATGTCACTAACCCCGTGTTTCTGGCATTTCGTACTATCAGCATCCTTTGGTACGTCTATCCGACGCAAAGAATAAGTTGAGCCCATGAGCTTGTTATCGTTAGAACTGCTTTTAGGCTATATCGCTACAGGTTTAAATTGCTCACTCCCGCTAATGATCCGACATTGACAACACGTGTCGTTTCTGTAAATAAATCCCACTAATGCCCCCTTCCTAGTTAGATAACACGTGTTTATTTCACCCTCAGTTCTCTAAACAAACCCTTCAGTTTCTCACTGCCTTGTTGGTTTCACCTCTGCTGTAAACCTCAGTAAGTAATCCCAGCCATTGTGACATTTGTATGGGCCATGTGTTTTGTGACGTAGAGGGAATATTCTGCACAAAGTGCTGTCTATATTACCGTTGAAGAGTCTTTGAAACATGTGTGTACAACCTGAATTACTTAACAACGCAGGAGGGGAATAGAATCTTCTCAGCTGGACTTTCTCTCCCTGAGAAGCATTTTGAGGGGATTGGCGATACCCAAACGTACATCAGAGGTTCCTTTATTATCAGTAACATTTTATTATTTAACAGATCGAGAGAACATGTGTGGGTTTAAGCAAAAGATTTACATGTTTGTGGGAGTTGATGGGGGGTTGGGCGTATGGGGGATGGTGAGTATTGGGGGATAAGTTAAGGGGCTTGGATACATGGATACACAAGTTGAAGAGTAAACAACGCACAATATAATGATTTTCTCTACCACTCAAAAAACAAAAAACAAAACAAAACAAGTTATTTGACAAAAACAAACAAGATGTTGTTTATGCTAAGGATAAAAAAATACAATTTCAAATAAAACAAAAAAACCCTAAAAACAGGAAAAACAAACAAAACAAAACTAAACAAGACAAAAAAAAAATAAATACATGCATAAAAAATAATAAAAATCGCTCTCTTTATCTAAGAATTCATGTTTTGGAGACTGTAGATGAATAAATTAATATTTACAAGTATCATGACACAAACTTCAAACTCATTTGGCTTAATGTGAATGATCTGGAGCAATGTTATAAAATCTCGACCATGGGCACGAATATTTACGTTTACTCCACATACATGTTTTCCATGTTTTTAAAAACCCTCACTCGGCCAGACCGAACAGAGAACGAAGACTTTTGAGTGAAGCTCTGTTGGGGATATAGGAAGGAGTTTCGGTGATTTTTTTAGACGACCACGGAAACATGCTATGCTGTTTCTCGTCAGAATGAGTGTTCGAAATCATTTTCTAGTTGTCGTATTTCATGGTTTCAGCTGAATTATAACATGGCCATGTTTCATAATCAGGTTATTAGTTAGGACAATGATGCCCAAATCGTTTTCATAAGTTTTGAAGAAAAACTTTGCATAATTAACTCTGTTACAGACATCAGCGCGTGTAAATTACTCAGTGAAAAAGACACTCAAGGCACACTGGCGGATCGGACAGGGTCCCGACTTGTGGCGAACTTATCCGAATGCGAGGCCGAGTGCTTAATGAACGACACATGTTTTGCAGCAGAGTTCAGAAGGGATACAATGCTTTGCAATTCCTATTCCAATGATACAACAAAAACTTTAGAGAAAGGTGTTACTTTTCTAACTAAAGTTTGCCTCGGAAGTAAGTGCAAGGTCAAAGGCACGAGTATCATTGTATGGTTTGCTTCACTGACCATCTGCATGGACCTCAGTACGTCCGCACGGACAGCGGTGCAAATGTTAACCAAGAAGCTAACAATTTACTAACTACACAACTAGACTAATGAAAATGTCACCAGAAGTAGAACTAATTCATTAATCATTTCGATAATGTTTTTAATAATGTTTATGTTTTGATAATGTTATACTAAAATATCACCAACCATGTAAGTGAGTGAGTGTGGTTCTACGTCGCTGTTAGCAACATTATAGCAATATCACAGCGGAGGGCACCAGATATGGGCTTCACACATTATACCCATGTGGGTTATCGAACCCGGGCCTTTTACCACTTAGGCTACCCCATGACCCCTGTTCAACCAAGAATGTAACATGATTAATGTTGCATAATGGATTTACCTTGAGTGTGCATTAGTGGTCATGGGATGGAACCTAGCAAACAGTTCCATATTTCAATGCATATGCACCCAGGATGTCACTGGTAATCTATTTAATAAATGATGCGATATATTGTGGAATACGATTTAATATGTGAAACGAAACTGACATTGCACGACATTAACAATAACATTTTACTAACATGTAGATCCAAGCTTAGCGTTATTACTCGTAATGACGTTCTTGTAATCAGGACGTCATTACATCATTGATGACATTGGCTTCGTCCAGGCAATACATTGATGGATGCTATAATTTGTCATATTAAATTACTTAACATTTCTTCGAATTCCTGGCTGCAGTCAGTTATACTGGATTGGCCGTAGACGTGACCAATACCGGTCAAACGCTTCCATCGCGTTGACCGTTGAATAACCTGCACAATTTATACTTAGTATCACGCATTTCAATCGTATCACTAACCTGGGGATTTGGTTTCCATTTTAACCTTTCAATAATTTTCGCACGAAGTCAGGAAATACGCCCTCAAGTAAACAAATCTCAAGTTACAGACCCGCACCGAATATTATTAAAAGCACAGCGTGTTTCTGATTCAGTAACGTCTTCTATTATTAGAATCAAAAAAAAAAAATCATGAAGCAAATGTCCCATCTCTATTAGCTTGTAATTCTATTATCCAATCAGTGATACACAAGGTACTTACAGAGGTTTCACGACTTGATTGTAGTTGATCCCCATTTATCCCTTCAGGTTTTCGGTTTTACCTGGAAACATTTAAAAATTGTGTAAAACGCCAATGTCACGAAATAATCATGTGTTTCTTATTTACTCGTTCCAGATGATCCAGATGCTGGTAACGGAACAGATGTCACGAATACCACATCGGTTACGATTCAGCCATCGGGCACTGTGGCCTCCGTGTCCTACATCGCCGACATGCTCGACCCATCAGCTACAGATATGCAGGATTTTGCCTCTCTTGCATCAGCCTTTCCACATCCACCCAGCATAGACCATCTCGAGAGTATGGCAAATGCCACGTTTGGTGATGACTGGGCAAACAATTCCTCAATGAGTAACGACAGTCTGCCTTCAGTTGAAGTAGCAGCAACTATGAATATCTCTGATGGTTCTGATTCCATGATAGGGGTAGATGGTTTATCTAATGGAACTGACGTCTCATTCATGAATGGTTCCTTTTCTATGAAAGACCCTACTGATTCCATGGAAATGAATGGAACTCTTGTTGACAGTGCCAATGAAACACACGTGGAGAGTGTTTTCAATGGTACAATTGATGTTAACGCCGACGGGAACGCATCTTTGGGTATTTCTCCTTCAGCCACTGTTCCTGGTCAAGGTTCAGATGAAGCACCAGGGGCATCTGCTGGCATCATGCCTTCACATACAGCTGGTATTAGTATTGAATTGCCGATTGCAGCATCAACGCCACAGGGAGGTGTGACGCCTGGCATTGAGTCAGTGGGATACACGGTAGTCACGGGACCAAGTGCAACAATGGACACTAAGGTCCAAGTAAGTGCATCATCATCTGCAGATGCAAAGGCGTCAGTGTCATACACTTTTAAGCCGACTGATGTAACTAAACCTCAAGTTAAGGATGACACCACTGCTCCCCAAACACCGGATATAATAATTTTTGATACCACGGTGCTACCACCAAAGACAACACTTCCTCCTACTACCAAACCTGCCACTAGACAACAGACTGATTCAGCTACTACAACATCTGTCCCATCTATCACGACGGCTCCACCAGTGGCTCAGCCACAAAACCCCTATAACCCATACCAGCCCTATAACCCTTACAATCCATACGGGAACCCACAGGTCCCGCCACAGGCCAGAAATCAACCTCCCCAGGTGCCTCCTTATTCTCAGCCCAATCCTCAATATCCACCATATCCCAATCCCCAATACCCTCAATTTCCACAGTATCAACCGAACCCTCAATACCCTCAGTATCCTCCCTATCCATACGGACCACGGTATCCCCAGTATCCTCAGTATCCCCAATACCCACCATATGGAATACCTCCTCAAGTTCCCCCTCAACCCCAAGTACCCGTATATCAGATTCCAAAAGCTACCAATCCTCCTGTTTCAATTGAGGAAAAGCGATTGTGTTTCAACAGAGACAAATTCCCCGATTTGAAATTACCCGAAGAAAAACCGAAATTGTTCCTTATTCCTTCTGGTGAAACGGGGAAATATTCAGTCGTAGCTGTTCCCACACGCCACAATCCAGTCATATGTTTTCCTGTAAGTTACCGTGGTAAGGTCCCAATTCTTCATCTTCCAGCTCAAAATTCTCAGCCTCAATATAACCCGTACAACCAGCAACTACAGTTTCCCTTCCAATACCCCGGATTTCCTTATCAGAATGTTAACCAGAATCCGTTCCTCCCCGGAGCAACAGTCCCTGTACCAATTGATATCAAAACTTTCTTGAACAAGTACGGGGACATTTACTCTGCAACCACCTCCCCTAAAACAACAGTCGCTGGTGATCTTGCCCACACAACACCATCAACACCTGACAAAGATATGCTTGGAAGTAATGACACTGTGGGTACCAACAGTACCGTTTCTCAGAGTGTTAACATCACTGGCACGGATGGAAACAGTACGTTTACAGATAACCAGGGATTTGTTAATCAGACACTGGGCAACAATACTATGCCAGATCTTAACATCAACCTGACTATTCCGGAAATGATCATGAACAGCACAGATCAATTGGCCAATATTACGCTAACAAGTAACAGCACAATCCCTGCTCCAAATGTAAATGAAAGTGAAGCATTGGGAAATGGCAGTTTCAGTATTAACGACAGTCTAGGTGGAGACATACAATATATAAACTCCACTTCTTTTGGTAACTCTTCTGCTTTTATCAACGCTTCTAATTTGAATACAGATGCTTTTAATCAAACAGAATCAACAATAGCTAACGACACTGATGTTCAGTCAAATGACACTGTTGTTGAGGTTGCAGCAAATCTGATATATTCGAACTCATCTGATGTTTCTTTGAACTCTACTGACACGGTCCTGGGTAACGTCACATTGTCCAGGACAGTTGCATTGCAAACGACCACACCGGCGACTATAACGGAGTCACACCCACCACGTCGTGTACGCCCTTCGAGATACGGTCGTTTTCGACCAGTGGGTAAGAAGCCCCATCGCAATCGTCCAAAGAAAAAGCCCAAAAGCAAACCAAAGAGAAAGCGGAGGCCCCGACCAACTCTTGATCCAGAGGCTCAGAAAAAGGGCAAACATCCAATGCGATATGCACGTCGTCACTTTTGGAGACGAAGGAAAAATCCCAGACAACTCCGTCACCCGTCTTCAGTTAGTCGGAAATATAGATCGAGACGTCTACGTTCCCAGAAGTGAAGTGAAAGAACGTCGAGAATTCGCTGACGTAAAGAAACGGTTTTGATTCTAAATTTCGATAGCTGATCCATCAGTTAACATTCGTGTATATGACTGTAATCTAATGGTTGTACATTAATGAGATGGTAATTGCTATCTCGTTGTAATAGAAGGTCTAATGGAGAATGATCCAATGCGGTAACAACCAATGTGCGTTTGTTTGAAATATGAACACAACAGGATCATAAAGAACAGTTGTAGCAAGACTTTCATTATTAGCGTACTCATAGTAACTGTATATATCCTTTATGCAAGACATCCAACATTACGTAAAGACATTGTTTACCGTAATGGGGGCGCCCACACGTTACTTGATTGTGTTTTACTATGTGTGTATATGTAGCAAACGTTAGTGGACGTTTTGAGCCATCCACCGCTTCTCTTTGTTAAACAGTTAATATTTCTACCTTCTCAGTATTAATTCCACGTTTGCATTTATGAATATTTACGCTTCTTGTAGTTAAGGTATTTTCTTATTTGTAAACCCCAAATGGGTTTGAATGTTATTTGGACGTTTTCTCATTTCAAAGGTGACGGATTTGGTTTTGTGGGTAGGAATATTTATGTTGTCAAATGCAGAAGCAGTTCAGCATAGATCTGAGCACACAATAATGATCTTTGTGCAAAATCAGGCATAAAACGTGGAGGGTTAATACAAACAGCAATTTCCATACCGGACATTTTCAATAACAGCAGCTGAAGGATGATATTGTAATAACACGATAAGCACAGATGACGTAGTGATAAAAGCCACATGAATACTAGGGAGCCAAATGAACCGAATTAAAGATACATTGGTTGGAAGTTATGAAAAGTAATGGCTAAGTGAGATCATAGTCTGCACATATGATGATTTATAACTGGTGGCTTGTGGTGGTGAAGGTAGACTGGTTCTGTTAGTATTTTGGTACCATGTTCTAAATTTAGTCATGCTTGAAAACGGTAGTATGATCTACACTAAAGCGTAGCAGTTATGCTGCAATTGTTAGGATGAAATGCCAATGAAACATATCAAATTGACGTGTGTTCAAACTAAAAACAAGAATACAGTCGAACCCCGTTTACCCGGACGTTTTGGTTTCACTCGAAAATCGTCCGGATAGCGAGACGTCCGGTTAACTGGATCAAACATCCAAAACGTGAAAATTAAGTGAAAGCAAAAAATATTCACGTACGTCTATCAATAAATCAACAGTCAGTAGTAATAACAGTGAATCATCATAACATATAAGTACCGATAATACATGGAAGGCGGAACATAGGTTACCATTTGTCAAGTTGTCTCGGACGTAATCGTGTAGCGTGTGGAGCTTCAGATTGTAAGTTAGATGAAAAACAAAAATCAAAGACAAAAAGTTTCTGTTTTGCCAATTGCATATTCTTTTGTTAATTTTAAATGCCCTAAAACATACGTATCACATTTATGCTGTATATCAAACGATTGTGTTTTAGCGTTCAATGTTATATTACCCGCCATATGAGAGGCTTGTTGTTGAACAAACAACGTTTGTATGTTTTTGCAGTGTGAACATCTGCGTGGCTGTTAATGTACTGCAAAGATTTTGTATGAGCTAGTGACCCCCAGAAACCATTAAGCATTTTGACGTTGATATTGACATTATAGGAACTTACTGTGTTGCTTTTATACTGAACAGCAAAAGAAACGCACTTTTGGAATCTCATAAAAGTAAGCGGTCATGTGTATGTCTTTCATTTAAAAAACTTGACCCCAAAAACTGTTACGTTTCTTTTGCTAATTAATATATTTACACGTATGGAATCATACGAATTATCCAACACATTATATACACTTGTTCATAACCAAATATATTTTGCATTTGTACTAAAATGAAAATTATATATAATATCTGTCCGGAATTGCAATGTATATCCTCTCACACATGTCTGTTTAGATATTATATTACTATTGTACAAGGATATAAAAGAAAACATCATCACATACTGTACACACTATGCACGTACTACACTATGCCGTGCTACACAAAGGACACATGCGATTTGAGTCGCAAACGTGTCTATCATTTTCGTATTTTCATGAACTGGCCATGAAAAAAAGCTGAAATAATTTGTTGATAACTGGGATTGGTGTTACTCAGAGATGGCTCGTTGTACCTACATTATGTAATGTACATCATTACACAGAAATGAAAATTTTCACGTGAATTATGGAGTGGCATTAATTTGAGCCAATCCTTGACCTTTTCTTCCTCTTTTTATAATGAAATATAATATGCTTAAACCAAAAGACACATATGCATGTTAAGTGCTTTTGTTTTAGGAGATTTGTTGTTGTTTTGAAGATATGTTAATTCCATTTCATTTGGCTTGTAGGTGAATGTGTATTTTGTGAACACAGAACTTGTAGTCATGGCAGGATAGTAATATATGAATATAATTAGCATAGGTAATTAGCCTATGATGTATTGTGTTTAACTATAGAATCCACAATAAACTGGTGTCATTGTTGAACAGATACATTGTGCTTGAGAGTACAGTATGATCTTAAATAAAGTTAGATTTCGATTTATTGAGATTTTGATTTTCTGTGAGGCATGTGGGTATTGCATGATACATACAAGTGGACATGCGATCAACTTGAAAAAGCCGACAGTACTACTGCACAGGAACATGCATCTTTACATATACCAGAAAAATGTATGGGACATTGGATTTACAAGATTGATAAAATACAAAAGATGAAACCAAGGAGGAAACAGATGATGAAGAGAAAGGGAAAATGTGACAATTCGTTCAATTCCTTTGGAAATCTTTCATTTGTATAGATGTATAAAGTTACTTTTTCTCATATACTTTGTCATTGGCTAGTAGTGTGCTGGCAAAACGGAATATCTCCTACTTTTCAATGGTGTAATTTCTCTCATCATTGTAAAGAAGTTACAAAGGTGTGCAGTGTGTAAGTCGGACATGCTCTGATTGGACGAGAGGATGAACTGAAATGTGAGTGTGAGAGTGAAAGGACTTAGCTTCTGAATAGAGGATCCATAGTGAAAATGTAGATGGTTTACTACCACCCTGAGTACATATTTTTAGGATAAATGGCTGTGCTGTATGGGATCCATAAAACATATGAAACTGATGACAGCTGGAAATCGTAACAAAGTTTACTTTGTGATTGAAGTAAGTGAGTGAGTGAGTGGGTGGGTGGGCCTTTTTTCAGTCACGTTTGAAATATTACATCAATATCACGGCGGGGACGGCAGAAAAGAGATTCATCAATTGTTCCCATATGGGATATATTACTAAAACAAATATTTTTAACTGCCTCGCAAGTTAGATTGCGCAGTTCACTGGTCCTATCAGTTGCGACTTTTATGTAAATGTACCAAAGAACAATTCTACTTTCGATATAATCCGTTATTTTAAACTAAGTGTAACATATCAAAGGTCTGATGTTCGGATGGTAGTAAATATATATTTTATCACTGATGTATTTATAGAAACATGACATATAGTTAAACAATACTATTGTTGTTTCTTTTTTTGTCTTTTTCAACACTCTGCGTTTAACACCAAACAACATCCATTTACAAACCTTATTTTTCGTTTTTTGTTGACTTTGTCGCCTATTTTCCTGCACTATCAGTTAACCTCACAACACCCATATAACAACGCCATACGTTGAATCACCACATGCCCCGAGAAAGCTTCCCACTGTAGTAACCTCCACTGTGGCATACACGATATTAGATCCCCACACTGCAGCAGCTGTTCTGGCTTGTGTTGCAAGATTTCAGAAGTGGGACAGGACCCAGTCCGTGCTACCAAGGTAAGACTTTCATTTATTGTATATTGTACATAAGGCTTCTACTGTACTATCACTGTTTTTGTTCTTATGAAAATACCAATGTTTATCTAACGCGTTGTTTTTAAAATCTGAAAGTTAATGTCAAACATAAAAGTTAGAGAACATTTGAAATATGTTTAGTGCTTTACACGTTCAGAAGATTGAGAACTGCCCTTTTGCATTTCTTCCCCTTGATAAATGTCATGATCAAGTATAACGGAATTAAGGTTAAAGATTTCAGAGAACATTTAAATATGGGCACATTGGGTATTTTTGTCATGAGTTTGAACTACCACCTAAGAAAGTCCGATGGAAAAGTTCAAGTTCAGATGTGATAAAATTGCTTCCGGACGTTGTTGTGAGTCCCACGATGTCACCAGCGCTGTCTTTAGCTTTCATGTCAAACAAATTACAGTATCATTTGTGCTGCTTCTCAGAAGTATTGTTCATTTCATAGGTCATTTCATAGGGTAGCATGATAAATAAAGCGTTCGTTCGTCACGTCGAAGACCCAGGTTCGATTCTTAACATGGATACAATGTGTGGAACTCATTTGTGGTGTCTCCCGTCGTGACATTGCTGAAATACTGCTAAAAGCGGCGAAAAACCATATTCAGTCACTCACAGGGTATGTACATATCTTTACCAAGACTCTCATTCTACCCAAAAGAAGAGACAATTTCTCCACCAGCATCACCATTCAAAATACAACAATACCACCACAAACACACAAACATACAAATACATAAAAGTAAACATGAATAGAGATTTAAACTAACACTATATGCAACTTGTATATCTCTAAGACGTTGATATTTATGAAGGCGACACAGCTCCGTCCTGAATCATGAGGGTATTCCATTAAATCAGAGTCGACCTCAAATGCGAAGCTGTTTCACTTGAGAAGACACGTACACACAGAGACACACACAGAGACACACAGACACACACACGCACACACGCAGAAGACAGACTGTTAGATATATATACACACATATATACACACATACATGTTCAAATGGATGACAGAGGTAACACAGGCGCCACCTACTATACTGACGAAAGTCAAGCTAACATTTGCTTACCCATGCTCTTGATACGGTTGGAATTGGACCATGGGCTGTGCTTTGGATTAGGGAGAGGTCTCAGCATAACGTTGCTGCTTGAAATATGTAATTGGAAACATTTGTGTCAACATTCAAAGTTCCGAGCTCAGTATATTACGCAGTCTTAGGGTTGAAAAGACGCCAGTTTTTGAAGGGTGGGTAACCACCTGGCCTTGTGAGGTACTGATCAAGAGAGCGACCATTCTTAAACATATGCCTGTCCATGTTTGAGAACCTACAGCATTCGAGTGAGTGAGTGAGTTTTACGCCGCACTCAGCAATGTTCCAGCTACATGGCGGGGGCCTGTACACAGTCGACTCTGGAGCAAACAATCTAGAGATTAACAGCATGAGCATCGATTAAAATAATTAGGATACGAACACATGTGTCGAATTCAGTGAGCCTGGGAATCCGATCCCGTTAGTCGTCTCTTACGACACTGCATGGTTTACTGAAGATCAATTCTAACCCGCATCTTCTCGTGACCTTCAACATTCGAAATGCATGATGTGAATCTGTAAATATCGAGCCTAGGTCAGGCTGGTGAATGATCTACGAAGATCATCTATGATCTACAGATCCCGTTAGACGCCTCTTAGGGAGGGTGTGGTTTATGGAGACCAGGCGTGTGTATGACACAACCATGTGTATTAAACATGCACGCTGGATACCAGTCACTGTGGTTCCAGGCGTTGCGATGCTACTGGAACACGTCACCCTGAACGATGAACATGCAAGCCCCGTTGCCAACACCCTATAATTATTTAGGTCCTGTTATCAACGTTCACAAATGGCCGTCTCCTATATAGCAGCGTATGGACAGTAGGTAGATTATAGTGATACGCCAAGCTACTCGATTTCTAATCGAGATACGAACAGTTAAGCACGTCAGATGAAGATGCGAGCAACGGTCCCATGCGCTCCTTCGCGTACAATATCATACAGTAAACGCTAAATCGCACGTCCCATAACACCAATCTGGGACTGGATCAGTCCAAACCTAAACCGGTTTCTCATTCTGTGCCTCTCCGTGGGACAACTCGTGTAACCTTTCGTGTACTGAGTGCAAGCGACTGTTACATGTACATATTCTTCACGAGTTTTTCATTGGCGTTACCGTAAATTGGTTGTTACATATAACTGTTAATTCATTCATGAGTTAAAGAAAAAAATATGTGAAAGGTATTAGACTTTAGGTTGAATCTCAAACTGCACTGTAGGTATTTGGAGGGATGTTTTACAGGGTTAGATGGCTCTATATAGTCACATTCATGTTTCCTAGTTTTCAAAATCATGGTGTGTGGATTTCTTCTCTGTGACAACGCGAAACAGCAAGACGTGTTCAAATGTTGAAAAGGCCAGATGAGATAGCACGAGAGGATAAAGCGATAACAAGAAACGGAAAGCGACAGCACAAGGCGGGAAAGTGATAAGATAAGATGAGAAAGTGATAAAACGAGACGTCAAAGTGATAGCATCAGACAAATATACAACAATACGGGACAAAAAGAAAAGGTGGTGTGGATATGGGGGATAATCATGCTGAAGGCAAAAAGCTGAAATTTGGTTGACTTTTTCGCTCAAGAGGAAATTGACTCACTCACTGACCCACTCAAACACTCAACTCGTATGACTATAATGAGTACTGCCTTCCTTTTCCGTACCAGATCCGTGAAGGTCCTGGTTAGAATGCTGGCCTTCAGTAACCCAGGCTTGTCGTAACAAGCGTCTAACGGAACTAGGTGATCAGGTAGGGTCTATGACTTGGTTGACACATGTCATCGGATTCCAGTTGCGCAGATCCATGCTCACGCTGTTGATCACTGGAATGTCTGGTCCAGGGGTTGATTATTTACAGTTCCACAGCTATATGGCTGGAGTATTGCTGAACATAACTAAACTCACTCACTCACTCACCCTTTTTTCAGACCAATGTATGATCATCTCGTCAAGAAACACGTGGTTCTCCTGTGTGTGGTCGTCACACTACCTACTTGTGTCGGTAAGTACACACAGAAAACGATATAGCGTTGCTTACGAGCAAAATAGAGTCTGACACTCTTTTACTGTGTGTGACATGTTGTTTCCATGTGCTTATAGCATCGCATACCAAATACATATATAAGGTGAAGAGACTAGATGTCACCAGTGCGTTGTAAATCTCGCAACTTAAGGTCACATGCAACCAAAAATAAAACCCCAAACACAAAGATAATAGAAAACATTATGTTTAGCTAATTCATGACAAATGATATACATTGCTGACTGTGGAAAACAAATAAACAAACGAATAAGCGTACTGAATGGAAAATCACAAGTGTCATGTTTTGTACGTGGGTTTACTTCGATCGAAACGAAGCTCCCGGGAGACCAAACTCAGTCAGAGCGGGTGGGTGTGCACTCAAATGTAAGGATGTTTTCCACTGGCTGGTTCACTTACATATACGCTTCGGGCTCATTGTGTGTATATAGAGATGATCTGTTTGATTGATATTGTAGGAGGATGGTGAGGAATAAGGTAGTAAGAATCTTTTTAGATAACAACTTCTTTTATTGTATATGATGCGACGTTTCGGTATGGATTCATCATACTCTTGCTTGACAACGGTATGAGAATCCGTACCGAAACGTCTCATTATATACAACACAAGAAGTTGCTGTCCATAAAGAATGTATATAGGGATGTTGAGTTTGGTACGTACATACTCTCTGCATTTGCGTTCGATCTTGTCAACAAATACTTCGATGGTGACCTACTGCGTGGCTGAAAAGTGTCGTTCGTCCAAGTACAAAGCAGGACTTGAAACTGACAATCTGAGTTTGTACCGGTTTTCGTCCGGCCCAGTCATCCGAAAAAAATGGATGCAGTTTGTTTGCCACCCACTGACATGATAACACGATCCATAAATCATTGTAGTTTGTTTATGGTGTATAGCCTGATAGGTGTAGAATTCAAATGGCATGTAGTCAATGCTTGAAGTTGTGTATTGCATTAGCAGACAAGTAGGCAGACACACACATCGGTGTGAATAAAACAGACACTGAGTTTGTCTGTGACAGAGACTGCTTATCACAATCAAAACGTTTTGTTATGCTTGATGCTTGTTATCGCAAGAAACAACCTCTTTTTCTCCAACTTTGACCGGAACGATAATCCTTGCACACATCGCTTGTGCTTATTTGAGGCGCCTTCTCGGTTCAAGACGGACCTAATCACCGCGCATGCACTATTAAAACCACTTTTCAGTGTGCCAGAGCACGGAGGTGACATTGGTAAATCGTTTGTACAGGGGTCTTTTTCATCGCGTTATTTTTTAACTCTGTAAGTTGAATTTGCATTTACATAAGTCCATATGGAAAGGTACCACGGTCTACAAATTTGTATTTTGGTTGCACGAGACCTTTA
Organism: Haliotis asinina; assembly: GCF_037392515.1. NCBI lineage: Eukaryota > Metazoa > Mollusca > Gastropoda > Lepetellida > Haliotidae > Haliotis > Haliotis asinina. Next base: position 59,112,081 of record NC_090284.1, read on the forward strand.
ATGTAATAAAGCTCACTCGTGCAACAGTATTAGTGTGGTATGGGTGTTGTGGGTGGATAAAGGCAGATTGATATTGGACTCACTCACTCACTCACTCACTCAGTCACTCACTCATGGTCTGGGCTGCCCACAATGTTATAACAACGTTTCTTATGGGGACAGATCACTGTGCCTACGTCTATTGTTCGAGAAAGTTCAGTGGACCTTGGTAGATTTCTTTCTTCAGTATTCAACTACAGCTTCAGAAATCACACTACCAAAACAGCATGCAGTTGATGAATAAACATTGAAGTGGGCGTCTGCTTAGTTTCTTATGTACTGTTCACACCTGGGAAAACCATTAAACTATTAAAACGCGTTAAATAGAACATTGAGACAAAAAATACTCAAGCCTCAAATAGCTTAACACTGTGCAAAAATGACGGATTACAATAATGTGGCAACGTAAATAGGTGTCCACAGAATATCACTGTAAGAAAGAAGGATATTAACACTGTGTCAACGTAAATGGGTGTCCACAGAACAATGCTGTAATAACGAAAGCATAACGTTGTGACATTATGAATGGGTGTCCATATGATAACGCTGAAAGAACGAAAGCATAATGTTGTGACAATATGAAACTAAAAGGTGGGACTGGTTTTGTTAAAATATCTGTGGTCTTACTCACAGAGAAGGTGTTTGATCCTCGGAACGTACCAAATGACACATTACACCGCATACTAATGTCCGCATTTAACGTCCAGAATATTTTGGAATCTATGTATACTCATGGAAAGGAATAAGGGAACACCTGAAATGCAAGTGTTGCTTTATTCTTTTTCCGATTTTCCATTCATACAAATCTCGTGAAGAAAACTGGAAAAGAATAGAAGAACGCTTGTACTTGTACAGGTGTTCTCTTATTCATTTCCATATAAGTACAATGAAATGTTCTGTTCTCAATTTTGAAAAATAATTTGAATAAATGTAAACGTTGCGTTTAACTCTATCCCAGATTGTCCTTTCCACACATGGTTGACATTTGTAAACCAAATTATGGACTTTTCTGGAACAGTTATCACTCAGCGTTATCTTTTCCGGTATTCCACTGGTTTACACCTGTATCTCATCAATGATTCCAATGACGTCATGACATAGCGCGACTTTTTCTGTACTTCGGGTTGAGGTAAAGTTCAGTAAACATGTTTTCAACTTTCACTGAAAACACGACATAAATGATCCTTATTGAATGGCATCCACGGATGTATTCTTTCAGGTAAACAGGTTTGTACCTTTTCCGAAGTGACTGATTCAGCCGGTAGACGAGATGACTACAGTGGTTACAAAGTTGTTGCGACTCCCCGGAGTTGTAAGGAGTATTGCCGAAAATTCGGTTGGTGTGTTGCAGCACATTTCGACTTCCACACCTATGACTGTTTTCTGTACCAAGGAGACACACCGATCTCGCCCAAGAAAGGAAGCATATTTATGGCACAGGAATGCACCGAAGGTAAACAATGACGTTCAGTACAAATTCACTCTTTTGTTGAAGGTTTAGCTATGTTTAATTCTTTAAAATTGTTGAACATAGTGACTATTCCTGATGTATTAGTAAAACATATAGAAAATATATAAGCATATATAGTGCATAGAACTTTCCGATTCTCACTGGCAGGTACTAAACGAAAATCCGTGGTCTGATGCAAATCTTCTTTTCGTTGTAGTTATCCTTATTTTGGTGCTGTGTTGAATATCCTTCTTAAGGACGCATTTTCTTTCTGATCGTAAATCTATAAATATTATTAGATTATATAATATTAAATATACAGCTTCTCCTGTTCAGTGACAACTACTCAACCAACTACAACGACAACAACAACAACGACAGCTACCCCTACCAGCACAACTGCTGTTCCCACATCCACGTATGTATCATCATTCTACACCACACTGACAACAGTAGGCCCATATACAGCAAGGGCTACACTTATAGAACCAAGCCGAACTGACGACATACAGACAACAAGGCTACGTTCACGGAAATCAGCTGTCACAGAAGGTTCGTCTGCATGAGCTATTTGTCGGTATGTAACGTTTTAAAGACACTAGTGGGTTTATAATTTTTTTTATAAATCTTTCAAATATAACAAAAAATGCTTGTAACAAAGGCGGAGCAGATATGATGACTACCGGTGTTTGAGAACACCTTTTAATCCTTTGACTGATCAAATAGTTATGACTGCAAGTGTTCAAAAACACCTTTCCATCACTTGACCGATATTGAAAGAGTATGTTTGGTGGCATGAATACTTTCTGTCTGACAATCTGGGTAATACAGAAGGCTCATTGTGGGGATATGGGTGTGTAGAATTCTCAGACAGGCTCTTGGTGACTTCATTAGAGTGTTTTATGGGACCTCGTTGGCGGGCTGAGATTGCACGTCCAATATAAAGCCTCTTCTGTTCAGTGACAACTACTCAGCCAACTACAACAATAAGGACAGCTACCTCTACCAGCACAGCTGCTGTTCCTACATCCACGTACATGTCAGTATTCTACACCACACTGACAACAGTAAGCCCATATACAGCAAGGGCCACACCTATTGAGCCAAGCCGAATCGACCACAGACCCACGACATGGCCTCCTCTACCGAAATTCACGTTTCTGAAGGTTTTTTTCTTCAAGCGTCAGTTGTTGATATTCTAGCTTCTAAGGACAAGAGGGAAGGTGGGGTAGCCTAGTAGTTAAAGCCCGGGTTCGATTCTCACCTGGGTACGTTATGTGAAGCCTAAATTTGGTGTCCTCCGACGTGATATTGCTGGAATATTGCCAAAAGCGGCGTAAAACTCAACTAACTCACTAACTGTAAGGACCAGGGTGAGCTTATTAAATACAACGACAAAACGCGTTCCATATTACACAAATATATCTTCTTGAAGCAAAGGTAACATGTGATATATCAGGTTTGTGATTACGATTTCCGAGGACTTACCCTATGAGAGAATGTCCATCTCTGATTGATTTACGTGACTGTGAGCAAATTACCATGTATGCCCGGTGCACGCTCGTCCACTGACCAAGCAAGGTGTATGTTTTTGCGAGGGCGAATAAATCATATATATCCCGTCAGTGATCTGTGAACAAGTGGTTCGGATCGACTCGCCGGTAGTATGTCAGTGAAATATATGATTGAATTTCACTGTGTTAAATTTACACAATAAGAGATTAAAACATTGGGGAACATAAACTCTTTCTAGGATAATGATGGATGTGAACGGAACGGAAATGATAACACGATCTATAAGTCACTATACTTTGTTTATGGTGTATAGCCTGATAGGTGTTGAGTTCAAATGGCATGTGGTCAGTGATTGAAGTTGTGTATTGCATATTGTCATTAGCAGACAGGTAGGCAGACATACACATCGGTGTGAATAAAACAGACACTGAGTTTGTCTGTGACAGAGACTGCTTATCACAATCAAAACGTTTTGTTATGCTTGATGCTTGTTATCGCAAGAAACAACCTCTTTTTCTCCAACTTCGACCGGAACGATAATCCTTGCACGCATCACTTGCAGTGTTTATACGAGTAGACGGGCCTAATCACCGCGCAAGCACTATTAGAGCAGTGTAGCACAGCTATTTAAACCACTTTTCAGTGTGCCAGAGCACGGGATGACATTGGTAAAGCGTTTGAACTCCGATTTCGCGGAGTCTTTTTCTCAACGCGTTATTTTTTATCTTTAGGAGTTGAATTTGCATTTGATAATTTGTTACTGTAAGTCCATGTCGAAAGGTATCAGAATCTGCAATGTGACATTTAATGTAATAATGCTTACATATCAGGGAGATGCAACAGTATTAGTGTGGTACGGACGTGTGGAGGGGACACCGTTGTTGTGGGTGGATAAAGGCCGATTGATGTTGGACTCACTCACGGTGCGGGCCCCCACGATGTTATAACAATGTTTCTTATGGGGACAAATCACTGTGCCTGCGTCTATTGTTCGAGGAAGAAGTTCAGTTGGTCATGGGAGATAGGCTCTTTCTTCAATATTCAAGTACAGCCTGAGAAACCACACGACCAAAACATCATGCAAATTGATGAATAAACATTGAAGTGGATGTCTGCTTTGTTTCTTATGTACTGTTCACAACTGGGAAAACCATTAAACTATTAACACGCGTTAAACAGAACATTAAGACCACAAAAATACACCAACCTCAAATAACTTAACACGTATCACACGTATCACAACGTCAGGTCACAATATTATTACAACGTAAATGGGTGTCCACAGAATAAGGCTGTAAGAACGAAAGCATAACGTTGTGCCAAAGTGAAACTGAAAGGTGGGACTGGTTTTGTTTCCACACCTGTGCGTCTTACTCACAGATAAGGTGTGTGATCCTTATAGAGCTTTGCCTTCGGAACGTATCAAATAACACATTACACCGCATATTAATGTTCGCATTTAACGTCCAGAATATTTTGGAATCTATGTATACTCATGGAAAGGAATAAGGCAACACCTGAAATGCAAGTGTTGCTTTATTCTTTTCCCGAATTACCCTTAATACAAAGCTTGTGAAGAAAACTGGAAAAGAATACAGGAACACGTGTACCTTCAGGTGTTCTCTTATTCATTTCCATATAAGTACCATGAAATGTTCTGTTCTCAATTTTGAAAATGATTTGAATAAATGTAAACGTTAAAATTAACTCTATCCCAGATTGTTCTTTCCACACATGGTTGACATTTGTTAAACAAATTATGGACTGTTCTGGAACAGTTATCACTCAGCGTTATCTTTTCCGGTATTCCACTGGTTTACACCTGTATCTCATCAATGATTCCAATGACGTCATGACATAGCGCGGCTATTTCTGTTCTTCGGGTTGAGGTAAAGTTCAGTAAACATGTTTTCAACTTTCACTGAAAACGCGATGTAAATGATCCTTATTGAATGGCATCCACGGATGTATTCTTTCAGGTAAACAGGTTTGTACCTTTTCCGAGGGGACTGTTTCAGCCGGTAGACGAGATGACTACAGTGGTTACAAAGTTGTTGCGACTCCCCGGAGTTGTAAAGAGTACTGCCGAAAATTCGGTTGGTGTGTTGCAGCACATTTCTACTTCCACACCTATAAATGTTTTCTGTACCAAGGAGACACACCGATCTCGCCCATGAAAGGAAGCGTATTTATGACTCTGCAATGCACCGAAGGTACACAATGACGCTCAGTACAAATTCACTCTCTTTTGTTGGAGGTTTAGTCATGTTTAATATGTGACGCTGTGCTCAACATCATTCCTTACAATTGTTGAACATAGTGACTATTCTTGATGTATTAGACAGATAGAAAATATGTAAGCATACGTAATGCATAGAACTTTCCGTTTCTCACTGTCAGGTACTAAACGAAAATCCGTGGTCTGATGCAAATCTTCTTTTCGTTGTAGTTAACATTACTTTGGTGCTGTGTTGAATATCCTTCTTAAGAACGGAGTTTCTTTCGGATCGTAAATCTATAAACATTATTAGATTGTATATTAAATATACAGCTTCTCCTGTTCAGTGACAACTACTCAACCAACTACAACGACAACAACAACAACGACAGCTACCCCTACCAGCACAACTGCTGTTCCCACATCCACGTATGTATCATCATTCTACACCACACTGACAACAGTAGGCCCATATACAGCAACGACTACACCCATTGAACCAAGCCTGACCGACGACAGACCCACGACGACATGGCCACCTTCACCGAAATTCCTGTTTCAAAAAGGTTTGTCTCCAAGCGTCAGTAGTTGATATTTTAGCTTCTAAGGACAAGAGGTGGAGAAGCCTAGTAGTTAAAGCGGTCGCACGTCACACCGAAGACGCGGGTTCGATTCTCACATGGGTATAATATGTGAAGCCCATTTTTGGTATCCCTCAACGTGATATTGATGGAATATTGCCAAATGTGGCTTAAACTAACTCACTCACTCTAAGGACCAGAGTGAGCTTATTAAGCGACCATAAATAAAACGACAAAACGCGTTCCATATTTCATTAAAAAAATATCTTCTTGAAGCAAAGGTAACATGTGATATATCAGTTTTGGGATTCGGATTTTCGAGGACTTATCTTATGTGAGAATGTCCATCTCTGATTGACTCTGACACTGAGCAAATTACCATGTATGCCCGGTGGGCGAATAAATCATATATATCCCGCCCATGAAAAAAAAATATCCATCCACAGCAGTCAGTGATCTGTGAACAAGTGGTTCGGATCGACTTGCCGGTACTATGTCAGTAAAATATATGACTGTTAGGGAACGTGAATTCTTTGTAGAATAATGATGGATATGAACGAAACTCTTGTTGACATTGCCAATGTGCCAACCACACGTGGAGAGTACTTTCAGTGGCACAATTGGTGTTAACGCCGACGGGAACGCATCTATGGATATTTCTCCTTCAGCCACTGTTCCTGGTCAAATTTCAGATGAAGCACCAGGGGCATCTACTGGCATCAATGCCGAACTGCTGAGAGCAGCATCAATGCCACGGGGAGGTGTGACGCCTGGCATTGAGTCAGTGGGATACACGGTAGTCACGGGACCAAGTGCAGCAATGGACACTAAGGTCCAAACAAGTGCATCATCATCTGCAGATGCAAAGGTGTCATTGTCATACTCGACTGGTGTAACTAACTCTCAAGTTAAGGATGACACGACTGCTCCCCAAACACCGGATATTAGAATTTTTGATACCACGGTGCTACCACCAAAAATAACACTTCCTCCAACTACCAAACCTGCCACTAGACAACAGACTGATTCAGCTACTACAACATCTGTCCCATCTATCACGACGGCTCCACCAGTGGCTCAGCCACAAAACCCCTATAACCCATACCAGCCCTATAACCCTTACAATCCATACGGGAACCCACCGGTTCCACCACAGCCCAGAAATCAACCTCCCCAGGTGCCTCCTTATTCTCAGTCCAATCCACAATATCCACCATATCCCAATCCCCAATCCCCTCAATTTCCTCAGTATCAACCGAACCCTCAATACCCTCAGTATCCTCCCTATCCATACGGACCACGGTATCCCCAGTATCCACAGTATCCCCAATACCCACCATATGGAATACCTCCTCAAGTTCCTCCTCCACCCCAAATACCCGTATATGAGATTCCAAAAGCTATCAGTCCTCCTGTTTCAATTAAGGAAAAGCATAAGAGATTGTGTTTCAACAGAGACAAATTCCCCGATATGAAATTACCCGAAGAAAAAATGAAATTGTTCCTTATTCCTTCTGGTGAAACGGGGAAATATTCAGTCGTATCTGTTCCCACACGCCACAATCCAGTCATATGTTTTCCTGTAAGTTACCGTGGTAAGGTCCCAATTCTTCATCTTCCAGCTGAAAATTCTCAGCCTCAATATAACCCGTACATCCAGCAACTACAGTTTCCCTTCCAATACCCCGGATTTCCTTATCATGGCCCACTTACACAAAACGATCTTAGAGCTAAATCATTGATAAGTACTTAAGATCGCGATCTTAGGCTTCGGCTACAATCACCATCCACTTGCACAAAACTATTGTAGGCTAAGATCATTGTAAGTTCAAATCAAATCAAATCAAAACTTACAATTGGTCGGAACCAATTGTAAGGAGCTAAGATCATTGTAGTCAGTAGGAAAATGGCGTCCAAGTTGGTGTCAATATCACGCAAATAATTAGCTTTACGTTCGGGGATTGCTTTCGTATTGCATAAAACTGTATGATTCGCCTCGACACTTCAGCGACACAGAGAATGCAACATTGATTTCACGTCAGAAATATCTTTATTTGCGGTAGTGAACAACATCATTATCGAGTCGATATCATAGAGGACAGTTTTCACCCGATTCAATGTTGGAAAAAGTATGAACACCATACCTTTTCGATAAACAAGGAAAGGATAGTAACGAAAGGTGTCTACATGCGATTAGCACTGGCCATGACCTTTTCAATAACTCAAGCTAGGGCAGCTAATTTTAGTTTTTACGCAAGATGGGAGTGGTTTCCCTTTGCAGATTAGGCCGTTGCAATGCCAATCCGCCATGCCCAAATACAATGCATGATCTGTTGTGACAGAACAGATCTCCACATATTTCTTTTCGGTAAATGATTTTGTCTTAGTTTATCATTGAAATAATCTAAAGTTGGATAACGTACAAAATTATGTATTTTTCTACTTGTAAAAATTGAATATGACGAGAGACAAGAGTTTTAATCTATGCATTTTAAATATAATACAAGTATTTCAAACGGGAAAAACACACTAGCTGGGGTATGTGAAATTTGCGTAAAACGTTTTTTTAACAAAGTGAAAAAATAATTATCAAGAAACACTCCCACAGTCATGTCACACTTTCATATCTTTACAAGTCTAATGCTTGTGGGACATATAAGGGATTTTACTCGAAATAACACCGATGCCAAACTATGCTCAGCTGACAGATACTGACAAATCATGGTGACAGGTACATTTAGGTGTTACATCATAAGGAAATTCTATTTATGTGTTATCTTTTAATTTCATGATTATTAGACCAGTAACTCAAGACCCAATCTGTTAATGTATTTGTTTGTATCTCAGTATCTGCATAAAACATGATATTTATGTGGTTGCAGTATCACGTGTTTAGTTCATAAAAGAATTAGAATGTAGAAAAAGTAGAGAATAACCCTTGAGGTACGAGTAATTATACATGTTACCTTCCACGTTATCGCTTCCTTCTTCAACGTTATTATATCCTTCAAAGATTTGTGGGTTGGGGTAGTTCGGTTTTTTTTTACTTTGTTTTGTTGTCATGAAAAATCTGCAAGGTGCGATTAAAGAAAGAATGTCATTTGTGTGCAGTAACCAGTTCCACGTTATATTTGAGCTGCATGCTATGCGCACTTGGAGACAACTGTAGACAGGAGTCGAGTTTAAGAAACGTTGAAGAGTTCGATCTTAGTTAAGATCGCGATCTTAAATCCATGCTGTCTTAAGATCGTCCGTGTGCAAGTGGATTAGGGCAATTGTATGGTGATTGTAAACTTGATTATAGGGACCTAAGATTGCCCTGTGCAAGCGGGCCCTGAACGGTAACCAGAATCAGTTCCTTCCCGGAGCAACAGTTCCTGTACCAACTGATATCAAAGCTTTCGTGAACAAGTACGGGGACATTTACTCTGCAACCACCTCCCCAAAACAGCTGTCGCTGATGATCTTGCCCACAGAATACTATCATAGTTCTAAAATACCCCATATTTTCCTCGGTCTTACATAAATATTAGAGATGATAGAGTAGCACTAAACGACCCAGTTTGAATATTTTACTGTTATTGGTGATCTTCATTTTCGTAGTTAAAAGATAATTAGTATTGTGTGTTAAGCTTTAAGATTACGTGCGTTCCAAGTATATTAATTCGTCAGTAAGATATGCGCTCGTCTTAAGTACTAAGTTCCTTGATAAGCGTTATGCACTTATCGTTAAGACTACATATCAAGAGAAAAATGTACAGATTACTCTATGACAACACACTCGCCGAGAAAACAGTTAGATAATTTTAGTCATTTCTGCATTATCGAGTCTTTGAAGCTACGCTGGTAATCTCAAAATTCAGATAGGCGACAGTGCAGATATGCAACATGAACTCGGAGAGAATCGGTGGTATATGTAACGACCTTTATTCGGGGTACTTGACTCATGAAATGCACCGAATAAAGACTGGCCACTAATTGATGCTTCTCTTGGTTATTTTGAAGGTAAGCCATGTTCATTTCATTCAATGTATGTTCCTAAATTATGTTCATGTTTCCTGTTTTCTGTTGCGTTCCATACTGTTAGTTTATGCTGTACACTGTCACTTTAACTATGCAGTATAGGTTAAGTACACCTGGGAATATTTTAGTTAGGTATGACCTAAATAAGACCTAAGACCTGTAACGCCAGCCTAAATATTTAGTCTACATCAAAATATCTTAGAGTATAATCTAGTAGATTCAGGCATAATTTAACTTCAGTAAATCGCATTTACATATAATCGGTCTCGTGGAAGCAGAGAAATCATTGTGCACGTCTTGTATATTTTATTGCGTTTGCAATCAAATGTATACCCGTGAATGTAATTCTAAATGATTACTGTGTGCGTTTAATTCAAATGTATTACATGAGATAACTATACTGTAGACGCAAAATTAGGGAGCGCGCATAAACCTTGTTGTTTCATTCTGCTGTTCAATATTGCTACGTTTACAGTATTGTTAAGCTCTAATTATGCATACGTTGAACACTTTCAATAACATGCTGTTCGACATATGATCTTAAGTATCGCACGATAGTCTAGATGTAAAGATGTCATATGATTCAACTAGCACACTGACGTGTACATTATTTGTGTATTCTTATTACTCCCTTTAAGTTGTGTTCAGCTGGGACGTAACATTTACGACCTCCACAAACAGAAGATCATTTTAGTAATTGATAACACATGCACTACGTGTCTTACTGTAGCGTTACCTCATCAGTCTCCACGCTTATTTCTCAGCTGTGCTGTCCTCACTACTGTGTAATCCTTGCAGTTGGTTATTGCAAGGTATTTTGTCAGTAAGGTTTATGTAATTGTTAATTCACCAGGTTATTATATGTATTATTTGTAGAAGTTTGAAATATTGCTGATGTTTTATTATGTGATGATTCACGAAATGCGCCGAATAAAGACTGGCCACTAATTGATGCTTCTCTTGCTTATTTTGAAGGTGTGCTGTCCCATGCTAATTCCCCGACAACAATTCTAGGTATTATAATTATCCTAGACAACATATAAACCCTAAAAAGGTTACAATAAGGTCAAGGTTATTATAATACTATCAACACCTGACAAAGATATGCTTGGAAGTAATGACACTGTAGACACCAACAGTACCGTTTGTCAGAGTGTTAACATCACTGGCACTGATGGAAACAGTATGTTTACATATAAGCAAGTTAATCAGTCACTGGGGAACAATACTATGCCGGATCTTAATATCAACTTGACTATTCCAGAAATGATCATGAACAGCACAGATCAACTGGCCAATATTACGCTATCAAGTAACAACACAATCCCTGCTCCAAATGTAAATGAAAGTGAAGCATGGCAGTTTCATTATTAACGAGAGTCTAGGTGGAGATCTGCAAGGTATAAACTCCACTTCTTTTGGTAACTCTTCTGCTTTTATCAACGCTTTTACTTTGAATATAGATGCTTTTAATCAAACCGAATCAGCAATAGCTAACGACACTGTTGCTCAGTGAAATGACACCGTTGCTGTGGTTTCAGCAAATCTGACATATTCGAACTCATCTGATGTTTCTTTGAACTCTACTGTCACAGTCCTGGGTAACGTCACATTGTCCAGGACAGTTGCAGTGAAAACGACCACACCGGCGACTGTAACGCAGTCAAACCCACCATGTCGTGTACGCCTTTCGAGATACGGTCGTTTTCGACCAATGAGAAAGAAGCCTCATCGCAATCGTCCAAAGAAAAGCCCAAAGGAAACGAAAGAAACTCTTGATCCAGAGACTCAGAAAAAGAGCAAACATTCAATGCGATATCCAAGTCCTCACTTTTGGAGACGAAGGAAAAATCCCAGACAACTCCGTCACCCGTCTTCAGTTAGTCGAAAGTATAGATCGAGACGTCTACGTTATCGGAAGTGAAGTGAAAGAACGTCGAGAATTCACTGACGTAAAGAAACGTTTTTTATTCTAAATTTCGATAGGTGATCCATGTGATACGTGTGTATGACTATAATCTAATGGTTGCACATTAATGAGATGGTAATTGCTCTCTTGTTGCAATAGAAGGTCTAATGCAGAATGATCCAATGCGGTAACAACCAATGTGAGATAAACGAAGTGCGTTTGTTTGAAATATGAACACAATAGGATCATAAAGAACAGTTGTTGCAAGACTTTCATTATTAGCGTACTCAGAGTAACTGTATGCACTGATATATCCTTTATGCAAGACATCCAACATTACGTAAAGACATTGTTTACCGTAATGGGGGCACCCACACGTTACTTGATTGTGTTTTACTATGTGTGTATATGTAGCAATTAGTGGACGTTTCGAGGTATCCACCGCTTCGCCCTGTTAAACACTTGCTTTTTTCTGAATTCTCAGTATTGATTCCACCTACATATGAATATGTACGCTTCTTGTAGTTAAGGAACTTTCTTATTTGTAAACCCCAAATGGGTTTGAATGTTATTTGAATGTATAGAGGACCTTTTCAATAACAGCAACTGAAGGATGGTATTGTGATAACACGATATGCACAGATGACGTGGTGACAAAAGCCACATGAATACTAGGGAGCCACATCAACTGAATTAAAGATACATTGGTTGGAAGTTAAGAAAAGTAATGGCTAAGTGAGATCCTAGTCTGCACATATGATGATTTATAACTGGTGGCTTGTGGCGGTGAATGTAGACTGGTACTGTTAGTATTTTGGCACCATGTTCTAAATTTAGTCATGCTTGAAAACGGTAGTATGATCTACACTAAAGCGTAACAGTTATGCGGCAGTTGTTAGGATCAAATGCCAATGAAACATATCAACTTGACCTGTGTTCAAACTAGAAACAACAATATATCAAACGATTGTGTTCTAGCGTTCAATGTTATATTACCTGTCATATGAGAGGCGTGTTGTTGAACAAACAAAGTTTGTATAGTTTTGCTGTCTGAACATCTGCGTGACTGTCAATATACTGCAAACATTTTGTATGAGCTAGTGACCCTCAGAAACCATTAAGCATCGTGACGTTGGTATTCACATTATAGGAACTTACTGTGTTGCTTTTATACAGAAAAGCAAAAGAAACGCAATTTTCGAATCTCATAAAAGTAAGCGGTCATGTGTATGTCTTTATATACAGAACATGACCCCAAAACATGTTACGTTTATTTTCCTGTTCAGTATATTTATACATATAGAATCATACGAATTATCCTGCACACTATATACACTTGTTCATAACCAAATATATTTTGTATTTTTACTAAAATGAAAATTGTTCATTATAGATCTCTCCGGAATTGCAGTCTACATCCTCTCACACATGTCTGTTTAGATATTATATTACCATTGTACAAGGATATAAAAGAAACCATCATCGCATACTGTACACACTATGCGAGTGTGCCGTGCTATACAAAGGACACATACGATTTGAGTCGCAAAAGTGTGTATCATGTTTTTATTTTCATGAACAGGCCATGAAAAGCAGCTGAAATAATTTGTTGATAACCAGGATTGGTATTACTCAGAGATGGCTCATTGTACCTAGAATGTACATCATTACACATAAATCAAAACTTTCACGTGTATTATGGAGCGGCATTAATTTTAGGCATGTAAGATTTTTGCCAATCTTTGGCCTTTTCTTTCTCTTTTTATAATAAAATTTAATGTGCTTAAGGCAAAAGATATATATGCATGCTCAGTACATTTGTTTTAGGAGATTCGTAGGTGTTTTGAAGATATGTTAATTCCAGCTTATTTGGCTTGTAGGTGAATGTGTATTCTGTGAACACAGAACTTGTAGTCATGGCAGGATAGTGATATATAAAAATAATTAGAATAGGTAATTAGCCTATGATGTATTTTGTTTACACTATAGAACTGACCATAAATTGTTGTCATTGTTGAACAGATACATTGTGTTTGAGTGTACAGTATGATCTCAAATAAAGTTAGATTTCGATTGATTGAGATTTTGATTTTCTGTGAGGCATGTGTGTATTGTATGATACATACAAGTGAGCATGCGAACAATTCGTTTCATTTCTTTTGGAGTCTTTCATCTACATAGATGTATAAATTTACTTTTTCTCATATACATTGTCATTGCCAAGTAGTGTGCTGGCAAAATGGAATATCCCCTACTTTTCAATGGTGTAATTTTCTCTCAGCATTGTAAAGAAGTTACAAAGGTATGCAGTGTGTAAGTCGGACATGCTCTGATTGGACGAGAGGATGAAATGACATGTGAGTGAGAGAGTGAAATGACCTAGCTTCTGAATACAGGAACCATAGTGAAAATGTAGAATGATGTTTTGCTACAGTAAGGTGGGCCCAGGGCCCACCTCACTTGCAAGATGCGTACGGATATTATGATTTAAGACAGCCGACACTGTGACTGATACCACAATGACATTTTAATCGTGACGTTGTTCAATTTTCATTATTCGATTTTCAACAGAATTGTCAAGTTGTTTATCCTACTACGTACCGTTGTAACACCGGAAGCAATCAATGAGTGAGTGAGTGAATGAGTACTTTTTTAAGTCCCTATTTGAAATATAGCAATATCACTGCTGGGACGTCAGAAAAGAGATTCATCCATTGTACATATGTGGGGAATCGAACCCATGCATTGGTAAAATATATTACTAAAATAAAATATTTTTAGCTGCTTTGCTTGTTAGACTGCGCAGCTCACTGGTCCTATCAGTGGCGACTTTTATGTAAATGTACCAAAGAGCAATTCTACTTTCGATATAATCCGTTATTTTAAATTATGTGTAACATATCAAAGGTCTGATGTTCGGATGGCAGTAAGTATACTTATCGCTGATGTATTTATAGAAACATGTTTCTCTCGGACGTTTCAACACTCTGCGTTTAACACCAAATAACATCCATTTACAAACTTTATTTTTCGTTTTTTGTTGACTTTGTCGCCCATTTCCTTGCACTATCAGTTAACCTCACAACACCCACATAACAACCCGATACGTTGAATCGCCACATGCCCAGCGAAAGCTTCCCACTGCAGTAAACACCACTGTGGCATACACGATATTAGATCCCCACACTGCAGCAGCTGTTCTGGCTTGTGTTGCAAGATTTCAAAAGTGGGACAGGGCCCAGTCCGTCCTACCAAGGTGAGACTTTCATTTATTGTATACTGTACATAAGGCTTCTACTATGCTGTGACTCTTTCTGTTTCTGTTTTCAATGTTTATCTAACGCTTTTTAAAATTTGAAAGTTTTTTTTTTTTTTTTTTTTTTTTTTTTATTGGTTCATGTGATTACACATAGTACAAAACACAGGTACATATGGATGGATGATATACAGAAATCATATCAACATTTTGGTAATAGACATATACAGGTTGATATAGGTGATTGGTAGGTATATAGGAAGATTAAAATTTATCCAAGTACTGGGAAAAGAGGGCCCCATTTATGACTGAAATGATCTATTTTATTAGTTTTTTGGCATATATGTTTCTCAACAAAGAATATTTCTTTTAGGGTTTTTGTAAATGAAGTCATATCAGGATGTATATTCTTAATACTACATATGTAAATGTGTCTTTTGGCTGCAAGGGTGATGTGGTTTAGTAATGTATTTCGGTTTAGAGTACCAAACCAAACCATATGTTTTGTAAAGTGAAATGGATGAGGGAATGAATTGTTGAGCCAAATTTGTAATTTTCTCCAAAATGTTTGGGTCACTTGGCATTCCCAATACACATGACAAACAGTCTCATTTATATCCTTGCAGAAACAGCATGTACTACTATCAACTTTCTTCATTTTAAGCAATTCTCTTTTAGTATAAATAGCACCTTGTAGAAATCTATATTGAAAATCTATGAGTTTTGTGTCTCGCAAATCTTTTCTGTATCCTGTGAATATTTTTTCCCAGTCAAAGTCTGTTTTTGGGAAAAACCGCTGCCACTTTTTACAAACATTTTGGTATATATCATTGGAAATAAGTTTATCATAAAAAGTTCTGCATCCTTTAGATGTTTTTATGAGACAAGTCTGGCAATGGTTAATATTTAAATCCCAGACTGGTATTGAATGACATTGATTTAGAGTATTTTTCCAAGAATCTGGAAATGTGTGTAGTAAATATCTATAATCTAAAAAAGTACCTTGGATATCATATACTTCTTTTAAAGATTCCAATGACAATAGTCCATTTTCGTCACAAATATCCCTAATATTAATAACCCCTTTATCTGCCCAATTCTTTATATAGTTTAATGAATTTTTGAAATTGTGATTAAACCATAATGGTTGTGATAGAATTTCATTGATGTTATTTGGGTCAATATAATGTTTTTGGTGAAATAGTTGCCATGCTTTCAGTGCATCCTGCCAAAAAGGGTTTTCAATCTTAATGTAGGCCTCAGAATTTGCTCCTAAATTAAATATGT
Source organism: Haliotis asinina (assembly GCF_037392515.1). Lineage (NCBI taxonomy): Eukaryota > Metazoa > Mollusca > Gastropoda > Lepetellida > Haliotidae > Haliotis > Haliotis asinina. The sequence goes on from NC_090284.1 coordinate 59,128,359, forward strand.
CTTTGAAAGGTATGTTGCATGGATTTTCCTTATCACCTTTTCCGAAGTATCGTCGCAACGTGGATAATTTCAAAGCGTCTATAAATGTTTTAATATCGATCATTCTCAAACCTCCTTCTTTATAGTTATTTTTTATTATATTCCTCTTTATTTTGTCATTCTTGTCATTCCAAACAAATTTAAAAAGCATTTTTTCAATAGAAGTAATAAAATCTGCTGGTGGGTTGGGCAGGGAATTGAAAATATGAACCAATTTGGAGATTGCTAGAGTTTTTATTACTGTTATTTTACCAATAAGTGTTAAATTTCTCTTTCTCCAAGATGCTAGGAGTCTATTAATTTCTTCAAGTCTTTTCCTAGTGTTGATTACCCATAGATCTTCAAGATCTGGTGTAAATTTGATACCTAGTACATCAAATTCACCAACTACCCATTCAACTTTTAGATCATGACATATCATATCAGTAGATTTAGCTTTTGATCCAATCCATATTGCTTTTGATTTATCCACATTAATTTTCAAACCTGACATCTTGTAAAAAGTATTAACTGTGTCTATTGCAGAGTACAAACTCTCTTCAGTTCCATTCAGAAATAGTTCAGTATCATCGGCATATTGATTCAGTTTATATTCATTATCATAAATAACTATACCTTTGATATTTTCATTATGTCTTATCATGCAACCAAGAATCTCAGCTACAAAGAGGAAAAGATATGGGGATAAAGGGTCTCCTTGTCTACAGCCCCTTTCATTTGAAAAAAACTCAGATAAGTTACCATGCTGGATGACACAAGATGTTGTTTCGTAAGTTAGTGTATTTATCCATCCTATCAGTTTGGGGCCAAATTTGAATTTATGGAGGACTAGATTGATAAAATCTTTTGAAACAGAATCAAAAGCTTTTTCAAAATCAATAAGGATTAGCAAACCAGGGATGTTCTGTTTCTTTGTTTCGAACATAATATCATATAATAATCTTGTATTTTCACTAATTGTCCTCCCTGGTATGAAACCAGATTGGTTAGAATGAATGAGTTCGTCTAGGGTAGTTTTTAATCTGTGTGCTATACAGGAGCTGATAATTTTGTAAATAGCATTCAGTAAAGTGATCGGTCTCCAGTTTTTAAGTAATGTTCTATCTTTATTGGTTTTTGGAATACAGGTAATAACACCTCTTTTCCAATTCACAGACATTTCATTCTTGGCTAATACATCTCTAATGAATCTATAGATCCATGTTTTTAATTCTTTCCAAAAAAATTTAAAGAAATCAATAGGAAAACCATTAATCCCTGGACTTTTATTATTCTTCATTCTGTGCACAGTATTACTAATTTCATCTAAACTGATTTCTCTTTCAAGATAGTCCCTCTGTGTTTGGTTTAAGATTGGAGTATTAATATCCTTCAAACAATTTTCATCCTCATATTGTTTGTGAGAGGCATACAGATTTTTGTAAAATAATTTTAGTTCATTCAGTATTGACTTGCTGTCAGTAATTTCACTATTATCATTAGTTACTAACTTGTTGATTGATCTTTGGGTGAACGTTCTATTTTCCAGGTGACAGAAATATTTTGAAGGTTTTTCACCTTCTTCATACCAAAGAAGTCGATTTCGAATTTGTATTCCTTTCATTTCCTCATTTTTAATTTCTTCCATTTCTTTCTTATATTTTGATAGTTCACTCAAAAGTTCTTCATCTATGTTTTGAAAGTTTTTTCTTATAGTATCTTCAACCTGTTTTATTTTAAGTTCTAACTGTTCTGTATTTTTTGCTTTTGTTTTCTTCAAGTAGGATGAGAAAGATATAGTCTTTCCTCGAATTTTCATTAGTAACGTTTCCAGAAATAAAGAGTTAGAAATAGTAAGTATAATATTTTCGGTGTTATTAAGATCATCCAATTTTTCTGTTGCATATTCCTGAACTGTGTCGTTCAAAATAGATCTGACTAAGTTTCCATATTCAGGATTTAACAGCAATGAAGTGTTAAACTTCCAATATCCATGTCCTCGTTCCTGGCCTAAAGTGTTGGAAAAGGTTAATATAATTGTTGAGTGATCACTTTTATAGCCTGGCAAAATATCTGAGTCTAGAGTTATGTCAAATATATCCTCTGATACAATAAAGAAATCCAGTCTGGCTTGTTGTCTTGGATTTTTTTTCCACCAGGTGTATTTTCTGCATTTATCATTCATATTCCTCCAAACATCAACAAGATTATAAGATTCAATAAATTCTAAAACAGTATTTCTTGATTTAGGGTTGTTTACATGTTTATAATTCTCAAGATCAATTGTTGGATCAATCACCAAATTCCAGTCTCCAACTATTATCAGAGAATCATTCTCAAGATTTAGAATATTTTTAAATAGATTAGTGTAAAAATTACTGTCATCGATATTTGGACCATAGAGATTAGTTAGTGTTAGTCTTTTATCCTCTATTGTTACATCAGCTATTATATAATTTCCATTTTCATCTATTAAGGTCTTATGTATTTTAAGATCAACATCATTATTAAAGAGAATGGCCACTCCTCTGGAATTAGATTTAAAAGGTGCAATTATGGATTGTAAACCCCATTCATTTCTCATGATATTGCAAGTAGATGCATCAATATGAATATCTTGCAGACATATGATTGAGTGTAGTTTTTTCCGGTGTATGTTCATTAATTCTTTTCTTTTAAATTTGTCTGCAAGTCCTCTACAATTAGCTGAGATAACTTTGATTTTCTTAACATTATCCATTGTAGTCAATGGTTACGAGAACTATCAATATACCTAAAATTAAACTGTCTGACACAGTGGTATCCTTGCCAACTGAATGGAGGTAGAAGCGCTCATAACATGCTTGTGGGAGAGCTTGTACAGTAAATATTTGTGTTGTGTTATCACGAGAACCTTTTTTTCCTGATAAATAGAAAACATGTATTAAAAGAAATAGAGGGTAACTAAAACGAAATAGCGGGCGAACCATGTTCTTGGTCTTCGAAGTCAAGCCGCATGAATGATAGTCCAAATGTGTGCAATGTGAACTAGAGCTAGATGTCCAACTGACGTAATATATATACATTGATGCCGGGACCTGCCTCTAATAGTATTGAAAGAGGAATACTTATCCAGAAACATCCTTATACTGAGTGGAGAAAAAGCGTAGAACGTCATAGATAACATCATACGAACTTCGTCTAACTGTGCTAACACATCCATCAGAGTAACGTAACAACATCCGGTAGCCCCGGGGTGAATGAAGCCGCTATAAATAGATTACCACGTGTATTTGTTTACAAACATTAGAAGCAAAGCAAGGATGGAAACGTTTTGGTGAGAATGGCTCCCAGAAAGCTTCTCGTTGCCAGATCGTCGAATTGTTCGGCACATTTGGGTTGTATAGTCATCGTGCCCAACTTCAACAGTAGTCTTAGATGTATATAAAGTAAATTACGTCGTTTGAATACTTATCCTTTACCCGAGTGGTGCACATGTTTACATATCCGTGCAAACAGAACACAAAGATTAGAAAGTTTCGTACAGTCCAATTGTTCTCCAGTTATCTTGTGGGTTCTTCCTGACCTGCAAGGAGATGTCGATTCCTTTTTCAAGAATCCGTGTCTGTACTTTATGGGTTTTTCTCAGTTCAAAGGCTTTATTTGCAAGGCGACCACGGTGTTTTTTCAGAGAGACAGGGAGATCAGTTCGGATCGTGACCTTCTTTTCCTTCAGAATTCCCCAGTTCTTGCCTGCAGCACTGTAGACATTCTGTCTATCTATTGCCCTGACGAATTTCACTACGATTGGCTTCGGCATTGAAGCCCTGAAGTTTTGAGGATCCGTGCTTTTTCTGGGTAGTCTGTGCACATTGTCGAACATCATCTCCTTGGCATGCTGTATCCCTAGTAGACTGAAGATTTCTTTTGCGGCTGTTTCAGGATCTTTTTCGTCGGGTATGCCATAGATTAGCAAATTGTTTTTCCTGGAGTAAAGTTCAAGAGTGAGAAACTTTTTGTCATATTCTGTTTTCATCGCCGACATATCATCTTTTAGCTGATTTATTTCCAAAATGTTCGCCTCAATTTGTTCAGCATTGTAGTGAACAGTGGCAAGTATGTCGGACGTTTTCGTGTGTAAATCCTTTATCTCAGTATTCATTGATTCCATTCTACTTACTATTTCCTTAGTTTGTACTTGTAGAGCTTCAGCAATAAAGCTTTTTAAGTCGTCCCGGTCTACCTTGTCCGAGTCGAGAACAATGGCGGCTGGCGTGGTTGACAAGCTAGATGTGCTTGTTGTTTTCTCGGTGATCATACTGGATCTTGTCTGAGCCCCATCATCTAGAATTGTGTGCGACGGCTTACCGGGCGCATCTGTATCTTGTTTTGCTCTGTTGTTTCTTTTCATGTTGGACATTTTTAACTTAAAGCCGGCTTTTCGAAGAGCAAATGGTTAACGTGTTGTCATGTGGTGACTGTAGGTGGCGCTCCCCCTAAAATTTGAAAGTTAATGTCAGATATAAAAGTTAGAGAGCATTTGAAATATATTTAGTTCTTTACATGTTCCGTTTACATGTAACGGAATTAAGATTAAAGTTTTAAGAGAACATCTAAATATGAGCACATTGGATATTTTCTGTCATGAATTTGAACTACTACCTAAGAAAGTCCAATGGAAAAGTTCAAGTTCAGATGTGATAAAATTTCTTCCTGACGTTGTTGTTGACGAGTCCCACGATATCACTAGCGCTGTCTTTAGCTTTCATGTCAAATGAATTACAGTATCATTTGTGCTGCTTCTCAGAAGTATTGTTCATTTCATAGGTCTTGTCATAGGGTAGCATGATGGATAAAGCGTTCGTTCGTCACGTCGAAGACCCAGGTTCGATTCTTAACATGGATACAATGTGTAGAACTCATTTGTGGTGTCCCCGTCGTGACATTGCTGAAACACTGCTAAAAGCGGCGCAAAACCATGCTCAGTCACTCACAGGGTATGTACATATCTTTACCAAGACTCTCATTCTATCGTAAAGAAGAGACAATTTCTCCGCCAGTATCACCACTCAAAATACAACACCCATCACCACCAGAAACACACAAACAGACAAATATATAGAAGTAAACAAGAATAGAAATTTAAACTAACAGTATATGCAACTTGTATATCTCAAAGACGTTTATATTTATCAAGTCGACACAGCTCCATCCTGAATCATGAGGGTATTCCACTAAATCAGAGTCGACCTCAAATGCGAAACTGTTTGCCTATTTCACTTGAGAAGACACGTACACACACAGACACACTGGCACACACACACACGAAACTAAAGTCAAGCTAACATTTGCTGACCCATGCTCTTGATACGGTTGGAATTGGACCATGGGCTGTGCTTTGGATTAGGGAGAGGTCTCACCATCAGATTGCTGCTTGAAATATGTAATAGGAAACATTTGTGTCAACATTCAAAGTTCCGAGCTCAGTATTTTGCGCAGTCTTAGGGTCGAAATGACGCCAGTTTTAGACGAATGGGTAAACACCTGGTCTTGTGAGGTACTGGTCAAGAGAACAACCTTTCTTGAAGATATGCCTGCCCTTGTTTGTCTGTTATTTGAAAACCTACAGAATTCGAGAAAGTGTGTGAGTTTTACGCCGCACTCAGCAATGTTCCAGCTACATGGCGGGGGCCTGTACACAGTCGACTCTGGAGCAAACAATCTAGTGATTACCAGCATGAGCATCGATCAAAACAATTGGGATACAAACACATGTGTTTACAAATTCAGTGCATCTGTAAAAATGGAGTCTAGGTCAGTCTGGTGAATGATCTACGCAGTTTGGATATTCATCAACCAGGTCATCGAGTCTCAGCTACAGATCCCGTTAGACGGCTCTTACAGAGAGTGTGGTTTATGGAGACCAGGCGTGTGTATGACACAAACACGTGAATTAAACATGCACGCTGGATACCAGTCACTGTTCTGGTTCCAAGCGTTGCGATGCTGCTAGAACACGTCACCTTCAACGATGGACATGCGCGCCCCGTTTACAAGCTGCCATAATTATATATAGGTCCTGTTATCACCCCCTGCTTCTCGTACGATGTGAATACAGTAAACGTTAAATCGCACGTCCCAATCTGAGACTGGATCAGCCCAAACCTTATCCGATTTCTCATTCTGTGCCTCTCAGGGGGACAACTCGTGTAAGCTTTCGTGTCCTGAGTGCAAGCAACTGTTAAATGTTCAAATTCTTCAGTTCATCTTTCGCGTTTTAGTAAATTGATTGTTGCATATAGCTGTCAATTCATTCATGAGTTGTCTGTGCTAAAGAAGTAAATGTATGAAATATGAATTAGACTTTAGGTTGAATCTCAAACTGCACTGTAGGTGTTTTGGGGGATGTTTTACAGGGTTACGTGGCTCTATATGGTCACGTTCATGTTTCCTATGTTTCAAAATCATGGTGTGTGTGGATTTCGTCTCTGTGACAACGCGAAACGGCAAGACCTGTTCAAATGTGGAAAAAGTCAGATGAGATAGCACGAGAAGATAAAGCGATAACAAGAAACGGAAAGTGAAAGCACAAAGCGGGAGAGTGATAAGATAAGATGAGAAAGTGATAAAAGGAGACGAGAAAATGATAGCATCAGACAAAAATACAACAATGCGGGACAAAAAGACGACAAACAGACACAATGTAGAGAAAACTCGAGACGAGAAAGCGACAATATGAGTTCAGAAAGTGATGACCTCAGATGGGAAACAATAGCATGAGACGAACGAAATGACAACTCCAGACTCCAGAAAACGGTAGCACGAAACTGGAACGCGCTATTTGCCATTTGCGTTCTCACATTCTCGCTTTTGGCAGGGATACGTCTTATAGTCTCCCGTGATCCCGTTCTGTCACCATTGGGTGGCATGTCTTCTAGGCGACAAATACTCACGTACACCGACAATAATGAACTGCTATAGCAGACCTAGTTAAAATTCGAGGTGGACTATGGAAAGTCGTCAGGAAGATAGTAGGTGGTGTGGATATGGGGGATAATCATGCTGGAGGCAAACAGCTGAAATTTGGTTGACTTTTTCGCTCAAGAGGAAATTGACTCACTCACTGACCCACTCAAACACTCAGTTCGTATGACTGTAATGAGTACTGTCTTCCTTTTTCGGACCAGATCCGTGAAGGTCGGGTTTAGAATACTGGCCTTCAGTAACCCAGGCTTGTCGTAAGAAGCGAATAACGGAACTGGGTGGTCAGGTGACTTGGTTGACACATGTCATCGGATCCCAGTTGCGCACATCGATGCTCACGCTGTTGATCACTCGAATGTCTGGTCAGGGGTCGATTATTTACAGATCCACAGCTGTATGGCTGGAATATTGCTGATTGTGGCGTAAAACATAACTAAACTCACTCACGCACTCATTCTAAACATTATGTTTAGCTAATTCATGAGATATAATATACATTGTTGACTGTGGAAAACAAATAAACAAAAGAATAAGCGTACTGAATGGAAAATCAAAAGTGCCATGTTTTGCACCTGCGTTTACTTCGATCGAAACGAAGCTCCCGGGAGACCAAAGTCAGTCAGAGCGGGTGAGTGTGCACTCAAATGCAAGGATGTTTTCCACTGGCTGGTTCATTTACATATACGCTTCGGGCTCATTGTGTGTATATAGAGATGATCTGTTTGATTGGTATTTTAGGAGTATGGTGAGTAATAAGGTAGTAAGAATCATTCTTATGAGAGGGTAAGATTTTTTATGGAAAACAACTTCTTTATTACATGTGATGCGACGGTTCGGTATGGATCAATATACCGTTGTCAAGCAAGAGTGGAGTAATACATCACAGGACAGACTTATATACATGGACAGGGATAAAGCAATAACAACATGTAGGTATGAATCAAAGGCGGGGGATTAACAACAACAATGAATGGTAGTAATGATGTGACAATAAGAGGAAGCCAATAGTAGCTGTGGCCGTAAGAAAGTATACATGGCTCATAGGGTAATTAGTAATAATGGCTGGTGAGCTCTAATCTGTTATTTTTATCAGTTCATTGTATGCAGTTGGGATGAGATATCCCTGATCTCTGTTGATTGAGGGCTTGTGTCTCCTGATTTGAACCGCTTCTGCCAGTTTTCTTTGGGTGAAGTCCTTGTGGATTTTGGATAATATTTCTACATTGTCCCAAATTATGCTGTGATTGGGGCATTTGATGATGAGGTCGGATATAGGAAATTTCCGATCTGATTTGGTTGTACTGTTCACAGCTGGGAAAATCATTAAACTATTAACACGCGTTAAATAGAACATTGAGACAAAAATACTCCAGCCTCAAATAACTTAACACTGTGCAAAAATGACGTACCACAAGGTCAGGTCACAATGTTGTGACAACCTAAATGTGTGTCCACAGAATAACACTTCAAGAAAGAAGCATATTAACATTGTGACAACGTAATGGGTGTCCACAAAATAACACTGTAAGAACGAAGCATATTAACACTGTGTGAACGTAAATGGGTGTCCACAGAACAATGCTGTAAAAACGAAAGCATAACGTTGTGCCAAAGTGAAACTGAAAGGTGGGACTGGTTTTGTTCCATACCTGTGCGTCTTACTCACAGATAAGGTGTTTCATCCTAAGATAAGCCTTGCCTTCGGAACGTATCAAATGACACAATACAGCGCATATTAATGTTCGCACTTAACGTCCAGAATATTTTTGAATCGATGTATACTCATGGAAAGCAATAAGGAAATACCTGAAATGCAAGTGTTGCTTTATTTTTTTCCTGAATTTCCCTTAATACAAAGCTTGTGAAGAAAACTGGAAAAGAATACAGGAACACTTGTACTTGTACAGGTGTTCTCTTATTCGTTTCCATATAGGTACAATGAAATGCTCTGTTCTCAATTTTGAAAAATGATTTGAATAAATCTAAACGTTAAATTTAACTCTATCCCAGATTGTTCTTTCCACACATGGTTGACATTTGTAAACCAAACTATGGACTGTTCTGGAATAGTTATCATTCATCGTTTTCTTTTCCGGTATTCCACTGGCTTATACCTGTGTTTCATCAATGATTCCAATGACGTAATGACCTAAAGCGACTATTTCTGTACGAGATAAAGTTCAGTAAACATGTTTTCAACTTTCACTGAAAACGCGATGTAAATGATTCTTATTGAATGGCATCCACGGATGTATTCTTTCAGGTAAGCAGGTTTGTACCTTTTCCGAAGGGAGTGTTTCAGCCGGTAGACGAGATGACTACCGTGGTTACAAAGTTGTTGCGACTCCCCGGGGCTGTAAGGAGTATTGCCGAAAATTTGGTTGGTGTGTTGCAGCACATTTCTACTTCAACACCTATAAATGTTTTCTGTACCAAGGAGACACACCAGCCTCGTCCAAGAAAGGAAGCGTATTTATGGCACTGCAATGCATCGAAGGTAAACAATGACATTAGGTACAAATTCACTCTCCCTTTTGTCGGAGGTTTAGCTATGTTTAATGTGACGTTATGCTCAATATCATTCTTTAAAATTGTTGAACATAGTGACTATTCCTGATGTATTAAACATAGAGAAAATATATAGGGACATGTGATGCATAGAACTTTCCGGTTCCCACTGGCAGCTACTAAACGAAAATCCGTGGCCTGATACAAATCTTCTTTTCGTTGTAGTTATCTTTACTTTGGTGCTGTGTTGAATATCCTTCTTAAGAACGGAGTTTATTTCGGATCGTAAATCTATAAATATTATTAGATTGTATATTAAATATAAACCTTCTCATGTACAGTGACAACTACTCAGCCAACTACAATCACCACAACAATCGCTGTGTTAAATTTACACAATGAGAGGCTAAAACATTGGGGAACATAAATTTTTTGTAGAATAATGGTGGATGTGAATGGAACTCTTGTTGACATTGCCAGTGTGCCAACCACACGTGGAGAGTGCTTTCAATGGTACAATTGATGTTAACGCCGATAGGAACGCATCTTTGGGTATTTCTCCTGCAGCCACTGTTCCTGGTCAAATTTCAGATGAAGCACCAGGGGCATCTACTGGCATCATGCCTTCACATACAGCTGGTGTTAGTATTGAATTGCCGATAGCAGCATCAACGCCACGGGGAGGTGTGACGCTTGGCATTGATTCAGTGGGATACATGGTCGTCACGGGACCAAGTACAGCAATGGACACTAAGGTCCAAGCAAGTGCATCATCATCTGCAGATGCAAAGGCGTCAGTGTCATACACTTTTAAGCCGATTGGTGTAACTAAACCTCAAGTTAAGGGTGACACCACTGCTCCCCAAACACCGGATATCATAATTTTTGATACCACGGTGCTACCACCAAAGAAAACACTTCCTCCAACTACCAAACCTGCCACTAGACAACAGACAGATTCAGCTACTACAACATCTGTCCCATCTATCACGACGGTTCCGCCAGTGGTTCAGTCACAAAACCCCTATAACCCATACCAGCCCTATAACCCTTACAATCCATACGGGAACCCACAGGTTCCACCACAGCCCAGAAATCAACCTCCCCAGGTGCCTCCTTATTCTCAGCCCAATCCACAATATCCACCATATCCCAATCCCCAATACCCTCAATTTCCACAGTATCAACAGAACCCTCAATACCCTCAGTATCCTCCCTATCCATACGGACCACGGTATCCCCAGTATCCACAGTATCCCCAAAACCCACCATATGGAATACCTCCTCAAGTTCCTCCTCAACCCCAAATACCCGTATATGAGATTCCAAAAGCTATCAGTCCTCCTGTTTCAATTAAGGAAAAGCATAAGAGATTGTGTTTCAACAGAGACAAATTCCCCGATTTGAAATTAGCCGAAGAAAAAATGAAATTGTTCCTTATTCCTTGGTGAAACGGGGAAATATTCAGTCGTATCTGTTCCCACACGCCACAATCCAGTCATATGTTTTCCTGTAAGTTACCGTGGTAAGGTCCCAATTCTTCATCTTCCAGCTGAAAATTCTCAGCTTTAAGATTACATGCATGGGGCGTTCCAAGTATATTAATCCGTCAGTGAGATATGCTCTCGTCTTAAGTCCTAAGTTCCTTGATAAGCGTTATGCACTTATCGTTAAGACTACATGTCAAGAGAAAAAGGTAAAGATTACTCTATGATAACACACTCGCCGAGAAAAACAGCTAGATCATTTTAGTCATTTCTGCATTATCAAGTCTTTGAAACTACGCTGGTATTGTTTAAGGATTAGTCAGTTGAACGTGCGTCCATATCACGAACTCGGAGAGCATCGGTGGTATATATAACGACCTTTATTCTGGGTACTTGACTTGACAGAGAAATCACTGTGCACGTCTTGTATATTTTATGGCGTTTGCAATCAAATGTATACCAGTGAATGTATTTCTAAATGATTACTGTGTGTGTTTAATTCAAATGTATTACATGAGATAACTATACTGTACACGCAAAATTAGGGAGCGCGCACAAACCTTGTTGTTTCATTCTGCTGCTCAATATTGCTACGTTTTCAGTATTGTTAAGCTCTAATTATGCATACGTTGAACACTTTCAATAACATGCTGTTCGACATATGATTTTAAGTATCGCACGATAGTCTAGATGTAAAGATGTCATATGATTCAACTAGCACACTGACGTGTATATTATTTGTGTATTCTTATTACTCCCTTTAAGTTGTGTTCAGTTGGGACGTAACATTTACGACCTCCACAAACAGAAGATCATTTTAGTAATTGATAACACATGCACTACGTGTCTTACTGTAGCGTTACCTCATCAGTCTCTGCGCTTATTTCTCAGCTGTGCTGTCCTCACTACTGTGTAATCCTTGCAGTTGGTTATTGCAAGGTATTTTGTCAGTAAGGTTTATGTAATTGTTAATTCACCAGGTTATTATATGTATTATTTGTAGAAGTTTGAAATATTGCTGATGTTTTATTATGTGATGATTCACGAAATGCGCCGAATAAAGACTGGCCACTAATTGATGCTTCTCTTGCTTATTTTGAAGGTGTGCTGTCCCATGCTAATTCCCCGACAACAATTCTAGGTATTATAATTATCCTAGGCCACATATAAACCCTAAAAAGGTTACAATAAGGTCAGGGTTATTATAATACTATCAACACCTGACAAAGATATGCTTGGAAGTAATGACACTGTAGACACCAACAGTACCGTTTGTCAGAGTGTTAACATCACTGGCACTGATGGAAACAGTATGCCTACATATAAGCAAGTTAATCAGTCACTGGGGAACAATACTATGCCGGATCTTAATATCAACTTGACTATTCCAGAAATGATCATGAACAGCACAGATCAACTGGCCAATATTACGCTATCAAGTAACAACACAATCCCTGCTCCAAATGTAAATGAAAGTGAAGCATGGCAGTTTCATTATTAACGAGAGTCTAGGTGGAGACCTGCAAGGTATAAACTCCACTTCTTTTGGTAACTCTTCTGCTTTTATCAACGCTTTTACTTTGAATATAGATGCTTTTAATCAAACCGAATCAGCAATAGCTAACGACACTGTTGCTCAGTGAAATGACACCGTTGCTGTGGTTTCAGCAAATCTGACATATTCGAACTCATCTGATGTTTCTTTGAACTCTACTGTCACAGTCCTGGGTAACGTCACATTGTCCAGGACAGTTGCAGTGAAAACGACCACACCGGCGACTGTAACGGAGTCAAACCCACCATGTCGTGTACGCCTTTCGAGATACGGTCGTTTTCGACCAATGAGAAAGAAGCCTCATCGCAATCGTCCAAAGAAAAGCCCAAAAGCAAACCAAAGAAACTCTTGATCCAGAGACTCAGAAAAAGAGCAAACATTCAATGCGATATCCAAGTCCTCACTATTGGAGACGAAGGAAAAATCCCAGACAACTCCGTCACCCGTCTTTAGTTAGTCGGAAGTATAGATCGAGACGTCTACGTTATCGGAAGTGAAGTGAAAGAACGTCGAGAATTCGCTGACGTAAAGAAACGTTTTTTATTCTAAATTTCGATAGGTGATCCATGTGATACGTGTGTATGACTATAATCTAATGGTTGCACATTAATGAGATGGTAATTGCTCTCTTGTTGTAATAGAAGGTCTAATGCAGAATGATCCAATGCGGTAACAACCAATGTGAGATAAACGAAGTGCGTTTGTTTGAAATATGAACACAATAGGATCATAAAGAACAGTTGTTGCAAGACTTTCATTATTAGCGTACTCAGAGTAACTGTATGCACTGATATATCCTTTATGCAAGACATCCAACATTACGTAAAGACATTGTTTACCGTAATGGGGGCACCCAGACGTCTTCCTTGATTGTGTTTTACTATGTGTGTATATGTAGCAATTAGTGGACGTTTCGAGGTATCCACCGCTTCGCCCTGTTAAACACTTGCTTTTTTCTGAATTCTCAGTATTGATTCCACTTACATATGAATATGTACGCTTCTTGTAGTTAAGGAACTTTCTTATTTGTAAACCCCAAATGGGTTTGAATGTTATTTGAATGTATAGAGGACCTTTTCAATAACAGCAACTGAAGGATGGTATTGTGATGACGCGATATGCACAGATGACGTGGTGACAAAAGCCACATGAATACTAGGGAGCCACATCAACTGAATTAAAGATACATTAGTAGGAAGTTAAGAAAAGTAATGGCTAAGTGAGATCCTAGTCTGCACATATGATGATTTATAACTGGTGGCTTGTGGCGGTGAATGTAGACTGGTACTGTTAGTATTTTGGCACCATGTTCTAAATTTAGTCATGCTTGAAAACGGTAGTATGATCTACACTAAAGCGTAACAGTTATGCGAAAGTTGTTAGGATGAAATGCCAATGAAACATATCAACTTGACCTGTGTTCAAACTAGAAACAACAATATATCAAACGATTGTGTTCTAGCGTTCAATGTTATATTACCTGTCATATGAGAGGCGTGTTGTTGAACAAACAAAGTTTGTATAGTTTTGCTGTCTGAACATCTGCGTGACTGTCAATATACTGCAAACATTTTGTATGAGCTAGTGACCCTCAGAAACCATTAAGCATCGTGACGTTGGTATTCACATTATAGGAACTTACTGTGTTGCTTTTATACAGAAAAGCAAAAGAAACGCAATTTTCGAATCTCATAAAAGTAAGAGGTCATGTGTATGTCTTTATTTACAAAACTTGACCCCAAAACCTGTTACGTTTATTTTCCTGTTCAGTATATTTATACATATAGAATCATACGAATTATCCTGCACACTATATACACTTGTTCATAACCAAATATATTTTGTATTTTTACTAAAATGAAAATTGTTCATTATAGATCTCTCCGGAATTGCAATGTATATCCTCTCACACGTCTGTTTAGATATTATATTACCATTGTACAAGGATATAAAAGAACACATCATCACATACTGTACACACTATGTGAGTGTGCCGTGCTTTACAAAGGACACATACGATTTGAGTCGCAAAAGTGTGTATCATTTTCTTATTTTCATGAACTGGCCATGAAAAGCAGCTGAAATAATTTGTTGATAACCAGGATTGGTATTACTCAGAGATGGCTCGTTGTACCTAGAATGTACATCATTACACATAAATGAAAACTTTCACGTGAATTATGGAGCGGCATTAAATTTAGCCATTTAGGATTTTTGCCAATCCTTGGCCTTTTCTTTCTCTTTTTATAATGAAATTTAATGTGCTTAAGCCAAAAGATATATATGCATGTTCAGTACATTTGTTTTAGGAGATTCGTTGTTGTTTTGAAGATATGTTAATTCCAGTTTATTTGGCTTGTAGGTGAATGTGTATTCTGTGAACACAGAACTTGTAGTCATGGCAGGATAGTGATATATAAAAATAATTAGAATAGGTATTTAGCCTATGATGTATTTTGTTTACACTATAGAACTGACCATAAACTGTTGTCATTGTTGAACAGATACATTGTGTTTGAGTGTACAGTATGATCTCAAATAAAGTTAGATTTCGATTGATTGAGATTTTGATTTTCTGTGAGGCATGTGTGTATTGTATGATACATACAAGTGAGCATGCGAACAATTCGTTTCATTTCTTTTGGAGTCTTTCATCTACATAGATGTATAAATTTACTTTTTCTCATATACATTGTCATTGCCAAGTAGTGTGCTGGCAAAATGGAATATCCCCTACTTTTCAATGGTGTAATTTTCTCTCAGCATTGTAAAGAAGTTACAAAGGTATGCAGTGTGTAAGTCGGACATGCTCCGATTGGACGAGAGGATGAAATGACATGTGAGTGAGAGAGTGAAATGACCTAGCTTCTGAATACAGGAACCATAGTGAAAATGTAGAATGATGTTTTGCTACAGTAAGGTGGGCCCAGGGCCCACCTCACTTGCAAGATGCGTACGGAAATTATGATTTAAGACAGCCGACACTGTGACTGATACCACAATGACATTTTAATCGTGACGTTATTCAATTTTCATTATTCGATTTTCAACAGAATTGTCAAGTTGTTTATCCTACTACGTACCGTTGTAACACCAGAAGCAATCAATGAGTGAGTGAGTGAATGAGTACTTTTTAAAGTCCCTATTTGAAATATAGCAATATCACTGCTGGGACGTCAGAAAAGAGATTCATCCATTGTACATATGTGGGGAATCGAACCCATGCATTGGTAAAATATATTACTAAAATAAAATATTTTTAGCTGCTTCTGGTCCTATCAGTGGCGACTTTTATGTAAATGTACCAAAGAGCAATTCTACTTTCGATATAATCCGTTATTTTAAATTATGTGTAACATATCAAAGGTCTGATGTTCGGATGGCAGTAAGTATACTTATCGCTGATGTATTTATAGAAACATGTTTCTCTCGGACGTTTCAACACTCTGCGTTTAACACCAAATAACATCCATTTACAAACTTTATTTTTCGTTTTTTGTTGACTTTGTCGCCCATTTCCTTGCACTATCAGTTAACCTCACAACACCCACATAACAACCCGATACGTTGAATCGCCACATGCTCAGCGAAAGCTTCCCACTGCAGTAAACACCACTGTGGCATACACGATATTAGATCCCCACACTGCAGCAGCTGTTCTGGCTTGTGTTGCAAGATTTCAAAAGTGGGACAGGGCCCAGTCCGTGCTACCAAGGTGAGACTTTCATTTATTGTATACTGTACATAAGGCTTCTACTATGCTGTGACTCTTTCTGTTTCTGTTTTCAATGTTTATCTAACGCTTTTTAAAATTTGAAAGTTAATGTCAGATATAAAAGTTAGAGAGCATTTGAAATATATTTAGTTCTTTACATGTTCCGTTTACATGTAACGGAATTAAGATTAAAGTTTTAAGAGAACATCTAAATATGAGCACATTGGATATTTTCTGTCATGAATTTGAACTACTACCTAAGAAAGTCCAATGGAAAAGTTCAAGTTCAGATGTGATAAAATTTCTTCCTGACGTTGTTGTGAGTCCCACGATATCACTAGCGCTGTCTTTAGCTTTCATGTCAAATGAATTACAGTATCATTTGTGCTGCTTCTCAGAAGTATTGTTCATTTCATAGGTCTTGTCATAGGGTAGCATGATGGATAAAGCGTTCGTTCGTCACGTCGAAGACCCAGGTTCGATTCTTAACATGGATACAATGTGTAGAACTCGTTTGTGGTGTCCCCGTCGTGACATTGCTGAAACACTGCTAAAAGCGGCGCAAAACCATGCTCAGTCACTCACAGGGTATGTACATATCTTTACCAAAACTCTCATTCTACCGTAAAGAAGAGACAATTTCTCCACCAGTATCACCACTCAAAATACAACACCCATCACCACCAGAAACACACAAACAGACAAATATATAAAAGTAAACAAGAAAAGAAATTTAAACTAACAGTATATGCAACTTGTATATCTCAAAGACGTTTATATTTATCAAGTCGACACAGCTCCATCCTGAATCATGAGGGTATTCCACTAAATCAGAGTCGACCTCAAATGCGAAACTGTTTGCCTATTTCACTTGAGAAGACACGTACACACACAGACACACTGGCACACACAGACACACACACACACACGAAACTAAAGTCAGGCTAACATTTGCTGACCCATGCTCTTGATACGGTTGGAATTGGACCATGGGCTGTGCTTTGGATTAGGGAGAGGTCTCACCATCAGATTGCTGCTTGAAATATGTAATTGGAAACATTTGTGTCAACATTCAAAGTTCCGAGCTCAGTATTTTGCGCAGTCTTAGGGCCGAAATGACGCCAGTTTTAGACGAGTGGGTAAACACCTGGTCTTGTGAGGTACTGGTCAGTAGAACATCCATTCTTGAAGATATGCCTGCCCTTGTTTGTCTGTTATTTGAAAACCTACAGAATTCGAGTAAGTGAGTGAGTTTTACGCCGCACTCACCAATGTTCCAGCTACATGGCGGCGGCCTGTACACAGTAGACCCTGGAGCAAACAATCTAGTGATTACCAGCATGAGCATCGATCAAAACAATTGGGATACAAACACATGTGTTTACAAATTCAGTGCATCTGTAAAAATGGAGTCTAGGTCAGTCTGGTGAATGATCTACGCAGTTTGGATATTCATCAACCAGGTCATCGAGTCTCATCTACAGATCCCGTTAGACGGCTCTTACAGAGAGTGTGGTTTATGGAGACCAGGCGTGTGTATGACACAAACACGTGAATTAAACATGCACGCTGGATACCAGTCACTGTTCTGGTTCCAAGCGTTGCGATGCTGCTAGAACACGTCACCTTCAACGATGGACATGCGCGCCCCGTTTACAAGCTGCCATAATTATATATAGGTCCTGTTATCACCCCCTGCTTCTCGTACGATGTGAATACAGTAAACGTTAAATCGCACGTCCCAATCTGAGACTGGATCAGCCCAAACCTTATCCGATTTCTCATTCTGTGCCTCTCAGGGGGACAACTCGTGTAAGCTTTCGTGTCCTGAGTGCAAGCAACTGTTAAATGTTCAAATTCTTCAGTTCATCTTTCGCGTTTTAGTAAATTGATTGTTGCATATAGCTGTCAATTCATTCATGAGTTGTCTGTGCTAAAGAAGTAAATGTATGAAATATGAATTAGACTTTAGGTTGAATCTCAAACTGCACTGTAGGTGTTTTGGGGGATATATATAAATATAACTAAGCGTAAAATATAACTAAACTCACTCACGCACTCATTCTAAACATTATGTTTAGCTAATTCATGAGATATAATATACATTGTTGACTGTGGAAAACAAATAAACAAAAGAATAAGCGTACTGAATGGAAAATCAAAAGTGCCATGTTTTGCACCTGCGTTTACTTCGATCGAAACGAAGCTCCCGGGAGACCAAAGTCAGTCAGAGCGGGTGAGTGTGCACTCAAATGTAAGGATGTTTTCCACTGGCTGGTTCATTTACATATACGCTTCGGGCTCATTGTGTGTATATAGAGATGATCTGTTTGATTGGTATTTTAGGAGTATGGTGAGTAATAAGGTAGTAAGAATCATTCTTATAAGAGGGTAAGATTTTTTATGGAAAACAACTTCTTTATTACATGTGATGCGACGGTTCGGTATGGATCAATATACCGTTGTCAAGCAAGAGTGGAGTAATACATCACAGGACAGACTTATATACATGGACAGGGATAAAGCAATAACAACATGTAGGTATGAATCAAAGGCGGGGGATTAACAACAACAATGAATGGTAGTAATGATGTGACAATAAGAGGAAGCCAATAGTAGCTGTGGCCGTAAGAAAGTATACATGGCTCATAGGGTAATTAGTAATAATGGCTGGTGAGCTCTAATCTGTTATTTTTATCAGTTCATTGTATGCAGTTGGGATGAGATATCCCTGATCTCTGTTGATTGAGGGCTTGTGTCTCCTGATTTGAACCGCTTCTGCCAGTTTTCTTTGGGTGAAGTCCTTGTGGATTTTGGATAATATCTCTACATTGTCCCAAATTATGCTGTGATTGGGGCATTTGATGATGTGGTCGGATATAGGAAATTTCCGATCTGATTTGGTTGTACTGTTCACAGCTGGGAAAATCATTAAACTATTAACACGCGTTAAATAGAACATTGAGACAAAAATACTCCAGCCTCAAATAACTTAACACTGTGCAAAAATGACGTATCACAAGGTCAGGTCACAATATTGTGACAACCTAAATGTGTGTCCACAGAATAACACTTCAAGAAAGAAGCATATTAACATTGTGACAACGTAATGGGTGTCCACAAAATAACACTGTAAGAACGAAGCATATTAACACTGTGTGAACGTAAATGGGTGTCCACAGAACAATGCTGTAAAAACGAAAGCATAACGTTGTGCCAAAGTGAAACTGAAAGGTGGGACTGGTTTTGTTCCATACCTGTGCGTCTTACTCACAGATAAGGTGTTTCATCCTAAGATAAGCCTTGCCTTCGGAACGTATCAAATGACACAATACAGCGCATATTAATGTTCGCACTTAACGTCCTGAATATTTTTGAATCGATGTATACTCATGGAAAGCAATAAGGAAATACCTGAAATGCAAGTGTTGCTTTATTCTTTTCCTGAATTTCCCTTAATACAAAGCTTGTGAAGAAAACTGGAAAAGAATACAGGAACACTTGTACTTGTACAGGTGTTCTCTTATTCGTTTCCATATAGGTACAATGAAATGCTCTGTTCTCAATTTTGAAAAATGATTTGAATAAATCTAAACGTTAAATTTAACTCTATCCCAGATTGTTCTTTCCACACATGGTTGACATTTGTAAACCAAACTATGGACTGTTCTGGAATAGTTATCATTCATCGTTTCCTTTTCCGGTATTCCACTGGCTTATACCTGTGTTTCATCAATGATTCCAATGACGTAATGACCTAAAGCGACTATTTCTGTACGAGATAAAGTTCAGTAAACATGTTTTCAACTTTCACTGAAAACGCGATGTAAATGATTCTTATTGAATGGCATCCACGGATGTATTCTTTCAGGTAAGCAGGTTTGTACCTTTTCCGAAGGGAGTGTTTCAGCCGGTAGACGAGATGACTACCGTGGTTACAAAGTTGTTGCGACTCCCCGGGGCTGTAAGGAGTATTGCCGAAAATTTGGTTGGTGTGTTGCAGCACATTTCGACTTCCACACCTATGACTGTTTTCTGTACCAAGGAGACACACCGATCTCGCCCAAGAAAGGAAGCGTATTTATGGCACTGCAATGCATCGAAGGTAAACAATGACATTAGGTACAAATTCACTCTCCCTTTTGTTGGAGGTTTAGCTATGTTTAATGTGACGTTATGCTCAATATCATTCTTTAAAATTGTTGAACATAGTGACTATTCCTGATGTACTAAACATAGAGAAAATATATAGGGACATGTGATGCATAGAACTTTCCGGTTCCCACTGGCAGCTACTAAACGAAAATCCGTGGCCTGATGCAAATCTTCTTTTCGTTGTAGTTATCTTTACTTTGGTGCTGTGTTGAATATCCCTCTTAAGAACGGAGTTTATTTCGGATCGTAAATCTATAAACATTATTAGATTGTATATTAAATATACAGCTTCTCCTGTTCAGTGGCAACTACTCAGCCAACTACAATCACCACAACAACGACAATGAAAGCTACCTCTACCAGCACAGCTGCCGTTCCCACATCCACGTATGTATCATCATTCTACACCTCACTAACGACAGTAGGCCCATATGCAGCAACGGCTACACCCATTGAACCAAGCCTGACCGACGACAGACTCACGACGACCCAGCCACAGAAAGTCCTGTTTCTGAAAGGTTTGTCTCCAAGCGTCAGTAGTTGATATTTTAGCTTCTAAAGCCAACGGGTGGGGTAACCTAGTAGTTGAAGGGGTCGCACGTCACACCGAAGACCCGGGTTCGATTCTCACAAGGGTATAATAAGTGAAGCCCATTTTGGTGTCCCTCGACGTGATATTGCTGGAATATTGCCAGACTAACTAACTTACTCTAAGGACCAGAGTGAGCTTATTAAAGGACTATAAATAAAACGACAAAACGCGTTCCACATTTCATAAAAATATCTTCTTGAAGCAAAGGTAACATGTGGTATATCAGTTTTGGGACTACGATTTCTGATGTCTTACCTTATGTAAGAATGTCCATCTCTGATTGATTCACGTGACACTAAACAAATTACCATGTATTCCCGGTGCACGCTCTTACACCGACCAAGCAAGGTATAATATTTTCTGTGAGGGCGAATAAATCATTTATATCCGCCCATGGAAAAAAAATATCCATCCACAGCAGTCAGAGATCTGTGAACAAGTGATTCGGATCGACTCGCCGTTACTATGTCAGTGGAATATATGGCTGAATGTCGCTGTGTTAAATTTACACAATGAGAGACTAAAACATAGGGGAACATAAATTCTTTGTAGAATAATGATGGATATGAACGGAACTCTTGTTGACATTGCCAGTGTGCCAACCACACGTGGAGAGTGTTTTCAATGGTACAATTGATGTTAACGCCGATGGGAACACATCTTTGGGTATTTCTCCTGCAGCCACTGTTCCTGGTCAAATTTCAGATGAAGCACCAGGGGCATCTACTGGCATCATGCCTTCACATACAGCTGGTGTTAGTATTGAATTGCCGATAGCAGCATCAACGCCACGGGGAGGTGTGACGCTTGACATTGATTCAGTGGGATACATGGTCGTCACGGGACCAAGTACAGCAATGGACACTAAGGTCCAAGCAAGTGCATCATCATCTGCAGATGCAAAGGCGTCAGTGTCATACACTTTTAAGCCGATTGGTGTAACTAAACCTCAAGTTAAGGGTGACACCACTGCTCCCCAAACACCGGATATCATAATTTTTGATACCACGGTGCTACCACCAAAGAAAACACTTCCTCCAACTACCAAACCTGCCACTAGACAACAGACAGATTCAGCTACTACAACATCTGTCCCATCTATCACGACGGCTCCGCCAGTGGCTCAGCCACAAAACCCCTATAACCCATACCAGCCCTATAACCCTTACAATCCATACGGGAACCCACAGGTTGCACCACAGCCCAGAAATCAACCTCCCCAGGTGCCTCCTTATTCTCAGCCCAATCCACAATATCCACCATATCCCAATCCCCAATACCCTCAATTTCCACAGTATCAACCGAACCCTCAATACCCTCAGTATCCTCCCTATCCATACGGACCACGGTATCCCCAGTATCCCCAGTATCCCCAAAACCCACCATATGGAATACCTCCTCAAGTTCCTCCTCAACCCCAAATACCCGTATATGAGATTCCAAAAGCCATTAGTCCTCCTGTTTCAATTAAGGAAAAGCAAAAGAGATTGTGTTTCAACAGAGACAAATTCCCCGATTTGAAATTAGCCGAAGAAAAAATGAAATTGTTCCTTATTCCTTCTGGTGAAACGGGGAAATCGCCACAATCTAGTCATATGTTTTCCTGTAAGTTACCGTGGTAAGGTCCCAATTCTTCATCTTCCAGCTGAACATTCTCAGCCTCAATATAACCCGTACAATCAGCAATTACTGTTTCCCTTCCCATACCCCGGATACGACCCAGTTTGTATATTTTACTCAAAAAGGAGAATACTGAACGTTGTATCATTCTGTTATTTCGTGATCTTCATTTTCGAAATTATAAGATCAATGGTATTGTGTGTTAAGCTTTAAGATTACATGCATGGGGCGTTCCAAGTATATGAATCCGTCAGTGAGATATGCGCTCGTCTTAAGTACTAAGTTCCTTGATAAGCGTTATGCACTTATCGTTAAGACTACATGTCAAGAGAAAAAGGTAAAGATTACTCTATGATAACACACTCGCCGAGAAAAACAGCTAGATAATTTTAGTCATTTCTGCATTATCGAGTCTTTGAAGCTACGCTGGTAATCTCAAAATTCAGATAGGCGACAGTGGAGATAAGCAGCACTTGTAAGTATTGTTTAAGGATTAGTCAGTTGAACGTGCGTCCATATCACGAACTCGGAGAGCATCGGTGGTATATATAACGACCTTTATTCGGGGTACTTGACTCATGAAATGCACCGAATAAAGACTGGCCACTAATTGATGCTTCTCTTGGTTATTTTGAAGGTAAGCCATGTTCATTTCATTCGATGTATGTTCCTTAATTATGTTCATGTTTTCTGTTTTCTGTTGCGTTCCATACTGTTAGTTTATGCTGTACACTGTCACTTAAACTATGCAGTATAGGCTAAGTACACCTGGGAATATTTTAGTTAGGTAAGACCATGTAGGGCAAGCCTAAATATTTAGTCTACATCAGAATAGCTTAGAGTATAATCTAGTAGCGTCAGGCATAATTTAACTTCAGTAAATCGCATTTACATTATAATCGGACTCGTGGAAGCAGAGAAATCCCTGTGCACGTCTTGTATATTTTATTGCGTTTGCAATCAAATGTATACCCGTGAATGTATTTCTAAATGATTACTGTGTGCGTTTAATTCAAATGTATTACATGAGATAACTATACTGTACACGCAAAATTAGGGAGCGCGCACAAACCTTGTTGTTTCATTCTGCTGCTCAATGTTGCTACGTTTTCAGTATTGTTAAGCTCTAATTATGCATACGTTGAACACTTTCAATAACATGCTGTTCGACATATGATCTTAAGTATCGCACGATAGTCTAGATGTAAAGATGTCATATGATTCAACTAGCACACTGACGTGTATATTATTTGTGTATTCTTATTACTCCCTTTAAGTTGTGTTCAGTTGGGACGTAACATTTACGACCTCCACAAACAGAAGATCATTTTAGTAATTGATGACACGTGCACTACGTGTCTTACTGTAGCGTTACCTCATCAGTCTCTACGCTTATTTGTCAGCTGTGCTGTCCTCACTACTGTGTAATCCTTGCAGTTGGTTATTGTAAGGTATTTTGTCAGTAAGGTTTATGTAATTGTTAATTCACCAGGTTATTATATGTATTATTTGTAGAAGTTTGAAATATTGCTGATGTTTTATTATGTGATGATTCACGAAATGCGCCGAATAAAGACTGGCCACTAATTGATGCTTCTCTTGATTATTTTGAAGGTGTGCGGTCCCATGCTAATTCCCCGACAACAATTCTAGGTATTATAATTATCCTAGACCACATATAAACCCTA
This sequence comes from Haliotis asinina, assembly GCF_037392515.1. NCBI lineage: Eukaryota > Metazoa > Mollusca > Gastropoda > Lepetellida > Haliotidae > Haliotis > Haliotis asinina. The sequence continues at coordinate 59,152,660 of NC_090284.1, forward strand.
AAAAGGTTACAATAAGGTCAAGGTTATTATAATACCATCAACACCTGACAAAGATATGCTTGGAAGTAATGACACTGTAGACACCAACAGTACCGTTTCTGAGAGTGTTAACATCACTGGCACGGATGGAAACAGTACGTTTACAGATAACCAGGGATTTGTTAATCAGTCACTGGGAAACAATACTATGCCGGATCTTAATATCAACTTGACTATTCCAGAAATGATCGTGAACAGCACAGATCAACTGGCCAATATTACGCTATCAAGTAACAACACAATCCCTGCTCCAAATGTAAATGAAAGTGAAGCATGGCAGTTTCATTATTAACGAGAGTCTAGGTGGAGACCTGCAAGGTATAAACTCCACTTCTTTTGGTAACTCTTCTGCTTTTATCAACGCTTTTACTTTGAATATAGATGCTTTTAATCAAACCGAATCAGCAATAGCTAACGACACTGTTGCTCAGTGAAATGACACCGTTGCTGTGGTTTCAGCAAATCTGACATATTCGAACTCATCTGATGTTTCTTTGAACTCTACTGACACAGTCCTGGGTAACGTCACATTGTCCAGGACAGTTGCAGTGAAAACGACCACACCGGCGGCTGTAACGGAGTCAAACCCACCACGTCGTGTACGCCCTTCGAGATACGGTCGTTTTCGACCAATGAGAAAGAAGCCTCATCGCAATCGTCCAAAGAAAAGCCCAAAAGCAAACCAAAGAAACTCTTGATCCAGAGACTCAGAAAAAGGGCAAACATTCAATGCGATATCCAAGTCCTCACTATTGGAGACGAAGGAAAAATCCCAGACAACTCCGTCACCCGTCTTTAATTAGTCGGAAATATAGATCGAGACGTCTACGTTATCGGAAGTGAAGTGAAAGAACGTCGAGAATTCGCTGACGTAAAGAAACGTTTTTGATTCTAAATTTCGATAGGTGATCCATGTGATTCGTGTGTATGACTATAATCTAATGGTTGCACATTAATGAGATGGTAATTGCTCTCTTGTTGTAATAGAAGGTCTAATGCAGAATGATCCAATGCGGTAACAACCAATGTGAGATAAACGAAGTGCGTTTGTTTGAAATATGAACACAATAGGATCATAAAGAACAGTTGTTGCAAGACTTTCATTATTAGCGTACTCAGAGTAACTGTATGCACTGATATATCCTTTATGCAAGACATCCAACATTACGTAAAGACATTGTTTACCGTAATGGGGGCACCCACACGTTACTTGACTGTGTTTTACTATGTGTGTATATGTAGCAATTAGTGGACGTTTCGAGGTATCCACCGCTTCGCCCTGTTAAACACTTGCTTATTTCTGAATTCTCAGAATTGATTCCACTTACATATGAATATTTACGCTTCTTGTAGTTAAGGAACTTTCTTATTTGTAAACCCCAAATGGGTTTGAATGTTATTTGAATGTATAGAGGACCTTTTCAATAACAGCAACTGAAGGATGGTATTGTGATGACGCGATATGCACAGATGACGTGGTGACAAAAGCCACATGAATACTAGGGAGCCCTATCAACTGAATTAAAGATACATTGGTTGGAAGTTAAGAAAAGTAATGGCTAAGTGAGATCCTAGTCTGCACATATGATGATTGTTTACTGGTGGCTTGTGGCGGTGAAGGTAGAATGATTCTGTTAGTATTTTGGTACCATGTTCTAAATTTAGTCATGCTTGAAAACGGTAGTATGATCTACACTAAAGCGTAACAGTTATGCGAAAGTTGTTAGGATGAAATGCCAATGAAACATATCAACTCGACCTGTGTTCAAACTAGAAACAACAATATATCAAACGATTGTGTTCTAGCGTTCAATGTTATATTACCTGTCATATGAGAGGCGTGTTGTTGAACAGACAAAGTTTGTATAGTTTTGCTGTCTGAACATCTGCGTGGCTGTCAATATACTGCAAACATTTTGTATGAGCTAGTGACCCTCAGAAACCATTAAGCATCGTGACGTTGGTATTCACATTATAGGAACTTACTGTGTTGCTTTTATACTGAACAGCAAAAGAAACGCACTTTTCGAATCTCATAAAAGTAAGCGGTCATGTGTATGTCTTTCTTTACAAAACTTGACCCCAAAACCTGTTACGTTTATTTTCCTGTTCAGTATATTTATACGTATAGAATCATACGGATTTTCCTGCACACTATATAAACTTGTTCACAACCAAATATATTTTGTATTTTTACTAAAATGAAAATTGTTCATTATATATCTCTCCGGAATTGCAATGTATATCCTCTGACACATGTCTCTTTAGATATTATATTACCATTGTACAAGGATTTAAAGGAAAACATCATGAAATACTGTACACATTATGCGAGTGTGCCGTGCTATACAAAGGACACATACGATTTGAGTCGCAAAAGTGTGTATAAGTTTCTTATTTTCATGAACTGGCCATGAAAAGCAGCTGAAATAATTTGTTGATAACCAGGATTGGTATTCCTCAGAGATGGCTCGTTGTACCTAGAATGTACATCATTACACAGAAATGAAAACTTTCAGGTGAATTACGGAGCGGCATTAAATTTAGCCATTTAGGATTTTTGCCAATCCTTGGCCTTTTCTTTCTCTTTTTATAATGAAATTTAATGTGATTAAGCCAAAAGATATATATGCATGCTCAGTACATTTGTTTTAGGAGATTCGTTGTTGTTTTGAAGATATGTTAATTCCAGTTTATTTGGCTTGTAGGTGAATGTGTATTCTGTGAACACAGAACTTGTAGTCATGGCAGGATAGAGATATATAAAAATAATTAGAATAGACAATTAGCCGATGATGTATTTTGTTTACACTATAGAACTGACCATAAACTGTTGTCATTGTTGAACATATACATTGTGTTTGAGTGTACAGTATGATCTCAAATAAAGTTAGATTTCGATTGATTGAGATTTTGATTTTCTGTGAGGCATGTGTGTATTGTATGATACATACAAGTGGACATGCGATCACCTTACAAAAAGCCGCCAATACTACTGCACAGTAGTATATATCTGATAAATGTATGGGATATTGGATTGACAAGACTGATAAAATACAAATGATGAAGCCAAGGAGGAAGAAACTAAGGGAAAATGTGACAATTCGTTCCATTTCTTTGGGAATCTTTGATCTGTATAGATGTATAAATTTACTTTTTCTCATATACATTGTCATTGCCAAGTAGTGTGCTAACAAAATGGAATACCCCTACTTTTCAATGGTGTAGTTTCTCTCAACATTGAAAAGAAGTTACAAAGGTATGCAGTGTGTAAATCGAACATGCTCTGATTGGATGAGAGAATGAAATGACATGTGAGTGAGAGAGTGAAAGGACTTAGCTTCTGAATAGAGGAGTGAGTGAGTAAGTGAGTGAGTAAGTGAGTGAGTGAGTGAGTGAGTAGGCTTTTAAGTCACTTTTTGAAATATTATAGCAATATCACTGCGGGGACGGCAGAAAAGAGTTTCATCCATTGTACACATGTGGGGAATCGAACCCATGCATTGGTAAAATATATTACTAAGAAAATATATTTATAGCTGCTTCGCATGTTGGATTGTGCAGCTCACTGGTCCTATCAGTGGCGACTTTTATGTAAATGTACCAAAGAACAATTTTACTTTCGATATAATCCGTCATTTTAAGTTATGTGTAACATATCAAAGGTTTTATGTTCGGATGGCAGTAAGTATATACTTATCGCTCATGTATTTTTAGAAACATGACATATAGTTAAACAATACTTTTGTTTGTTTCTCTCGGACGTTTCAACACTCTGCGTTTAACACCAAATAACATCCATTTACAAACTTTATTTTTCGATTTTTGTTGACTTTGTCGCCCATTTGCACTATCAGTTGACACCCATAGAACAACGCGATACGTTGAATCGCCACATGCCCCGCGAAAGCTTCCCACTGTAGTAAACTCCACTGTGGCTTACAACATATTAGGCCCCCACACTGCAGCAGCTTTTCTGGCTTGTGTTGCAAGATTTCAGAAGTGGGACAGGACCCAGTCCGTGCTACTAAGGTAAGACTTTCATTTATTGCATACTGTACATAAGCCATCCACTGTACTATGACTGTTTCTGTTGTTATAAAAATACCAATATTTATCTAACGCGTTGTATTTGAAATGTGAAAGTTAATGTCAGATATAACAGTTAGAGAGCAGTTGAAATATATTTAGTTCTTTACATATTCAAATGATTGAGAACTGCCCTTTTGCATTTCTTCCCCTGGCAAGGTTGAAATATCATGATCAAATAAATGCCATGATCAAGTATAACGGAATTAAGATTAAAGTTTTAAGAGAATAGCTAAATATGAGCACATTGGATATTTTCTGTCCTGAGTTTGAACTACCACCTAAGAAAGTCCGATGGAAAAGTTCAAGTTCAGATGTGATAAAATTTCTTCCTGACGTTGTTGTGAGTCCCACGATATCACTAGCGCTGTCTTTGGCTTTCATGTCAAATGAATTACTGTATCATGTGTGCTGCATCTCAGAAGTATTGTTCATTTCATAGGTCTTGTCATAGGGTAGCACGTTCGTTCGTCACGCCAAAGACCCAGGTTCGATTCCCCACATGGATACAATCTGTAGAACTCATTTGTGGTGTCCCCCGTCGTGACATTGCTGAAATACTGCTAAAAGCGGCGCAAAACCATACTCAATCACTCACAGGGTATGCACATATCTTTACCAAGACTCTCATTCTACCGTAAAGAAGAGACAATTTCTCCACCAGTATCACCACTCAAAATACAACACCCATTACGATCACAAACACACAAACAGACAAATATATAAAAGTAAACAAGAAAAGAAATTTAAACTAACAGTATATGCAACTTGTATATCTCAAAGACGTTTATATTTATCAAGTCGACACAGCTCCGTCCTGAATCATGGGTGTATTCCACTAAATCAGAGTCGACCTCAAATGCGAAGCTGTTTCACTTGAGAAGACACGTACACACACAGACGCACACATACACACACACAGACACACACGCAGAAGACAGACTGTTAGATATATACACACATATATACACACATACATGTTCACATGGATGACAGAGGTAACACACTCGCCAACTACTATACTGACAAGCTAACATTTGCTGACCCATGCTCTTGATACGGTTGGAATTGGACCATGGGCTGTGCTTTGGATTAGGGAGAGGTCTCAGCATCACATTGCTGCTTGAAATATGTAATTGGAAACATTTGTGGCAACATTCACAGTTCCGAGCTTAGAATATTTCGCAGTCTTAGGGTCGAAATGACGCCAGTTTTAGACGAGTGGGTAAACACCTGGTCTTGTGAGGTACTTGTCAGTAGAACAACCATTCTTGAACATATGCCTGTTCATGTTTGTCTGTTATTTGAAAACCTACAGAATTCGAGTAAGTGAGTGAGTTTTACCCCGCACTCAGCAATATTCCAGCTACACGGCGGCGGCCTGTACACAGTAGACTCTGGACCAAACAAGTGATTAACAGCATGATCATCGATCAAAACAATTGGGATACAAAGACATGTGTTAACAAATTCAGTGAGCCTGACCATCCGATCCCGTTAGTCGTCTCTTACGACACTGCATGGTTTACTGAAGATCAACTCTAACCCGCATCTTCTCGTGACCTTCATCAATCGAAATGCATGATGTGAATCTGTAAAATTCTAGTCTAGGTCAGGCTGGTGAATGATCTACGCAGTTTGGATATTCATCAACCAGGTCATCGAGTCTCATCTACAGATCCCGTTAGACGCCTCATACAGAGAGTGTGGTTTATGGAGACCAGGCGTGTGTATGACACAAATATGTGTATTAAATATGCACGCTGGATACCAGTCAGTGTAGCGTGCGATGCTACTAGAACACATCACCCTCAACGATGGACATGCGCGCCCCGTTGCCAAGCTGCTATATTTATATATAGGTCCTGCTTTTAACGGTCCCACGCCCTGCTTCTCGTACGATGTCAATACAGTAAACGCTTAATCGCACGTCCCAATCTGAGACTGGATCAGCCCAAACCTTATCCGGTTTCTCATTCTGTGCCTCTCAGGGGGACAACTTGTGTAAGCTTTCGTGTCCTGAGTGCAAGCGACTGTTAAATGTTCAAATTCTTCAGTTCATCTTTCGCGTTAAAGTAAATATATATAGCTGTCAATTCATTCATGAGTTGTCTGTGCTAAAGAAGTAAATGTGTGAAATATGTATAATAATTAGACTTTAGGTTGAATCTCAAACTGCACTGTCGGTGTATTGGGGGATGTTTTACAGGGTTACGTGGCTCTATATAGTCACGTTCATGTTTCCTATGTTTCAAAATCATGGTGTGAGTGGATTTCTTCTCTGTGAGAACGCAAAACGGCAAGACGTGTTTAATTGTGGAAAAGGTCAGATGAGATATCACGAGAGGATAAAGCGATAACAAGAAACGGAAAGCGAAAGCACGAGACGAGAAAGTGATAAGATAAGATGAGAAAGTGATAAAGCGAGACGAGTAAGTGACAGCATGAGACAAAATACAAGAACTGAATTAATATAGAGAAAAACCCGAGACGAAAAGGCGATAATATGAGTTCAGAAAGTGATGACCTCAGATGGGAAACAATACCATGAGAGGAACACAATGACAACTCCAGACGATAGAAACCGGTAGCACGAGACGAGAACGCGCTATTTGCCATTTGCGTTCTCACATTCTCGCTTTAAGCAGGGATACGTCTTATAGTCTCCATGACTTTGATGCAGTTGTGATCCCGTTCTGTCACGATTGGGTGGCATGTCTTCTAGGCAACAAATACCCACGTAAAGCGACAATTATGAATTCCTTGTTAAAATTCGAGGTCGACCATGGAAAGTCGTCAGGAAGATAGTAAGTGGTGTGGATATGGGGGATAATCATGCTGGAGGCAAAAAGCTGAAATTTGGTTGACTTTTTCGCTCAAGAGGAAATTGACTCACTCACTGACCCACTCAAACACTCAGTTCGTATGACTATAATGAGTACTGTCTTCCTTTTTCGGACCAGATCCGTGAAGGTTCGGGTTAGAATACTGGCCTTCAGTAACCCGGGCTTGTCATAACAAGCGACTAACGGAACTGGGTGGTCAGGTAGGGTGGATGACTTGGTTGACACATGTCATCGGATCCCAGTTGCGCAGATCGATGCTCACGCTGTTGATCACTGGAATGTCTGTCCAGAGGTCGATTATTTACAGATCCACAGCTATATGGCAGGAATATTGCTGATTGTGGCGTAAAACATAACTAAACTCACTCACTCCCTCTTTTTGCAGACTAATGTATGATCATCTCGCCAAGAAACACGTGGTTCTCCTGTGTGTGGTCGTCACACTACCTACTTGTGTCGGTAAGTACACACAGAAAACGATATAGCGTTGCTTAAGAGCAAAACAGAGACTGACACTCTTTTACTGTGTGTATCATATATTGTTCCCATCGCATTCCAAATAAACAAATAAAAGGTGAAGAGACTAGGTGCCAGCAGTGCGTTGTAAATCTCGCAATTAAAGGTCATATGCAACCAAAAATAAAACCAAAACCGAAACTCGTTCGTCCAAGTACAAATCAGGACTTGAAACTGACAATCTGAGTTTGTACCGGTTTTCTTCCGGTCCAGTCATCCGAAAAAAATGGATGCAGTTTGTTTGCAACCCACAGACATGATAACAAGATCCATAGATCATTGTATTTTGTTTATGGCGTATAGCCTTGTAGGTGTAAAATTCAAATGGCATGTGGTCAATGGTTGAAGTTATGTATTGCATATTGTCATTAACAGACAAGTAGGCAGACACATTTGTGTCAATAAACCAGACACTGAGTTTGTCTTTGACTGAGACTGCTTATCACAATCAACATATTTTGTTATGCGTGATCCTTGTTATCACAAGAAACAACCTCTTTTTCTCCAACTTCGACCAGAGCGATAGTCCTTGCACGCATCACTTGTTGTGTTTATTCGAGGCGCCTTCTCGGTTCAAGACGGACCTAATCACCGCGCATGCACTATGGGCGCAGCGAAGCACAGCTATTGAAACCACTTTTCAGTGTACCCGAGTATGGAGGTGAAATTGGTAAATCGTTTGAACGGGGGTCTGTTAATCGCGTTATTTTTTAACTCTGTAAGTTGAATTTGCATTTACATAATTTGTAAGTCCATATCGAAAGATACCAGAATCTGCAAAGTTGTATTTTGGTTGCAAGAGATCTTTAATGTAATAATGCAACAGTATTAGTGTGGTATGGGTGTTGTGTGTGATATTGGAATCACTCACACACTCACTTACGAATGCTCTGGGTTGCCCACAATGTTATAACAACGTTTCTTATGGGGACAGATCACTGTGCCTGCGTCTATTGTTCGAGAAAGTTCAGTGGACCGTGGCAGATTTCTTTCTTCAATATTCAAGTACAGCTTCAGAAACCACACGACCAAAACAGCATGTAGTTGATGAATAAACACTGAGGTGGGCGTCTGCTTAGTTTCTTATGTACTGTTCTCATTTGGGAAAATCATTAAACTATTAACACGCGTTAAACAGAACATTGAGACAAAAATACTCCACCCTCAAATAACTTAACACTGTGCAAAAATGACGTTTTACAAGGTCAGGTCACAATATTGTGACAACGTAAATGGGTGTCCACAGAATAACACTGTAAGAACGAAGCATATTAAAGGTCACATGCAACCAAAAAATCAAACATAATTAAAACACATTTATCACTTATTCATGACATATAATATACATTGCTGCTTTCAAAAAAACAAATAAACAAAATTATAAGCGTACAATCGCGATTCAAATGTGCAATATTTTGTACTTGGGCTTATTTCCCCAGAAACGAAGCCCTGGGGAGACCGAACCCAGTCATAGCGGGTGGATATGCACTCAAGTGTAACGACGGCTTCCGATTAGCTGTTTCATTTGCTGATATGCTGTGGGTTCAATGTGTGTACAGAAAGATGAACTGTTTGATGGGCATTTTAGAAGTATAGCCAGTTACAAGAAAGTAAGATTCTTTATGGATAACAACTTCTTTTTGTGTTCTTGATGCGTCGTTTCAGTATGGATTCATATACTGTTGTCAAACAAAATCATATACACGAAAAGAAGTCGTTATCCATGAAGAATGTATATAGAGATGTTGGGTTTGGAAAATAGATGTTCTCTGAATTTGCGCTCGATCCAATAAAAATTCACGTCAGTAGAGATGGTAAACTACTGCGCGGCTGGAATCTGTCATTGGTCCAAGTACAAAGCAGGACTTGAAACTGACAAGAGTTTGCACCAGTTTCCGTCAGATCCAGTCATCCGAAAAAAATGAATTTAGTTTGTTTGCAACCCACAGACATAAAAACATGTCATGTGTATCACACGTGCCTAATTACATAATGTGGCAGACACGGGACTCGGGTGCACGAGTCATAAATCAACTTATTTTCTTTACGTCGTATAGTCTCTTAGGTGTTAAGTTCAAATTGCACGTGGTCAATGATTGAAGCTGTGTATTGCATGTTGTCTGCAGCAGACAGGCAGACAGACATATAGGTGTGACACTGAGCTTTCTCTGCTCACCACAATCAACAAGTTGTTTTACGTAACGAGTAGATTATTTACTTGTTTGTGTACACAACCAAGATTAGATCTCTGCTCACGACCTCAGACGCTGGGCAGGCATACTGTTTCAAGCTCTGCGAACCCATTACCTGCGCATGCGTTATGGACGCAGCGCACCACAGCTGTTGAAACCAGTTTTGCCCCCAGCGCTGGGGGGAATTTAGTGAAACGTTTGGACTCCGATTGCGCGGGCTTTTTTTTCATCGCGTTTTTTTCATCTTTATAGGTTGAATTGGCATTTTTTATGGTTTGTTTCAGTAAGTGCATACCGAAAGGTACCAGAATCTGCAGAGTTGTGTTTTACGTTGCATGTGACCTTTAACATTGTGACAATGTGATTGGTGTCCACAAAATAACACTGTAAGAACGAAAGCATAACCTTGTGACAGTTTAAATGGATGTCCCAAGAACAACGCTGTAAATACGAAAGCATAACGTTGTGACAATGTGAATGGGTGTCCATATGATAACGCTGTGAGAACGAAAGCGTAATGTAACAATGTGAAACTGAAAGGTGGGACTGGTTTTATTTCCATACCTGTGCGTCTTACGCACAGATAAGGTGTTTGATCCTCGGAACGTACCAAATAACACAATACAGCGCATATTAATGTTCCCATTTCACGTCCTGAATATTTTTGAATCGATGTATACTCATGGAAAGCAATAAGGAAGTACCTGAAATGCAAGTGTTGCTTTATTCTTTTCCTGAATTTCCCTCAATACAAAGCTTGTGAAGAAAACTGGAAAAGACTAAAGGAACACATGTACCTCCAGGTGTTCTCTTATTCATTTCCATATAAGTACAATGAAATGTTCTGTTCTCAATTTTGAAAAATAATTTGAATAGATGTAAACGTTGAGTTTATGGACTGTTCTGGAATAGTTAGCATTCATCGTTATCTTTTCCGGTATTCCACTGGCTTATACCTGTATCTCATCAATTATTCCAATGACGTCATGACCTAAGGCGACTATTTATGTACGAGATAAAGTTCAGTAAACATCCTTTCAACTTTCACTGAAACCACGACGTAAATGATAGTTATTGAATGGCATCCACGGATTTATTCTTTCAGGTAAGCAGGTTTGTACCTTTTCCGAGGTGACTGATTCAGCCGGTAGACTAGATGACTACAGTGGTTACAAAGTTGTTGAGACTCCCCGAGGCTGTAAGGAGTATTGCCGAAAATTCGGTTGGTGTGTTGCAGCACAGTTCGACTTCAACAACTACGAATGTTTTCTGTACCAAGGAGACACACTGATCTCGCCCAAGAAAGGAAGCGTATTTATGGTACAGCAATGCACCGAAGGTAAACAATGGCGTTCAGAACAAATTCACTCTCACTTTTGTTGAAGGTTTACCTATGTTTAATATGACGCTGTGCTCACTATCATTCCTAACAATTGTTGAACATAGTGACTATTCCTGATGTATTAGACATACAGAAAATATATAGGCATACATAATGCATAGAACTTTCCGGTTCTCACTGGTAGCTACTAAACGAAAATCCGTGGCCTGATGCAAATCTTCCTTTCGTTGTAGTTATCCTTATTTTGGTGCTGTGTTGAATATCCTTCTTAAGGACGCATTTTCTTTCTGATCGTAAATCTATAAATATTATTAGGTTGTATATTAAATATATAGCCTCTCCTGTTCAGTGACAACTACTCAGCCAACTACAACGACAACAACAACAACAACAAGGACAACGACAGCTACCTCTAGCAGCACAACTGCTGTTCCCACATCCACGTATGTATCATCATTCTACTCCACACTAACAACAGTAGACCCATATACAGCAAGGGCTACACCCATTGAACCAAGCCTGACCGACGACAGACCCACGACATGGCCACCTTTAACGAAATTCATGTTTCTGAAAGGTTTGTCTTCAAGCATCAGTTGTTGATGTTTTAGCTTCTAAGGACAAGAGGGGAAGGTGGGGTAGCCTAGTGGTTAAAGCGGTCGCACGTCACACAGAAGACCCGGGTTCGATTCTCACATGGGTATAACATATGAAGCCTTTTTTGTTGTATCCCTCGACATGATATTGCCGAAATAATGCCAAAAAGCGGCGTAAAACTCAACTAACTAACAAATTCACTCTAAGGACCAGAGTGAGTTTATTAAACGGCCATAGATAAAACGACAAAACACGTTCCATATTACACAAACTATCTACTTGAAGCAAAGGTAACATGTGATATATCAGGTTTGGGATTACGATTTCTGAGGACTTACCTTATGTGAGAATGTCCATCTCTGATTGATTCACGTGACACTGACCAAATTACCATGTATGTCCGGTGCACGCTCCTACACTGACCAAGCAAGGTATATTTTTTGCCGAGGGTGAATAAATCATTTATATCCCTCCACATGGAAAACGTATCCATCCACAGCAGTCAGTGATATGTGAACGAGTGATTCGGATCGACTCACCGGTACTATGTCAGTAAAATATATGAGTGAATGTCACTTTCATTTAATGTTACATTTACACAATCAGAGATTAAGACACTGGGGAACATAAATTCATTGAAGAATAAGTCAGAGGTTGAAACACTGGGCAACATTCTTTTAAGAATAATGATTTGGGGCACTCAGGGTTTTATGCGTTTCTCGTTAGGTTTATATTCCCTTGAACATAAGCAAACATCGAGGGCACAACAGCCCATGTACCTCTCTGACAAGTGTAAATAGGCACAGGTCAGGCATAATCTATTCATACATTTTCAATACAATACTCCTTCTGGAGTTTGTTATTTTCAATGATCATTTTGAACTTCTTGTGTACGAACTAGAATCTGAAAGGAAATTCCATATCTGTTACATTTGACCCCTTTCTGGAAAATAGGCAGTGTGAAATGAAGGAAACGCAAACTGGCCCCCATTTTTTTAAAGAAACGTAACTAGGAACCAAGCCGAACTGACACGCAATACATGTTTTACCGAAAGGAGAAGGTTCGCCTTTAATTGTAATATGTTTACATCTTAGCTTCTTATGACTAGAACCCATGGAGTTCCGTTTTAGAATTGGTCCACAGTAACCCATGCCTGTCATGAGAGGCCAATTGGGTGGTCAGATTCGCTGACTCGGTTGACACAAGTCATTGTATCCTAATTGCGTAGGTCGATGCTTGTAATATTGATCACAGGATTGGTTTCGTCTCGACTTGATTATTTAAAAGTGACGTTAGACATCAACCAACCGAGCAATCAACCGGCAGTTAACCAACCAACCGACCAAAACGACCCGGAATACAAACGGTAAAACAACCCCATGTTTTTCGATTTAGCCTTCCATTGGCAGCCGAGTTTGACTGACTTGCCTGTAATGACTATGGGTGCCTGGCGACGTGAAACCTTGGCCGGTAGAATAGAATAAACATGTGTCTTTTAGTAAATGGCCACAATTTTACAATTCATAATTTGATGACAAAAGACTAAGACTTAATATTTTACATATGTTGGGAAAATAGAAACTTCAGCGTGTTGATGCCAGCATCAAATATGTGCATATCATTTGATCAGTTGTATAAGGAGAGGAAGAACGAGATAGAAATTTAGTTTGTGATGTTTCATAGAATACTACTTTGGTTTGCACCGAAAGCGGTCACACCATTTATGGCTTACGTTGAAAAGCCTTTAACTATATAACTGGAACTGTACAATCACTTTCTGTTTAAGGCCACAACTTGATCGTATCTGTCAGGGATTCACTATCCCAGTCTCCAAAACAGGAAGTGGAAGGAAAACCACATTTCGAAATGCCTCTCAAAGAAGGTTTCATATCCTCTCAGCATGACAGACAGACCTGCGAAGGTTGACTAAAAAGATGCACGTAGCGTTATTGAGAAACTACGAGTGTACCTAGGCATGTGTAGCTGTCTGAACTTGTGTGTACGCTCGGCTCAGCTACAGAACATTCTGTTGAATTGCAAAGTACGACTTCGTCAGTGCCTTGAGGTCACCAATTCCACTCTCAGAACGACAACCAGAATCTGTTCATTCCCAACAGCTCCTGTGTCTGTTGACATGCCGGAAATAAGTCTCAAAGATCCGTTGAATGTTATCTGGTAACAGTGGACATAGAAATGTCAGTCAAATGCATGTCCGTAAAAGTATGACATTGGATAGGTCTCTGGATAATTCTTCGGTTTCTTCAAAAGCTATTAACAACTCCAAAGAGTTGACACATGGGAACAAATCAAATATTCGACTGAACGATATAAACCTTCTTCCGGGTCCGGATACAATATCAGTATCAAAAACCGTTAATGATGATAATTTGGCATTATTGACGACAGAAACTGTTCAAGCATTAAACTCCCGTCGTCCTCGACCAGTGAGAAGGAAGCTGCAGGATCTTAGTAACAACGAGATTATTCCAGAAATGACCATGAACAGCAGAGTTCTGTTGACCATGCTCAGAACCAACACAACCCAAACTACTGAGACATTTTCGAGGACAGTTGCAGTGCAAACGACCACACCGGCGACTGTAACGGGGTCAGGTCTACCACACCGTGTACGTCCTTCGAGATACGGTCGTTTACCACCATTGAGAAAGAAGCCCCATTGCAATCGTCCAAAGAAAAATCCCAAACGCAAACCAAAGAAATATCGGAGGCCACGACCAATTTGCGATTTAGAGGCACAGAAAAGGGGCACACATCCAGTGAGATATGTACGTCCAAGATATTGAAGACGAAAGAAAAATCCCAGACCAATCCGTCACTCGTTCTCATCTGATCGCAAATATAGATCCAGACGGCTACGCTACAGGAAGTCACGTGAAAGAAGGTTTAGATCTCGCAGACGTAAATATGTCCTTATAGTATAGGGTTTCAGTGCAGATGACTAATCCTTTATTAAATAACATTTGAATTGTGTTTGTAAAGTTTAGTCACATTACTGACGATGGAACATAGTGTGCAATGCAGGTGAAGGTGTTCATTTCTTCTGGCACCTAGGTATTGATAGTCAGGAGTCGTTTGAACTTTATTGGAGCCATTGGTAAAATCAAAATAAGACCTTAATATTATTAAAATCCATTTTAATCCATTACATTCTTGAGTTTGGCTGTTCAATCTAACAGTCGATGTGGATTCCACAAGAGAAGAGAATTCCCGTCACAAACAACCGACAAGGCCATTCAGCGATCGACCCGTCTTTGTAAAAACTTCACCTCTATTGTGGAACTCATGAACTGGCGTAGATAAACAAAACGTTTGCACTCGTAAGTTCGTAACCACGATGATCACAATATAGCGGTTTTATATTTATACTTTTATGCCACACTCAGCAAACTTTCATCTATATGGCGGCGGTCTGTAAATAATCCAGTCTGGACCAGACAATTTTATCGTCAACATCATCAACATCGTTCTACGCATCTGGGATACGATGTCAGGTGTCAACCAAATCAGTGAGTCCCATCACCCGACAGGCATGGGTTACTGAAGATCAGTTCTAAACTGGACTGGTATCTGCTCAAACAAGGTGACTTGGGTCTTTTGCCAATGAGATTAGCTGGCTATGGAGACGATAGCCACAACAGTGTTCGCTTTGTTAACTCTAACTCTTGGGTGTTAATAGATCTAACAATCAAAATGTGTCAATTTCGGCCAATCAGCAGGCAAGGAGCGCATTGTGGATTTGTCAGACTTATTTCCGGGGTCAAACGATGCCTCCGAAACGATGCGCTAGGAGTTATGCCATTCACCCTCGCTATATCTATTATTGTACATTGTTGCGATTTGATGAGTGCCTTCAAGAAAACCATTTTGCTGCACACAAAAACATTGTGGCGGATCAAGGAATGCGATCGGCCTCACGATGAGTTGATTGTCGGCACCATCGTTCTCGAAACTTACGTCTGCTCTCACACATGTAAAGTCACTACCAAATAGATGACAACAACTAGCAGTTTAAGAATTCGCAAGGGTTATAAACACGGATAATTTTTGTAACTGCAAAACTTTTTGTGTTTATCGTGTTTAGTCAATACTGGACATTGAGTTGGTAGACCATAAAGTTGAAACGGGACAGGCGAGAAGGCCGTGACACAATGTAAACAAATCTAACAGCGATCCGATTTCGGTTAGGGACGACCAAAACAGCAAAACTTCGAGGAATAATATTTTGTATTGAAAGGGACAGTGTCAGCAGACGTCTATCACACAATATCCAAAATATGAAACGTATTTTAAATGAGTGTCTTATAGACCATGCCTTATATGTTTTGGAGTTTCTATAAAGAGATGTGGAAGAATGCTGACTTTGTGGGATATTGGACGGAATAAAATAAAATTGTATTTCTTAACTGAGAGAACATTATTTGTCTTTAATTTTTGTTACAACATACTTATTTTACATGTAGGAGTGACTGGTACATTTTAGGAATAATGCAGTCATTAAAACTGTAATTTTAATTACTTCACTGGAAATGATCGCAGGATAACTTTTAAGAATCGTTCATCCTCTAGTAAACGTAGAAAGGTAATAAAATAAATAATAATCTAATCAATTATGGATAATTATACTGACTGACATTAGATTCATGTGGTTTGAAGGACGAACCAGGCATTCAAACACTATAAACATATCATGGGAGAGCAATCACTTGGTACTAACTTAGTTTCTTGGTTCCTGCTTTAAGATATATTTTTTAAAAAAATAATGTGCCCACTAATATGATTACTCTGAAAGTGATTACTCGTATCATGCTTATATTAATGTTATTTCAACATCCAGAGAGCAAACATAACAGCAAATTGCTTTTGGAAACACCCTGGTCAGGAATTATTCAGTCTTGGAACAGAATAACAAAATCTCAGATGACTATTCGCGTAACTGATGGAATGAATATTGAAACATACCCAGATTTGATGTAATACTTCCTGAAAAACACCAGCTTTTGTGGGGGTTACTAATGTTGCATGATCGAGTCAAAGTGGTGTTTATTAAGATGTTGGTGTGGACAAATTGTTCGAAGGTTTGTTGATGGTTATTTTGAAAATTGGCTTCATATTAAATTGCACACTGGTTTGCAGGATGTGAAAGCTTTATGACATTTTCATTTGTGTTTCCTAAACTTTTGTTAGGACTTTTACCACATTTTGAAACAAGTTAAATATATTTTTATGACACTAGTAAGCATCTCAGAAAAGGAAATATATCAGAATTAGTGTTGTGTCCTCTAAGATATTTTCTCAGATATTATAAAACAAGAATCAATGATGCCCACATTTGGTTTTATTGACAAAATGCTTTGAACGTAGGATATATTCTTTGGCCCTTATCTACATTAGTAATTATCTCTGAAGAAACTTCATACCCGAACAATTTCGAATGCTATTTAGCGTACGCTCGCTTCACACGGCGTACTACAACCATGACAACGGTGAGTAAACAGTCGCTGAAAATGGTGTTTTTGGCAATATTCAAGGATGTTATCTCGCGGAAATATTAGCTAATGGTAACCATGTCAATAGAAACCCCAAAGCGTATATACTGCAGGTCAAATAATTGTGTTATATGCGGATTTTTGTTTGTGGAGAGATCTGTGTCAGTGACCTGAATATTTTGAAAGTCCTAAATAGTAGCCGTTGTCTGATTGGTTAAATCTATCTAACCGTCTAGCGTTTGATTGGATGGTCATTGGTCGCTCAAAGGTTACCTGACGCGACCTTCTACTGGGTTTTGTTAGACTTCAGGGTCATTTTAGGATGACGTACAGATGTGAAGAGGGAAAATTTACTGAGATTTGCTGAAGATTAGCTGATGAATATTTGCTTCTGGGTACATATACTGGAAACATTCTGCACTGTGTACAAGCTCAGTCAACTCTTCCAGATTCCCCAAATAAGATCAGATAGGTCATGCTGTGTTGTTTACATTTGACATATACAAAAAATAAGGTGCACGAAGTAGTAGAGGGGAAATATTTTTCTGCTTTGTTCATCAAAGTTAGAAATCTATTATTTCACACAAATGATTGAACTAATTATAAACATCGGAAAATAGTTCGAACTAAAGCTGAGTCGTGAAGCGGTGACAATCTATTGATAGATACCCAAACACTCTGGCTTTTGAACATATGGTTGCGTTCATGGGTTTTATAAAATTACAATGGGAATTTTAGAGTGAAAAACAAACAACATACTTCGTTTGCACTTCCCTGCTAGTATCTTAGACGGACGTGAATTGCCAGATAGATTGATTGTTTCGAAGGAGAAAAGATCTAGAAATCTACGCTTCGTACACGCCGAGACGACTTTCCATCGACATGTAACACATTTTCACTCGCTAATTACAGTCTGTCAACTAATATATATCAAAAATAAAGTACGTATGACTCCTCTTTAAATGTCATTCACAGGCGACGGAAACCAAAACACCACAAGCAGAATTCATCAATAACGTTCTCAATTACGTACGTTACGCCGGCGGTGACGCCATTGTTATTAGTCAGAGGTTGTCCCCTCTAACGTGAAAAGCAAAGTGGGCGGACTGGATCGATCTATTGGTCGCAGCCCATGCACCTTGCCAATATATTATCCAACTTAAATTTACATTCAAACGCCTCACACAGAAGTTTGGTTTGTACAGGGAGGAGAGAGATAAATTTAACCTTCATATAGCGCCATGAGAACTCGCGTGATATATCGCTATGATGAAAGCATTACCCACAATGCAGTTTTGTCATAATAATGTCTTGTACATGTAGCTCCAATGGTTCGCCGAGGCACGTGTTGGTTGAATACTGAGTTCATGCTGCATTCACTTTCAGTCACAACGACATCTCCGGCAACAGCACCAATTGCACCTGAATCCAGAACACGAATGTCGACATCCACAGAAAGCACGACGCTAATGCAGAGAATGTCCAAGAAAGTTCGACCATCCAGTCAAAAGAAGAAGGGACGTAAGCCCGTGTCGTTAATGGTGAATATGTTGCATCGGAAGAATTATATGGGGGATCAAATAACCCCTACAGAAGCATTCACTACTACGGCAGCACCGACTACACCCGCACCAACTACTCCCATAGCAACATCTTCAAGCACTAAGACATTACAAGCGTCCACCACATCAAGGCCAGGTAAAAGATCGCGGAAGGGACAAAGTTCACGAAAACCGAAGAGGTCAGAAAGTGTGGAAAAACGCACCCAGTCGCTTAAAACGGTTATAAAGAAAACGTCAGTGAGAATATCTATATCATACAAAATCCGAAAAGGTCCACAGTTATCAAAATTAACAAAAACTCGCAAGTCAACCAACATTGCTTCAACAACGGCTGTTCCTTTTATAGACTTAAATAATGACAGTTCATCGACAGAAATTCGGTTGAAAGTAGAAAATGATACTGAAAGAAAGCAGAAATCTACCTATCGCATGCCAAAGATACGTATACGCTCAAAGGTATCAGTTAATCCGACAACTAGGTATATGGTGGGTGTACTTCACAGTGGAATGACATCAGTCAGAAATGGTTGTATCTACCGCTGCCCGCCAATGGTACAGTGGTACATACGCTATGGACAATTTGTACCATTCACGAGGAGAACGTATTTCCAACCACTATATCGTAGTCGAATTACAGTACGGCTACGGATTCCAGCTTTCCAGTAGACACATCCTGTGCAACCTCCTCAGATGATTGGTAAAAACCCCTTTCTAAATGCGAATCAAAATTCTAGACAGGTCTCTTGCAAACACGCAACACAGCATCAAATCCAGAAACCAGTCACAAAACCTGGTCATAACCCTGGTAAGAAGCCTGGTGACTATCCTGTGAAGAACTCTGGTGACTCTTCTGTGAAGAACCCTGGAAAGAACTCTGGTCACTATCTTGCAAAGAACCCTAGTGAATATCCTGTGAAGAACTCTGGTCACTATCGTGCAAGGAACTCTGGTCACTATCCTGTCCAGAACCCTGGGCATTATCCAGTCCAAAATCCTAGTCACTATCCTGCCCGGAATCCTGGTCACTATCCTATCCAAAATCCCGGTTACTATTCAGTCCAATATCCTGTTTACCGCCCTTATCAGTATTCTGTTCTACAGTACTGGCAACGGATACCGCCAGTCTATTTCAGCTCTGGGTATCCACCTCGACATACAGCCACAGGTTTTTATACTCCGCAAAGAAATCCATGGGCAACTTTCAGAAAGCCGAACTGGTACTATAAAAGACACACCACGTGGCTGTGATTCCAGGAGGTCTGTACAACCCTGTTCCTACAAGAATACGTGTCTATAAGCTCGAACTAACAGCAATGCTAACTTAAAGACATTCAAAGAATTATTTATTTTAGAGCTCATGGATCTCCTATCAGAATGGTGATATTACATGTGTCAGTGTTATATAAGCGTTTTGCATCGCTGCCCCTGCATAAGTCGTTTATGGTATCGCAAGTTGATGTGCAAAGTTGCGTCCCTTGGCACGACTGGATTCTATGATCGTTATTTCGGAGCAGTTGTGTCTGTAGGCTTGTTTCACCTGCCATAATGATCTATGCAAAAGATTTCATGTGACTTGACCTTCTGTTTAAAAAAATAATTAATGCGATCATTTAAAAAATCTTAATGCGATCTATGCTTGCAAAGTAAATAATTGCCTTTTGGGCCTATATACACGTAGTTCAGACAGATGTCTTTCGATGTGTTGGGAATTCTGTAAAAAAATATAACTACTGCTACACACATATTAAATTATCCTGCGCACTAAACGCATTTGTGACAAGAGAGGCGGTACAACGAATTGGGCGAGTACACTTGGCTGCTACAGGTAGCTTGACGATTATGCACGTGCAATACATGCTAACCGTGACATGAAATCAACACCGCTACTGATTAACACTGGTCTCGCTGCTGTGTAACACCTGTCTCACTGCTGTTTTACACCTGTTACAATACTGTTAAACAGATTTCAGTTGTAGTAAAAAATGTCCAAGTTAGGAAAACACATGGGCAAATATTTCATTCTCAGGCAAGGGAGATAGTATACAATGTTATCATGTATATGGACAAAAATTGTGCATCCAAAGCAGATTCTCTTTTACAAAGTAGCCTTGCTACTGGCCTCTCAACGGCAACTTTAAAGCGCAATAAGGCAGAAGGTGGTAGGAGTGCGAGTGGACCTACATTTATCAGTCCCACCAAGTTGCGCAAACCCAAAACTTCCAGTTACAAACTTGATGATTTCGACCGGTGTGCAGTCCGTCAATTTGTACAAAGTTTATATGGCGTAAAAAAAACAACAACTACCCACTCTGGATACGATGCATGACATGGCAAAGTGCCAGTTGAACTACTAGAGTTCTAAGGAAAGTTTTCGAAAAAATCTCACAGACCTGGGGTTTAGGTGGCGAAAAACGCAGTCAAACCGTAAACTTTTAATGGAACGTAAAGACATTGTTTCAAGCGTTTGCAATACTTGCGTGCAATAAAGAAATACAGAGAAGAAAATCGAACACTCATCTTTATCTTTAGTTAAGACGAAGACAAATAGATGATTGGGGCATTTTAGATATTCAACCATTTCGTTAAAAAAAACCCAGGAAAATGTCATTTGCTTCGTGACATGGATCGGTGGTCCTAAACATATTTGCTCAGTATATTGTGTTGATTCAATTCGTTGGGATTGTACCTGTTCCCAAATCGAGTGTGCTATAACAATTCATGCGTGAAACGCATGAACTTCTCGATATTTATCAGACAACCTGTCTCCCTCTTGTTTCAAGTGGATCGTTCTGTAGGGCGTTTCCAAGTATGAAAATTGGGGTTATTTGTCAGGTCGTGGATCATCTTATATGTGTTTACCAGTACAAGTCACTTAGCAGTCATGAATAATGCGATAATCTAAACATTGTTTTCACATGGTTGTTGCAATGCTATTTCAACCAGTGGAAATATTTTTCGATTAATGTTGTATGTAGTTTAATTGAAAATAATCTTTGTTCAAATATTAGTTTCTATAATCTATGTATTTGTGTATATTGGCATGAATACTTGTCGACATAACTTCTCATCATATATAAAACTTATTTATATTTGTCTTTCATGGAAATTGTTTCGGTCACAATGATGTCTATTCACACATGTAAGTCCAGAAAATATGTATAATATATGCTTTTCTCTTTTCTAATAAACGTTTAGAAAATTGAGTCTCATATCTCATTTCTGTGTTAGGTAGTGATGCTATTGATCACTAAAGCGTTAACTGCCGATGGTATCAGATGGCAGCTGAATGTGTTCATGAAATGCCTCTGTTCACCAAGCAGTGAGTGGGTACCCGATGGGATATGTCAGAATATTGTTAACCCTCTAGCGTCTCACAGGGAATATGTTGTGAAGCGTTGTGAACATGCACAAGACGCTCTATAAATGGCTATTATTGCTATTATTTTTTGGTCATCCCTTGGAATTGGAAACTGGCCCCGATTAAGTGACATCAGGTTTCAACACTGATTTTCAGTGATCTCTATTCATATTTTCTCTGTTCACTTCTTATTAGGCCCTATCTGGGATCTTTTTCGGAGGATATTTGAGACTTGCTGTCTTCTGATGGCAACACTATCAATTTGTTTTCATTTAAACACTGTACCGAGCACAATCCGGTGATTGGTATTTTGAGCAACCAAAGACGCCGTTGGCGTACAACGCCATGTATGAGATAGGTCATCGATACCACTGAAATGGACCGTTAACGATGTATTGGTAAGCTTCAACAAGTGGTTAAAGCGGTCGCTCGTCGCGCCGAAAATACGAGTTGCATTCCCCACATGCGTACGTGTCAAGCATATTTCTGGTCTCCTTCGCCGTGATCTTGCTGGAACATTGCTAAAAGCGGAGTAAATTCAGTCACTCTCTATTTCACTTGGTCTTATATTGCATATATATCGCTCTTCCTTCAAAGTCTCAAACAGATACATCACCTAAAGCTTTTCGTGATTAACAAGTTGTACACCTTTAAGAATGTAAACGCACAGGTGATATTGTCAGTATTCCTACTAGTAGTTATTCCTGTTGTTTTTCCAAAGATACGTCTATTTCGAAATGTGTATGGTGCAAGATTAAAGTGGGTTATAATGAAGGTTGCATTGTTCAAGGCAATTAATTACCGTAGTTATAGTGTTCAATCCAAGGACATGAAAATCCGTATCGGGAGATCTCACACACAACTTGTGTGCAGTATAGGCAAATAGCGCACCAACCTACCAAATGCCTCTCGGGGGAAATTTATATTCTCCATCACCTTGGAAGAAGCTTCAATACTATAGTAATATGAATTCATGAAAGAATGACCCGTCAAAAGAACAGGATTCGTACAATATTATCAGCATCTTTACATATCATTCAAGATCAAATTACAATATTTCTTCGGAAACCATATTTGTGAGTAATTAGATTCTGTAGTTTCTTGAGTGTCATCGTGTCGATGCTCACGGTGTCAGGATTCAGATGCGACTGGAAGGAATCTGAAATGTGCGGTTGATTTTGTTAGTTTTTGTTGAGGGCAATATAATGCTGGACAATATAACGATGGGAGTAAACCAGCTGAAGTTATACACCTGGATGAAGTCCGCTAGTATAAAATGTGAAAGTGAAGGCTTCCCTTCTGCTCCTCACGATCCGGGAAACTGACTTCCCACTCGCAATGGCGTAGACGTGGCTCTTAAAGAAAATATTAACATGAAATGCCGACTGTGCAATGAATTTAGAGAGACTGTTAAACACCTTGTCGGTGTATATCCTTCCTTGCACAAATATCATATCTCAAAAGGCATGATGGCATGGCTTGCTGCTTTTACTACCGTCTTCGTCATGCGTGTGGCTTGGACACTGAGATCCATCCAAGGTACGGCCCCAAACGTGTCCAAAGCGTCGTGGAGAATGGTACTTTGAAACTTCTTTGGAATCTTTGGAATAGGCCCACATACAGCCTCAGAAGAATTCCTGCCAACAACCAGCAATGTGATTTGCAAGATTCAGGGGAAGCATGCCAAATATGCGGATCTTTTCTCTCTCTCTCACTGAGTGAGTACATACCTTGAGAAAGGTTGGTAGCGCAGGAAACAAATGCATACATTTTCTGCTCGCCCCAATAGGTACAACTGTCTTCTCCGCTATATCTGCCACAAACTGTGACATGGGTGAAAAATGGGCTGGGAACACATACTACATGGTCCTGGATCGGTATGTCGGGATTAGTGAATAGTGTCGGCCATTAGTGATTAGTGACTGTGAATGATGACTGTGAATGATGACGTATCTACTATTAAGACTAGAGAGAGAGTTCAATGATGATACAGCTCCTATGAAAAATGGAGAGAATTCAATCATGACATACCTATCATTAAGACTGAGAGAATTCAATGACGTATCAACTGTCAAGACTTGAGAAAGTTCAGTCATACTAAATGAATGCCTTTATCGTTTCAATAATATTGTGGAAGAGTTCTTTCAGAGATGTTTCAGTCATGACATATCTACCTTTAAGACATGAGAGTTCAGTCATGACATTTCTACTATTAAGACAGAAGAGAGTTCAGTCATGACATATCTACTATTAAGACAGAAGAGAGTTCAGTCATGACATATCTACTATTAAGACAGAAGAGAGTTCAGTCATGACATATCTACTACTGAGACAGAAGAGAGTTCAGTCATGACATATCCACTATTACGACAGAAGAGAATTCTGTGATGATGTATCTACTATTAAGACTAAGAGAATTCAGTGACATATCTACTGTCCAACCTGGAGAAAGTTCAGTCATGCCCAGTTAATACCTACAGGGTTACAAAATATTGTGGAAGAGACTTTAAGGCTCATTCCAGAGTAGAACAGGAGGGTGGATGGAGGGCTTCTGTATTTGAAGGACACAGGAGTATCACTCTCAACTTACAGAAGTTGATGTCCTTAACCTTTATGTGTATCCCATCTAAACGATTTCCTTAGTGACTGCTCTTCCTCCCAGTAACCCGGACGGTCCGGGTTAGAATTGATGTCTAGTACTATACATGCTTGTCGTAAGAGGCGACTAAAAGGATCGGGTGGTCAGGATCGCTGACTTATGAAATATGTCTTCGGTTCGTAGATGACCATTCTGCTGATCACTAGATTGTCTAGTCGATTATTTACAGACCGCCGCCATATAGCTGGAATATTGCCGAGTACAGCGTTTAACTAAACTCACTCAATCTTCTCAGACGAATGATGTCGACCCATTCTCGAATTTCTCGATAACCCATGGCTGTCATATGAGGCGGCTAACGGGATCAGGGTGTCATTCACGTTGATTTGGTTTGACGTATATATTCACACCAAAATGACTAATGGCTTTGTACTAAACATAACCCATTTAGTGGTATGAAATCAGGAACCACAGTTGGTCGGTGTTGGTTCGAATTCGCTCACTTATTCACTCACTCAGAAGGGCGTACACCGATTACACTGATTGTTTAACTCTCAGAGACAAGTGTCATTTTATAGCAATTAATTTGCATAAATATAAGTATGTGTTTAACACATGTCATGATATTGAAATAATTATGATATTGTTTAATCGTATGCACAGGACAACCCTTCATCTGGCATTTTTTTTTCACATTGCGATCAGTGCCAACACTGGCGACGGGGACGACCACGGCAAGGAGATTTTCTATCCGTCCGCCATCAAAGATAATGGGATATATTTCAAACCAACTTACACCGCTACCTTCACTGGCGGCGTTATGGTGTGTCTCGACATCGGTTTGTGAACTATAAGATACGTTCTAATGCATTCCTTAATTAAGATCAACATGGAGCCAGCGGGGCAAAACCATTACAGAACTATCTCTAATGATGCTAAAATGAAACAAACATGACATGTTTTTCAGTGGAAGTATTTTTTTCAGGATATTAGATTTACAAGACTGATAATGTAGCCAAGGAGGAAACAGATAAAGAAGTGGAATAAAGCGAAAATGTGAAATTTATTCCATTCCTTTGGAAATATTTCATCTGTTTGGATACATATTACTGCTGTCTATCGTTACATCATTGCCCTGACGGAATTGTACTTTCACAGCTGATACTAAGCGCTGAGCTCGACCGTATATGTCCGTACATCCGCTCTCAGATGCCCATATTAAACAGCTGAGAGGACTGGGTGCAGTGTGGATGAAGTGCCTTGCCCATGGACAAGGCACAATATGAGACTCAGGTCACAACGTTTTGGTGTGTCCACCGAGATTCGAACCCGTGCCACTACACCGTGCCCGATTGGCTGACCAGGTTATGCTGGACATCGGATGACAACGATCCGATTATCAATCTTGGGTCATCTCCACAATTCCTGTGGCACTTTGCATAAACAGCTGATTCTCGACCTACGTCATTCTAGCCCTTCCGATTAGACGCAGCGCGAGACAACCACATACATATCAACAGAAGCTTAAGGCTTGGCCTGCTGACTTCAGCCGAACCCGATGGTTACGCCAGCCTTTTCTGCCTCACTACGAGACAGAGAACAGGAGCACTGAACACTTGCATACTACACATGACGTCACCTCTGCCATACCCTTCCCCCATTACCTAGCTGAGGGTCATTCTAGAGGTAGGCAGTCTGGTGGAACAATGCTTACAAGACAGGGTTGATGGATGTGTGAGTCTTCACACATGTTGTATCAAGACTTGGGATAAGGACGTGGCTTAGTCATGACATATCACATGGGTTCGAATCACTGTTTGGACAATATTTTTTAGAAATATAAATCTAGACTTTTGTAATCGTGTATTGTTTTCATATGATATGATTAAAATATGTTTCAAATGTGAATAAAATCGGTGAAGAAATGAATGTTTAATTAAATTCTACCGCTAGGATCACTACATAAATTAATATTTCATAGTTTGTAATTATTGTCCAAACAGTGATTCGAATCCCTACGTAACATATCTGTTACGTCGACTGAAGAGAGGGGTCATCATGACACGTATGCTATCAAGACTGGAGATAGTCTAATTATGATATATCTGTTATTAACACTGGAGAGAGGTCAGTCCTGACGTATCTACTATCACGACTGAAGAGACTTCAGTCATGACTTATCTACTACTAAGACTGGAGAGAGTTTAATGATGACATATCTACTATCAAGACTGGAGAAAGTTCAGCCGTGCCAAATCAATGCACTTCAGAAATAGAGACTTAATCTCCCCGTCCTGAGCAGATTCGTGTAGTTGGTCGGTTTTGTTGGCTAAAATGAAGCGACAACACAGCTTCATGTTTGACTCATCAGCTTTCAGAATGCCCAGGAAACAATTTTATTGTTGTTGTTTTTGTTGCTTCCGCCGCACTTGGCAATATTGACTCTATATGGGTTTGACCAGACAATCCTGTGACTGACAGGTTGGGACTGGCATACGATGGCTTGTTTGGCACACGTTGGCTGGATTGCTGCTTTACGCCGCAGTACCCGCCAAATGACGACGGTCTGTAAATAATCTAATCTGGACCAGACAATCCAGTGATCAGCAGTATGATTATCGATCCAGTCAATTAGGATGCGATCGCTTCTTGTGACAAGCATAGATTACTGAAGACAAGTTCTAACCCGGATCGTCACGGGTAGTCGTTTCTTACGACAGGCATGGGCTACTAAAGACCCGCTGTACTCCGAACGTGAAGAAAGCAGAAACAGATTTTCGTTTTTCTGGCAAAAATAATCTCACATTCCCTGAATATTTTCACAGATGTTAACGATCGTTGATACCAGGCAAAAGAAACATCTGGAAGGCAGATCTCTGAATCGTCTATAATCGTCTACATCAGCGTTATAATTGATCCACAGTCTTCTCCGATTGGTTGAATTCAGTATTTAGCGGCCATCACACACGAATGGTATGCGATTTGTTTTCACAGGGATTCATAGTCATAAAGCTGCTGTAATTCTCTTTATAAGGGAGTAGGAGGCGACTAACAGGATCGGGTGATCAGGCTCGCTGACTTGGTTGACACATGTCATCGGTTTCCAGTTGCGCAGATCGGTGCTCTGCTGTTGATCACTGGATTGTCTGGTCCAGACTCGATTTTTTACAGACCGCCGCCATGTAGCTGGAATATTGCTGAGTGCGGTGTAAACCTAAACTCACTCACTCACCCTTATATGGCTGACGTGGTACAAAACAACATCAATAAACCTTTAATCATAAATCTCCACAGGTGTACAGTATAGCAATACCATTGAAAACCATACATTGGTGTTGTATATTAAGTTAAAAAAAAACACCCACATGTAAAACGTAAATAAACAAGGTAAAGTATATCCCTGATTTGAGCAAATTCACTTGTCAATAATTATCACTATCAAATGTACCAGTATTAGAACTTATACGATCTAAATGATTAATACTGTTCACACATGAATGAATGAAAGCTGATAAACGACAACCTTTCCGCTTCATACAAGAGTACAAAAGAGGTGTACAAACTAACATGAAGAGGCCTATGCCACATAGACTCTGAATGGCATATACATTTATCATCAGCTCCACAATCTGGCACGTTGTCTAAACTGGATTATTTCTTCAGACAGTTTCCATTGTAATTAGTAGTTTCATTTAAATTGAAAAGGGTCCTTTAAGGTAGAATATTCAGAAGCTGAGGAAATTTTAAAGTTGCTTCACAGAGGTAGAGAAATATTGTGGTTCAGAGACGGTGAGACACACCAGACACAACGTCGCCTCAAATATAATCATTTTTCATGAACACATTTCCCACTCAGAATACGTGTGTGTGTGTGTGTTTGTGTGTTTGTGTGTGTGTGACAAACCCTGCAAGAGACTATTTAAAAAACAAAAATATGTCAACTGTCTGCTGTTGTCTCAGAAACAACCAAGGAAAGACTTCCATGATCAACTGAATTTTTATTCATACTGTCAATCTTCAGCTGTTAACATACAGTTAAGATTACTAACGCTGACACTTACATTCTTCGTAACAAACTCGAGTGTGACGGTTACAAAGGCTCTTCTTACTGTAATTCCGGGACATAGTGTTTAATGATGGATGAATGGTAGACTGGCTATCTTGTTTAAAACTTACACTACCACTGCCATATAAAAATACATATTCCAGTTATGAACATATAGTAATACCTTTATTACAAGTACCCCTTGGAAAATACAACTTCGTCATATTATAGATAATAATTATTTCAAGGTAAATTGAGACTCAGAACAGCATTACACTATATTATCTAACAGAAAAAACCAAACACTTTACTTCATACCCATTTGGGTCTCATGTCTCATTTGTTTCGCACCTTAAACCAATACAAAGCATGGATGAAGGCACCTCTAAAGTTATTTATCGGCATCTGAGTCAGGAATTTCAGTAAGTTGACATGAGCACTTAGTACTCTGCCTTCCCTCCCATGCATAGTAACAGACTGGCAGACATGTGACTGTGTATTTCTGTCATGTTAAGAAAATAGAATAAAAACGCTACAAAGTTTTAAGAAGAGGTCACTAGGGTTGGATTTTGCCATCAGAAGACTTATAAAATGTGAACATACAGATGAGGCCCTTCCTCTGAAAAACAAGAAACAATTTATGGCACCAATTTCGAAACTCATTCCTCATAAGGGTCCCTTAAAAGACAACAAATATGAATACCGATAATGACATTCATATACATGCATGTACAGATAATTACCATTCTTTCAAAATGTTTACAAATCACAAATTCTAACATATGACAGCAGCAAAGTGTCCTTGCAAAAAATGACAGATTTCTTATACAAGAATATTCACATTATTCCACATGTAAAAACTATCATTGTACAAATCTTGGAATCAACATCTGGTTACAACTTGGTTAAACGAGATATGAAGGGGTCGGGGTAAGATAGTGACAACCCACACATCATGCTTTTTCCAAATAATTGTATTTAGTGGTGTCCAAGATCCAATATTACTATATGAGCATGAGTTATCTCCCCTAACTTGGCAGTGTGCAGAGTCGCATCATGTCCATACTTAGTATAAGCCACACGCATGTGGTTCCTTTTGGGCAAGAACATGACAAGCTACAAAATCAAGGCAGGACATGTGATTTCTGGTGGAGATGTTTTGAGAGCAGAGTTGATGAATGGACCCATGATCCCAACAATGAAGAAACTTCTGAAGGAACTGATTCTAACATTTCTTGACATTTAAGTGTTTAAAATGCTACTTGTACACTCTTTCATTATTTCAAGTGGGTTATCATGTTCTTGCCAGACTGATCGGTTGATGAATTCTGATATTCCACAATCCACCCAACTTGGAAATTCTTTGGTGCAAATTCTTCTTTTATGACGAAGCAGGTTATATGCACCTAGAAACACATCACTTAAAAATTTGTATGATCTGGATTGTACTAAAGCTGAGATATACAACAAAATGATGGGTTATCATCGTATTGGTACAAATACAATGTCACATTTTGAGGGATGTCTATAGTCACATCTTACGAAATTACAGATTACAAAAGTAATCCCAGTCTTTTAGATTAATATTTTGTTACAAAAACAAGTTAACCCTAAACAAACATGTACCTAAGCACTTTTCATGAAATTTGATCTCACACATCGTGTGTGGCATGTGCACTTTGTGCACAGTGACGTTTTTTTGCATGTTCTTGACACTTGATATTGAAAAATGAAGAACAATAGATTATTCTCTAGATTCTAAATCTGGTGGAAAACATATTAAGTTTAATACATATTTTGCCTACGTCATGGCCCCAAAAATCAGCCTTTAATGTCAACTGAATGTTGGATCAGACGTGGAACAACATTCCTCAAGCTTTCTTCAATCGCTTAGTGTCTATGCATCATCGCTGTCAAGTCTGCATCAACGACAACAGTGGACTTACACGTTACTAAATTTGTGAGCCAATTTTTTGACACTACATTAATTTTCTTCAAGGGCGTCACGACGCATAGGGTCAAATCTAATACATTTCGGTATGATCCTGCCAACACTAACACAGTGATCACGAAACAGACCACAGATCATCGTATTATCTTTTTAAAATAGCATAACACCAAATAATGTACAGTTACTTCTTCCATTAGTATATTTATTTCCTTAAGAATGACACAGCCATAAATTTCCCTGTTAGTGTGTATCTGATGTGGGTTAAGACAAGAAGAAATATCGATCCTTGAGCAAGAGTATAGTAAGCTCATTTTGGCAGAAAACTGATAACCAACACAAAATATTTACAATAGGTATCTTCAAGCACATAGAAACACAATTTCCTGCAAACAAATCATATTGCGTCTTCTTTCGCACACTACCAGAAGTATAAATAAATACAACATATTTTTACTATATTTCATACATATTTTCACATTAATCTTTTTCATGAATGACTGAACTTTCAGAAGCAATTATCTCGAAAGTAAGAATTTGTGGGTTATCACTATCCTCTCCCGACCCATTCATATGTGCCTGTTAATGAGAACTTGTTTAGTTTATTTGGCTTTTCATGCAATATTTGCTGCATTTGGTTAAGCACTGACCTCCACCTTTTCAGACTCCCTTCTGCGTTTAAGGACAGTTACAATCATTTCTGTCAGTTATTTGTAGGACTTGTGCTCCGCAATGCGTTTAATCACCCAATCTTTGCAATGCTTGGTGTTTGTGGACTACTGAAACTCTCTGGTGAGATATCTTCATCTCTGTATACATGATTAAACTGATCATGACAAGGTGAAACATTGGTGTGGTTGTAATGGTCCAAAGCTGCCAGCTGTGAACAACCTGTCATTTGCTTCTTGTCAAAACCATGTCGTTTGTGACAGTAGTTGTTTAGAAGAGAGTGATATACCTCTAATCAGCCAGCGTGCAAGATTTTACTCAGGAGTTTGATGTCGTTCAAAAATCTTCTGTTCTGAATGATTTCCTCTAGAGCCCTGTGTGCTGCAGAATCTCGTGTCAACCACGTCTTTTGTACACCTCATTTTCTGATAGCTGACCATGACAACATGACGTAACAAGACCTGACCACTCATGACAACTGACAATGTGATATCGAAGTGATTCCCACCTAGCAACTAGTAATTTACTATCCCGTCCACAAGATGCAGCACAGCACCATGGGTTGATTGCATATCGACTGAACCCATTGAGCAAGAGAAGAAAACTTCCTGTACCTACTTTTCTCCTGCAGTTTCTTTCTCAATTTTTGTATATAAATGGTCAGGATCAAACTGATGATCAATGTTCATTGGTCTATACTTTTCCTGCATAGGTTTTCGAACTGATGCATGACGATCTGTACAAACATCAGACACAACAAGACTGAAACCGAAGTTAGATTCATTACATCCAACCAATCTGTCACGGATTCTTTCAAAGCCAATCTTTTCCATTCCTGCAGAGCCTTTACATTCTGTCACCTCGACAACTTCAAAGTCTACTAGTTTCAAGGAACTGTGATCCATCATGGTGTAATTACAGTATTTTGCACTATAACCTGGTGAATCTTGAACAGATAAACCTGTCAGGGACATCACAAAAGACTGCTGTTCTGCTTTCCAGAATTCCTCTATAGCCAGCAAGAGATAATCTCTCTGTGTCTCATAAAATAAACTTTTGCCAACAAACTTTAAGTTCATTAATGAAGCTACATCAGCAATACGCTTATAGGTTTGACAAGTGAATAAAATGCTTGCTGATAGCAAAACATTACCTGCTGCTACTCTTGGAGCAATATATGGCTGAGGCTGTCAAAACTGTCTACTGGACAAGCACATTGTTTGCATGGAATTCGATGAAACAAATCATCAAGTGCATCTGAAAACACGAAATATTTGTCATTTGCCAGAATACTATGAATTACATCTTCAGAAAAAGAATCCTCCAATTCAGATTTGTCAGTATCTGACTCAAATTCACTTGACAAAGTTGTAACTTCAAAAGGAGAGTCAGTCTGGTCAGTTGACTTATTTGAATAAAATGTCACATCAAGGTTTTCTACAGTGTATTCAGTCTCTGCAGAATCAGATAGCTTAACTGGAGTAGACTGCATAGTGGGGAGATGCAGTGATGCTGACAAGGGCATTTTCCTCTTTTGGAACCTTGTGGTAAGTATGATCAGAAGACAGCATACTGTCAGCAGCTGTAAGAGGGCACCTGTGATAGTTCGGGTGGTAACAGTCCAGGCACCAGACATCTGTCTGAACAGCTACGTTCCGCTGAAATGTGCAGTCAGACATTTACTGTCATAAAAGGAACCAAGCATTTCTTATTGTTGGGGTGGCCCTGCCTCGGGAATTATATTGAAATTTAAATTACTGTCACAAAAAATGCTTGATAAATTTACTTTTACTACAAACAATAAAAAATGTGCATAATACTGATAGTGATATATATTATATATATATTATTTACATTGATATTTGTAAAAGAGCATATCTGTGCTTTTGCAAGCCGTAGCTAGAAAAATGTACAGTCTCCAATCAAATTCTTACATTGAGAAACATTGCTGCATTATTCAATGACGAGAATAATGAACTCAATGTGGATTGTCGGATAAACTGGCCTGGAGTTTAAAAAAGCTCACTATTAATTTTTCTGTGGCCACATCAGTCTTTTGGCTGCACATTTCTTCAGGAACAGTCATCTACAATCAAACATTATTAACGTAGTCATGATGGCATAAACTGTAATAAACCGAAATCGCAGGGAAACACCAAGGATTGCAAACAAACTTGACATTAGGTGTATGTGACAGAGTACCGATTCAGACCATTTTGTCAATAATTTTCTTGTTAAATAAACAAAACTTAGTAAGTGGAGAAGTGTGTCAGCCAATGTCAAAGATGATCTCTTTTTCTTTTCAAGGTCACCAGCACAGTTTGGAAACATTTCGGCGACAGTCTGTGTATATAATGTTCCGACAGTGTATTTTCCGCGATTTGAGTTGTTATTAATTATTATTGTGGTAGTTGTAACTGGGTCACAATATTTAAGGTTTTAGTGGTAGTTATTATGGGTCACATTTCCTACAGAGAATTATTTAAGCGGCAAGCTTCTAACGCAGTACTTTGAAGTTACCTCCCTTTGGAAATGTAAACACGAGACCACTACTGTTCTAGAGCATTCCACGTGAGTGGCGATGGTCGTATGTGATCGAACTTTCAGAAAATGACTGAATGTATAATTATATAAAGGCTAGTTGCCGTGCCGGACACGTGCCGGTGAGTTTGCTATATATTTTGGTGACCCATTGCCTTAGATTTTGTCTCATTTGTACTGTACATGAAATCGGTATTGTGAAATTGACTTTGAGACTTTGTATAACTTGCTCTTTTTGCTTAATAATACAATAATAATACTTAATAATACTTGTCTTTGTTCGTTTTTGCTGGTTCACAGGGGATTTCTTACACCTTTTGTCACGGCAAAATTCTTAACCGTAACAATAAAAACATGTATATGAAACATATAATTACTTGCAGCCATTACTCCAGCTGCTTGCAAACAAAATAACGAACCCCTGACGTAATGTATCAGAAATCTTTGCAAGAAACAAATGTCATTCGGACTTTTCAAGACGTCAGGAATGTTTTAAAACACATTTACACATATCCCGGACATTAATTAACAATGATGCAGGGTGCTTTTGCGTGGAAAACATGATACATATTTTGAATGTCAAAGTTATACTATGATAGCTAACTGTAAACTGAATCAAAACGTCTCCTTGTCACGAGTAGTTTCTAATGTCATGACTTACTGAATAACAGTGGTCAGCGTAAACACTGTGTGAGCCAGTTTCTGAATTACCTGAATTATACGCTCCTCCCGCACCCCACCTGTTGGTTTTGGTCTGTGAACAAACAGGGTTGGAAGAGGCATCGCCTCTTAGCTGTAGCTTCTCTTTCCTCCCTAACAATCTGTATATCAAGTCAGGCTTGAAGCACGTCTTCTCAAAGTGATCTTGGCATACAACCTAGCAATAAGTGATGACATGTAGTTAATCACATAAATGAAGCCCAGATTATTTTAAAAACCATATCATTCCAAAATCATTGTTAAAACACACACAAGTATGAAACTGTATACTTATGCTCCTAGCTAGTATATCTTTAAAAAAAATGTTGAATAAAAACCAAATAAATGGTTTTTAGTTTGAACACCAACAGCGAAATATGAAGTAAAATTATGCAGCCTTATGGTGTAATTACTTGAAGACAAATATTGTCACAAAACTGTGACATTGTCTTTTTGAATTGAATTAACTGACCATATGTGTAACATTGTTCTTAATTAGTTTACAAACAAGTTTTACGGCAGGTTATTTCAACCTCACTGTATAAATAATTACAAAACTTTTGCAGCCTCAGTCTAGGTGGCATATATATTGAGGACACAGTTTGGAACTTTACTGTGACCTTGTGTACAACTGTAGACTACTTTAACAACATGTTGATAAAAGGATTATTCCAAACTTACTTTCACAATACATGGAACTGTATTTCAGTCTGTTTATGCTGACAATAAACAAAAAATGGTAGTTTAGAGCTTGAAAAACGTGATGTAAACAATGGTTAATGTTCTTCAGACTCAATTAAAGTGAAATATTTCATGACAAATTGTGGTAAATTGCTGTAAACCTGAAATCCTCAGTACAATAACGCTCGGACACCCATAGACATGATAGCGTACAGCATAATGAAATAACAAAAACTCCGAGACAGCGCTAAACAATCATAAATACACATTCTAGTCAGTGCCGAACCTTACTAAGGGTATAGCGGTTGAGTTTGGCACAGTCATCCATACCTTGTGCCTAGCAAATGTGAAGGTCGCCGACGTCCAGCCAGTGCCAATGTTGTGCAGTCATCTGTCAGCAGGCAACTATTTTTTCTGGATGTTTGGAAGCGTTTGGGATTTGAAAAAATGACTTCCCATATCCCGGTGTCCCTTCACCGCGGTCGTTTCTGTTTGAAAACCCCCAGGCTTGACACACCGTCATATCCAACAGCGCCGTAATGGAAAACGCTTCGATTTGCCGTTTCCGTGGTGTGTAGCTGTCGTCATAATCTCGCGATCTGACGCTATCGTTGCCTCGCGAGACCGAAACATGGCCGCCTCCACGTAATGACAGAAGTGTGTCAGATTGAAGAATCAGCTACTTTTTCTCTCTTTAACTAGAGGTTATTTTTAAAAATAAATATAAAAAATACGACGTGGTATTACTTTAGAGAAGATGAATAAAAGATAGTTTTAGGGTGGAATCGCCCTTTAATTAATTTGTGATGTTTCATAGAATGTACTTGAATACTACTTTGGTTTGAGGTCACACAATTTATGGCCTACTTTGAAAAGCCTTTATGATAGCACCTTGTGAAAGCCATGCCTTTGTACATTGAATGTCTTGTCATGGCCACATGACTATCTGATATAGTTATACATAAACATAAGCTAACTATATAACTGGAACTGTACAAACACTTTCTGTTTGAAGCCATAACTTGATCGTATCTGTCAGGGATTCACTATCCCAGTCTCCAAAACAGGAAGAGGAAGGAAAACCAAATTTTGAAATGCCTCTCAAAGAAGGATACATATCCTCTCAGCATGACAGATAGACCTGCGAAGGTTGACTAAGAAGATGCACGTAGCATTATTGAGAAACTACAAGTGTACGTAGGGATGTGTAGCTGTCTGAGCTTGTCTGAGGTGGAACAAGGATGACACACCCATCAGATCGTTAGAATAGTGGGAATGACATCATGGCTGTGTCAGTGTTAATCAGGAACTACAGATGCAGTTAAGATAATTGATACAACTCAGCATGAGATGTAAGTTGAAACCATCATTACCCAGCACGCCTGCTACCCATAACAACGACCATATATGCAACTACAATCACAACCACCACAACTACCACCAATTAAGTTTTCAGCAGGAACACCAACAAGCTCATGGATCAGCTACTGAACATTCTGTGGAATTGGAAAGTATGGCTTCGTCAGTGCCTTAGTCATGCCCACGTCAAAGGCTATGCTTTGATAGACAATAAATTCCAAGTTTGAAAACACCAGAAGACAATCCAAGGTGTCTCCTTGTTCCTTCAAACGACACAGGCAAGTCTGTCATAGTACTTGCTCCCCCAAAAGCCTGAACGAGTCATATGTATGCCTGTTGCTGGATCCTAATTCTTCATCTTTTCAAACAAATATTGCCATGTTCAATGTATCCCATACAATTCGCAACATCCGCTGCCTTATCAGTTTCTTATACAAACAGGTCACCAATTCCACTCTCAGAACGACAACCAGAATTTGTTCATTCCCAGAGTAACAGCTCCCGAGTCGGTTGACATTCCGGAAATTACTTTCCCTGATTCGTTGACCGGTGTATAGTTATCTGGTAACAGTGGACATAGAAATGTCAGTCAAATACATGTCCGTAAAAGTATGACATTGGACAGGTCTGTAGATAGTTCCTCAGTTTCTTCAAAAGCTGAGTGAGATGGAAGTTGTAAGATCTTAGTAACAACGAGATTATTCCAGAAATGACCATGAACAGCAGAGTTCTATTAACTATGCTCAGAACCAACACAACCCAAACTACTGAGACATTTTCGAGGACAGTTTCAGTGCAAACGACCACACCGGCGACTGTAACGGGGTCAGGTCTACCACACCGTGTGCGTCCTCTGAGATACGGTCGTATTCGATCAATGAGAAAGAAGCCACATCGGAATCGTCCAAACGCAAACCAAAGAAAAATCGGAAGCCACGACCCATTCGCGATCTAGAGGCACGGAAAAAGGGCAAACATCCAATGAGATGTGCATGTGCAAGATTCTGGAGACGAAGGAAAAATCCCCGAGCAACCCGTCACTCGTCCTGATTTGGTCGCAAAACTAGATCCAAACTAGATGCTAGCGGAAATCACGTGGAGGAAGGTTTAGATCTCACAGACGTAAATATGTCGTATGGTATACAATTTCAGTGCAGATAACTAATCCCTTTAATATATAACATCTGAATTTTCTATGTAAAGTTTATTACTGGCCATGGAACATACCACAAACTGAATTAAAGTAATCATTTGTGAAACCAAATGTAAAAAATGTGAGATTTTATTTACAAACATATATACATACATATATGCTCATATCTTGTTTGTGTTATAAAAACCGGACCGATAAAGTGGAACCTAACTCAAAAAATAATACACATATAATACTTAATGAACTCCTTTTCTCTCCACTCCTCCTTGGTAACAAATAGTGAACTGTGTCAATATTTTGCAAATTCCTCAGCAAAAAAGTCTGCAAAAACCCCACAGAGTTGGTCATGTTTTGATTATGATCAGCGTTTCACTGAGTATGTTGTTTATTGGTTTTCCTGTTTATTGGTTTTCATCGGTCTACTTTGAGACAAAC
Organism: Haliotis asinina; assembly: GCF_037392515.1. Lineage (NCBI taxonomy): Eukaryota > Metazoa > Mollusca > Gastropoda > Lepetellida > Haliotidae > Haliotis > Haliotis asinina. The sequence goes on from NC_090284.1 coordinate 59,190,838, forward strand.
GGACTGAAGGATTATGTCATGGTAGTGCTGTCATGCGATACGTATGTGCATAACATTTTCCACCCTTTCCGCAAGGCCTAACACATTGCATTACCTAGCCACAACCAAACCAGTCTTGCATCTCCTTAACGTTAACGCTATGAAAACGCAAATTCTCTCTACGCCGTAGTCTTTGTGACTGTCCAGGACATTCCTTTGAAAAGCACTAAGGTGATCGTAAGTCACTAAGGCAACCTTAGTGCAAAGTTTAAATGGGGAGTTAAGAGTAACCTTAGAAAATGTCGCCTCGTGAAACGAAATCCAGGAAGTCCTAAGTAAGCCTTGACACATACGAACTCACAACGTTTGCCTAACGACGAATGGCCCTGTGCTTCCGCTTTTGAAACGTACCATGTCTTGCAGTAAGGTGACGGTGTGCGAATCGTGGGAAAACTTCTGGACGTCGAATATGTAAGTATAGCAGATTATGAGTCGTCCGTCAACCACTCACTCTAAACCATGTAGGTCTGCGAAGTTCCTCTCCAGTTCGAGAGGCAATTTGACCACAGGTTGATCACAGTCCTTCTGATGAAAGTGTCTTGTGTTGCCATAGCTCGCACAGACAACTTCGACGTTGTTCCAACTCCCAACATGTTTTGGACGCCTCATGTTAAAACACACGTGTTAAGCTAAGTTTAAACCAACATGATAACAACTTTCAGGTAGGTATTTATCACTAAAACAAACAGCAACACACTGACACGTTTCAGTGTAAATTTCCAGTATCACTCGACCATTAACAAGTGCGTATGAAATACCTATTGTTCAAAATTCACATCGTCATACAATGTAGCTCCCAAAATGAAAAATGAAATGCCTAAAAACTGTCACTTCAAAGTTAAATATCCCAGATTTGGTTGAACAGTACAATGCACAGTTTGTCCTTATTCAGTCATATGATCCAGACCCGTATAGTTTCTTTAACCTTGCCTCACAGATTCCCCGGGTTTACTTTACCATTAACAATAATTGGGATGGTGGGGTAGCCTAGTCGTTAAAGTGTTCGCTCGTGAGCCCGAAGACCCGGGTTCGATTCCCCACAAGAGTACAATGTGTGAAGCCCATTTCTGGTGTCCCCGCTGTGATATTGCTGGAATACAATCAACAACAACACACTTTTCCTGTTAACTTCAAGCCTAATAAAAAAAATGTTGGTTCCACGCATGCCGAACGAGGTCCAAAGTCTATGGTTTGACTGTAGCGTTACAAGTGGCTGTGTCACAAGTCACTTCAGTGTCGAGTTAAATTTCATCTGTGATATTACCTACGTTTGCTTCAAACCAAAAGTCATTGACCAACGCCAATACAACAGGTGATGTAGTTTTTTTAGCCCCTGGATTGAAAATATGAATCTTTATTACTAGTATTTATTTAGTTATTTCAGCGACAAAGCCCTGGACAATAGAAACAGTCTTCTTTGTCAACCCTAAACAAACATTCGTAATTCCAGCCTTTGACCACAAGTGTGGAAACTTTAATGACTTTGTGTGTGTGCGTGCGTGCTTGTAGTTGGGGGAGAGTTGGGGTGAGACTGAAAATTATCATTTACAGATATGTGTTTCTCGTCAGTTATTCACTCGTTTGTATCGTGTTGTATATCATAGCAAGTCTAGGTCCGCTCGACTGCTTCAGTGCAGGAACTAGGCGTATTTATTTATAAGCTTCACAGTTAGTGCTTTCTGACCGAGCGAGGCTAATTGGCTATCAAGGTAAGGTTCTGTGCAATGTTCATTGGTTGGTTACCGTGCTCTATATACTCAATCTCTTATCAAAATAACGCTTGTTTATCTTATATAATTTACATGTGATCAAAGACAGGGTAAATTACCTCAATGTGTACACATGTCTGTGACTGCTTTCTCAGACGCACATAGTTGTTCAGAACTGCCATAGTGTATTCATACGGAGCTGGTGGGAAGGGTAACTTAGAGGTAAAGCGTTCGCTCGTCACACCGAAGACGCAGGTTCGATTCCCCACATGGGTACAATGTGTGAAGCCCATTTCTATTGTCCCCTGCCTTGATATTGCTGGATTATTGCTAAAGCCGACCTAATATAAACTCACTTACCCGCATGCGGAGAATATACATTGTTACCATCAAAACCTTTACCCGACGAAACTGCCCATGCACTTGAGCTTTGCATGCAGTTGCTGCTATCAATCCCTCGTTTTACAAAACGAAACATCACATGCTAAAATATGACAAATCAGTGAAATCCGCATTAGAATTGATCTTCAGTAACCCATGCGTGTCGGGTGCTTTGGCTCGCTGATTTGGTTGACACATGACATCGTATCCCATTTACTTAGAACGATGTTCATGATGTTGATGATGAAATTGTCTGGTCCAGACTTGATTATTTCCAGACCGCCGTCATATAGGTGGAATATTGCTGAGTACGGCGTAGAACTAAACTCACTCATTTACTAGCATATGGCAAAACGGGTGCTGATACACTAACAGTTAAACAAACAGGTGGATCATCGCTGTATGATATTCACCAACTTTGCTAGTGATAATTAGAAAAGTTCCATCGATTTACTGTTTGAGGGCATATCTTGAAAATATTGCAAAGTTGTTGTTTCTGTTGAAAAGATGAACTCCATCCACCAAACCGCAATGCATGGGGTAGCCTAGCCTAATAGTTAAAGTATTCGCACGGCACGCCGAAGCCCCGGGATCGATTCCCTCTACATGGGTATAATGTGTGAAGACCATTTCTGCTTTCCCAGATTCTGTTGGAATATTGTTACAATCGGTTTGAAACCACACTCACACACCCATCTTATATGAATATAGCAAATCCCATCGGTATGGACAAGGCCCCGTTCTTCAAAGGAATCGTAGCTCTACGACAGTCGCAAGTGCAATCTATAGCGGTATTGTCAATATCCCTGTTATTTACTTAAAACTAGAAAAGGGGCGTTCTATTCAGCCAATGTTCTGTTTGTATACAGGGAATATAATGGAAGTTGCATATATGAGATGGATACTGTTTGTCTTCCAGTCTCAGACCAATGCATGAACGATTGAGCATGAACCGGAACCTGTTCCTTTGGCTACTGTGTGTGACTGCAGCAATATGCAGGGGTAAGGCATGTCTTACGACATTGCAAAGTCGTCATGTTACCATTTGTCTTTTATTTATAGAAGGTCGACTGCAGAGAATGACCAGAGAGACACACAGAGAGAGAGAAAGAGAGGATGTCGGAGAGAGGATAAGGGAGAGGATAGGAGAGAGAGTGTGTGAGAAAGAATGAGAGGACAGACAGAATGAGAGAGAGGCACACAGAGAGAGAGGGAGGATGAGGGAGAGAATGAGACGCAGAGAATGAGTTAGAGGATGACAGAGAGAGAATAAGAGAGAGAATGAGAGAGAGAGGGACCTCTTCACATTATGTGCAGCCCATTCTCTGGCGTTCCCCATTGTAATATTGCTGGAATATTGCTAAAGGCGGTGAAAGATAATACTTGCACTGAATACACAGCAAACTGCTGAATACGGCTTATAAGTAATGCTTAAGAAGGATTTTTGTAAATATATTTTTTGGTGTGCCTTTTAGTGGCACTTACCTTTATGTTGCATCAGGTAAGCAAGTTTCCACCTTTGCCGAGGTGCCCGATGCAGCCGGTAGACAGAAAGACTACAATGGTTACAAAATTGTTGCGAATCCTTACAACTGTAAGGAGTACTGCCAAACCTATGCCTGGTGCTTTGCAGCAGAGTTCGACTTCAACACTCACGACTGTTTTCTGTACAAAGGAGATACACAACTCTCGTACAAGAAAGGAAGAGTATTTATGAAACGGCGATACACTAAAGGTAAAAGAAAAGCTTCGGCACGATGCAAATTAACTCTTGGTTTTAGTTATGCTTACTTTGATGCTGTGTTAGATATTTCTTAATAACGGAGTTTTTGCGGGGCCTCGTTAGGTTGCATGTCAAATATAAATCTTCTCATGTTCAGTGAAAACCTCTCAGCCAACGACAACGACAAAGACAACGACAGCTACATCTACCAGCACAACTGCTGCTGCCACATCCTCATTCTACACCATACTTAAAACAGTAGGCCCATCTACAACAACGACTACAACAAGAGGACCAAGCCGAACCGACGAGAGACATACAGCAAGGTTAAGTTCACCGAAATCAACTTTCACAGAAGGTTTGTTTGCATGTGCAATTTGTTGATATGTAAGCTTTTTAAAAACAAGAGTGAGTTTATGACGTTTTTCTTTATTAAAATCTTTTCATTTTTTAAAAAAAACCTACTTGAAACAGAGACGGTTGAACAACCCCAAGTGTATCTTGAGAATGAGTATCTAATAGTGATGACTGCAGGTGTTCGATAACACCTTTCAGTTCCGTGACTGATCAGACAGTGGTGAGTACAGGTGTTCGATAACGCCTTTCGATCACTTAACTAATGTTGGGAGAGTATAGTATTTTGGCTGCCATGAATACTTCCTGTCTCACTGGCTAATGATTGCGTGTAAATTCTCCGAAAGATTCTTGGTGAGTTTCTGGGAGTGCTTTATCGGGCATGGTGGACGAGCTGGCCAAAGCGCCAGGCTAGTGATCCAGCGAACTTGAGGTGTCAGGATCGAGCCCACTTGTGAGAAGGGTGAATATGTGGATATGTACGCTATATAAATATCCTATTCTGATCATTCCTGGTAGGTGCTACATTGCATGTGAAGGAGCAAGGTCTCTGAACTTATGATTAACGTTATAAGCCTTATTGTGATGGAAACTCTCTTTTTTCAGTTTTTTTCTGTAAAATACAAAAATAACAATATGGATAAAGAAGATAGTTGAGCATCCAGAAACATCCACCAGAAGTGAGAGAGGTATCACTGATGATTTACTTAATGTGTGTTAATGTGCTTTTTAAACTTAAGTGAGCCTGTGCAACAGTTGCGACTGAAAGAGCCAAAAGCTTACCACCACTCAGAAATAACCTGGTCGTATCGCCAGTTAGATGCGCAGAAAAATCCCCTCGCGTCTCGCGTCTAAATCTTGAATATCAAATTACGATATAACAAATGACTAATTTCAACGAAAGATGCAATATTTTTTTATTCCATATAAACTTCATAAAGTACATCTGTGATAATATCTTCGGGTACCAAGCAAGAAAGGAAGGGACAGTTAAAATTATAAACACATGATCTAACGGTCAATAGTTTCTAACAAAGCTCCTGGTTAATCTTTTGGCATGTTTTCACTGTGTCCTTCGTACACAGGTGTTCGATAACATCCGCAATTGGAAAACGTAAGCCAGTATTTGCCTAAACAGATCCCAGCAACGGAAGACAAGTGTTTACACATGGGGTTTATTGCCCATGACCCGTGAAGACCCGGGTTTGAATTTATCTTCGGCAACACCTGCTTGACGTAAGAGGCGACAAACACGGGATCGGATGGTCATGCACGCTGACATGGTTGATACATGTCATTGTATAGATCATTGCTGAAGCTGCTTATGACTGGATTATCTGGTCCAGACACGACTATTTACAGATCGCTGAAACATAGCTGTAACATTGCGGCGTTAAACTAAACACACCCACTCACATGTTATTTGTCCATGGTTACCACTTCAGAATGACATGTAACAATCTTTTTTTTCCTATTGCGATATTCAGATACTTCTGTGTCAACGTCTGCAGAAACTACAACCACTACTCCGTCTTCCAGCATTGATTTTACTACCCCTCAAACTACTTCGGGTTTGGGCTTGTTACCAGACACTCCTGAAGCAGTCAACTTCTATACTGGACAGTCTTTATCTCTTCAGTTAAGCCTGGTCGATTCCAATATCGTACACAGTGATGTTGACCAGTTTGTTCGTAATGAAGCGCCTCTTCGTCAAAAAGCAGGGAACCCTCACTTATGTTTTAACATTGATAAATTCAAACATGTAACATTACCAGGAAAAACATTTCTTGTGCTATCATGTGACAAGGGTAAAGGGCTATTTCTGTCTATTCTTCAAACCACTCGTGTTGTATGTTTTCATGTAAGTTACCGTGGAAACTATAGCAACGATCCCGTTCTTCGTGTAGGGGAACACCATTGTAAAATACCTGAAACAAATTACGATCAGTAGCCGGTTCCATCGAGAGGAAGAACGCAGCAGCCCAAGATATCACTGATGAACCATCATCTTTGCATTCAAAGCCCGAGATACTTAAGGTCCGGCGAACTCAGCCTCTGCTGCTGAAACTGATGTCGAAGTGATGTTTTTTTCCGAACACATCACATATTTGTTTACTGAACTTTGGAGAACTTTGACGAGAACAGAAACTTTCAACGGTGCAGTGAGCATGATGACAATCGGTACGTTGTACCTCAAGTATCCAGGAAGCGACAGATGTCACGAAAGTCCGGAAATACGAAGCGTCTTTGCCTAGGAGCAGACAAACCAAACCAACGTCAGTCCGTCAGAACTCAGGACGCACTGCTTCAGATTCACGCCAAAGAATGTGGAGATTCAAATGTGGTTAAAACTTGGTTGCGAAATATACTCCCCACCAAAAGTGTAGCCTCACAAGTGTAAATGTAGCCACTTTTTTCAATCAACTGTTCTAACCTAGATTTTGCAGAATATTTACCACTATTTAAAGGTACTGCTTACACATGAAATGTTCGTTAGTGTTTCTGCTCAGATTAGTTCTCTTAAATGTTAATTGTAATATATATAAGTTTCCATAACAACTGCTTTTTTGTTGTTTATGCCGACTTGAAAGGTAAGAGTGAGGTAGGGAGTGAGTGTAGTATTATCTGAACCAGACAATCCAGTGATCAACAGCAATTGGGATATGATGACATGCCAGTTTGACCGCCTCCTACGACAGGCATAGGTTACTGAATAGCAATTCTTACAATTCTTTTCGGGTCAGTGACTGAGGAGATTTGCTGGCCCGAATGGACACGAGCTGGCGGACAAGTGGCTATGCCGTACAACGACTATATTTTGGCAAGAATGAGGACTCGAGAAGATACGGGTTAGAACCTATCTTCAGTAACCAATATTTGTCGTAAGAGGCGACTAACGAGATCGGGTGGTCAGACACACTTGGTTGACTGCTTCTCGATGGTCCATATCGATGCTGATTCTTGTGATCACGGGGGTGTCTGATCTAGACTGGATTATTTACACACCGCGGCCATATGGCTGGAATATTGCTGAGTGCGGCGTAAAATTAAACTCACTCACCCATGATAAACGTTCCAGCCAGGAACCCTTATGGTAAGTGAGTGCGTTAAGATTCAATGCTAAACTCCCAAAACGAAGCAAGTCTAGATTTCCTCCGGTTTCGGGTTGTGAGTCGTCCATTCCATTCCACTCTTTGTTTCTACTAAAATTATAGATATTTGGAGACTAAGTGATAGTCTAGGTATGCACATGCGTCACTGCTGTGGTGCCATGATGACGCAGACACTGTATCCTGACTGCAGCAGTGACCCAGGAGCAGATCAACATCCGACCTTGTAGTCCTCTCTTCGACAAACGTTACACAGACAGGAAATACTTCCTCCGCCAAGAGAACTGTGCTCGCTTGGGCTTATAATGAAGCGGTGCACAGTCTGGCGGCTACAGACGGAAAAGCTTTCTCGCCTCCAGTAATATGTTGTTGATCAGGGCCCACTTGCACAAAGCTATCGTAGTCCTATGACCATCGTAAGTCTTACAGTATAGGAGGTACGGCCGTCGTAGAGCTACAATGTCTTGGTCCCGATCAATGTAGTGTTCATAGCGATACGACATTCGTAAACCTATGATAAAAATTACGACATGTCGTAATGTTACGAACACTTTGTGCATAGGGACCAAGGACCATTTGTACGCTTCTCATCATTAAGGTTTTCAGGCGGTTGTTCGCCTTTTACTTGCAAAAGCGTGGACGTAATTAGGTGGAGGACGAAGGGGGAAACAGCGCACATGATAGACTTTTATCCTTTCTATAATACTCGCTCTTTGTTGACAAAGACTTGAGGCTCAGCGATTAGATCTCTGAACATGCTACATATACGCACTAGCACCAGGTTGTTTCAAAGGCATTTAGAAGTTGGAGGAATCAAACTAAAAGTGTTTTATGGTTCAACTTCTTTATTATACAAGGTCACAACGTTTCGAGACAGATTCTAGTCTTCTTCAGCACCAGGTTCATTGTAAATCATTGGAGGCAAGATTTATGTGAATCCTTGATTTCTTGAGTGAAACATAGTTCAATCGGCGTGATACTATCCCTTACTTTCATAACAAACACAAAATATACACACAACGTCACTGCTTGCGAATAACCTGTCTCGAGGGTTATCTGCCCAATAAATGGGAAATGGCATGAAATTTGATCACGAATGAACCGATTAGTATCGGTGATGAAACGAGGTATTATAAAAAATGGTATTTTTACTCAATCCGGCGGCATCCTCCACTTACGCTTTTGCAATTAGCATTTGTGCCTGAAGTACTACTGCACCACCACTCCCCGCTCCGACCCCTCCCCAATAAAAATAACTAACTAACTAACTAACTAACTAACTAACTAACTAACTAACTAACTAACTAACTAACTGAATAAGTAAATAAATAAATAAATAAATGAACAAAACGAAGCTTAAACACAGATCAGCAATATCGAAAGACTGCTGCGATCAAACATCACCATAACAAATACCGTACGCCACGATTATCTATACAGACCCAAAAGGAACCACTCATTTTAGTTTATCGACCGGGGTGCGCACCAACCCTTTTTGTCCCGAAAATTTATTACGGGTGAAAATGAAGCGTGCACCCCACCTTCTCAAGTGTGTGCACACACCCCAGTTGTATTTTACCATCGTGGTGGTATGCATGGAGATCAGATAACACTCAACTGAAGATAAGCATCGGTAGACTCGGAGAGACCTTGGATGGCAGATTAGTACTGACAGCTTGACTCCTGTGAGTATCTACGTCTTCAGTCCTGCCCCACAACGAAGCACATGACACATGAAGTTTCACCTTAGGCTAGAGAGTCTTTTTTTCAAAATTGTCTCTGTTCACCAAGCAGAAAATGGGCACCCGCTGGGATTAGTCATATAACCACTAACCTTCTAGCTCCTAACAGGCAGCTTTGGTCAACCAGAGTAATAATAATCAGATTGTTTGGACGCTTCAAGCATGCATTGCGCATAGAGTAATGCGCATGATAAATGGACTATTGCTATGATTATTGTAACATTCTGACGGAATGCAGCTCGCACTTTGTTAAAATCACATACAGGTAACATGTATTTGGGAGTGAGTGAGTTTAGATATGCGCCACATTCAACAATATTCCAGCTAAATGACGTCGGTCATGAGCCAAGTCATCGAACCTGACCTCCCGATCCCTTTGGTCGTCTATTACGGCAAGCATAGTCGCCTGTTACGGCAAGCATAGTCGCCTATTACGGCAGGCATAGTCGCCTGTTACGGCAAGCATAGTCGCCTATTACGGCAGGCATAGTCGCCTATTACGGCAGGCATAGTCGCCTATTACGGCAAGCATAGTCGCCTGTTACGGCAAGCATAGTCGCCTGTTACGGCAAGCATGAGTTACTGATGACCAATTCTTAACCGGGTCTTCCCAGTCCATGTATTTGTGTACAGAGTGAGCGAGTTTAGTTTTACCCCGCACTCAGCAATATTCTAGCTATATCGCGGCTGTCTCTAAATAATCAAGTCTGGTCCAGACAATCCAGTGATCAACAGCATGAGCATCGATCGGTGCAACTGGGGACCGCTGACAGTGTCAACCGAGTCAGCGAGCCTTATCACCCGATCCCGTTAGTCGTCTCTGACGACAAGCATGGGTTACTGGACAAGCATGACCAACTCTTACTTGGATCTTCCCAGTCCATCTATAGAAATGTGTATAACATTTGTGTGTAGAAAATTGTCATTTGCCTCTGGTTTGTGTTATCAAGATGGAATTATTTCAGGTGGGCGTGATATCGTTTGATATGTTGTTGGTCTCGGGGAGACCTTGGATACCATAAACACATGGCAGTGTGTAATCATAAAAACCCATTTCATCTTAATACCATATACCGCAACCCTCGTGAAGACAAAGGTTAGAGCTGACATTCAGCCAAAAATGACTTGACTCGCTGACTTGGTTGACGCATATCAGTATAACAAATATACGCAGATCGACGTTCACAATGCCAGTCACTGGATTGTTCAAATTATATAATGTACAGAACACCGTCATGTTGTTGGAAAACCGCCAACTGCGTTGTTGAGCCAATTTTAAAATAAACTCAAAAACTTCTTAGTGTTATTTCCAAAGGTTCCCGCTCTGATAGGTATATATAACAACCTGCGTCTTTTGCTTCAGTTCTTGTCTACAAACTGTCTGATAGACAGGATATATAAACAGAATTGAAAATGTGTGATATCTATTTAGATTTACTGCAAAACTGGCTTCCTTGACGCCACTGTACCAAAGAGCCAGGAAATAGATCGGTCTGTCTATACCACCTTGTGCATTTGATGGAGAACCGTTACACGCTGTGCCCTATCCGCATCCTATAGACAGTATCAACGTGCTTCAGTTTCTTTTAGAGTATATATAGATGCAACCTGAGAAAATCCATCCTTTATGTACCAAGTGTTTACGAGAAAAATGTATACGTCCAAAAAGGTGCGAAACTGTTTAACGAGAAAATGAGGTGAAAGTGTTGATAGTTATGGTTCCTCTCGACTGAGAAACGGGAAACAGAGACTTGATCCGTTGTTGTCTGGCGGCAGATGTCAAACGTGAGATTCATACACCGTCTGAACACCGTTTCAGTTTTGCGACGGCACATGATGTTGATGCAGGACGTTGCTACCGCCGAGCACAGGTATGGTCTAGACAGACCAAGAGTCATAATCATGCTGAATCTACGATTCGGACCAACACTTGACTGATCCGGACGCTACTAAGGGAGATAAATCTGCACTCCAGCTTCGATCTCTATAGCCCCTGTTTCCCAGGAGGTCAAGCCAATTCTACTTTCTCCTGTCAGGCAAATACCAGTAAGTAATTGTCGAAACAGTATTAACCATACTTCTCTTCGAAGTGAAGCATTCGCTCATCGCGTTGATGGCTCGTGTTCGATTCCTCACATGGATGCATTCTGTAAAGCCCAGTTACGGTTTTCTGATCTCCGATATTGCTGGAGTGTTGCTAAAAGTGACGCAAAACAACATTCAGTCATATAAATAGCCAGTGAACACCCGAAAATGACGGTCGCGACAAGTCAAGATTGTTGTAAGCATACACGTCTTAATCCTTATAAATTCTTCTTGTTTGAAATGAATCACAAACCTACGACCCAATAACTAATACGACGTCCTCCACTGATACACACTGGAGTAAGTCTAGCCCTAACCACATCCAAAGCGACTCACATTGCAGGAACTCAGCTAGTAGCGGATTTCACTTTCGTAAAGGAAATACACACAGTTTCACAGTTAGCTGCTCTTAGAAGACATTAAGACCACGGACTACGTGTTATCAAGGTAAGGAAGCCAGTTTAACTTCAACGTGGCACTGCATGATGTCAGTACCAAATGTTTCTTGACTCGTATTTTGTCAGATATGGTCGTACGCGTATGTTTTATTTCGTGCTGTTTCGAGGGAAACGGGAAGTCGAACAGTCAATGGCGATAAAAAAGTACATCGATGTACAATCACTTACTAGGTTCAGCTTTCGAAGTTCCGTAATCACCTTTATAGGACATAACAGACATGTTTCGTTTATATCACGAAGCGCAACTTTGTAAACCATAATTTAACTTCGCTATGTAATTGATATGCTTCTGTTTCGGCAACTGTCATTATTTACAAACATTAACATTCGGAGCGTCACTTTGCCGTTGAAATGGGCCATTCGTGACAATTACCGTTTACTGTTTGTTCTCCTGTTCAGCTCGCGGACACACACTGACACATAAAGACGAAGGTAATTTCGAACTTGAAACGGGGTCCTTATTCAGATACCGGGAGCGTTCTTTGTAGTCAAGGGTCATGTAACTTTGAAATGGAGCTAGAGAGCAGCATGTTTAAAGTAGGCTAAGAATATATCAAGCCGATAACGACTTGCAGGTGCATGTTGTTACAACATGGATAAAATTAATTTTATTTAGCGTGAATTACCTTGCTGTTGTTACGTTCATATACTTGTTGTTTAACGCCGCTGTGAGCGGTGGCGCAACTATATCACTTCGCGCTACAAAAACACAATCTAAACCAGACAAACCAATGGATGATAACATGAATAATCTCCCCGACGATGGAGTGCTGTTATACGCCATCAGCCGGGTTATCTACCCTGATCCCTCCAGGATAGGTTACTGAGGTCTTATTCAAACCCGGAATGCCCAACTAATCTTTGAGATGTGAAGAGAAAAATTCTCATGCTTGGAAAGTTCCTATCTACCATATTTTCGAAATAGACGATAGTGCTCCCACGGTATAATACTGTGTTTCCTTGAGCCCTTCTATCGGTATACACCCTCTGTTGAAGACCCTAAAGAAAACGAAAGTAAGTGTAATTTACATGCTATGTACTGTTAGATACAAAATTTGAATTAGTTTGAATCATTTGCTCAAACACATAACAACGCTGAACTAAAGTGTGAACAAACTGAAATGAGGCGTGTTTGTTTTCATACCTTTTATTGAAGATACCATCATTGGTACATTTACTATCATATATAATGTCAAGACATGCAAAATATTTATTATTTATTTTATTTTCTTAATTTTTATTGTGGTTACAAATGAAACATAAGAAAACAGTTATAATATTTAATGGGTGCCATATTTATTTTAACCTTTTTTCCTGTTGATTCATGTTCAGGATTTTATGATGGAACCATAGTTGTAAGTCTGTACTTTGTTTAAAACAACAGTTGTTGCTCAAGGAAGAGTGACGCTGGAGACAATTAACAGGACCTGTAAACTAATGCGAATTAACTCGTTGTTTTGTTGACATGAGTCCTGTACGAATTTTTGATCCTCGTAATGACATGAAACAACCCATCCCTTTTCACGATACTGGTCACAAATTAAAGTCTTCAGGGCAATGGAATTTCTCAAAACCCCTTCGTAGTTCAGTAGTGAATGGATAATAGGTATATGTTCATTTAACCATAAATATGTGATCTTTGTAGCTCAGACGTCAAATACCCTTCCGAAAACACGTCGTATTTGCTATTTCTTCCAGACCGCTAGCTGTATTCAATAAAGACAAGTGATCTTTATTTCCTTTCATTTCTTTACTTGCCAGGGGTAGAACAAAAATAACTCGAAACAAATTTAAATGAAACTTAAATTCGAATGAACGCAGCGAATCTAGCTATTATATTCATATTGTCTTATTGTTAATTTTGTGACTACAGTCGCTGTTAGCAATTGCTCAGCCATAAAACCAAAGAAACAGTTCGAACAAAATGAACATGAAACTGGTCCCTAACATCACCCCTACTTGCCACTCAGCTCTATCTTTAGCACCATATATTGCCTCACCAGCTTCCATTTCAAACTGATACCAGCGCTACATGTATATATTGTACCCAGCTAACACACAACGTCTTCCCAACATTGTAGGAAGACTGTAGGCCCGTTCTCACGGTACGACTTGTAGTAACAACCCATATGAACACCATAAAAGCCTTCTGTGTCAGATAGACGGATACAGATTCAAGATATGAAAATTTAATGCGTTTCCAAGGTCTAAGAAAGCATTTTCCTAATCCGACATTGCCCCGAACACAAACCATGCACTTTATTGAAGGACAAAGAAAGTGTTAGTTTGGTGACTAAACATACACTACGCAAGAAATGTATTTTCGATAGAGTTTCATTTGATACAATATCATTCTTGTACATTTTACATAGCAACGTAAAACAGTTTTCTAGCGTGCACCTTCTTGTAGCTTGTACGTACTATCGCTGGGTAGCCATGTTGTAAGATGAGCAATGCTTTGTAGGTTAATTGATTATACGCGGGAACATAGGTTTGTCTGCAACCCAGGTTCGCCGTTTAAGTTTACAATTGATGGGTTTCCATGTACGCAAATATGCCTTTGTGTGATTCGCGCTGATTTTTTCTTTACAAGGAAGGGTTTCCTTGGGGGCAAATAGGTCGTGGGTCCACAATGTTCGCCGTAAAAATATATCTGTTTGGATATCGTTGCATATCGCTTTTGTTTTACTTTTGTGAAAATATATTCAGAGATGTTACAACAAATTTTCAGCTTGTCGTAAGAGGCCACTAAGGGGATCGGGTTGATCAGCTGAACGGGTCGACACATATCATCGTATCCCAGTTGTGTAGATCGATGCTCATACTGTTAATCACTAGATTGTCTGGTCCAGACTCGATTATTTCCAGACAGCTGGAATATTGCTGAGTGAGCCGTAATACTCACTGAAGCGGTATGGTCTGGGGTCTCTGCTTTACTGAATTGAAATGCTGTTTTATAAGCTTTGAAACTGGTTAATGTCATATTTAATGCGGCACTTTAACAACTGTGTTTGAAACTCGAACATGTGTTTAGCTGATTACTGCGACCCCAAAAACACTCTGACACATGCGGAAGCCCTAAATCAGCTGCTTTGTTAATGGAAAAATCATTCGGAAACAAATTAATTAGCCTCTCCTTGACATCTTGGTTCTGACTCTGAGCGCCAGTCACGACGGAAGTCCCCCAGAACACCAGATGAGGGGGTATAGTGCTGCACGGAAATATATGAAACCAGAATTAGAAACCGTATTGGCTCCGATCAAGTGACTTTCACATGCATGGTATATTTTAGACCTGTCAGTGAACTAACTATGTTTTGTTTTGAGTGACGTAAAATTGAACATCGTATCAGATATTCTGCACCATAGTATATTGTCCGTGTCTAGGACTGGCTGATGTATAGTTACTCGTCCATAATTACATTATTAGACTTACTTTCTATTTGTCGCAATATGTGGATAACGCATCGTACAACATCAGACGCAAATATTGAGATCTTGTCATCCGCAAAGAGCAAAATGAACAATTTAAATGCTACGAATTCACATTTCAGTTCATCCATATTGTCATCGATGAAACATGAACAAAATTGGGACAACTGTCAGTCTTGTCTCACACCAGATAGGCGTTAAGAGAAAGTTTCTGGTCATGCTGATCACCCAGGTTCAACTTTCCATATGGGTACCACGTGTGAAACACCAGTTTGAGCATCCCTAATATTGTTGAAATATTTCTAAAAGCGCGGTAGTACAACTCACTACTTTTGTTGTGTCACATGAGCCGAATAACAATTAAACTCCCGAGATAGCTACAGGGGGTATCAGATGATTTTAAATATCCCGAGTGAACACTTGAAAATTAAAAATAACGGAAAAAAAAATAATAAAAAAACAAATGAAATAAATAAAAAATGTCATTAAAAGTATTGTATCTGAAAACTTTGCCTGAAGACTCCAAAACACAAGCCTGACAACGCTATCCAAAACACCATTTCTTGTTTCGTTTTAAGCCACTGTGAAATAGGCTATGTACTTTCCTTTGCTGGCAGCTTGCTTGCAATATACTCCGAACAAAACAGTGGGATCTACTCCATAGTTGTTGCTCTAGCGACGCTACACCTAACACCAAAGGAATGCCAATAGACACCACTGCCCATGCGAATAATGAATCAGACGGCTCATAGAAACTGGTTCAGAAACAGTCAACATGACATCGTACGCATCAACGAGCTATCAATAACATGTACAGGTATTTCAGTATACAGCTAAAAAAATAATTCCAGACTACAAAAGTAAGCTTTCTCAAGTGTAAATCTTAAACCAGCATAAATTATGTTCACTCACAAAGAAAAATATAAACCTATCGGTTTTTGCGATATGTTTTCTATTAATTAACCTTATGTTGTGCAAACACATTTTAAGCTGTGTTGAACCCACACGTCATTCTTTTAGAACTTCGAAAATGCTATGGTTTTAACCAAACTTTATTTGCTGACTAAAATATATGTGATACAAAAAATAGTCTGGATCAGATTTCTGTCAATAATATATTTACAAGGTCTTGGAAAGACTACAACACACGTTGAAAGACACGAGTCATGTAATCATATGGTAAATATAAAACGAAAATGCCGACGGAAGAAAAGGCGGTGAGGCATGAGCACATGTCTCAAGCGGTTAGCACTTAAATGTCAAATCCTGTTTGAAACTGTGCTACAATCTAGACTCAAGGTCCCTCTCGTAAAATGTAACTCGACTATAACGCCCACGTAAAATGCAGATATATGTTTGATACAAGCATCTATACGGTCATGCAGTGAGAACGCCCATAAGAAAGGTAAACATGAAAGCATCATCACATCTTAATGGAATCCGGGAAGGGACATTGTCGCGTTGTCTTCTTCCCAAATACAAGCAAAATGAGGCAAACATTAACCAAAGCGCGACAATGCGATCGCGACAATGCGACAATGCGACAACGTGACATTTCCCCCATTTGTTTCTATTCCTAGACCGAAGATCCGATACTCTACATGTAAACAACGTATTAGTGTTCCCCGTCGTGATATTGCTGGAATACTGCTAAAAGCGGCATATCACTCACTGTAACTTTTCTATGCTATTAATAAGCGGCATTACGTCAAACCATATTCAGAGCAATGAAGATCACGAGTGTTATATTTATAAACCATCTCCATCTCTTTTTCTTCACCACAATCATTATGGGACTGTTATCTGTTTTCAGACCAATGCATAATCACGTGAGGCGGAACCTGTGTCTAGGACTGCTGTGTCTGGCTACTGCAGTATGTTGCGGTAAGTGCAAGCATCAGTATGTACCATTGTAATATCCAATAGATCAAACACCAATCGTGATGGAGCATCTATAGCACGTTGTCAGACACCATGATCATCCCAGATCATTCATGTACCCGTAACACATTGTCACTCATCGTGATCGTGGTATGTCATCCATGTAGCTGTGACACATTGTAATCATCGTAATTGTGATGTGTCATTTATATAGCGATAACACAGTGTCACTCATATAGTAATGGTGGCATGTCAGACATGTGGCGATAACACAGTGTCACTCATATAGTAATGGTGGCATGTCAGACATGTGGCGATAACACAGTGTCACTCATATAGTAATGGTGGCATGTCATACATGTGGCGATAACACAGTGTCACTCACATAGTAATGGTGGCATGTCATACATGTAGTTGTGACACACTGTCACTCATCGTTAACGTGATATGCAAAACGAGTAGTGCGACCGCCTCCGTGGTTTTAGAGCGTTTGAGGTGGCTGGTTCGATCCCGTCCGCCTCATGCCAAAAATGTTATATTATGGTACTTGTTGATCCCTGTCTGACAGTCAGCATTAATGGATACAAGGACTGGTCGGCTGGGAGTCAGTATATTATGTCTGGGTGGGAGATGCATGGTAAACTACGGCATGGTATCTCAGTGAGTGCGCACTATAAAACCAGCTTACGTCTGATCTAGTACAAGCAGTCACACATACACACGCATGCACATCGTCATATGAGCGAAATATTCTTAAGTACGACGGTAAACCCCACCTCACCTCACCTCACCTCACCTCACCTCACCTCACCTCACCTCATTGCGATGACATGTCCATGTGACTTTCTATATCCGTATCAAATAGTTTGGCTAATGCTTCTTTGAAAGAAACTTATTTAATCTCTCAATTAAATCCCACAGTGGAGATTGTGGGTGTGACGATGCGGGGATATCGCTATGGCAGAACATTAAAACCGGTTTTCAGTGACTCATTTACTTCCCCGCTATTTTACTTTTCACGCCCGGCGATTCTGTTTTTTTCTTTGACAGGCATTTTTGATTTTCCTCCGATTCGGCTTCGTCGGACAATTGTGAATTGTTGTTTTTTGACGTTGTAGATGTTTCATAAGTAGACGATACTGAATTTCTACATGTACCGGTTTTGCTACAGAAGGCCCTGATGATCACCTGGAAATATTCAAACAATATCAGGTGTATAGAATATCATTCTGTGGAATTACAACCTGCAGACGTTAATGTTAACAGAAGTCACGCTAAGGCTAATGTATCCGTCTAGTAATTCTCCAAATGACCTATGGATTTGTGTCCAATGAGTGTATTAAGGGATGACATTGTGTAACTGGTCCGTGGACATGTTTAACGATAATGATTGGAAATTGAACTTGGTGAATCCTGTCACTGTATTCGTGTATTGTGTATATAACGCTGACTACACGCTTCCAGGTAAACAAGTCTGTACCTTCACTGGGTTGGCTGATACTGCGGGAAATAACGATGACTGGCGAGATTACAAGTTTATGGCGAATCCTGACAACTGTAAGGATATTTGCAGCTCCGAATCATGGTGCACTGCAGCAGAGTTTGACTTTTACAGCCGCTCGTGTTATCTGTTCAAAGGAGACACGCCCCTTTCCCACAAGAAAAACAGTGTGTTCATGAAGAAAGTGTGCACTGAAGGTGTGTATTTGAATATCTGAGAAATACTGAGGGCAGCAATGATACACAGTGATTAATCAATCTTCTTCGAAAGCACAGATACACTGTGAGTCAAGCATCTTGTATTGCTGGGAAGTTCAGAATGAATTTCTCTGTACATACATGGTGACCTGAGTCTTTTGTCATTAAGGTTAGCTGGCTATTGAGACGTAGGAATAGACTCTCATTGTTTAACCCATAACATGTTTCAGAACCATAATAGTGCTCGCTTTGCTAACTCTTGGGTGGTAATTGGTCATCACGTTTAACTTCTAGCGCCTCACATTGAAGTTTGGTTTGTATAGGGAGGAGAGAGATAAACTTTCATATAGCGCCATGAGAACTCGCGTGATTTATCGCTATGATGAAAGCATTACCCACAATGCAGTTTTGTCATAATAATGCCTTGTACATGTAGCTCCAATGGTTCGCCGAGGCACGTGTTGGTTGAATACTGAGTTCATGTTGCATTCACTTTCAGTCACAACGACATCTCCGGCAACAGAACCAATTGCACCTGAATCCAGAACACGAATGTCGACATCCACAGAAAGCACGACGCTAACGCAGAGAATGTCCAAGAAAGTTCGACCATCCAGTAAAAGGAAGAAGGGACGCAAGCCCGTGTCGTTAATGGTTAAAATGTTGCATCGGAATTATATGGGGGATCGAATAACCCCTACAGAAGCATTCACTACTACGGCAGCACCGACTACTCCCGCACCAACTACTCCCATAGCAACATCTTCAAGCACAAAGAAATTACAAGCGTCCACCACATCAAGGCCAGGTAAAAGATCCAGGAAGAGGATATACTCCAAAAGATCGCGGAAGAGGCAAAGTTCACGAAAACCGAAGAAGTCACGAAGGGTGAAAAAAATCCGTAGGATCATAAAGTCACGGAAACCCACCCAGCCACCTAAAACGGTTATGAAGAAAACCCCACTGCCCAGAATATCTATGTCATACAACACCCGAAAACGTCCACAGTTATCACAATTAACACAGACTCGCAAGTCAGTCAATATTGCTTCGACAACAACGGCTGTTCCTTTTATAGACTTAAATATAGACAGTTCATCGACAGAAATTCGGTTGAAAGCAGAAAATGATACTGAAAGAAAGCAGAAATCTACCTATCGCATGCCAAAGATAAGTATACGCTCAAAGGTATCAGTTAATCCGATAGCTAGGGATGCAAATATGGTGGATGCCTCTCGGGCACTTCACAGTGGAATGACATCAGCCAGAAATGGTTGTGTCTACCGCTGCCCGCCAATGGTACAGTGGTACACACGCCATGGACAATTTGTACCATTCACGAGGAGAACGTATTTCCAACCACTATATCGTATTCGAATTCCCGTACGGCTACGGATTCCAGCTTTCCAGCAGACACATCCTGTGCAACCTCCTCAGATGATTGGTAAAAACCCCTTTCTAAATGCGAATCAAAATTCTAGACAGGTCGCTTGCAAAAACACAACACAACATCAAATACAGAAACCAGTAACAAAACCTGGTCAAAGTCCTGGTCAAAACTCTGGTCACAATCCTGGTAAGAAGCCTGGTGACTATCCTGTGAAGAACTCTGGTGACTCTTCTATGAAGAACCCTGGAAAGAACTCTGGTCACAATCCTGTGAAGAATCATGGTCGCTATCCGCCGAAGAATCCTGGACACAATCCCGGTAAGAACTCTGGTCACTATCCTGCAAAGACCCCCAGTGACTATCCTGTGAAGAACTCCGGTCACTATCGTGCAAGGAACCCTGGTCACTATCCTGTCCAGAACCCTGGTCACTATCCTGTCCAGAACCCTAGTTACTATCCTGCCCGGAATCCTGGTCACTATCCTATCCAGAATCCTGGTTACTATTCAGTCCGATATCCTGTTTACCGTCCTTATCAGTATTCAGGTCTACAGTACTGGCAACGGATGCCGCCAGTCTATTTCAGCTCTGGGTATCCACCTCGGCATACAGCCACAGGTTATTATACTCCTCAAAGAAATCCATGGGCAAACAACTTTCAGAAAGCTGAGCTGGTACCAAAAAAGACACACCACGTGGCTGTGATTCCAGGAGGTCTGTACAAGCCTGTTCCCACAAGAAGACGTGTCTATAAGCAGCCATACACATACAAGCCTAAACCGACCACAACGCAAACACCAATGCCACCAAAACAGGATTTGAAAAAACCCAAAGAAACAACGAAGACCCAAAAACCACCACCTAAGCCGAAGCAAGCCAAGACTTACCAGAAGTCACATGTCTTGAGAGTGAAAGAAAAACCGAAGAAAGTTGATACCAGTACCCCGCAGAACGACCAACAGTGGCAGTTCAAGCCTCATTACAATACATACACACTAAGACTACGCCTTCGGAAACCCATTTCAGGATACAAGAGATGTTACCTAAGACAGCAGCTTCCATCTCCACCAAAGATCCTCGTGGTGTCCTTTAAAGTCGATGGTAGTTTTAATGCAAAATCGCTCCCAGTCACATACCCAAGAAGGATATGTACATTCATTCAGCCAGAAGGCAGGTATCCTGAGTTTAGACTCCCCTCGCCCCTAGTGATTTTCACAGGGACATCCTATATAAGAAATCCAGATGAAATAAGGAAAATATATGCTGCCACTGCTCCCAAAGCAGAGTACAACGTGGCATCAATACAACATAAAACAAGTCTACACCGATACACCGCTGTGTACAACAGCCCACCGATATTCAGACAGTTGAAGGTTCCACTAGAAATTAGTTCTGCCGTGATTAGTTTTGATATGACGAGAATGGGATTTCTTTATCACTTCACTGTTCGGCTGCCAATGAAGCTTCGCAGCAGGAACATCATGGTGGAAGATTACATGTCGAGAGACATAACCTCTTTAAAGGTGCATCCGCAACCATTTGTTCGAAGGGGATGAGCTAAACTGGGGAAGATGCAGTGTTAAATATCCGACAGAATTATTTCTAACTGGTTTGTTGTAGAACCCGAAGACAGACTATCTTCGAAACAGAAGTGCCTCCAAAGTGGAACCTCAAACATCCAGACTTGTATATTTGAGAACATCTACTTACAAACAGATATTACGCTATACCCGTCATTTGTTCATTTGATATTAGGCGAATGTTTTCGAAAAAAGAAAGAAAACTTTGAAAACTAATTTGTTTTTAACACATGCTTCATGTCCTCATAAAAAAATGTTAACGCAAATATTGAATTCCAAAAATCCAAGCATGCCCCCAAAAGAACAGCTGGTGGATTCCTTTGGGTATGCACAGGATTCCTTATAACGGCATTCATCAAGCATTTGGTCAGATGGAGTACTATTAGGAAAACTGTTGTCAATACGATTATATGGTGTATATATTGCCTGTGAATAGTGCAGTTTTGTGTGTACCGTTTTATGATTGGACTATACTGCTTAACTGTGAACAAAATCTCAAGACGACCCTCTGATCTCCAGTGGAATATCGGATAATCGAGCCATAAGGGCGACATAATTTTCACTCAACGAAGAGTATAAATGTAGAACTAATTGTCACATAATTCTGAACTAAACTCAGTTTATCGTATGGACAATGTATCACATTTTCTCCTCATAAGCTCGAACTAACAGCAATGTCAACTAAAAAACATTCAAAGAATTATTTATTTTAGAGCTTATGGATCTCCTATCAGAATGCTCACATTACATGTGTCCGTGTTATATAAGCGTTTTGCATCGCTACCTCTGCATAAGTCGTTTATGGTATCGCAAGTTGATGTGCAAAGTTGCGTCCCTTAGCACGCCTGGATTCTATGATATTTCGGTGCAATTGTATCTGTAGTTTTGTTTCACCTGTCATAATGATCTATGCAAAAGAGCTCATGTGACTTGACCTTCTGTTTAGATAATTTAAAAAATCCTAATGTGATTTATACTTGCGAAGTAAACAATTGCCTTTTGGCTCTAAATACATGTAGTTCAGACATACGTCTTTCGATGTGTTGGGAATTCTGTAAATAAATATGGGTACAAGTCACCAAGTAAATCATGAATAGGGCGATAACCTGAACATTGTTATCTCACGGTTGTTGCAATGCTATTTCAACCAGTGGAAATATTTTTCGATTAATGTTATATATGATTTATATATGTTATTACCCGTGATTCCATATGGTAAATACATGACTGATACATGAAAACAATATGTTTAATCATTGCTACCACTACCAGGGTCTTTAGAAGACATGTACGAACTTCCCCGTTGTTACACGAGTTTTCCTGAGCGTTCGATAACCCTTTTTGGTTGCTGTGTTAATCTGCCAAGTTATTTGACGTTACGGTACTTGTGTTCCGAATGTACGAACGACAACGATACAGGCAAAATAATCTTTGTTCAAATATTAGTTTCTGTAATCTGTGTATTTGTGTATATTGGCACGATTACTTGTAGACATAACTTCTCATCATATATGAAACTTATTTATATTTGTCTTTCATAGAAATTGTTTCGGTCACAATGATGTCTTTTCACACATGTAAGTCCCGAAAATATGTATAATTTGCTTTTCTCTTTTCTAATAAAAGTTTAGAAAATTGATTGTCTCTTATCTCATTTTTGTTTTAGGCAATGATGCTAGGATCACTAAAGCTTTAACTGCCAATAGTATCAGATGGTAGCTGAATTTGTTCATGAAATGCCTCTGTTCACCCAGCAGTGAGTAGGGGCCCGGGTGATAGGTCATAATACAGATAACCCTCAAGCGTCTCACCGGGTTATCCGGGAATATGTTGTGTCAGCGCTGTGAGCATGCACAAGGCCCTCTATACATTATTATATATGATAAATTTGGTCATCGCTTGGAATTGGAAATTGGCCCCGATTACGTGATACCAGGTTTCAACACTGATTTTCAGTGATCTTTATTTATATTTTCTCTGTTCTCTTCTTATCAAGCCCCATCTGGTATCTCTTTCGGAGGATATTTGAGATCTGTTGTCCTCACATGGCGACACTATCAATTTGTTAAGTTTAAACACTGTACTGAGCGGTATTCCAGCTACATTACGCCAATCTGTAAGTTATCAGGTTTGGACCACGCAATCCGGTGATTGGTATTTTGAGCAGCCAAAGACGCCGTTGACGTACAATGACATGTATCAGATAGTTTATCGATACCGTTGAAATAGACCGCTAATGACGAATTGGTAAGCTTCAAAAAGTAGTGAAATCAGAACGAACGAATGAATGAACGAACGAATGAAAGTTCTTTATTGCCACCATTAGCTGCGGAGTAAGCAGAAAAAAGAAATTTTCACAAAATCGCATATTTATTAGCACAGTAGTGATGTGAGCGTTCATGTAGATATCCATTGATTTCGGTAGTATGTCTATGAAATAATATGATTCCATCCTTGCCCTCAAGACCTACATTCTCTACGATAGGGATTACACAATGTGGTGATGTCCAGAGTCTCACTTCTTCGCCAGGACGGTGTGGTGGCCTAGTGCTCACGATCAGGACCAGTAACTTCCCACTCGCAATCGCCTAAACGTCACTTTTAAAGAAAAGTTTAACATGAAATGCCGACTGAGCAATGAATTTAGAGATACTGTTAAACACTTTGTCGGTGTATATCCTTTCTTGCACAAACAGCATATCTTAAAAGATATGATGACATGGTTTGCTGCTTTTACTACCGTCTTCGCCATGCTTGTGGCTATGATTCTGGGGTCCATCCAAGGTACGAGCCCAAACGTGTCCAAAGCGTAATGGAGAATGGTACTTTGAAACTTCTTTGGAATCTTTGGAATAGGCCCACATACAGCCTCAAAAGAATTCCTGCAAACAGACAACAATGTGATTGGCAAGATTCAGGGGAAGCATGCCAAATATGCGGATCTTTTCTCTCTCTCCTTCCCCCACCCCCCGACGGGTGAGTACATACCTTGAGAAACGTTGGTTGCGCAGGAAACAAAAGCATATTTGAGTAAGACATACATTTCAGCTCGCCCCAATCCTACATACTACATAGATGTATGTCGGGATTAGCAATTGAAAAACAGAACTAAAGAACTAAACACATTTCAAACTTTCAATGTTTCCCTACATGAACTATCTTTAGTGAAGAAAGGTGATCGTGGTGATTGATTTATTTTATGCATACGAATGTGAATGATGACATATCTACAATTAAGACTGAAGAGCGTTCAGTGATGGTATATCTACTATTAAGACTAAGAGAATTCAGTGACATATCTACTATCCAACCTGTAGAAAGTTCAGTCATGCCCAGTTAATACCTAAAGGGTTTCAAAAATATTGCGGAAGAGACTTTAAGGCTCATTCCAGAGTAGAACAGAAGGGTGGCTGGAGGGCTTCTTTATTTTCGTTTTACTCTCAAATTACAGAAGTTGACGTCCTTTTATGTGCATCTGTTCTAAATACCATTAAACCCTTTCATTAGTGACAGCTCTTCTCCCCAGTGCCAGGAAGGTCGGTCGGAAGAGTAATAAAGCGGAAATGTGAAATTTATTCCATTCCTTTGAAAATATTTCATCTGTATGGACATATATTATTTTTTCCCTTTGGCATTGGCAAGTGGTATGCTCGCAAAATGGAATATCCCCTACTTATTTCTCATCAGGTTTAATGTGTTTCGGGAGTTTCCCTCTTCAGCCTATATTATGTCTGGTTAGTCATGTTTCCCGCCACGTGAAACCCAGTGACAGGTACAATAAGCATTAACCATAAACATCAGTTTAACTAAACAAACGATAATTTTATGAGTGAAAAGTAACTAAATTTATAATTCAGCATGGCGAGCTGCAGGTGCTCCCAGATCCTATCTACGTTGATAATCCATCTTGGCCAGGGACAGCGATACATTGAACACGTCGGTCTTTTTGTTGGTCAAACAGAGTAAATTAATGGGACTTGTAAAATGTCGGTCACTTCTCTGTCATATAGGCTAGATCATCCTACCTTTCATTCATCTTGTGAAGCAGGACTCATATGCCCGAAACTGCCATGTAACAAATAATAATGCTCAAATTTGCGCCTAGACTACCACGCGATTCTGCTGTCTATCGTTACATCATTGCCCTGACGGAATTGTACTTTCACAGCTGATACTAAGCGCTGAGCTCGACCATATATGTCCGTACATCCGCTTCTCAGGTACCCATTTTGAACAGCTGGGTGGACTGGGTGCAATGTGGACGAAGTGGAAGGTCACAACGTTTTGGTGTGTCCACCGAGATTCGAACCCGTGGATTTGGCGTGAGAGGCTAGCATGCTAACCACTACACCACTGTGCCCGATAGGCTGACCAGGTTATACTGGACATCGGATGATAACGATCAGATTATCAATCTTGGTTTATCTGCACAATTGCTAGCTGATTCTCGACCTACGTCATTCTAGCCCTTCCGATTAGACGCAGACAACCACATACATATCAACAGAAGCGTAAGGCTTGGCCTGCTAACTTCAGCCGAACCCGATGGTTACGCCAGCCTTTTCTGCCTCACTACGAGACAGGAATTATTAATAATATCTAGTCTGGACCAGACAATCCAGTGATCAGCAGTATGGTCATCGATCCAGTCAATTAGGATGCTATCGCCTCTCTCGACACTTGTTACTGAAGACAAGTTCTAACCCGGATTTTGAGGAAAGTAGAAACAGACTTTAGTTTTTGTGGTAATTATAATCTCACATTCCCTGAATATTCTCACAGATGTTAACGATTGTTGATTACAAGCAACGGAAACATCCGGAAGGCAGCACTATGTACGGGCCATCGTCTACATCAACGATATAATTGATCCACCATCGTCTCCGCTTGGTTGAAATCAACATTTAGCGGTCATCCAACAATAATGGTATACGATTTGTTTTCACAGGGATTCGTAGTTATAGTCATAAGCTGACATGGTACAAAACAACAACAGTTTATCATCAATAAACCTTTAATCACAAATCTCCACAGCTGTACGGTATAGCAATACCATTGAAAACCATTCATTGGTGTTGTATATAAGTTCAAATAAAACCCACATGTAAAACGCAAATAAACAAGGTAAAGTATATCCCTGATTTGAGCAAATTCACTTGTCAATAACTGTCACTATCAAATGTACCAGTATTAGAACTTATACGATCGAAGTCATTAATACTGGTGTTCACACATGAAAAAAAACGAAAGCTGATAAACGATAACCTTTCCGCTTCATACAAGAGTACAAAAGAGGTGTACAAAGTAACATGAAGAGGCCTTTGCCACAAAGACTCTGAATATATATATATCTATACAGTGGAAGCTATCAAAACCGGCATCTGTCCAATCCGGTATATAGTATCCAGTCCAGTATATATATCGTCCGTGACATATACATAGAGAAAACTTGTGGTTCAGAGACGGTGAGACACACCAGACACAACATCTCCTTAAATACGATCATTTTTCATGAACACATTTTCCACTCAGAATGCGTGCGTGATATAATAATTCATACATAACGCTTGAGTTGAGTTGGGTTTTACGTCACACTGGCATTATTCCAGCCATATAGTGACGAGATAATACCTTGAGGGCATGAGGCTTGAAAGTCAAGTACTTACCATACATAATAATTTAGTCATTCATATTAATGCGACTGATCAATGAAAGAGACATAGCACCTATACTTATGAAAACATGCATTAAATCATGACAGCAGTTATTTCAACGCTGAAACTGTTTCTTTATGAAACACACTTGTTTTTTACACCATGTAATACAATAACTTAAAGGCAAGGGCGGAAAATCACATAATCACAGTCTTAAATATCAAAGACATATTCATATATGTTTCATCAATATCACGAGAATTATGGTCGGTAGATATCGCGCCAACCTACTAGCAGTGCAGGTCCACGTCCCACTTGTGGGTTTGTTACAGTCACATGTGGTTGAGGGGGGCGGAGTCTTGATGACGCTGACCGTCAGGGAGATCGTGGATGACCGCTTGAGGACCGTGTCCCTCTCTCTGACAGTCACCTGAATTTTATCAAAGTTTACTTAGTAATTAGCTGGATTTCAAATCAAGAAGAAAAGAATTATTCCTGTGGCAATGTGGCTGACCGTTTGAGGACCGCGTCTCTCTCGCTGACAGTCACCTGAATTTTATCAAAGTTAGGAATTAGTTGGATTTCAATTCGAGAGGAATTCTTCTGACTTCTCTAGGAAATCGTGACAAACATGTATTCGCATGTCATGGGCTGGATGCCATTCTGTAGACGTCGCCATTTTGTAGAACGTCAACATATTGTATACGTCACCATTCTGTAGACGTCACGATTCTTCGTTCTGCAGTAGGATGGGGCGCACCTATTCAAAGATCTGAAGGACACCCCTACAGTATCTAACTGGATGTCGACATTAGCCACTCAAGCTGTCTTTCATTCCAGCCAGGATATTGACATACGAAGATTCCAATTCGGAAAAATACCGTTCCGGATCTTTTAAAATGACAATGGAAAGGCAGTTTAATTTACCAACTTTTGATAACAGGTACAAACTTGGGCGAGCGTGGACTGATCTCGCCAACACAAAACAATGTGAGACATATTCAAGGATTCATGGCCCCGATCCATAAAGCGTTCGTAGTGCTGAAACATTCGTAAGCCTATGATAACGTATAGAGTTACGACAGGTCGTAACGTTGCGAAGGCTTTGTGGATAGGCACCCAGGTTTGTTAACACAACCCGACTCATGACCTCGGGGTTCACGTGCGGTAAGACATATGATCACGGGTACGGGTCGAAAGAATAACCACGTTCTTACACCATTTGACAGACGAGGACAGGTTAGAAGACAACATATCTATTAACAATATTCCCTACTTAACTAATCTGTTAAGGGATGAATAGTCCTCCACCTTGCAGCAATATATCAATAAAACACATACTTTCCATCAAAAGTTTAGATTCGCTTAAAACACTCACTATATGTATATTAATATATTTGGTTATATCGAAGACGTATTTCTACGCTAACTTAGGGGAACCAACTACAACCCTTTTGAAGATAAACTGCACGAGGATCATGCATCAAACTACGGGAAAGGAAGTGCGAATATCGTGCATGTGAACAACTGCATTTTGGTGCAAAGTTTTGTTAACAATTCGCCAATTTCCAATAAAGTTTATCATTTATTGAACTCATGACAACAACCATTTAAAACATTACGAATTTGCTCTACAATTCATCAGTTGTGTAAGCGATACCTTTAAACATGAATATTTCTTCTATATTCAGTTTAGAGCAGTTGCCTGAAGTACACGTAAGTGGCTATATCTACACTAGTGAGTCTAAACTTTTGACGGTACGTATAGTTCTTGGTTTAATCTCCTACAGAGGCACTGGGACACTTGCCTGGAAGACATATCTGTTCTGGGTGTCGTAGTCCACTGTCTTAGCCAGTCGGACATACCCGTCAGGGTCCACAATGAAGCTCTCAGTGCCCTCTACTGAGCTGACATACTGCTGAACAGGATCACCTAGTATCTGGAACAAGAACAAACTTAAGGTAACTGGAATCTTGCGTCCCTTTTCAAGATTACTGCACCTATAAGGGTGGGGTTATTAGGAGCGAAAAGACAGAACAGCGATATTTTGCCTTCAGTTCGGTTCCCCGTAATGCAATCTAAATAACCGATATTTTCGGTTTTCGTATGGTCATTGTACTGGCTCCTTGAAACCTTTTCTGAATGTCTAGACATCGAATCATTTTGTCAAAATTATGCATTTCCTTTATTTTCCGTATCATGATCACATCTCATATACCAAACTGAAACAGACCGAACCGGAAGCCTTGCACCACTATACGTACTGCCCCGTGGGTAGAGCATACCGTTTCACGCTAGTGGTTATTTCGACCAACACCGGGTTTATTGTGTTAACACGCTAACAAACCATGTTGCATAAATAGAGACAATGTACCGACCCGAAGCTGACCAAACCATCTTGTTGCCAAGATTGACGCCGCACTCAGCAATGAAACGGCTATATAACGGATGTCTGTCATGTATGTATGTCGCCTCTTAAGACAAGCACGGGTCCCTGCAGACCAATATTAATTCGCATCTTTTGTCCTCCTAAAGCGTAGCAACAGGCAAGGTCACGAAACGTACTCTCACCGGTAACTCTATTTGAAGCAGCTGGGGATCGAATCAATGACATTACTCTCTCCTGGTAAACACACTATCCACTAGACCATCGCGGAGTACAGAACAGTGCGGTGAAACAGACACAGATCAAGTACTAGGCGTTACATCTTTTCCGCCTATTTTATCGCGAGACTGGATATTTGTAAAGTCACGTATTTGTTTTATTACATTCAGCCCATGACATAACCCACATTTACGTTTTAAAAAGCCATAAGGTACCCCGAACTCAAATGAAACATCTTGGGGCTAAACGGAAACCATTTTAATCATCAGACGCTAAATCAGCTTGCGCCTCATCACATGTATGGTTTGGTCATGAAATGGCAAATATGTGCAATAATTTACAGCTCTATCGATTTAATGTAAAAAGGTTCACTCAATGTCACGTGACTTAAACAAGTTCAAGGTCACGTACCAAAAGGGTCATGTGCTACTTACAACATCACGATCACTGTATATCAATCTCATAGCGTTTTGTAGAGGGCTGTCTTTCACGAAGAAAGACGTTTCCGCATCTTCTCTGATGTATCCTGTGAAGCTATTGGTTGAACTTCCAATGACAGGAGGGTTGTCATTGGATGGTCCAATCTTCACGTATACAAGGGCTTTTGAAGACATTCCAACTGATGATCTTTCCTTGGCCTGTTGATAAAATCAAATTTCAATATTGAGACAAGAAATAAACTGCGTAATTCAACAACTGTGTAACTTGGGGTAAAGCAACTTTATTGTTTATTAATGCCATGCATGTGCTCTACTGTAGTTTACTTGCCGTTAGGACAAGCGTGAGGTCTCTGACATTCCGCCTCTTGATTGGAATGGTTTGGGTCAAGGTCGCTCTATAGAGGTCAGGTGTCGAAGTCACCATGGAAGACACGTTGAAGAACACTGCATAGCCAGCCGGATCAGCTGATAACACGAAAACCATTAGATTTTGTTTGGTCGTATTTAAACGATGCTCCTACTACGGACTTCTATGATTTAATTCTACATGTACATTTTCTGTCATGATTGTTTGTTGTTATCTTAACACTGATGATAGTAATGACTGAAGTGGTTCTTTTTCACTTCTTTTCTTACTTTGGCCGAAACAATCAAGGTGGTAGTTCGATGAAAATATTGATCAAGTTGGAAACGACTTTTTGAAGAAATACGTAGGGGTCGTAGTTTCGGCAGATTTGATGTAAAGTATTTGGTTAGCTATATTCATATTGACATTGGCAAAAGAAGCCACTTTTTCTGGCACATTTTCGTCAGCGAAATAACGATGAAATTCTCACGTTTTCCTATTTCAAAATTTGGCAGTCATTCTTACAACTTATGTTATACCCTGCACATATGATTATTATGAGATGATTTGTCAGCTTCACAGGAAATTGAAATCCAACGTAATTCTGCAGTTGTAATTTTCCGTTCTGACTAATATATAAGGTCATAGATGTCACGTTGTATATTATCACTTTTGTTAAAGTGAATGCATAAACATAAATCGATTACAGAGCACGTTAAAACGCTCACTCGACCTAACAATGCATGATAAGAGTCAGGGTTTGACCGTTACTTACTCTGCTCAACGGCGAACACAATACGTTTACCACCATCGGTGTCCCTGGCGAGGATGTCGGCGGAGACAGGAGGACTGGTCCCTGGGATTGGGTACACTGTCAGTTCACCCTGAGAGGAAGTTATTCACAAGTTGAGTTCATTTCTTTTAGAGATTCAAACATGTTTGTTTATTGGTCTTTTTTGTTTGTTTGCTTGTTTGTTGATGCACTTGGTACCGATGATTAGACTAACCGATATGGTCCATGCTGGTTATCGGGTTCCCGATGGTTTCAGTCATTTCATCCGTGTCCGCAAAGGGCATTTTATGTATTGCGCGGGTTCTTTCATACGAAGATAAGAATACTTGGTAATGATCTTTAAATAAACTCAGAAAATTCAGAAACAAGTTCCACAACAGCTGGGAAAATTGAAAAGGGAAAACATTTTAATTATTTCACGTCGAAAAGAAAGAGTAATGTGGTCAGAGGTTTGGAAACAGATATGTATGAATATCTAGGTAGGGTTCAGGTGAAAGTGAATTCCCACATGAACAACACTTCAACACTCCACACTCTATACAAAAGGGATTCTACACCCCACCGTAGTTCCCGAAGTCATGGTGGCCGAGTAGGTTGGGTTGACACACTTTCCCGACGGATCTGTATAACATGTGGGATATTCAAATGTTGGTTTCCTGTTCTGCAATACACAAAAAGTAATGGATTTATGATAAACTGCTATAAAAATAGATTGCGCAGCCATCTTTGATTTTGACTAAAATCAAATCGGACAGACCCCAAAACACCAAATGGCCATGCAGTGCCGTTGCATTTGATACTTCGTATTACAATCATACAGTGCCTGTGTGATTGTTTTAGTCTACTAATGCTTTATTACACTTGAGGTGTGCTCGAGATGGTGTGGGTTTCAGGTACTAATAGGTCGATAACATACAGGGAATGGGCTGGGGGATTTGGTTGTCAAGTCCAGTTTTACATTCATGCGTTCTTATAAAACTAATTTCAATGTGTTAGTGCTGGGTGTAAAACTACCCAGCAGACTGACCCATTACCTCAGCTGAATGTAAACTGGAGTAGGTAAAGCCCTTTCGACAGTCCGCATTGACATCCGAATTATATCCTTACATTTGTGTAGTAACTGTCATTTCAGCAACAAATTATCAAATATACAACTGGTGTTTTAAAACAAGCAATACCTGTATGGAGCTTTGGGACTGATAAATCATGGGATTGATAGTATGACTACATCACCAGGTGTGCTGGTGTTAACGTCATAACACACTCACTCCCGTACTGCCCTCATCATATATCATGCTACTACTGTAGAAAGTGGTCCAATGTGGGACCAAAGGTACACAGTCAGCCATCGAACCCACTCAGCCGTCGTGGCTTCTACAAGAATGGAACTGGATAAGTGAAAGTTGGACCATGGACTTTGTGGACGATAGGTGACCAATGACATGCTGAATTAATTGACAGCTGCTAGTACTTCGAAGGTAGCTAAACCTACCTGAGGTTCTATTGAAATGGCCACTGACGCTTGTGTAGATTTGCGTGGACTTCCGTCATCCGTGGCAGTAACAATGAACTGAAATATGTGCAAGCCTAGAGACCACCATGTAAACAGTGTTATTTAACAATACATTCATGCAATCTTTATGCTGTTATTTACACATGATGAAATGCGTTTCGAAAGATAGCAAGAGTGATTTTTTTCTAGTGTTGAATTTACATGAATTACAAGATAATGTTATGTACTTTATATGACGATGTTACCTACATCTTACCACGTTAACATGGTAAATTCCGGGCCGTACATGTATGACTTATCGTTTCCCTGACTTCTGAATACAAAGAGAAATATGAAGATGGCATTTCTTGTTCCACCAATAACTTACAGTGAATGTATGCTGTGTAGACGTTGTCAGGTCATCAATGACAATTACGTCACCAGTCATCGGGTTCACAAAGAAATACTTCCGGGTCAGAGCAGTCCCGCTCTGACTATAGGTCATGCTGTCCTGCAGTAAACAATTTTTAAGCAAGTTATGAGTGACTATAGATTCATTCCACAGCAATGTTCCATATGCGCAAATGGAATCGACGATAGATAATCGGAAATGATTTTTTCTTGGCGTTGACAGCGTATATATTTCGTTTCAAATAAACGTAATGGCATCTACCCCATCTTGGTCCGTGGCCGTGAGTGTGTAGGCTGTTCCGCCAATGGGAAAAACCTGGGATATTGTCAAGGTGTAGTTCGGATGGTGGAAGGTAGGACTACTTGGGTTTGTATCCACCACGTTGATTATCGCTTCTGTTGTTCCCTCGGAGCTAGGTTCACCAGTATCATATGCAACCACGATTAGCTGCGGATGAATTTGATGTAGAAGTATATAAGATTTATCCATGGAAGGTGACGGAACATTTGTTTAGCGTTTTGAAGAGAATGAGTATACCACCCTATGGCAGTTATGTAAATAATTTGAGACAAATGTAATTACATGCATAGGAATTGAGTGCATTTGGTTCCTGGGCCCAATCATATTAGAAAATGGGCCTGAAAATACAAACATATATCGGAAAACATAAACAAATGGGCAAAAGATAAAATAATTCTGATGGTGGTATGAACGTCAAATATACTTGCCACATGACAAAGAAATTAATTTATTTAAAACACGAGTTAGCAAAAAGTTAGCTGAAAATAGTTCTTTCATTACCTTGTTATTGGCCTGATATAACAAAATGTATAAAATGAATTTTGTTCGTTGTTTGTTATTAGCTGTTGGTAATAATCATAAACCGGGTTACAGTGTCTCCTGGGCTGTTTGCAGCTTGTAAAGGTTTCCATATAGCATCTGTATGTGCTTAGACAAGTCCTAGTTTTAAGTGTAAATGTTTTTGCTCAGCAGTTTAGCAAACACCCTACCTTGTGGCGCGTCATTAATACATCGTCCGACAGGAGAGTTTTGTTGAGGTAGATCTCGCCGGTGAGTCCATTAATGTTGAAATAGTTTACTGATGGGTAGATACCCGTTAGTTTGTAACGTAGGGCACCCTGAAACACACGACTGAGATTAAGGAGATACCCTTCGTTAATCACAGGTAAAATATTCAGGTAATAAAAAGTAAAAGAAAAGAACTCAACCTACTTTTCTTCTTTCCCATATGAAAAAATAGTTTGGGTTATTTCCCCTACCTTCAGGTCAGACTTTGTTGCGGCGACATTAAACACCCTCTGCCCCGGGGGTAGAGCTGCAGACACGTTGAACACGTACGTCTGGTCGAAGACGGGTAGCTGGAGCGGCTGGACGGTGATATACACTGTAGTTGTAGACTGACCACCCTGAGGGTCAGTAGCCGCCACTAGCAACTGAAACAGCGACAGTAAACCAGTAGTATAAGTAATGGTGGCACGACTACTTATACTACTGAACCTTAGGACGTTTACAGGAGCAGTCTCACTTCACACAAAAACATTTTAATAACCGCTTAAAAAAGAAATTTAAACTATTTGTATAACCTTTTTTTCATATATGATCAGGGTTGGTGAAAGCATTTGTTGCACTGGCTACTTTCCACTGAGTTTATAACCACGTCACATTTTCAGATTAATCCTTGAGGTTTAATCTTTGTGTAAGCACTCGAGTTGATGAGGTCGGTTTAACGTGGTTAGGAACGTATCAAGTTAATGTCAGTGTTGGGTGGGTTGTGCAGCGCCTTGATATTATCACTGGTGTGGATACAGGATTCGATGCCATAACCATCGGGTTCCAGCAAGTATAAACTGGGACAACAGTGTACACCACTGCGGCACACAGTTGAACCATCGTTACTTATACATGTTTCATATGCAGCGCTATGGTGTCGCCTCTACACATACATTCGTTACTGCAACAAATGCTATGGTAACAAATAAAAACCCCAATAAAGCATGTACTCACATTGTAGGTGACCTCGTCCTGATCCAGATCCTCAGCTAATATGGAGCTACGTGTAAAGATTTGCCCAGTTACAGGGTCCAGATAGAAATATGCCAAGGCTCCGACCGATGACGATACAACAGAGTAATGAATAGGATCCTGTAGAAAACACATATACAGTGAAACACGGTGACTGCAGATCTCACATTGGTGTAATCTCTTCTGTGAATAGAATCATAATACTACGCCATTATCATAAATCAGAAAAACGGTGACTGCCTCAGAATCCGGCTACTGCGGTGTGTGTCACCTGGCGACCTGAACCGTACGTATTATCCAAAAAGCCTAAAACACACCATTCAGTTTGGTCGCCTTTAACCCATGACCTGCTTTTCAGCTGATCAGAATTTTCGCATGTGAAAGTGAAAATAGACATCACAAACAACATTGGTTACACTGAATCCCAATTCCTTGTTACAGAAAAAAATGGTATTTACAAAATTAATGTAAACTTTAATAACACCGTATTTCTATATTTTATTGCGAGGTGTAAGCAGCATGACCTTAACTAAGTCTTCACAGACTGCCCATGTCTGGTGAGGTCGTAACCTGATTCACGATGCATCTGGCTCACTGGTACACTAGTTATGTGTGTTTGTTTGCGTTTATCCAGTTTAAATCTGTAACGCACAATCAGATTGATATGATATCATTTATGTACCAGACCGCCAAAGTTTTCAACCTGTAGAGCCTCGGTTTGAGATTTCTAAGATTTCCTGGTTTCCGTTTCTCAGAGCTTGCTGTACGGCAGAGCACACTGTTCGGCGTATTTGTACGAATTAGATGGAGCGTAGTGGTGCTATATACAAGTGCTTAGATGTATCAGATCATACTGCTAAATAAATGAATTTGTCTGAAAATGTGGGACTGGTTATTGCACTAGGCTGCGCATTAGAACGGAAACCAGTCACTGGGAAACGAGGCTGTTGTGTAATAGAATATATGTTTAGCCTTGGTACTTGAAATAGATGCATCCTTTTATTTTGATATGGTGCGTGAAGACTTAAATTTATAAATGAGTTTCATTATGTATTTGAAGACGCATTTCCAAGTTATAACGGCTCTTAGACCACGGGGGCTGTGGGGCAGCCTAGTGGTTAAAGCGTTCGCCCGTCACGTCGAAGACCCGCGTTCGATTCCCCACATGGGTACAACGTGTGAAGCCCATTTCTGGTGTCCCCCGCCGTGATATTGCTGGAATATTGCTAAAAGAGGCGTAAAACTAAACTCGCTCACTCACTCTTAGACCACGGTAGACGGAGGCAAAAGCTTGAATGTTTCTGCTGTAAGAAGTACAGTACAGGGGATATAACCCAATGGGCCCTTACAAATGATGCTGCTGTACCAACAAGAGTTACTTCCCTTAGGCAGAATTTTGGAGATGGCGTAAGAAAGGCTCTACTTGATTCGTATCGTGCAGTTGTTGATAATTAGTTCCCTGACCCTGGCATGGGTCACTGATGTCACGGTGTGATTGTACACATGTGGAAAAATATATTTTGCGGAGAAAGCGAGAGGGAGGATGTGGAAGATCACACTGTTGAATGGTCGGCCTACGTAATACAGTCAGGTGTGTTTTCAGAGTGAGGTGTGCTTTCCCAGCAGGAAATTCTCTGAATAATTTTGACAGCAACAAACACACTCATTTTAAGTGATTCAGAGATTCAGACCTGAACCTGGTAAGTCTAGACTTGCTTCATTTACAGTTTCAGCACTGCAGAGAAGGCTTGGCATTAGGCAAAATAATGAAGTTCAGGAACTGTGAGACAGACTACCAGCAGGCCTACATACCCCATCAATATCAGTGGCATTGATACGGATGAGCGCCTCCCCAGGGCTGGCCGACCTGGACACTCTGGCGAAATACTCGCGAGCTGCAATCACTGGTTCATTGTTGGTAGTCAGTGTGGCACAATCGGATCGGTCGTTGCTGGTCTGGCTGACACTCACTGTCAGCACTCCGTCGACAGTGTTCGTCGGCCATTTTGTATCAAAGCAGCGGACTCGTACCTGTAGACACACAAACAAAATCCCTTTACCAATAAACTCTGACACACCAACATAATGTCAAAATAACAACGTCTCAAATCTACTTGTAAAAAGTTTCTTAAATCGCAATAGACCACATGACCACTGATGCAAGATCAGACTTTACTCATATTAAACATGTGCTTCGGAGATACCTCCGTATGATACCGTATGATACCGTACTCGACTGCTAAGACCTGTATATCCCTCTAAGTAGATCCTTGAATACCTCATACCAACTGACGTACGCCGCCTCCTTAGCACCATGGAGTGAGTGAGTGAACTGGGTTCTTAACCGTATTCCAGTTATATCACAGTCGTGGCCAGTTATAACAACTCACGATAATGTGTGTCTGACATTTTGAGTTCCGGTGTTACACATCATACGAGAACCTTTTAGACCATGCTTAGACAGTGAATATTATATATATTTATATTATTTTACCAGAATCAACAATTCCTTGTAAACTGAAAAGGAACCCCATTGTAGACGGGGATTGAGAACTTCATACTTGCTTTATTACGGACTTTAGCATTGCACCATGGGCTAGTCAGTAATGCCGTTCTGGGACTGTGAGACAGGTTACTGAGTTGTGTAGAATGTAGTCACACTGTGCCTTTTTCGGTGATTGTTTTAAACCACATGTACAGTGTGAAGACGGCAGGTCTATAACCAGGTATTAAAGGTCACATGCAACCAAAAAATCAAACATAATTTAAACACAATTATCACTTATTCATGACATCTAATATACATTGCTGCTTGTTAAAAACAAATAAACAAAATTATAAGTGTACAATCGCGATTCAAAAGTGCAATATTTTGTACTTCGGCTTACTTCCCTCCAAACGAAGCCCTCGGGAGACCAAACCCAGTCATCGCGGGTGGCTGTGCACTCAAGTGTAACGACGGCTTCCGATTGGCCGGTTCATTTGCTGATATGCTGAGGGCTCATTGTGTGTACAGGAAGATGATCTGTTTGATGGGCATTTTATAAGTATGGCTAGTCACAAGAAAGTAAGATTCTTTATGGATAACAACTTCTTTTATTGTACTTGATGCATCGTTTCAGTATGGATTCATATACCGTTGTCAATCATTTACACTAGAATAAGTTGTTATCCCTAGAGAATGTATATAGAGATGTTGGGTTTTGTAAATACATATTCTCTGAATTTGAGTTCGATCAAATCAAAAATCCTCTCAGCAGTGATGGTAAACTACTGTGTGACTGGAAAGTGTCATTCGTTCAAGTACAAAGCAGGACTTGAAAGAGTTTGCACCAGTTTCTGTCAGGTTCAGTCATCCGAAAAAATGTCTGTACAGACATAAAAACTTGTCATGTGTACAAGTATCACACCTGCCTAATTACATGTACATAATGTGGCGGAGACTGGACTCGGGTGCACGAGTCATAAATCAGTTTACTTTGTTTATGGCGTATAGCCTGATAGGTGTTAAGTTCAAATTGCATGTGGTCAGTGATTGAAGCTGTCTATTGTATATTGTCTTTAGCAGACAGGCAGGTAGACATACAGGCGTCAAAAAACAGACATTGAGCTTTCTCTGTGACAGAGGCTGCTTACTACAATCAACAGGTTTTTTTAATGTAACGAGTAGATTATTTACTTGTTTGTGTACAAAACCAAGATTAGACTACTGCTCACGACCTCATACTCCGAGCATGCATACTGTTTCAAGCTCCGCGAACCTATTCACTGCGCATGCGTTATGGACGCAGCGCAGCACAGCTGTTGAAACCAGTTTTTTTCCCCAGCGCTGGCGGGAATTTAGTGAATCGTTTGAACTCCGATTTCGCGGGCTTTTTTTCATCGCGTTTTTTTCAAGTTTATAGACTGAATTGGCACTTTTCCTGATTTGTTTCGGTAATTGCATACCTAAAGGTATCAGAATCTGCAAAGTTGTGTTTTACGCATGCTCGATATCGCCAGGGTATACGTTCCGACAAATCTCTAGTATACCCTGGACGCATCCACGGGTCGGTCCGATAATTGCATTACCTCCCTTTGCTGGCTTCACATTCTCACAATAGCCAATCAGCTAGACCGTCGTTATAACCGAGCTTGCCAGTGTAAAGAAAGGTAGCCGTCGCGAAAGTTTGCTCGTAGTGCGACTCAGAATTTGGGAAAATCACACAGACATATTTTTAGGTCCGAAACTTTAAAAAGAAATACATGTGTATGTGCAAAAGCTCCTTCTACCTCTTTCAGAGAACCTCTGCATGGTTTGCTTTGCCAACTTTAATCGGTTAGATGATTTGAAAAGCGAAAGCGAGTTGTGATTGGTTCGCTCAACTTCCCAGCGTAGACACCTGATTGAATAAAAAGCCAGCCATGGGAGGTAATACATTTATCGGGCTGAGCCGTGGATGCATCCAGGGTATAGTCGAGACTGATCGGAACGTATACCCTGGAGATACCGAGGATGTGTTTTACGTTGCATGGGACCTTTAACCATACAGATCACTGCTTGATATAGTAGACGATCATCCATCCCGTCGGAAGACACGCAGTGAACCAAGTCACGGGAACCATGCAATCACCTGCAACTCTTGGACGGATCCCTATGGAGATCCACAGCACTTACAACATAGGATACGGCATTGCTTCTGTCGACTGTCAATGAAGTCCTTAGTGTTATTCGATTACGACTGTCAATTTGAAAGAGGGCAATGGCCAATCCGTCGCCGATGATGTCGCACTTCAAAGAACCCTGCAAGTCGAGACATAATTTTGAATACAACACACTAGAATTAAACACGGTATATCATTGTTTGTCATTGTCAATGAAACGAACCAGTGGTTATTGTATTGACGCAAACGCGTGTGGTAAATTATTGACACCTATCCACAATACCTTATGAGGAATGTACTTGACGGTATCATTTATAATATTGCTTCACTGTAATCACCACAGCAAAGGAGAGTTTTCACGAAGATAATCCGTCAAATGAGAATAAACAAAACAACTCTTCAACATAGATCCAGCTGTACCCACTTCAGAAATTAGGTAAACTTGACGTAGCCATATTGCCTAAGGACAGTGTCGACTAAATTATACAAAGACTCAATTATACAGACATTTTCTAAAGTTCTAAACAAGGACTAGTTTTCTACTTATTTACGGCACGGTGCATCGACCATTGATAGTTGACATATCTCAGTCGAAATAATTTTTGAAATGGATTAAAGGCCTAAACAGAAACACCATGGGCAGCCAACCACGGAACCACCCAATGGTAAGCCACAGACACAGTTAGACAGATCCAAGACTGTTCGTCATGTGTGCGCAATATTTCTCTAAGATCATATTACCTGCAGATCGGGGTCCGAAACCCGGACAGTGTATACTGGACTGCCAACGACAGTCGTGTCTAGCATGTCGACGGATGCGGGGAGATTAAGAATCCTTGGAGTCGATCCATCACGGGCAACATCGACAGTTAAGGTCATAGTGGCCACCCTCGGCACACGTCCGTCATCGGTGGCGCGAATCATCATCTGAAAATAGTCATAAGTCATCAAAATCTTGAAACTTTTGTGAGCCAGGGGAATCCCCGAAGTAATGCAGGTCGTGGAAGTTTACCCCTGGGTAGACCAGTGAGCATGGTTCTATTATAGGCGTTTCCGAGATGTTTGAAGGTTTCTGCACAGCATATATTAAGCGCTTCCGACCACAGCGCTTCGGACCTACCGCGGGTGCGAACATCGATAAACTAAGCCCTGGTTTACTATCCAACCCCCTTACTATATAACATATACCTAAACCCTGGTTTACTATCCAACCCCCTTACTATATAACATATCCAACCCCCTTACTATATAACATATATTATAGTAAGGGGGTTGGATAGTAAACCAGGGCTTAGTTTATCGATATTTCGGACCCGCGGTGGGCGCCTGTGCTTCCGACGACCTGGTCACCAGAGGTTGCCAACTCAGATTCATTCTGTTCACGAGATTGTATAGTTCATACTCATGAAGACTGATAGAAGGTTGCACGATATGACAATCAGCAATATATCATTGTATTACAGATTTCCCAACAACAAACACTCGCAGCGATCCCCGACTGATCAGTCCAGCTTGTCGAGGATACGATAAACGGAGTGGAATCACCAGGCCCAGTCCGGTACCTTGACTTGCACGCCATCGTATTCTATGTGAGAAGATAGATGGTAAGGATACAAGTAACTTGATTGACTGGTGACATGGAGCGGTAGTATTGGTAAGTGGGGCCTTAAACAACAGTCTAAAAACATAACGGTGAATGTTCCTACATGCATGTTTACATCCAGCTGAATACGTGCTCTACTTAAATGCGAAAGCTATAAGGTTCAATACCCTGAAGCTGTCCGGGGTGTCGTCATCGGTTGCCAGAGACTGTTTCAACGTCACCACACAGGTTCGGGGATCTATGGTGAAAAAGTCGGAGTATGCTGATGTCTCACCGCTGAATGAGCACGTGATGACATCCTGAAATTAGAGGCTCCTCGTTTTAAAACGGTAACCTCGGTATACAGCATCATTACACACAACATTTACTACAATCCAGGATAGAAATGGTCTTTAACAAGGCGACTAACATGATCGGGTTGTAAGACTCGCTGACTTGACTGATGCAAGTCACCGTATCCCAGTCTCATAGACTGGTGCTGTTGGTGGCAAACATTGCATTGTGTGGTCCACACTCGATCACCTGATCCCGTTAGTTGCCCGTAACAACAATGTTGATGAAAATCGGTTATGACGAATCTTCACTCAATAATAGGTCTGTAATACCGTGAAAGAAGTAAAAGTCTTGACAAAAACTAAATCTGCATATTCCACAATGTACGTAAACAAACACGTCGTAAATTCTGCTCTCAACAGTAAATATTTTATTTACTAAAACATAATTATCTGAATACGTACAAAAAAGTCTCTCAGGAATGAAAGAAGACAAAATTAATGATGAAGGTTTGGTACTGTAACGTTACAACACATTAGGATATGAGTCTAGCACTTACACTGTCCCTGTCGGTGACGTGGATGGGGAAACACCACCCGTCAATGTCAACGTTGATATCGACCATAGTCTGTAGTGAACTCGAAGCGAATACTGGGCCGTAGATGTTGCGTATGACCGTGACAGTGCAGTCAGCTGTAGCCGGACGTGACGGATTGCTGGAGTCGTAGGCGACTATTTTCAGCTGCACAAATGCACAGGGGTTGAACAAGGGCCAAAACATAGCTATAAGTGAATGTAATGATATGAACAGAACATGTTTAACGCTACACACTCATTGTTTTCATTGCTATTCATTGAATCACGTTTGGTTGACTATCTAGTCAGGTTGTCAGTTTTTCAAACAAATATTTTCATAGAAATTGCAAACGGGTGACGTTGGACCAAGAATACCTGCGTTAATTGTCTGTGTAAAGCTGCAAAACGTATAATGTGGTGTAATACTATACTTTGTAGTTCACTCACCCACGCTTTGCTCCGGAAATTTCGAAAGAATAATACTGAGTGAGTGAAAATACTTTTACGCCGCATTTAGCAATATTCCAGAAGTATCACGTCGGGATACAGCAGAAACTGACTTCACACATTGTATCCGGATCTTTAGCGTGACTTGGCTACCTCATCACCGTCCGAAAGAAAACAAAGCGCGAAATATCAAATTGCAATAACAGTAGTGTTTCGGGTTCACTCAATAAACATATCAATAAAATTCACTGACTGACTGACTGACTGGCTAATTGACAGAGTTTTGTTTTACTCTTTCAGCAATATTCCAGTAATATCACGGCAGCGGACACCGGGAGTGGGCCTCACACATTATCTTACCTCACACATAAATTTCGTTTTCTGATTGCCTGAGCGCTCTTCTATTACTTTCAGTGCAACCCGTGTACAAGCGAGGTGTATTGCAATACACCCCTCTGCCATTGGTAGTAATCTCGAATAACATTGCATCACGCATGATGCACGGAAATTACCAATGTTTTAGGTATGCAAATCGATGGAATGGGAGATAACTCTAAATCTGTTTTTCTTGTGTCGTCCGCCATAAAAATTACCCCGCATTCCATTCATTAAATTTTGACAAAACGTTCAAATGTAGTCCCTGTGAATATTGGCGAGGGGAATTACATCGGGGCGACTTTACTAAGACAATACCTACAGGAAAAAAACAGCAAGATGCAAGATTCGAATCGTTTGATTCACACAGACTGGCTGAAGTGTAAACTCCCATACTCATGCTTCAAACAGTTTAAAATTAACAATGAGGTGTTCGGTAAGATAAATACGTTGTTCACTGCTCCCTCGGGGACCATGGGTTGAGGTAAACATAGGTTCCCTCGTAACCAGTGA
This sequence comes from Haliotis asinina, assembly GCF_037392515.1. NCBI lineage: Eukaryota > Metazoa > Mollusca > Gastropoda > Lepetellida > Haliotidae > Haliotis > Haliotis asinina. The sequence continues at coordinate 59,234,637 of NC_090284.1, forward strand.
ACAACATACTGTATCCATGTAGGGAATCGAACCTCCTCCTTCAGCGTAATGAACGAACGCTTTTACCATAAGGCACCCCACCGCCTAACTAAAACGCATTATAACAATCAGTCATTAAATCACTTTGTGGACTCACATCATACTGCGCAGTTCCTGCCGAATCAGTCTTTAAGTCGGATTTGATGCTGACGTCGCCGGAAGTGGTGTCGACCATGAAGAAGCTAGGAGCCGGGTAGACGCCGACGAGTTCGTATACCATTGCACCCTATAACAGGAACAACATGAGGAAGATGCTATGTTAATTTGACACAATGACAGTATTCTGAGTATGAAACACGGGTGATACAGTGTCATGAGTAGGATACAAGGGGATACAGCGTTGTGTAGATGGTGATGCAATGCTGCAAGATACATGCAGTCTTATACGTGGAATACAAAATGATATACTGTTATGGGTAGTTACAGAGATGATACAGCGTCAGGAGCGGATACAGCTTCATTAAGAAAGTTGGCGGGTGGGTGGGTTATTGCAAAAAGGGGAGGTGCACACTTCATTTCACTCAAGTTTCAATTGTCATTTAACGAAAGTTTAGGACAAAAGGGACGCACCCGCCCCTCTGGATCCGCCTATGGGTATCATAAAGAAGATACAAAAGCGATGCAATGTCCAGAATAGCTTGTACTTTGAGACCGATACAAGAGGCACATGATGTCATAGTTATTTGTTAATAAGATTCAGATAATAGTCAAAGTAAGATTACATAACATACAATTCAAAAGAAACGCAATTCTCATCCTTGGACAAGGTTGTACAGGTGGCCCTCCCTTTCCACGTAGCTTTACCCACGTGAAGATCCGGGTTAGAATTGGACTTCGGCTTGTCCTAGGAGGCGACTAACGGGATCGGGTTGTCAGGCTGGGTGACTTGGTTGACACATGTCATCGTATTCCAATTGCATAGATTAATGTTGATCACTGGGTTGCCTGGTCCAGATTCGATTATTTACACACCGCTGCCATACATGTGGGATACTGGTGGGTGTGGCGTTGAAAATCAATCACACCATGTTGCGTGGAGGGTACTATGGACTTACTACCAAGTTTGGTTTACTGGCTGTGACTGTAAAGACAACAGACGAAACAGGGGCATGTTCTGTTAAACTGGTTCTGTGGGAATACTGGTCAAAGACTGGGTAATGTCCTTGGTTAACCGTCAGGTCGAGCACCGCGCTGGCCGTCTTCGCGTCTTCGTAGTAGCTGTTATCCGACGCTTGGATTCTGCACTAGAACACAAATAACACAATGAGAACAAGAGTTCAAAACAGTCACCATTCACCAGACAGGGAGCACATTTGAAGGGGATTTAAATGGACAGATCATAATGACGTTTTCTTCAAAATGGCTTCTACAGGCACGTGATTCTTCTAAATCATTTAGAAGTTGGTGTAGTAATACAGGACAAATGTTATGGATTGCAACTGTCGTATATTTTACGACGTTTCACGACGTTTCGGGGCTTATCCTATCCCCTCATATGCCCCCAGTTCAGCTCAGCCTCAGGAGGGGCTAGGATAAGCCCCGAAACGTCGTGAAACGTGGTAAATTCAACTCAAGTAGTCGCAATCCATAAAATGTGTCCTGCATTTCTACAGGAATGGCACGTAAAACGTATTTGGACCTTAAGTCCGTTTACTGTTCTAGGACACATGTGACAACGGCCCTTTGTTTTTCATTTGACGCATGACCTGAATCACTACTGCTAACGAATTTTACGAATTCTATCTTTCTGAAATACAAATGTAGATAAATGACGGTTCAGTACACTGAGGCTGGTGATGTTTGACGCAGGTAGACGACGCAGTCGGATGATTCCTGAGGCTGCATCTATAGCCAGAAGTGCTTTGCACTGGTCAGTGCTGACAATGGAATACGTCACAGTGTCCTGCAAAATGAGACAAGTTACTTTATCAGAAACATGTATCAACCACGTGAAAAATGTATTAATACATGTCGGTAGAATGACAGTGACTCTGGTACATTGTAGTCAAGTAGTCGCACATTTAATGCTTCATAGTAGGGATGCTGTAAAATCGTCTTCCGCGGGCAGAAGCTAACCACCGAAGTCAAAGAATTTGTATTTGACTAAGAATGTGTATTTCAAACCATCTGTTTCACCTGTGTTTTTCACGCTGTCGTGATGAGCGTGGATACAACACGTTTTATTGACACTAGGCGTTTGATTCCACAAGGACATAATGTCCAAAGCGGCGCTAAAATCAGTTGCTTCACGATTGAAAATACGGTAATGATCCTAATGTAGTATTCATCAGAACTCTACTCACTAGTGTAAATGTAGCCACTAACTTCAGTCAACTGTTCTCAATAGATAAAACAAAACATTCCATAGCGTTTAAAGATGTCACGAATTCATAACGTTGAAAATATTATTGTCAGTAGATCAATAAATGACTCAGTGAAAATTGGCAAATTCCTAACAAGAGGTTACACCAAAACGCAGTTGTTGACGTGCACGATATTTACTGTATGATCCTCGTGTTATTCATCTGTATAAGGTTTGCAGCTGGTCCCCCAAGTTAGTGGAGAAATTCATCTTCGATGTAGCCGCATATATAAGTGCTTTAAGTGATGGGTAGTATATTTCATTATACATTTTGACGGGACATCCACGTGATTAACGCTGAAGCACATTAAACAGCATGCTCATAAAAAGGCACAGTCACTGTAAATGAGTGATGTGAGAGAAAAACCAACCTCGTCAGCATCCGTGGCAGATATTGATGACGTCACCACATCTCCAAGCTCCATGTCCTCTTCTATGCTAGCTTTGTAGGTAGGGCTGACGAAGAGTGGGAAGTTGATGTTCCTCACAACTCTCATGGTGACGTTTGCAGCACTGTAGTAGTGCGGATTGCCGTCGTCGGATGCGTGGACTCTCAGCTGTAACGGAAATGTGACAAGTGCAGAGGGCGCGAGAAGTGCTTATAATGGCGACGGCAGCATATAATGGCTCCTTCTTTTGGTCGAGATTTTTCATGTTTTTGGAAATGTTTCTGTCGAATTAGTCATGTGAGATTGCCGTACTAGAGGATGATAAAGAGGAAAGGTACTTCCCAGAAGTACGATTTTGAAAACAGCAAACCACCTTGCAAATAAATGGCACACATTGGGATTTCAGTGTTTGGAAAGGTTTTCGCTTCTCAGACAATACCATTTATATCTCAGCAATGCTATGCCACAAACAATAGTTTCCAACGATCTCCCAGTTAAACTGTGTAAGCGTTATATGTGCATGCAGACTGGTTTGAGTTACGAACCCCTGCTTTATTCTGCATTAATCATAACGCACGGATCATGACAGTGTCAGGAGTCTTGTAGACACCATCAAGACGTACATTCGAGCACAGGGCAAGATAACTGATTTACAGGTGTTACGAATAGGTGTTTTGTTTTGTTTAATTTATTGATCAACGTAAACAGATACTTACAGTGTAAAGGCGATCAGTTCCTAGCTTCAGATTACGAGCGATGGTCACTGACCCGGTTGCCTTGTCCACACTGAAGAACACCGGTGCCAGTCCATACCCACCCACATCGTACGTGACTCGTCCCTAGTGTACACAAAACATACATATAAATAAAAAAATATAACCTGTCCTCCACAGCAACATTGATTAAATCTTAAATCCATCTATAGCCGGTGTTGCCGTCCATTTCTGTTACAGCGCTTGGTAAGTAGCTGCTAGTTCAGTGAGATTACTTAGAACACATCTTACTACGGACATTTACAAGCAAAGAAGGATCATTATCTGTCACATTAAGAGACAGATGGGGTAGCCAAGTGGTTAAAGCGTGCGGTCGTCACGCCGAAGGCCCGGGTTCGATTCTGTGCATGGGTACAATGTGTGAAGCCCATCTCTGGCATATCATGACATGATATTGCTGGTATTGTACTAAAAGTAAAGCCAAACTCAGTCACTCACATGAACATTCGGATGGAAACCATATTTATGCCTTGAATCCAAAGCGAAATGGTTAGTTGTACTTGTCGTTGTCGACTAATAAGGATATTGGATCCCTGTTCACTTCCTGACTTACGTGAACAACGTGCCTTTGCATGTATTTGTGACGGGTGCTGCCGTAATGGTATGTTAAACTATAGTCGCAATGGTACAATGGAAACGGCCTTTAGCAAAGATTTAGTCACGGATGTGATTGTGTCACAGTCCGTGACCTAGTTGACAGTGTGTCATCGTATCACAGCAGACTATTGACTGGATGCAACACTCACCAATATGTCATAAGTACAGTTTCAGTGAATAGTTGTGACGTGACGAGATAAATAAGTACGGGTTAGACACGTACCTGTAGCGGGCTTTGAGCAGATACTGTGGTTACTGGCGTGCCTGTAACTGCATCGTCTCTGATAGTGACGTCATACTGGGTGGCTGAGAAGACGGGTACAGCTGACAACACAGAGACTGTCAGTCCCACCTCTGTTGTCTTGGAAGGTCGGCCGCTGTCGGTGATGCTCACGTTGTACTGAAATATATACCGGCGTGTGCAATAAAATAAAGTAATCATTTACCTGCAACTTTCAGCAATATCGAACCCAAATATTTAACAGCTGAATAAGGTGCACGTGCGTTGGTAATCGAACCCATGTCTCGCAACAAACGAACGTAATGACCCGTCAACCCAACGTCTATCCTGTCATGTATGTTACAGTTGTTTACATGCACAAGACAGACTCGGTCATCTGAATTATCAGGAAGTTTATGGATGGGGCACTTTCATAGAGATGTTTGATGTATATACGACATTTATAAAAACACCCTTTTTCTAGCCATACTTTCTTATGTGCTTTCTGGGTGTTTACTGTTAACCACAATATGTCCCGCCAGTTTTCTCTATTATTCCAGATTTAAGCACTTCAAAGACTATAGAGATTTAAGATATTCTGAATTACTTTATCACTCTAATTAACTGAATCTTTATTCCTTCTGTGTGAGAGTTGACTTAGTAATTCCGTCCGAACCAACGTCTGGGTCTGCTTTCAAGCTTGTAACAAAATGCATATATATCCCTCATGTCATTCGTGGCACATACCAAACTGTGATGTATTATTTAAGTATCAGTAAAACTGAATAAACGTACGAAAAAACTTTTGCCACCGAGTCCTATCAGACTCCTTGTCGGGTAGACGTCGCCACTGTCTTTGATGTTGAAGTAGGTGTCTTTACCACTGATCCGGTATGTCAGGCTGTCCTGTTCACGAATTCATCAGTACAAGCTTAATGTGTAATAAATACATACTTCTTTAATAATCCATATGGGTAAGTGATGTTCTAAGATATCAACACTGTAAACGTCTACTGAAATATGAATGGTATGCATTAATCAATGTCTAATTTAAGAACTGTTGCATGTTTGCTCAGTACAAGAGTTGTCCCCTGCATTTATTTAGTATCTGCTCAATTCCATTATGGCGTAATCACTTTGTCATACATAATGTAAGGTTATAATGAATGCATGTCATACCACTATGCTTTACAGGGGGCAGTATTCACATCATGCAGTGATACATGTATCCATCAGCTATAATCCAGCAACATCAATAGGGAGACACCAGCCACACATTGTACCCATAGTGGGGAATCGGACCGTAGTCATCCGCTTGATCAGAGCGCGAATACTTTAACCCTTAAGCTACCATCATCATCCGCAAAAGAAAATATTCCCCGAACTGTAAGTGCTATACGGTGAACAAATTCTATGGAAATAATTCCCTGATACGACAACCTTAGGTATGTCGACGTTGACACAAATGATTATCTCACCCCGTCCGGGTCTGTTGCGATCACAGTAAACAGCACCTCGTCCAGACTAGCAACCTCGGACACATTGACCTGGTACTGATCTTGAGGGGTTTCCGGTCCATTAGGGTTTCGGGCTACGTTGATAGTGACTGTCACGGTACTTCTCGTGTCGGGCGCCATGGCATCGAAGGCAACAATTCTTAACTAGAAATGAGACATACGATGTTCATTTCTACAGACCCACAATGGTCAGGTGGGGTTATCAATAGGTTTCGTACACACAGAACAGCCACTTGTACCTACCGTAAGAGGTGCAAAACAAAAGCTTTATTGTTAATGAACTTCCATAAACTACCTCACGTTTGTGATGAATAGATGAACATTTTATTTTTGCAGCAGACACAAGCTTAAAATTTCAGGCGAATATACCAAAGAATACACAAGGAAGTCATGCTAAATGAATTAAAGTAAATGGTCCAACTGTGTTCATTTTAACCGTAGTTTTCTGCATATTAAGCAAGAAGACACAGTCATCAATATCCCCAGCATTACCTCCAGTTTCAGTCGAAGTCAAACTTGTTGCCATGGAAACGAGAAAAATATTTTATTCAGAATTCCAAAACTATCCAAAGGCACCAACAGACCACTAGACCAATCTGTGTGTCAAGTTTGGTGCAGAAATATTGAACGGTTTTAGAATTCTGCTCCGTAAAAAATAAACGTGCACGGACGGACGGAAGCACGGACGGACGGGGGTGCATTTTAAGACCCCCCGCAAAACGCGTTGCGGTGGGTAACAATAAGTATGGTGAAACATGTTATTGATATAAATCACACTGTGAACATTGGAATGTTAAAACCTATTTTTCTTCATGGAATTGGTAAAGATATTGTTTATGAGCGTGTTTTGAACCCACGGGGAGCCACACCGTGAACTGCTGTAGTTGCAGTGGTACTCACGTCGTATCGACTAGAGGGGAAGGTGTCTGTTGTCAATGGTTTAATCAAGGTAATACGACCAACTGGGCTTAGGCTGAAGAAGTAGGGCGCTGGGTACACTCCGGTCACTTCATACATGAGCTGACCCTACGAGGGATACAAAACACATGTACGTTGTTTTCTATAAAGCTATTCCACCGCCATCTTCAATCTTCGCCTTGAACTTCAGCATTGTAGCCTGGGGAAAGCGTGAATCTACCTGTCGTACTGACAGTGTGAATATATATTTATCAAACAAAAACCAAAAGTATCAATGTTTTTTTTGTTTTTTTTGTAATATAATACAATAATCAATCTAGCGTTTTAACAAAATGAGAATTGTTTCACTTCTATGAAGTGGGATATCATCGGAATCACTTCCTGGAAACGCAGGTGTACACTCTCAGCAACGTGTTTGCATCCTTTTTAATGTCGTACAAATCTCTTGAGGTAAATATGAAAACATAAAAATTCATAATGATCCAAAAGGAAGCATGTGAATAAACAATATGGATTAGAGATAACAATCCCAATGAAAGTAAGGTACCGTTCTTGAAATCAGACTCATGTCTGTGTTTATTATATCGTGTACTTAAACGTTCTTGAAATCAGACTCATGCCTGTGTTTATTATATCGTGTACTACCTTGTCCATGCGGTTCTCACCTTTAGATCGCTATCTGTGGCATACACAGTGAATACCGGCGACTGTACCGCCATAGTGTCTGGTATAGATATATTATAAGGTGTTGAGCCAAACTCAGGGTAGATGACATTGGACCGAATGTTTACTGTCAGCACTGTGGTCGCCATCTTTGGAAACAGCATCCGGTCTACAGCTTTCACCGTGGTCTGTAAACCACCAATTGTAGGCATTATATATCATATCATACGAAAAGGGTATGAATATATATATAGGTTTGTTTTGTAATTGTGCCTAACTCAGTAATAAATATTCGAGTCTGGACCTGATAACCCAGTGATCAAGTTTAATTTTATGGTATGGCAGCACGTTACGTGTGTTGTATGAAATGCTCACCACAATCTGTGAAATGTTGACATTCTTTAGGGTTTTTGTCAGTATCACGGAACCGGTTACAGGATGGATGTAGAGGTAGTCGCTCCCGCCGTCTAAGCTGTACGTAACGTTGTCCTGACAAATAGAGTATACACACACTAACCTCAGAAATAGCCAACACAAGAGATGGTGGTTTTATGCCGCTGTTTGGCAATATTCCAACAATATGTCGCGTAAGAAAACGTTGCACAAGGTTCCCACGGAGAGTATGGTAGGGTGGAGTGGGAGTCAAACAGGGGTATTCAGTGTGACAGGCTAACCATCCCATTGCCCCATGTCCAATACAAGTTACGATCAACTGTGAAAACCAATCTTTATGTTCATATGAATTATGCACCAGGTATATACCGAGCTGGTTATGAAGGTCCTTCTAGCTGGTTCGAATGACGTTGAGGTGGAAAATAAAAGGTTTTAGAACACCAAATTCTTTCATTTTATTGTAGATTATCTGTGACGATGAACAATATGCCTACTATTGAAAGTTTTCATGAAAACAGTGAAAAACGTAGATGTTGTTTCATAGTATGAGAACGTTATATTTAAGGGTGTTTTAATCTATCAAAACATGAATATATGTTTCCAGAATGTTATACTATCACTTTCTGTGATAACACCAACAAAAGGTGTAAAATGTAAGAGTAAAGAGCACAGTTACTGCAAACTGGTTACACAACCTGGTTACTGCTTCGTTTCGTCTTTTATATACTGAAGTTACTAAATAAGTCACCGTTGGTGAATCGTAGAACAGGTTTAAGTCTTTCTTACACACAACCATACTATCAACTTGCCAACCCTTCACAACGAGCACAATAACTCAGTAGTTAAAAGGAGTTACTTGGTTATTATAGAAATATTTATTTCCTCGCCAAACACAATTCAGGTAAAAATGAAAATGACAAAAACCTGTTCAAAATGCATGAATGATCCTATGAAGAGGATATATCAAAATATACTAATGCAAATGTGATACAAAATGGAAATACTATTAAGTTAATTTAACCTTGATAACCAGAAATAATGAAAGTATGTGGATTCAAATATTAAGGACAGAATTTAGCAGAAACTGACCCTGTCAGGGTCATAGGCAGTTACTGCAGTAATCTCCTCTCCTATCTGCAGGTCAGATGAAATCGTGACGGTGTAGAGGGCATTGGTAAAGAATGGGGTGTTGCCGTTGATCCTGACGTTGACGTTCAGCGTACCCTGAACTTTGGGCACATTGATGAAGCTGTTGGTCTTCCACGCGTTTATCTGAAGCTGTAATACTTTATGCTTGGTGAGCCTATACAAACCAGTGACGAAATTGTGTATTAATCAAAACTAAAAATGATTGGAGAATCTCATACTGAGGCAGTAATATACCCTATTTTATCAGTAGTGGGCTCATTGTCATATTGTGATCGGTTATTAGAATCATTGTCATATGCATGTATGACAATGATGCTTATAATCATGATTTATTAAGGTCCTCGCAAACATCAATATTTGTCATTGTGAATTCTCAGTCGCGTCGGGTGAAGTCTTATGCAGTTCCAATTACCGTAAAAGTCTGTGTTTTGATTTCTCGGAGAGACGCTGCAACAATCACGTCGCCAGTATCAGTGACGTTGAAATACTGTACGGCGACGATGTCACCCACAACTTCATACAGCATGGATCCCTACAAACAAATACACAAGAAATGGTGAGCTCAGCCGATTTCAGCTAAAAAATAGAACACAGAATCTAATTTACATGTCTGAATTATAAACATTACAACAATCTGTTGTCATACCAACAAGGTAAATTTACACACTAATGTTTTCAACACTGACCATTATTTAAAAAGAAAGCTACCAATTTACTATTAGTGCGGTCATAAATGTACTTGTACACGAATCACCATCAATAAGCGCCGCGGTGGCGTAGCCCAGTGGTTAAAACGTTCGCTCGTCATGCGGAAGGCCCGTGTTCGATTTCCCACGTGGTTGCAAAGTGTGAAGCCCGTTTATGGTGTCCCCGCCGTGATATTGCTGGAATGTTGCTTAAAGCGGCATAAAGCTCACGCACTTGCTCAATGACCCACTCGCTTGTTCACACTCTATTAGCACTGATACGAGAATCCCATGCACACACAAAGGAAGACATGCACAAAAAAACCCAAACAAACAAAATGTTCTTACCACACCATTGCGATCAATGGCTTGCACGGTGTAGACCCGCTCACCGACTGCCATGCTCTCGTTGACTGTGATAGTCGACGGCATGTTAGCAATGAGGATGGGGACGTCCCGTTCTAAACTGACGTTTACAATGGCTCGGGATGTCCTCGCAGCGCGTCTTTGGTCGCTCGCTTCTACCGTGAACTGGTACAAAAAAATCATCGTTATGAAACAACTTTTCGTCCCCTGATGAGGCAGCTGAAACACTGCATGGTGATGGGCACATTACCGACATACGTCGGGCATCCCATTTCAGTCTTCCAGGAGTTGAAAAGGAGTAAGCGTTACCATAATGGATATCCGGTTGTCTGTTTGCTGTTTGACATTGGACATAAATATTTGCCAGCCGTATGACAGTGGCCTCTAATTAATCGAGTTTGGTCCAAACAATCCAGTGACTGGCGTTACAGCAATGGGTATCCGGTTGTCTGTTTGTTGTTTGACAATGGACACAATAATTTGCCAGCCGTATCTAGTGGCCCGTAATTAATCGAGTTTGGTCCAAACAATCCAGTGATTAGCATCATGAGCATCGATTTACACAAATGGAAAAAGATGACATGTATTAACCAAGTCAGCGAGCCTGATCGCGCGTTACCGTTATCCACTTGTGACAAGCAGGGTTACTGAAGATCAGTTCTTACACGAATACTGTAAAGGCATGGAGGGTCCGTTTGATATGCTACGCAATGGAACCGCATGATAACATAGGAACAACCTGTAGTAGCAATTTGCAACACAATTGTTACCCATGAAGACGAAATTTATGGAAAATACATTTGACGAAAACCATGTCGGGATCGTACCACGTAAGCGTTCTCTTCATACGAGGCCAGAGACTGTCGAACATAGATGTCACCATTATCTGGGTCGATGTTCACCAAAGACGGGTCACCGGGTGTGTGGATGATCCGGTACTGAACGGCGTCCTACGGGGAAGAAACAATCACATTCATGGCAAACACACCTCGTAGAAGTACAACTCTTGACAATCAGTTGTCTTCACGTGTAATCTGTATAAACAGGTAACACGCCTAGTTATTACAGAACCACACCATATGGGAGACCCCATGTTCATCCTGAGCACTGTGATGATTTATATTCCGCAAACAAAGTGTATGGGAAAACCCTAAGATTAGATAGTTATACAAAAACTTAAACGTGGTGAGGTCATTTATACTCTGAGGTAAAAGCAGCTTTTTGTCTATTTGGAGGACTCTTTAAACATGTTAGACCATGCAGTGAAGCATGATTCAATATTCGTTGAGTTTGGTAAAAAGATATATTGTCAAAACCAGTGAAAAACAAGGGTGCTCTAACACACCAGCACCATGTTTGATTCAAACACCAAAACCCAACATCCTAGTGTGCAAAGACATAGATCCAGTGCAGTATATGGCAACTGGCACTCGCAGGTGCGAACCTGTTCTGTAAGGTTTGGAACCTGTCATATGGGTCATCTGCCCTTGATGTGTTTCTGGGTGTTACAGAGCGAGGTCTATCCTGTACACTACCAGTGGCCTGGAATCTGTCCTTCAATCTGTCAATGACAAATGGAGACACCTGAGGACGGCGAGCAACACTTGTTATGGATGCACCATCCTGTAACATGTCTTGGCCCCGTTTCAGCCATGGACGCTTAGTGGTGTACGCTGAGGCATGGTGAAGGGGTTGTGAGCCTTCGATTCAATACTGTCTGTAATACTGTTCTTCGTTGGAAAAGGAAACGTTGCCACAGTTTCCTGTGCGTTCCACATGAATTATAGGCTGTTGTGTTTGAGGGTTTTCAACCAAACATGGTGCTGGTGTGACGAAATGCTCAACGCATTTATTCGCTCACTCGTTTATGGTCAACTTACCTCGTCAGCATCTGTGGCGGTGACACGGAGGATGGAGGTGCCGCATTCAACATACTCATACACGCTGACAGAGTAGTCGGACGCGCTGAAGACTGGGCCGTTAGTGTTGTCGTCGTCCTGGGTATTGGTGATGATGACTTCAACCTCGGTAGTCGCCACATTGCCCGGAAACGCCGAGTCATAGGCCATCACCTCCACCTTTTGTAGATATATGATAAGTTGTAAAGCTCATACAAACAACTTTATTTTGATACTGATAAGGATGCTCATCTTCATTACAAGACCCCTTGAATAGAAATTAACAAATATACTCTAGCAGTTCTCTGTTCATTAGAGGCCGAATCCTAGACAAAACGTAAATACGATCCTGTGTCTGGTAACGTCAGCTGATATGGCAATAGCTTCATCAATTTACGCCAAGGCCAGTTGCCATGGCAATACCTTTATCGACTTCCACTATGGTCAGTTGCCATGTCAATAGCTTCACCAACTTACACCAAAGTCACTTGACATGGAAATAGCTTCATCAACTTCCACTGTGGTCACTTGACATGGAAATAGCTTCATCAACTTCCACTATGGTCAGTTGCCATGGCAATAGCTTCATCAACTTACACCAAGGTCAGTTGACATGGCAATAGCTTCATCAACTTACACCGAGGTCAGTTGACTAGGCCATAGCTTCATCAATTTACACCGAGGTCAGTTGACATGGCAATAGCTTCATCAACTTACACCAAGGTCAGTTGACATGGAAATAGCTTCATACTGATGATCATAGATGATGTTCGTCTTTCTCATCAGGTAAGTCCCATGTCTGATGTTCTCTGGTGTAGTATCGCTCGTGTAGGAGTTGCAAGTGGTCCATGTAAACTCTTTATGGATCATCGCCAACACAATCTGCTGTCATTACTTTAAAATGGCATCTAACGGTCAGAGTGGAGCAATGGTGTGTGGTTATGTACATACATCCAGTGTCATGTAAACCGCGATGTTTTGAGACAGTCCTTTGAAAAGACTGAACACAAAATATATATACACTATGTGGAAGGCAAGATTGATGTGACAAATGGCATTGGAAAAGTACTACAGCTGCTAGTTAGGAAACTAAAGGGACCGGCCTTTGATAAAAAACCGTCTTTTTAAAGTTATTTTGGCTGATGCATTTCCTTAAAACATCAATATTTTCGAAAAAAAACCTCCAAATTTCTTTTCACCACCACCGTCATCATCATCATCATCATCTTAGGACATGGACGTACATCAAACCTGTCTAGATTGGTGAGTGTTAGACGTCTCCTGGTGTATACTACGCCTGTGTCAGTGTCGATCCAGAAAAAGACCTTTGACAAACTGTCTTCTTTCATCTTGTATTTCATAGATCCCTGCAGCAAGACGTTACGTTGTAACAGTTACAGACGTATGTTACATTTAATTTTGCATTTACAAGAAGACCTGTTCTCTGGATGGAAGTGAAAAAAAACACGTGAGAAATGTCAACCGACATCTTAGGAAACCAAGGAAAACCGAAAGAAACCATGGGACGCTCTAAAGGGAATATATGTCACTCAGATGGAATGAAAATAGGATGTCGAGCATAGAAAGGTGATGGGGACATCGGGACAACGAGGACATAAGTGGATAAAGAAACATGGGTATACACCCCAGGACAAACGAACGGTTACCATGGATACGAGATCCTGAGAAGAGGCCGGAGGATGACTACCCATTACTATTAGGAAACAAGATTATACGTTATAAGGAGTTGAGGTGCAGTAGTGTTTATTATCAAATATATCTAATACATATAATCTCACCAGGAGATCCCCATCCGTCGCAGTCGCCGTGATGACGGTGGTGTTGACGGCGACCGTGTCGACGAGGTTGGCTGAGTATGGCGTTTTACTGAAGCGCGGAGAAGATGAATCCCGGATGAGGTTCACCCTCACGGAGACATCTGCGTGTTTCTGTGGCACTCTGTTGTCCGAGATCCTAACCATCACCTGTTATGTTAAAATACCATCATGGACCCTACTGAATAATAAGGAACCTCGTTAGCACGGTTATAGTCTTGAACAACCTACAAGCATTATCAGGAAAAACTGAGATTCGGACACATCCTCACTGGCTTCTGGTAGCCTAAAGGACGCAACTGTCCACAGCGAGTATCGACGCCTTAGAGACCGTTTCTAACCTGCTCTCCAGCATTAATAACGAACACAACCTGAACGCCCATGTCGAACTTCAGTGAACATTCCTAAGGGCTAATAGTTGTTGAAGAGTTGCATTCTTTGATCGTGAAAGGATACGTTGAGTGCCTATTCATACAGATTAAGATCACTTTAGAGTTGAGATAGATACAAATGAATGATCACTGTTAAGACACAGTTCAGTGTTGAATTAAACTCACGCAGTTTGGATCCATTTATTGAAATCAACATCTGCACAAGCTGCACAATTATTGCAAGAAATGGCTGTTGTAGTTCACACTTTTTCAATGTAATCGTTTGTAAAATATATTTTTTACCAAGAGTTAACTTATAATTGTGAAAAAAGGTTTCTAATCATTTATGAAAGGATCAACTGATCAACTAATCATTGTTGGTATAAGAGGATACAGCAGATGGTAGCATCTCCTTACCGATGATGGAACTAGCGGGGAGGTAAGATCGCCCCCTACTGTCAATGCTCCCGTCTTCTCGTCTATTCTGAAGAATTCTTGAGAAGCATTCTCACTTGGTACTATCGTATACGATAGGGTATCCTGTAAATATAACATTGCATGCCGGAGGAGAGAAGGAATATCTGAACGAAAAATGGATGATTCATAATAACCATACATACTTGAAGAACATTTTCTCACCTATTCATAATTAAAAACATTTACCATACATTATCTGACATTTACCTATACATGAATAAATTTACCCTTCAAACGAGATGACACTTTAGCAAACCACACATGCTTGAACATATACTTGCATTCTTGATCACACCCTGATGCCCTTTAATCCTTCAACTCATTTACCAACACAAATGTCATCATCGTTTATATAAACATACATACTTTACTAATCTCGCATATTACAGATCATATGTTAACACATTAACCCCTAATTATTCATGGCGGTAAATGCATTTGAGTGTCGATCAATATTACATACACTTTGATAATAGATACTATAATTACAGTATTAGACAGAGATAACAAAGGTGTGTGGCTCGTAGCTTGTTGTTTTAAGCTGCACTAATAGTCCAGCTGTGCGGCTGTGGTCTGTGCATAATCCAGTCTGGACCAGACAACCAATGATCAACAGCAAGAGCTTCGATCTCCGTAACTGGGATATGAGGACATGTGTCAGTGAGTCTGACCACCCGATTCCGTTAATCGCCTCTTACGACAAGCATGGGTTACTGAAGACCAGTTCACCGGTTGCTGAAGACCAGTTCACCGGTTGAATCAAAAGGAAACGCCGGCCATCATGGTGTGCATTAAGAAGCTATGGTAATGACACTCGTGATACTATAACTCAGTCAGCAAAACACTACTTATGCTTCCAAAATCAGCATTGTGCACATCCGAAGTGCTCTAAGTTATGAGTATCTCCCTTAGTACCATTGACTAACAGTTCCAGTTTCATACGGATCATGACGGGTGAATTATTGTGAAAAGCATCTATCAGGAACAGGTGTTCATGATATCAATCCTCAGACTGCCTGGTCACAATTATTCCCAGACCGCAGTCTCGCTTGAATATTATTGAATGTGCCGTAAAATTAGTGCAGACAGCAAGACACGAACTCCCCAGCAATGTCACACAAGAGGTGAGAAAGTTGGCACGCCCTCTCACCCCGTCTGCATCCTCGCCGGTGACAGTGAGCAGCGATGTTCCTGGAGGGGTGTTCTCTGGGATCCGCGCAGAGTAGAAGGGTTGGGAAGGGACGGGTATGTTGGCATTCCGCTCTACGGAGACCACCACTGTAGTCGTCGCGGCGTTGGTAGGATACACAGAATCGAAGGCTTTTAAGGTTACCTGGAAGTAAGACATAGACAGTTGCTTCAAATTAATCTAGAAATGAGATTATCTGTCATGTAGTAGCTGGAATAAGTTTTAATAATGTCAACAGTCACAATTAATTTTGTAGCTGACCTTCTTTAAGTGTTTTTTAGACACTGGTTTGATGGAGAGGAACATTTTCATGGATGACCAACTTCATAACTGCAATGGATGCGACGTTTTGGCGTAGATGTTAAGGATGTTATCAGGACAGTTCGTTTACTCACTCAGGTAAGGAAAGTAACTGTATTGTCAAATCTTGACTATATATACTATTTCCACTGGCAATACCTGCACGTCTATTAGTCGATAATATCATACTTGTGGGTATAACATAGACACCCCCACTGTTCGACTGATGCAAATCGATTACGCCAACTCTAGATCTGTTGACTACATAACCTTTAGAATACGTATTGTGGCTGAACCAGAATGTATCTTGAGAGGACGTCCAAACGGGTAAGGTAGAATTTAGAGTGTGTGAGGTATATTGTATAACAATGTATACTTCGGAATATCTGTTGTGACTAATCTAGCATGTATCTTGATTGACAAATTCATAAATATCATCAAACGCATTTCGGATAAATGTACTGCTATACCTGACTGTTAACATACCTCACACAACCACGCACGAATACACATCCACACATGCACGAATACACATCCACACATGCACGTGCATAGCCGAAATATGTTCCTATGTTATATACTTCACAACTCTGTTGAAGGTCATCCTGGAGAAGGCTACTAACGGTTTTACGATGATGTATATCTTTTCAAATTGAAACTGAATTACCTGGAGTGAATTACCAAGAGTCAAGACTCTATTACAAACCGTCCTCAACTAGCTAAGAGCAAACACAACCAACCAACAAACATAGCCCATCGCTAGTTTCGTGAGGCCGAGAACATTTCGTTTTAAGACGTATGTTCGCAGAATGTTAGTAGCGTTAAGTTGAATATTAGCTGTAAACGTTATCAGATTTCGACAGATGTGCAACAAATGCAGTTTTCACGAATAACACTTACAGTATAGGACATGGAGTTATCCAGTTTGAGATCTCTTTGAATAACAATCTGTCCATGATCAGGCGTGACGCGGAAGAACGACCTTGCAACATCGTCGCCGGTGATCTTATACTGCATCTTACCCTGAAGACAGCAGTGCGCATGTGAAAACATGAAACAGTCGTTTTTAAAAAACAAAGAATTTGTATTTATCATAAAATGTCTTGAAAAATGTATCAGATATTTGGAAATGGCAAAAACACGATTCTGCTGATTTTTTTAAAGTATGTGGTAAAAGGGTTAACGCTAGACTATTCAGCTTTTTGCGTATAAAAGAAATAACTCGAAACAAGCCAGCTTTTTCAATGTGGTAAACTGAAGAAACGCGAAACCCCTCAGCATTTTATACGTTGTGAAAGGATAACCCTAAAACCATCAAGCCTCTCCTTTGGCATGGGTAGAAGAAAACAAAATATAATGTGAAGACAATATGGTGATGATAAAATTGCTCTGAGCTGTAAAAGGATTGACACAAAACTATTGCGCTTCAGCATTTAATTTGGGGTGTTCATATATAACGAGGACAATATCATGAGACGCAAATGTGGTGATGATACGATCGCTCTAAGCTGTGAAAGGATGGACACGAAACTACTGAGCTACAGCCTAAAACCTTGATTGTGCAAATGCGAAGAAGACAATTTAAGGTGAAGACTGTATTGTGCTAAGATTGTTCTTGCCTGTAAATCTGTGTCGACCGCGGAGACAGCGATGATGGTAGTATTGACAGGAGACGACTCTGCCACTGTCAAGGTATACTGAGTGTTAGCGAATGCAGGGGGCTTGCTGTCCCGACGGACGTTAATGGTGGCTGTGGCGGTGGCACTTTTCTCAACTTTTCTCTGGTCTCGTGCAATTAATGGAAGCTGGAATGATAACAGATATTTAAACCTCTGACATCGTACATTAATATTCTCCTTATTAATTAATTTTTGTTAATCGTCTCAGCGAGTTACCAATCTCCACATGAGGCATACTTGTACTGAATATGTATTTACCTGTTGATAATGTTATGAAAATAACATTATTCATATACCCACTTTTGATATGTATTTAGCATTAATTTGTTCGGACGTAATATAGGCCAGGGCTTCACGCAGATATGTACTGACAAATTGAGAAAGGAAGACAAATACCGGTGTCGCGTCATATCACTGTTGATACAACCATGGCATCGTGCAGGATTTTAAACTTTTCAAGATGAATTTTCTTCACGCCTTCTGGGAATTCCTCTGGGTGTGCACCACAGGGATATCTAGATGTATAATAACGTATAGCTGCTATCATGTAAGTACAATACCGAGTTGTACTCACTATGTACACTTGACGTCCACTTGTATCGGCGGACATGGAGCGCCGCAGACTAATGGTGCCAGTGTCTACGTCGATTCGAAAAAAGTCTGTGTTTGAGCCTCTGGCAAATTCATACCTTATGATGTCCTGTTTAAATGGATGATAATGAAACGAGACATGATTTAAAGTGTATTTAATAAGTAAGCACAATTTGTATGAAAGTTCTGGATGTAGGAGTGAGTGAGTGAGTGATGTAAAATTTAACGTCACATCGGCAATATTTCAGCCATATCGTGACGAGAACTAGTTTGATATTGAAATGAAATTAGTACATATTATAAAACCTGTCGTCAAAGGACAGCAATACCACAATTACAATTAAAACTAGTGTGGAAAGTTAAGACTAGTATCATTATTTGGACAGAACAATTTTAAATACGGGCTATACATCACCACCAAATGAAGGTAGATCACCATACTAGGGACCATAGGGACTTACAGTACATTTGCTTGTAGGAACATAGAAAAATAATAGAGCTAGGTCTTTCCAAGTATGAATACAGTTCAGTGCATTCTTTGTTACCACTGATTTGAGTGAGTGAGTGAATTCGGCTTTAAGTCGCTTTAACAATATATCAAAAGACCATGACGGAGGACACCAGAACGAGGTTTTACAAACTGTTGATGTCAACACATTTAGATATCAATCAAATCATCATCCTACTCCGTCGTTGTCCACGGCTGTGACATTCAAGATGTCGCTGCCACCAGGGGTGATGTCCGTGATGGTCGCACTGTACGACGACGACAACCAGCCTGGTCCATTGATGTTCCGGATAACGTTTACCTGTACCGTCCCGGTAGTGACCACTGTGGGGGCAGCAGTGTCAAACACTGCTACCAGGATCTGCAGGCAAAGTCAATGAGTAGGGTGTGATTTCATGCATCTTGAATCAGTGCTCCACTTTCATTTTAACTTGTCCGCCGTGATTTGTTCCACGGCATCGTGGAATTAAGATCTTTGGTGAACCAACGAGTGCCGGAGTGGATAGAAGAGCATGGACTATTTAGACCAAGACTATAATTTAATGACCATGAGCAAAACTCTCGATGCGTTTATATGTGCCAAGGGCAACGACATCACTGCAGATGAACACACACATATATAATAAAGACATGGTGTACACAAAACGTTATCGATGTACGCCGTCAAAGACATATTTGGACTCATATATGACATATATGAACATGCATTCATTATCCAAAACCCTCATACAGGACATCAACCCTTGCAGATCCGGGTTAGAATTGGATTTCATCAACCCATGCTTGTCATGGGTGGTCAGGATACCTGGCTAAGTTGACACACGTCATCTTATCGTAATTGCGTTGATGGATGCTCGTGATGTTGACCACTGGTTTGTCTGGTCCAGTTTCAATTATTTACTGACGCTGTCGTATAGCCGCAATATTGCTGAATGCGGCGTTAAACAACATAAACTCAAAAGACTGCTATCAAGATCTCGCGTTGTACGAATCATCTCGTATGTGAAAACCCAATAAGTGTCCATAAATGTCCATAAGTCGAAAAGCGTTAAGTATTACTGCTTGTATATGAATATGGTAGTTCGTTACAGGCGTGACTTTGACATATCCAGAGTTAAATACATAATGTGATACAGATACAAAAAACAAATTTTAAATACAAGATTGTGCAACCGCATTGTCGACCGAGGATAATTTTGCTACTCATTAAAAGCGGTGTCTTTGTCAGCTTGTATGTAACTGTCACTTACCGTGAATCTTGACTCAAAAGAATGTTTCAAGGAGGATTTAAGTTTGATCAAGCCTGTATTTCTTTCCACTTCGAAGAACGTCGGTGCGTTAAGTTGTCCCGTTATCTCGTATGCAAGAGAACCCTGTTGGACAGTATTGTATGGCATCATTGTATTTTAAGTTTGTAGTTTCACAAACAGTCGCGGCACTGGATACTCCGAAAGTCTGCTTTTAACAGAGATTTCAAATGAAATATTCTGGTCAACAACATTCTTTAAGCGTTGTGAGAGAGGTATTTTTGCTATGTACGCAAAATTGATTTGCTTCAAGTATGGATTCATTGAAAAGGATAAGTTCATACAAGCTTCTTTCTGGCAAAATAAACTTCAACATAAACGGTTATTTATATGTAGAGGAATAGAGAATGTACCAGAGGAAGCCACTGTAAGCAACTGATCATTACTAAATGTCTTTAAAGGGTTAAATAATAACGATAACATCTTCTTAAAATTCGTCTCAAGGCAAATGACAAAAACAAATACCGAGGATAAGGATATGTTTACCTTCAAGTCCTTGTCCTGCGCAGTCATCTCGAAAACTGAGTCCCCGGGTGGACTATTTTCCGAAACAGACACTGTGACAGGGCTTCTGATGAATATTGGTGGCGTATCGGACGAAACGGGGACGGACATCAATGCAACACAATACTTGCCGTACTGGTCCGCTGCACGTATTGAGAATGTGTATGACGTCCTGTTATTCGTGAGGGCACGTCTGAGGAACACCGTCCCGGTTGTGGGGTCAAGGAAAAACTGATCACTGATTTCTCTGTCACTGTTGGCAAAGCTATAGGTGATATAATCCTGAAAATGCAGCATATGGTGTAGGTGTACAGGCATAAAGAAGCATCGAGCAATGGATACATGTATGATATTTCCTTTCAAATGGAAATGTTGAAGTCCGCTCCCTGTACACATATCAAGTCTATAACGAATGGCCACCAGAGCAGTCGAGACGTTGAATAATGCACTTTTACAGTCACCTCTATCGTAAACATCGCGTCTAAAAACGTGGAACATTCTGTAATCATTTTTTCAACCAGCGTATTTGACCTATATGATTCATAATCTTACCCCATCAGCATCCGTTGCATTGACGTCAGCGATGACGTCGCCTGGGACGGCATTTTCGGTTACGGTTGTACGAATGGAGGATGGTTGGCAAGCTGGTGTATTGGGGTTGATGTTTACGTTGACCGTCACAGTCGCTGAGGCCTTGTTTTCTGGGTAGCGACTGTCGTAGGCGACCACAATCAACTGCACAATACAAACAATACAGCATACAGACAAGTCGGTATATGATTGTGGTATCAGTGTGAACAGGAACGTTACTCTCACAAAATGTTACAATGTATGAGCGCTGAGACTGAAAATATATTACTTTTTTGCTGAAGTAAAATTAACGGCGTTCGTATCGAGGTATTGTCATCACAAACCATTAATATTTGTGCATTAATCTAATCTTATTGGCATCGTAATTATATATGTTGTTGTCTTTGTACAGTCTCCCTTTGCATTGTATAAACATGTTTCGTCTGTTATCACTGTTTGTAAAGTCTCCCTTTGCATTGTATAAACATGTTTCGTCTGTTATCACTCTTTGTACAGTCTCCCTTTGCATTGTATAGACATGTTTCATCTGTTATCACTCTTTGTAAGTCTCCCTTTGCATTGTATAAACATGTTTCGTCTGTTATCACTCTTTGTAAGTCTCCCTTTGCATTGTATAAACATGTTTCGTCTGTTATCACTCTTTGTACAGTCTCCCTTTGCATTGTATAAACATGTTTCGTCTGTTATCACTCTTTGTAAGTCTCCCTTTGCATTGTATAAACATGTTTCGTCTGTTATCACTCTTTGTACAGTCTCCCTTTGCATTGTATAAACATGTTTCGTCTGTTATCACTCTTTGTAAGTCTCCCTTTGCATTGTATAAACACGTTTCGTCTGTTATCACTCTTTGTAAGTCTCCCTTTGCATTGTATAAACATGTTTCGTCTGTTATCACTCTTTGTAAGTCTCCCTTTGCATTGTATAAACATGTTTCGTCTGTTATCACTCTTTATAAGTCTCCCTTTGCATTGTATAAACATGTTTCGTCTGTTATCACTCTTTGTAAGTCTCCCTTTGCATTGTATAAACATGTTTCGTCTGTTATCACTCTTTGTACAGTCTCCCTTTGCATTGTATAAACATGTTTCGTCTGTTATCACTCTTTGTACAGTCTCCCTTTGCATTGTATAGACATGTTTCATCTGTTATCACTCTTTGTAAGTCTCCCTTTGCATTGTATAAACATGTTTCGTCTGTTATCACTCTTTGTAAGTCTCCCTTTGCATTGTATAAACATGTTTCGTCTGTTATCACTCTTTGTACAGTCTCCCTTTGCATTGTATAAACATGTTTCGTCTGTTATCACTCTTTGTAAGTCTCCCTTTGCATTGTATAAACATGTTTCGTCTGTTATCACTCTTTGTACAGTCTCCCTTTGCATTGTATAAACATGTTTCGTCTGTTATCACTCTTTGTAAGTCTCCCTTTGCATTGTATAAACACGTTTCGTCTGTTATCACTCTTTGTAAGTCTCCCTTTGCATTGTATAAACATGTTTCGTCTGTTATCACTCTTTGTAAGTCTCCCTTTGCATTGTATAAACATGTTTCGTCTGTTATCACTCTTTATAAGTCTCCCTTTGCATTGTATAAACATGTTTCGTCTGTTATCACTCTTTGTACAGTCTCCCTTTGCATTGTATAGACATGTTTCATCTGTTATCACTCTTTGTACAGTCTCCCTTTGCATTGTATAAACATGTTTCATCTGTTATCACTCTTTGTACAGTCTCCCTTTGCATTGTATAAACATGTTTCGTCTGTTATCACTCTTTGTACAGTCTCCCTTTGCATTGTATAAACATGTTTCGTCTGTTATCACTCTTTGTAAGTCTCCCTTTGCATTGTATAAACATGTTTCGTCTGTTATCACTCTTTGTAAGTCTCCCTTTGCATTGTATAAACATGTTTCGTCTGTTATCACTCTTTGTAAGTCTCCCTTTGCATTGTATAGACATATTTCATCTGTTATCACTCTTTGTACTGACTCTGCAGTCACTTGATGAAGGAGTAGGAATTAGCTCTGAAGACAAAAAAACGTGTCATACATTCATGGTGTTCGTATCGCGTTTTTGTTCTCGGGGTCTCGGGGTTCTCGGGGTTGATCAAAGAACTTCGCTATCAACAACAGCCGGCTAGGTGTGGGTTTCATGTCATCCTTTGGACTACCGTTTTGACTTTTTGTCCACAACTAGCCAGGGTATGCAACTCATCTTCCATTTTCTCATGTCTTGTGGCACACGAGTTATAGTCTAGCCATAAATAGCACCTACCCTGTAGGTCTCTGTATCACGTGACAGGTTATCGATCACGGTGATCTCCCCTGTTTGAGTGTTAACAGCAAACTTGTCCTTGAAGTATAGTCCTCCAACATCGTATTTCAGAACTCCCTGAAACAAAAAGAGTTATACAGGGTCTTGTAGCTTAAGGGCCACAAGATGAGTAGGTTCGAATCCCGGTTTGCCCCGATAATGGCTTTAGGTATGCCGACACCATAGATGTGCCCGTAGGCGTCACACAGGCGGAAAACACCTGAAACCTACATCAGCTCGGGTTTCCTCATTGATCAAGCTAATACGTCATGAATGAAGTTCAAGTGAGTGAGTGAGTTTAGTTTTACGCCGCACTCGGCAAATATCCCAGCTATATGGTGGCGGTCTGTAAATAATCGAGTCTGGACAAGGCAATCCAGTGATCAACAACATGAGCATCGATCTGCACAAGTGGGAAGCGATGACATGTGTCAGCGAGCCTGACCATCCGATCCCGTTAATCGCTTCTTACGACAAGCATGGGTTACTGAAGGCCAATATTCTAACTCGGATCTTGAAGGGTGAATGCTGAGCAAAGCTGTGTTAACCCGAGCCGCTTGTTTTTTTTTTTTTTTTTTTTTTTTTTTTTTTTTTTTTTTTTTTGTTAGTTTGTTGTTTAATGCCGGACTGTAAGTGATCAAGTTTGGGCCAGACAGTCCGAGGATCAACACCATGAGCACTGATCTATGCAAATGTGATCCTATGACGTCAGCCACGTCACTGAGCCTTAAACCGAGCTGACTGACTCCCTCACTAAACATGGTTTGTCAACCATGCTCGCTGTCTTTGTTGACACATGATAACGTGTCTCGTTTCCGTAGATTACTGGATTGTGTGGTCCAGATTCCATTAACACAAACCAATCAACCAATACAAAAAATGTGTTACTCTTGAACACTAAATACATTTATTTTACCACCAGGTAAACGTACGTCTAAGTCAGGATCCTGCGCGACCACCCGCCTCACTGTGTCATTCAAAGATGCTGAGAATCGGACGGTTGCCAGGTAGGGGGTTCCAATAAAGAAAGGTGCACTTGTATCCCGAATAACGTTAACAATGAGAGTTCCCATCGGTTCTGGCTCCTCAACACCAACGCTGCGGGCGTGTAGACTCAACTGCAGCACAGACAATGCACAGGTAAACCCATGTGATTTAAATGACTATTGATAGCCATGCTTCAAGAATGTACTGATGACATTGGATGTATAGCGATCCTGTCTCGAAAAGATTCATGTCTAGATAACAGGACAGTACAACGGTGCTAGTCAGTTAGAGGGATATTTATTTATTTATTTATTTATTTATTTATTTATTTATTTATTTATTTATTTATTTATTTATTTATTTATTTATTTATTTATTTATTTATTTATTTTCAGAAATATCATCCAAACTATCAATCATTACCTTCGAGACATGTGCAAGTATAGACTATACACTGTATGCAGACGTACGTTCGAAACGATTTGGGACACTTTTGGCAAATGACTGATAGTCACAGGTGCATGTATTGATACTCGGTAGACAGATATATGCATATTGTTGCCACGCACGTGTGAACAATCGGTTAGCAAGAGTCATGCATATTTTGAATGCAACAAGATATAGGTGCTCGATGGACACAGCTAAATGTTTGATATACACAAGTCAGTCGTTGGTATATAAATATGTGATTGGTTGACGAACAAAGGTAGATGATTCGTATATACAACTGGACGTTTGATATACACACGTGAAATAATGAAATACACAGGTGAATGGTTGATATACATAGGCGAAGTCATGAAATACACACACTGTAACGGTTGAATACACAGGCAACTGGGTTAGTTATGGTGAATGGCAGATATACTCACGTAAAGGGTTGATATACAAAGGTGAATGATACGCATAGCTGAAATATGAAGGTGAATGGCATACAAACCTGAATGGTCGATATACATAGATGTGTACCGTTGAATGATTGATATACCCCGAAAAATGTTTGATAGTGAAAGTGAAAGCAAAAAGGCCAATGATATACACATTTGAATAGTTATTTAGAAAGTTAAATGATTGACATGCACATGAAAAGTTGATATACACAAGTAAATGGTTATTGTGAATACTCTCCAGGCAGGGTTAGAGAAAAGACGCTGACAGTAAGAAAGAAGATGACATTAACCACAGCGTCAAGCTGTCTACCTGGTATCTCATGCTTGTGGCCTCTTTCAGACCTGTCCTTAGAAACACTTCTCCTGTGAGTGGGTGCATGAAGAACAAATCGCTCCCAGGACCAGTGATGTTGTACAGGATCAAATCCTGCAACAGAAACATGTAACCTGACAAACAAAGAAAATGACACCAACACACATCCAAGTTCAACCTATGACGCTAACACACATTCACATTCAACCCGTGGCATTAACACTCATCAAAGTTCACCCCGTGACATCAACACATCGAAGGTCAACCCGTGACAATGTGTACACATGTGCACTCGGGTGAAATCGTTCACAGTCAATTTTATTGTGAGCCATATACTCATAGCTGAATCACTAACCTTTAACTCTGTTGCAGAAATAGACAAATTGCTGTTGCAACTTTACCCAGGAATTCTTTTTGAAACTATGGTCTCATACAGGTACTTCGCATTTCCCAAAATGTGGACATAACAGACAGTACGTCCCATGCCCTTATGGACTTTGATCTAACGCTATTTCATAATTGGAAGAATTAAGGCAATCAAAAGGAGTGAGTGAGTGATTTTAGTTTTACGCCGCACTCAGGAATATTCCAGCTATATGGCGACGGTCTGTAAATAATCAAGTCTGAACCAGACAATCCAGTGAGCATCGATCTGCGCAACTGGGAACCGATGACATGAGTCAACGACGTCAGCAAGCCTGACCACCCGATCCCGTTAGTCGCCTCTTACGACAAGCATAGTTGCCTTTTATGGCATGGGATGCTGAAGGCCTATTCTACCCCGGGTAGACCTTCACGAGTATAATCAAATATATAATTCAAGATAACAGATTCGAGATAATATGATGTCGCCCGATGTTGTTTTGACACCCACCCCGTCACTGTCCACAGCAGTTGTTGTTACAAGGCTGGTGCCCGGTATTGTATCCTCAGGCAAAGAGATTGAATAGCGACTTGGCATGAACACCGGGTAGTTGTTCTCTCGCACGACGGTGACGTTCACAGACGCTGTTGCTGATGACGGGCCATCTGAACTTTTCGCTTCAACCAACAACTGCAAATGCATATGCAAGTTTGACGTATGCGGGTAAGGTACAAGTACAACAAATTCAAGCGAAATCCGATGAGTGACCACATCTCACTATTTAATGAACCCTCTGCAAAATGTGAATATACTGAAAATAATCCTTCACAACATATACACATAAAAGGAGTATATTTTGGATAGTACTTTTGTTATGCATCACCGATTCAGCTTCATGTGTTTGTTGCTAAACGCTGCGGCAAGATTTCCGCTGTATGGCAGTTTTCTGTAAATGATTGAGTCTCGCAAAAGACAATCCGGTGATTTACGCAATGACTATCGAACTACGCAAATAGGATACACAACAGACACGCATCAACCAAGTCAGAGAGCACTACTACTGGTCTCGTTAGTTTCCTCTCAAAACACAATCAGCTGATGAAGATCAGTTCCCACCGAGGTCTTCACGGGTGTCAACTTAAGATGAGAGGAAACCGAAAGCGTATTTTATCGAAAAGATGACACCAGGAAACACCTTGGTTCCAGTAAACCAATAATTATATTCAGTTCCCATATGCCCATATCTACAGTCTTAATAATGCATAAGTCCGTAAAGGCCGAAGATAGAATTGGCCTTCATCAAACCATGCTTGTCGTCAAGGCGACGAAGGGGGTGGGGCTGTCTGACTTGGTTGACACATGTCATCATATCCCATTGGCGTAGATGAATGCTCAGACTGCTGATCACTGCATTTTCTGGTCCTGACTCGATTATCTATAGACCGCAATGTTGCTGTGTGTGGCGTTAAACAACAAACCAATCAACCGACCTAGTTGTGTATTGGCTATAGCATAACTATTTCACGTGCAAAGTATATTTTGACTTTAATGAACGTATACTGATTTAATATACATGTACTTATAATTCGTATAACATAACTACATTCTATTCATCAACGAAATTATTAGACATACACATCCACGTTCGTCCATAAATGCACACTGCTTTCAACAGCCCTCTACGATGACGCCAGTGTTAATACAATGTTCATTTGAATTTTTTAGACACACTCACCAGATAAGACGTTAATTCATCGGGGTCAGAGGTTAATTTTGTTGATACAGATATAGCCCCTGTTGTGTCGTTGACTTCAAAGAAAATCGGCGCACGGCCGGTTCCAATCAGGGAATAGGTTGCCGTTGCCTAAGAAACACAGCATACATGATAAATAAAACAAATCCCAAAACTCAAAACAACACATAATACGGATATATACTTAAATACATTATCAAGAATTAAGCACGAACACTTTTTAGTTAAAAAAGACTCAAGTCAATACAGACCTGATGTAGTTACTGGAGTAGAGACAGTGATATTGTGACTGAATACGGATTACATAACGTTCATAAAATGCCAGTAACCTGAGTAATGCAATGTGAAAACGAAAAAAGATAAAGCTAAACCCCTAAGATTTCTCACGCCGCCATTTCATTACCCCGTCACTGGATTTGTGTGCACCTGATTTTTCAATCTCATCTACATGGTAGGTATACAAGGTGCTTCATTGACATATATGTTAAGTACAGCCCTGCCAGTGTTTTAGTAAGTCTTTTCATCTTGTGAAAAGAGTGTCGTTGTCGGGCTAATCTGATATAGGAACATTTGACAGATCCTGACAGTACTAAGTGACGAAAATGCAAGAACGTTTTTCGCCAAATTCTAAATTCTTACCGTTTGGTCGATCGCCACTTGCGCAAAGGACCTGCCGATATCCTGTTTATCGTTGATGGTCACACTGATTTCGGACCTTGCGTAGGTCAAAGGTTGCGCAGACAGAACAGTGACATTAACCAGTGCAGTATTAGATCGAGGCTTAGGTGCCTTGTCACGTGCTTCTATCTGACACTAGCAATAAAAAAATGTTGGTTGATTAGCCATAATGTGTGTACAAATGCATTAATTTCATCTAGTTGATGAATAGTAGATTTTCTGTTTGTCTCTTACAAGGTGCCAGCGCGTGCGTGAGTGTTTCATTCCTTATGTTATTATCTCACTGGTTTTTTTAACCTATTTTTAATGTTATGATGTATATATAAAACAACAAGCATAAAGCACATGTCTCTGTTGTACACTGGCGTAAAGTGCAGCCTACCTTGTTTAATATATCTACCTGTGACATGTGCAATGGGAACCGTTACCATTTAATCACGTCGTATCAAGTAATCAACGACGTATAGTTTCAACATTCATAGTGCGATGATAATATACTGTTCTAAAAGCATTACATTACACTCACACTGAACGCTGATGTGCCGGAGAGATCTTTCAACAGATAAACCTCCCCAGTCTCTCTGTCGATGCCACAGAAGGGATTGTTAGAGCTATCGGATTCTTGGAGCAAGTATTCTACATCACCGTTTCCCGATACCTGTTTTAGAAAATAACACTGCTTGGGAAGGACATTTGAATTAGAACACACGGGGACACTCCCCTGTTTTGTACAGAACCTAACTATAGCACATGCATACTCGTCTCTGTATGTGGAAGAAGACCCCATGTTATCGCACATATCTCTACCTACCAGAACGTGAAGCCGGATCGTAACGTACCGTGTCCTGGTCGACAGCGTTGACGATGGTGAGCACGCTGCCGCGTGACGTCGATGCTGGGATAGTTATGTCGTATGATGATCGAGTGAATACTGGGTCGTAGTGGTTGTTGATGACGTTGATGTTTAGAATGGTGATGTTTTCACGCGGAGGTGTTCCATCGTCACGCGCAAGAACTCTTGCCTGGTAAGGAACGAATAACAATAATTATTTCATTACACGTGTCGTGATATTGTATGGGGATATAACAGTGAGTGGGTCTTACGTCGCTTTTAGCAATATTCCAGTGATATCACGGCGGGAGACACCAGAAATGAATTTTACACACTGATATGGGGCGTCGAAACCGGGTCCTCGGCCTGATGTGATAACGCTTTTACCACTAACCTACCCCGCCGCCCTGGTATAATAACAAAGTAAAGTTGTAGTAGTACTAGGAGAATGAGGAGGAGCCGTTGTTGCAGCAGCAGCAGTAGTAGCTGTCGTCATCACGGTGCAGTAGATATAGAGAAGAAAGATCAGTAAGATTAGTAAGATCAGTAAGATCAGTAAGATTAGTAAGATCAGGCGATGCAGTCCTTTCAGTTATTTTCTTGAGTGAGTGAGTGAGTGAGTGAGTGAGTATGTGAGTGAGCAAGCATCGTCTTGCGTCGTCGTAATATCCAAGCCATATCTCTATAGGGAACAACGTGCTTTACGGTGCATCTAACTATCTGTCACAATATGTTATGACAATGTTTTCAGCTAGCGTCAGAAATGAGCACATACGAGAGCGTAGCTGCCGTTATGGTAAAAACCCGGGCTTACACATGATTGTTGCTAAAAGGCAATCCCCCAGTACAGTCGGAATATAACGCTTTGCGGCCCAGCTGGGTAACAATTGGCTTGCTACGCGCCTGACATATTTAATTAAACATCATCGTATTTTAAATACAGTGTATGAACAAGAGAGACAAAAATGGAAATATTACAATACTTGTGGTAGTATTAGTAGCAGCAGTTGTGCTGCTCAGTACTCACAAATAGAGGAGTGTTCCTGTTGTCCGTCAGGTCACCGATGGTGATGAGGTCTCCGGTGGCAGGATCTATCTTGAAGTAGGTCAAAGTCTCTGTGTCCCCCCTCAGCTCGTAGCTGACATTACCAAACGCGTACTAAAATTGAAAATAACGCCTTTAATATATTGTCACAAAATGACACAACGATCAAGCGACATCTTCAAACACTGGTCACTCGAAAGATATGGACGCAACCAAACAATATTTATAAGCTGCTGTTAGTGTCCTGAACCTTATCGTTGGTACTCACTTCATCGTCGTCCACTGCGGTAACTGTGTACACGATGTCTCCTAGGCTGACATTTCCTCTGACCGAGAAGGAGTCTGTGCTGTTGATGAACTGTGGGGTATACCTGTTCCTGATGACCGTGATGTTGACAGTCTCTTCTGTTGCTTCAAGTGGTGGATTCCCTCTGTCCATCGCCCGTAATTGTATCTGTGTGGAGAGACACATTAATATCAACGTCTTGGTGTTAACCTCTGTTTGTATGTAACATAATACACGCATCTGTCGTTACAGTTTGGTGAGTAACTATGATTTTATATTATTCCTGCAATATAGTAAAGTCGGATATTCCAGCGTCAGTGGTTAATTCTGTTCTCTCGTCAAGCTGACGGCCACTGTTCACTTTCCACTTAAACTGTTAAATATGGGAATGGTTCGTTTATATTGATACCTGTTAGTACTTGACGCGAATTGATCGGTTTTTTTTAGAAAATAATGTTTATATCAGTTTTAATTCTTGACTTCCGTGTTTTCACTTAAGCCGTTAAGGGGGTTACACACAAACTATTAAATTGTGAAGAAATTGCTAAAATTTGTATTATTTTGTGGAAAAGTGTGTCCCTTATTCAAGTAATTAAAAGTCATGGAATTGTCTGACATGCAGCGTTCCTTGTGACACCGTCAATAAAAGTTCTCTCGAAAGTAAACTGTTTACTTATGTTATTCAATATGATTTTTATGAAGATATTTCAGTATTGACAAGAAATAAAGCAAGAAGAGGGTATCAGCATTATCTCCAGTTGAAACAACATACCTAAATTAAATTTGATAAGGGGAGATAACTCTTGTCCAGGTTTACCCCAGGACAAACTATTGCATGATTAGAAGCAGGATAAAGGGAAACAACTTCGAAACGTAAATATGCGCTCCTACTGTCACATCCCGTCGCGTACGGTATGCGCACAAACCACTTTATCCAACATCATTAAGTAGTGTGGAAATGACTATGTGACAATATTACTGATATACGTCTCTCAAAATGCTCACAAACATATAAGTGAGAAGCATATTTTCAATAGCATAGTAAAAAATATGTGTGCTAACAGCGGAGCCATTTATCAATTCAGTACTGAGCGTGTGGCGATTCAAGCCATCCGCGCCACAGTGAAGATGTGGGTAGGAATAGGCCTTCAGTAACTCCTGATTGTAAGAGGCGACTAAAGGGATCGGATGGTCAGGCTCGTTGACTGGGTTGACACGTGTATCGTATTCCATTTCCGTAGATCGATGCTCATGCTGTTGATCAACGGATTGTCTGGTTCTGACTTAATTATTTACAGACCACTGCCATACAGTTGGAATCATGCTGCGTATGACTTAAAACAACACGCAGCGAATTTAGGAGGGCGAAATGGGATGACTGTGTGTCGTTCATCCCCACTTTTTTGTCAAAAATGTTCTATCTAAAGCTCTACAAGCATAAAGGCTACTTGAGGAAGTGGGTTCGCTACTTACCACATAGTCTGTCTGATTGCATTCATCATCCAGGAGGGAATGTTTAATGGTCAGATGCCCTGTATGAGGGTTCATAGCAAAACAGTTCATCACCTCTGCACTGCCAGCAATCGAGTACGTCACAACGTTGTCTGGAGCCTGTCAATAATAGCCCAAACCATCAGTTCATATTACTATATTATACTTGCCCTGCATTGTCATGGCAATTAAGACTTAGTAATAGGATTAAATCGCATTGTTTTCTTTATCTTTTTTGAGTAGTATACAACGCAAGGCGCCATTCTATCCTTTGTCCTTCACGCAATATAGAAAACTGAAAACACTCCCTGACAATAAGCAATGCTAGTGAATACATAGAATCTCCTACCATAGCGTCTCTGTCCACAGCGCTTGCCGTCAGCAGGGGCTGGCCAATGATCCATGTTTCCGGGATAGTTTCGGATGAAGGGGGCAGAAATACGGGACGGAATAAATTGGTTATGACATAGATGGTCGCAGTTGTTGCGGTGCACATTTGGTCCAGATCGCATGCTTCTAATAAGAGCTGTAAAGAAAGAGAAACGAACCCAGTCTAGATTGTTCCACGTCAGAACTGGCAAATCAAAACACTGATTACACAACAGTCGTGTTTCCTGTTGACTGGGTTCCGTCCTATTGTGCAGCTTAGTGAATAACCAGTCTAGACGTTTTAAACTCATTCATTTAACTGGATACATACATGTTAATCAGTATGATACGATAATCTAGGCACTTGTATATTACAATACTACCCTCCTTCTAATCCTTGAAACACATCGTACAGCGTGCTCTGACGAACAGCAAGCTCTGACAAACAGAAACCTGGAAATCGTGGAAATCTCAAAACGAGGCACTGCTGCAAGGAAAGCTTGGAGGTCTGGTGCGGAATTGATATTATATCAATATCATTGTGTGATACAGAACTACACTGAATAAGCACAAAACAACACATAACAGGTGTAACCAATGAACCAAATGCATTGTGAATCTTTTACGACCTCATCAAACAGGGACAGCCTGATTCGTTTTAGTTAAGGTCATGCTGCCTACACCTCGCAATAAAAAAAAAGGAAATACGATGTTATTACAGTTCAAAATTAAAGTTCATTTGGAAAAACCATTTGTTATGAAACAAGAAATTGGAATTCAGTATAACTACAGTTGTAGGTGATGTCTAATTTGCCTTTCACGGAAGAAAATTGGAAGCCGATGAAAAGTAGGTCATTGTCTGAATAGGTGAATAAGACTCATGTTTCGGTGTAGGTTGACTGGGACTTGAAATTGGAGAATAGATTATATAGGAGTTACTTACACTGTTGCTACACAGATATCAAACACGATACTAAACTAAACCATTGATCCTTAATCAATTGAACCTGTGTTCAACTGAAAGGAACTATAGTGAACATTTTTTGTGTGTGAAAATAGATTTTTTCGCTTCAATCATGTTCAATGATCATGGAACTAAAAAAGACACCCAGACAACAACAAAAACAACCCAAAGCAAACAGTAAACCCATAAAACTGAAATCCAAACAACCCGATTATTACCAACAATATGGTTATCAAGTTTCTAATTTTGTTGAGTATTTTACTTGATGGGAAACATATTGTTGTATACATTATTTACAGTGTTCCCAGAAATTATTGAGAAAATCTTTGTTTTTTTTCTAATGATGCTAAGATTGGAAAAAGGGCTTTCACTATGCTCTAAGCATACTAAATAAGGGAGACAACTCTTGAAGGCTTAGAAGGCAGCTCATTACGTCAAGAGTTATCTCCCTTGTCTGAGCAGACGGCTTCCTGTGTTGACATGGCAGAATTTACAGCAAGAGAGAAAAGAAAGCTCATTCTAGATGATTTTGAAAGGGGTGATGCTGATGCTAAAGTGTTAGCTTGTAGACATGGTATTCCTCTGTCTACAGTATACAGAACTTTGAAGAATATTCCAACAGGAACCGGGATAGAGCACAAAGCAGGGGCAGGTCGGCCTAGGAAATTCAGTGTTGTGGATCGCCGAAGACTTGGGCAGATTGTGAGTAGGGGCAAATTGAAAAGTGTTGAGAACATCAGAAATGAAATGATTAGCAGAGGAAGTCCTCAGGTATGCAATGAAACAGTTAGGCAGGAATTACAGAGACTTAATTGGGTGAAAAAACGTGGAAACGTTTAAACTGGTGTCGGGCTCATGAAAATCAAGATTGGGATAATGTTTTCTTTTCGGGTGAAAGTTCTGTTTGGCTTTTCCCTAATTGTGTGAAAATTTGGACCAAAGATACTGTCAAACCTATCTACCAGCGACCAAAACATAGAACGAAGTTTCACATGTGGGGTGGCATATCGGCTCGCGGAGTGACGCCATTGTGTGTTTTCAAGGGAAACTTGACAAAAGAAAGATACGTTGACATTCTAAATGGTCACCTTCTTCCGACAGCACAAACATTGTATGAAGATGATTGGATTTTCCAGCATGATAATGACCCAAAACACACTGCGCGCTACACAAAACAGTGGTTGTCGGGCGAAAATGTTTAAGTTTTAGACTGGCCCAGTTACAGCCCAGACCTAAACCCAATTGAGAATGTGTGGGGAGTCATGAAGGACAGAATAAACCAAAAGGGACTGAGAAATATTGAATATATGAAGGCCGAGGTGGTCCAATATTGGGATACCCTGTCACACGATTACCTACAAACTTTGATGGGTAGTGTGCCTAGGCGTATTCAGGCATGCATTGCTGAGCGGGGAGGTCTAACAAAGTACTAAAACAAGACTGAGACTGTAAAAGGGTGATGTTTTAACATGTTTATGTAAGTAAAACGCCAGAAGTTAATAAACGTAATGAGTTACATGACACAACATGATTCTCAATAATTTCTGGGAATACTATACATTTGCTCTGATTAAGCTGATAATACCAAAGCCTGCTCATATCACTCAAGGAGCACAATTTTGTTGATATATATAAGCAGTATTCTACCAAAGCGGCACGAATGCCTTCGGAACTATCTGTTGAAAAACGTACCAGGAACAACCGTTTCTGTGAACCAACCAGCGATTGTTTGATTGTCACATTACCAGTGACGTTGTCGATTGTGAGGAAGTTTCTCGTCTCGTCTTTATTGAGCAGCTTGTATCTGACCTGGCCGAACGGGGAACTCTGTGGAGGAAAAATATACACCGGCACACAGTTATTGAAAGAATAACGCCCATTTTCATTTTGCACTTAGTCCGGATCTGGACGATTTCAAGTTGAATGTCGTGTTTATGTCACCTATGTGTGTGCGGTGTACTAGTCGGTGCAATCTTTGTGCGTTAGTCGTAACAATCCCTGCGCTGGTACTAGGCGGGGCTATCCTTGTGTTTGCACAAGTCGGAACAATCTCTGTGCTTGTACTAGGCGGGGCTTTCCTTGTGGTTGCACTAGTCGGAACAATCTCTGTGCTTGTTCGAGTTAGGACTACCCCTGTTCTTGTACTAGTCAAGGCTATCCTGTGTTTCCACTAATGAAACTATTCGTGTGCTGGCAGTAGTCGGAACTATCCCAGTGCTTGCACAAGTCGGAACTATGTAATAGTCAGGACTATCCTGTGCTTGTGCTAGTTAGGACTATCCCTGCGCTTGCACTAGTCGGGGCTATCCCTGTGTTTGCACTAGTGACACTTTTCATGCGCTTGCATTAGTACGACTATCCCTATGTTTGCACTAGTCGGAACTATCCCAGTGTTTATACTGTTGAAACTATTCCTGTGTTTGTACTAATGCCAGACATTGAAGTACATTGTATAATCTTTTAGCGTCTTATAGCTATTTATGACGCGGAAAAGACTCAACCGGGACTCTCCTCATCTTCTATCACACAAAGTCAGTCGTAACTTTGGGAAAATTCTAGTATGTCGCTATTACTAGAATTATCTAAAAGCATAAGAGAAGGGGACATTCGATTGTGATGTATTCAATGCGAGGATCGTAGTTCAACTTGTATATTGAAGCACAGGGTTTCAGTGTTATGGCGATACATACATTGACATAAACGTATGGTGTGCGCTTTGTGTTTCCTGATCTGAGCAATATGTCAGTAGAACTGCGATACGCGATTGTAAGATGTAATGATTTTCAAAATGAAGCATATTGTATTGGTAAAAGACACCCACATGGTTCCAAATAACACCAGATCCAGCCATCCCAGTCTAGCATCAGCGGATCCTGGTATGGAAAAAGGGCACAACACATCAACACGTAATATACACACATGCATGACACACAGTAAGTCAATTAAACTCACTGACGGATCCTCATCAATGGCCACAACTTGCAGTACATGTGAGTTGGTTGGTTGGGTGGACATCACAGTCTGATTCATGCTGTCACTAACGAAGGAGGGGGCATAGTTGTTGTAGGTGACGCTGATGATGATGTTAGCAGGTGTTGGTGAACATAACCGAGTTGTACCACCGTCACACGCATTGATGCTTCCCTGGTATACTGCTTGTTTAACAGGATTATGTCTCAGGTCCTTCTTGACGAGCACCTTCCCCGTCCGGTCGATGGTGAAAAAGTTGTTAAAGTCGTTAGAGCCAACGACGTTAAAAGTGACGACGTTGTTGGGGGCCTATGAAATATAACATACATATGGTGCACTATACTTACATTGGTTAGCAATTATATAGATAGTGAAATCACTGCTACAAGCATATATCCTGAGTATGTGTTCATGAATCTAATAGTAAATCCTCGATATCTGCAGGGTGTACCGTTTGATGCACCTGATAATTATGGTGCCTGATAATTATGTTAACTGCATTTGCTGGCTCCGCATTCTCACATTAGCCAGCCAGCTATTCCGCCGTTACAACCGAGTTTGCCAGTGTCAATAGACAGCGGTCGCGGCTTCAATGGTTTGTTCGCAGTGCGATTTGGGGGAAATCATGCAGGCAAAATGACATGCCCGAAACGTCAAAAAAGTATGCGCAAGAAGTCCTTTCACCTCTCTCATAAAACCTCTGCATCGTTTGTGTTGCCACGTTTAATCGGTTAGATAATTTAAGAAGCGAAAGTTGCAGTTGGTACGCTCAGCTTCCCAGCATAGACAGCAAAGGGAGGTAATAGAATTATCGGGCCGACCTGCATCCAGGGTATAGTGGAGATGAATTTATCTTGGAGATATCAAGGAAGCTGATAGTTATGATAACAAATGTTCTCGAATAGGTCAGCGTATCAAATTACACCCTGTCACAAGCTTTAACATGTGTGAATATCACACCAGAGGACACCAGAAATGGATGTGACACGTTGTACCATTTTGAGAATCTTTGAGCTACCCTACCGCCTCAGTTTTCACCAGAAGAAACATGGTAACGTATTCTACTACTAACTTAAAGATTTGAGTCATTTTGACACCGATGCATCACACCTGGAAACTTTCTCCAAGTGTCAATCACAAAACGTTTTGAAAGCTTTACTGAGTTACATAACCCTGACCTCTACGTCAATATTGTAAGGGCTACATGTAAGTAAAAGAAACACAAAGGGTGGAAGTTCATCACCATCTAAACAGAATTTACATTTGCTTCATCGAGTTCATGAGTGAGTCAGCGAACAAATGTTTGTCCTGTTGTATTTCAGCTCCAGCTCACCGATTAATATTGGTCACACTGGAGACCAGATGCCGACTGCATCAACAGCGTTTAGAGACGTCAGTGTACATGCCACACAATTAAATAACACATGCGTCCATCCATGAAAACATGGGTACCACAAACCATTGCCATTGTTGTGAGATGAAATCAATTCTACCATTAACAATTGCCATTGTTGTGTGATGAAATCAATTGTACCATAAACCATCGCCATTGTTGTGAGATGAAATCAATTGTACCATACACAGTTGCCATTGTTGTGTGATGAAATCAATTGTGACATAACCCATTGCCATTGTTGTGGGATAAAATCAATTGTACCATTAACAATTGACATTGTGTGATGAAATCAATTGTACCACAAACCATTGCCATTGTTGTGAGATGAAATCAATTCTACCATTAACAATTGCCATTGTTGTGTGATGAAATCAATTGTACCATAAACCATCGCCATTGTTGTGAGATGAAATCAATTGTACCATACACAGTTGCCATTGTTGTGTGATGAAATCAATTGTGACATAAACCATTGCCATTGTTGCGTGATGAAATCAATAGTACCATAAACCATTGCCATCGTTGTGTAATGAAATCAGTAGAACCATAAAACATTGCCATTGTTGAGTGGTGAACCTAGTTCTGAATTATTGAATGATTTAAGTGAAATCTTCAAGGTTCATTGTATTTTGACAACCCCGATTCCTGACAACTTACCAAGACATCATCATCTACTGCAACGACAGTGGCGATGGGCGTGTTAAGCGTCTGGGTGGACAAAATGGCCACAGAGTAGGTGCTTTGGGCGAAAACGGGTGCGTTTAAGTTCCACTGTACCGAAATTTCAACCTCCGCTGTTGCTGAGAGGGCCGGCGTTCCTCCATCCTTTGCCACAACGAAGAACTGACAAAAGAATATGACAGTGATTCCACAAGAAATGAAGTGTCTCAGGGCAGGAGTTTGTTGTAGTAAAGTATAATGAGAGCCCCAAAATACCAGTGGTCAACAATGTAAGCCCTGATTGTCGGACTTTGAACCTTCGAAACTTCACATCCTTATACATATAAGGGATACTAAGCTGAAATATGTTTTCAAGAATTTTCTGATAAATGAATTCTACTTTCAGGGCAGTACAATACGGACATGCTTGTTACATGTTGTATTTCTCAGAAATAAAATATTCTAGATTTTAATTTATTCCTGACATTTTCACAATGCGTATGGAACCCTCTGTGGTTTGTAAATACTTCTCACCGTGTATCTCTGAAGCCTGTCTGTCTGTAGAGGTGACTGAACCGCAACCACACCAGAGTTTGGGTTGATGAGGAATTGGGTGCTGTCCCGACCAAACATAGAGTATGTCACTGTATTAAACGGCGCCTGAAGTACAATGACACCAAAAGTGTGTTGACAGACTTGTGAAATGTCACAACAATGAAACAGAAATGCTTTGAAGCGTCATGTTCGCTTGATCCACAAATGTTTCTAGACATCAAAATATACCTTTTTGTCAGTTTCATTATTATCTATTGATAACATGAACATCTTCACTCTGATTCTTCTCCATGGATTCTTGACTGCAGCGTTATCACTCTCATATCTCCACCGTTGTCTTACGTCAAAATCGCTCTTTGGATTCTAATTCACCATCCTGCTTTACGATGGATTTTATTTTCACACGTCTACGTTACAACTCTTTGACAATTCTGTCCCCATCCTTTGGTATCTACGTCATCACTCTTTGACGTATGCGTCATCAGTCTCTCAGGTGCATCCTCCGTCGGTGACATCACTCCCATCCATCAATTCTCAATATCTAGTTTTAACTCGATCTTTTTACATGGTGGGATGCTCAGGCTAATCCAGGTTCCATTCAGGACCCAGATAAGAATTGTATTTTTTGAAACTCGTGTTTATTAAACCAATGCCTGATTAATTACAGACACAGCACAGTAATGTATCTTGTATAAGCTAGTGCTGCGTCAAGTAACAATAAACCTACTATCGTGCTCTATGTTGCTCTTGCAACTAAACCGTAAAGCACTTACAACTCGTCATAATGCTCTTGCAACTAAGCCATACATGTATTCCAACTAAGCCATTATTCCCTTATAACTAAGCCATAATGCTCTTACAAATACGTCATTATGCTCTTTCAACTAAGCCATAGTACTCTTACAATTAAGCCATTGTACTCTTGCGACTAAATAAGTATGCCATTACAACCACGTTCTCGAGCTCTGATCACTTACCAGAACGTCTTTGTCGGTGGCTGTCACATTAAGCACAACTGTGCCAGGCACAACTAGACCCTGAATGGTGCGATCGTAAGAGGTGCTGGTGAAGGCTGGTGCATATTTGTTCCGTCTGACCGTGATGAATACATCAGCTGTACTGGACCTAGGGACCGTGCCGCCATCAAGAGCCTGTACCCGAATCTGGTGACGCAAGGTCAAGGACAATTCACAACTGGTACATGCCACAAAATACATAGACAGGAAGGCGTAAGATCTCTGGCCAACACAACATCAA
Source organism: Haliotis asinina (assembly GCF_037392515.1). Classification (NCBI taxonomy): domain Eukaryota; kingdom Metazoa; phylum Mollusca; class Gastropoda; order Lepetellida; family Haliotidae; genus Haliotis; species Haliotis asinina. The sequence continues at coordinate 59,275,080 of NC_090284.1, forward strand.
TACGAGAATCCTTGAAGACAAAATACGGTAAGTGGCACTATTCCTACCAGACAAAGTCGATTATTAAGCTTGCATGTCACGTGAGGCAGAGTTGCGCCCCTTACTAGTGCATGGATACCCTGAGGGAATACCCAATCCATCAAGATCATTACCCTTGAGAGAGGTATCACCAGCTTTCATTTTGGAGATAAACCTAGTGTGTTTGAAAATCAGAGACATGCTGAACTGAATTGATGGCAACTAAATTTCAATCGGAACCGAACGCGTAGCACACAGTAGTTAAACGTTTGTCATTGCCACACAGAACTTGACGCATCAGTACCTACCAAGAAGGAATCGTCATTGCAGTAAGCGTCCAGCAGAGATCTTTTAATTGATATCACCCCTGATATGTCATCAACAGAAAAGCACTCAGTCTGCTGGAAGAGCGATTGATATCTGACGAGGTTGTTGGGTGGCTGTTGGACAAAGTGGTGAAATCGTCAGAATGGGGGTAACAAATACCAGACATAAACATATGTACACAGAATATTATATCATCATCAGAGCTATCCTGGACAATTATTAACGCTTCTCGGTGGCGGTTTCTTGTGTCATCCATGATTATTTTAGGATTTAGGAAAAGAAACAGAAATACATGAAATCGGTGTTCTAAAGAACTGAAATGCATGAAAGTCAGTGTTCTACAGAAACGAAAATGCCAAATGTAATGATGATAACAATTTGAACAGTAAATATACCCCATTATTCATGGCAGCGAGGGGTGGTGGGTAGCCTAGTGGTTAAAGCGGTCGCTCTTCACGCCGAAGACCCGCGTTCGATTCTCCACATAGGTACAATATGTGAAGCCCATTTTGTGGTGTCTATAGCCGTGATGTTGCTGGAATATTGCTAAAAGCGGCGTAAAACTAAACTTTCTGACTCACTCCAGACAGCGAACATCATGAAATTACTACGATACATAGCCAATCGGATTTAAGAAATCTACACGTACATTTGTAAATTTAGTTGTTACACACTACGTGTAACATCTTTGAGTGGCATTCCGGAAGATTGAAAGTAGAAACAGGAATTTCTATCGAAAGGCAGCACTCACGAACTAAAAGCAGTTATTATCCATAACGTTGATCCATATTTCTTTGCGTTTAACCTATCACTTCCAAAACGTTATACCCGAAGAACTTGATCTTTGTATAAACAACCATATATGATTATATGATTGTACATATTTTATGAAACTGACTGATAATTAGGACAATACGGACATTGCTAGAAGATATCAATACTTATAGACATTAGATATTATTTACTTTCGTAATTGTACAGACTGATGAACAATTAAACACGTATGTAAACATTGTTGGTACAGTATTCAGTATCCCGTACGACACTAAACATACCGTTAGATCGCCGTCTGTCGCGATCAATGTCACTAAGGGAATGCCATATCCAACTGTCTCAGAGACGCTGACCGAATATTGTTTTGGTGTAAACACTGGGGCGTAGAAGTTGGTCAGCACAGTTACCCCGGCAACCGTTCTGTTGCAACGCTCGCCGAGATCGCAAACCTCGACCCAAAGCTGTAAAATGAGATGCCAGATCATTTACCTTTCTGTGTACAAAATGCAAGAAAGGTTGCTTTTGAATGTTGTGCTTAGCAGTTTCACCAGTGGCACATAACAGAGTTTCCAGCGTCTCCCAGTTATATATGTTGGGGAACACATACATAGACAAACATATCTCCACTTATACGATGAGGACTCACATGGATATATGTGTCAAGGGTCATATATAATCAGCAATTTCTCCACTTACGTGACGAGGATTCTCAAGGATATATGTGTCAGGGAACATATGAAATCAGCAATATCTCCACTCACGTGACGATGATTCACAGGCGTATATGTATCAGGAAACATATATAATCACCAATATCTCCACATATGACGAGGATTCTCAAGGATATATGTGTCAGGGAACATATGTAATCACCAATATCTCCACATATGACGAGGATCCACAGGGGTATATCTATCAGGAAACATATATAATCACCAATATCTCCACATATGACGAGGATTCTCAAGGATATATGTGTCAGGGAACATATATAATCACCAATATCTCCACTTATATGGCGAGGATTCACAGGGGTATATGTATCAGGAAACATATATAATCACCAATATCTCCACATATGACGAGGATTCTCAAGGATATATGTGTCAGGGAACATATATAATCACCAATATCTCCACTCATGACGAGGATTCTCAAGGATATATGTGTCAGGGAACATATATAATCACCAATATCTCCACTTATATGGCGAGGATCCACAGGGGTATATGTATCAGGAAACATATATAATCACTAATATCTCCACTTATATGACGGGGATTCTCAAGGATATATGTGTCAGGGAACATATATAATCACCAATATCTCCACATATGACGAGGATTCTCAAGGATATATGTGTCAGGGAACATATATAATCACCAATATCTCCACTTATATGGCGAGGATTCACAGGGGTATATGTATCAGGAAACATATATAATCACCAATATCTCCACATATGACGAGGATTCTCAAGGATATATGTGTCAGGGAATATATATAATCACCAATATCTCCACTTATATGGCGAGGATCCACATGTATCAGGAAACATATATAATCACCAATATCTCCACATATGATGAGGATTCTCAAGGATATATGTGTCAGGGAACATATATAATCACCAATATCTCCACTTATATGGCGAGGATCCACAGGGGTATATGTATCAGGAAACATATATAATCACCAATATCTCCACATATGACGAGGATTCTCAAGGATATATGTGTCAGGGAACGTATATAATCACCAATATCTCCACTTATGACGAGGATTCTCAAGGATATATGTGTCAGGGAACGTATATAATCACCAATATCTCCACTTATGACGAGGATTCTCAAGGATATATGTGTCAGGGAACATATATAATCACCAATATCTCCACTTATATGGCGAGGATCCACAGGGGTATATGTATCAGGAAACATATATAATCACTAATATCTCCACTTATATGACGAGGATTCTCAAGGATATATGTGTCAGGGAACATATATAATCACCAATATCTCCACTTATGACGAGGATTCTCAAGGATATATGTGTCAGGGAACATATATAATCACCAATATCTCCACTTATATGGCGAGGGTCCACAGGGGTATATGTATCAGGAAACATATATAATCACCAATATCTCCACATATGACGAGGATTCTCAAGGATATATGTGTCAAGGAACGTATATAATCACCAATATCTCCACTTATATGGCGAGGATTCACAGGGGTATATGTATCAGGAAACATATATAATCACCAATATCTCCACTTATGACGAGGATTCTCAAGGATATATGTGTCAGGGAACATATATAATCACCAATATCTCCACTTATATGGCGAGGATCCACAGGGGTATATGTATCAGGAAACATATATAATCACCAATATCTCCACATATGACGACGATTCTCAAGGATATATGTGTCAAGGAACGTATATAATCACCAATCCTCCACTTATATGGCGAGGATTCACAGGGGTATATGTATCAGGAAACATATATAATCACCAATATCTCCACTTATGACGAGGATTCTCAAGGATATATGTGTCAGGGAACATATATAATCACCAATATCTCCACTTATATGGCGAGGATCCACAGGGGTATATGTATCAGGAAACATATATAATCACTAATATCTCCACTTATATGACGAGGATTCTCAAGGATATATGTGTCAAGGAACGTATATAATCACCAATATCTCCACTTATATGGCGAGGATTCACAGGGGTATATGTATCAGGAAACATATATAATCACCAATATCTCCACATATGACGAGGATTCTCAAGGATATATGTGTCAAGGAACGTATATAATCACCAATATCTCCACTTATATGGCGAGGATTCACAGGGGTATATGTATCAGGAAACATATATAATCACCAATATCTCCACTTATGACGAGGATTCTCAAGGATATATGTGTCAGGGAACATATATAATCACCAATATCTCCACTTATATGGCGAGGATCCACAGGGGTATATGTATCAGGAAACATATATAATCACTAATATCTCCACTTATATGACGAGGATTCTCAAGGATATATGTGTCAAGGAACGTATATAATCACCAATATCTCCACTTATATGGCGAGGATTCACAGGGGTATATGTATCAGGAAACATATATAATCACCAATATCTCCACATATGACGAGGATTCTCAAGGATATATGTGTCAGGGAACATATATAATCACCAATATCTCCACTTATATGGCGAGGATCCACAGGGGTATATGTATCAGGAAACATATATAATCACCAATATCTCCACTTATATGGCGAGGATCCACAGGGGTATATCTATCAGGAAACATATATAATCACCAATATCTCCACATATGACGAGGATTCTCAAGGATATATGTGTCAGGGAACATATATAATCACCAATATCTCCACTTATGACGAGGATTCTCAAGGATATATGTGTCAGGGAACATATATAATCACCAATATCTCCACTTATGACGAGGATTCTCAAGGATATATGTGTCAGGGAACATATATAATCACCAATATCTCCACTTATATGGCGAGGATCCACAGGGGTATATGTATCAGGAAACATATATAATCACCAATATCTCCACATATGACGAGGATTCTCAAGGATATATGTGTCAAGGAACGTATATAATCACCAATATCTCCACTTATATGGCGAGGATTCACAGGGGTATATGTATCAGGAAACATATATAATCACCAATATCTCCACATATGACGAGGATTCTCAAGGATATATGTGTCAGGGAACATATAAAATCACCAATATCTCCACTTATATGGCGAGGATCCACAGGGGTATATGTATCAGGAAACATATACAATCACTAATATCTCCACATATGACGAGGATTCTCAAGGATATATGTGTCGAGGAACGTATATAATCACCAATATCTCCACTTATATGGCGAGGATTCACAGGGGTATATGTATCAGGAAACATATATAATCACCAATATCTCCACTTATGACGAGGATTCTCAAGGATATATGTGTCAGGGAACATATATAATCACCAATATCTCCACTTATATGACGAGGATCCACAGGGGTATATGTATCAGGAAACATATATAATCACCAATATCTCCACATATGACGAGGATTCTCAAGGATATATGTGTCAAGGAACGTATATAATCACCAATATCTCCACTTATATGGCGAGGATTCACAGGGGTATATGTATCAGGAAACATATATAATCACCAATATCTCCACTTATGACGAGGATTCTCAAGGATATATGTGTCAGGGAACATATATAATCACCAATATCTCCACTTATATGGCGAGGATCCACAGGGGTATATGTATCAGGAAACATATATAATCACCAATATCTCCACTTATGACGAGGATTCTCAAGGATATATGTGTCAGGGAACATATATAATCACCAATATCTCCACTTATATGGCGAGGATCCACAGGGGTATATGTATCAGGAAACATATATAATCACCAATATCTCCACATATGACGAGGATTCTCAAGGATATATGTGTCAAGGAACGTATATAATCACCAATATCTCCACTTATATGGCGAGGATTCACAGGGGTATATGTATCAGGAAACATATATAATCACCAATATCTCCACTTATGACGAGGATTCTCAAGGATATATGTGTCAGGGAACATATATAATCACCAATATCTCCACTTATATGGCGAGGATCCACAGGGGTATATCTATCAGGAAACATATATAATCACCAATATCTCCAATTATATGGCGAGGATCCACAGGGGTATATCTATCAGGAAACATATATAATCACCAATATCTCCACTTATGACGAGGATTCTCAAGGATATATGTGTCAGGGAACATATATAATCACCAATATCTCCACTTATATGGCGAGGATCCACAGGGGTATATGTATCAGGGAACATATATAATCACTAATATCTCCACTTATATGACGAGGATTCTCAAGGATATATGTGTCAGGGAACATATATAATCACCAATATCTCCACTTATGACGAGGATTCTCAAGGATATGTGTGTCAGGGAACATATATAATCACCAATATCTCCACTTATATGGCGAGGATCACAGGGGTATATGTATCAGGAAACATATATAATCACCAATATCTCCACATATGACGAGGATTCTCAAGGATATATGTGTCAAGGAACGTATATAATCACCAATATCTCCACTTATATGGCGAGGATTCACAGGGGTATATGTATCAGGAAACATATATAATCACCAATATCTCCACTTATGACGAGGATTCTCAAGGATATATGTGTCAGGGAACATATATAATCACCAATATCTCCACTTATATGACGAGGATCCACAGGGGTATATGTATCAGGAAACATATATAATCACCAATATCTCCACATATGACGAGGATTCTCAAGGATATATGTGTCAAGGAACGTATATAATCACCAATATCTCCACTTATATGGCGAGGATTCACAGGGGTATATGTATCAGGAAACATATATAATCACCAATATCTCCACATATGACGAGGATTCTCAAGGATATATGTGTCAGGGAACATATATAATCACCAATATCTCCACTTATATGGCGAGGATCCACAGGGGTATATGTATCAGGAAACATATATAATCACTAATATCTCCACTTATATGACGAGGATTCTCAAGGATATATGTGTCAAGGAACGTATATAATCACCAATATCTCCACTTATATGGCGAGGATTCACAGGGGTATATGTATCAGGAAACATATATAATCACCAATATCTCCACATATGACGAGGATTCTCAAGGATATATGTGTCAAGGAACGTATATAATCACCAATATCTCCACTTATATGGCGAGGAGTCACAGGGGTATATGTATCAGGAAACATATATAATCACCAATATGTCCACTTATGACGAGGATTCTCAAGGATATATGTGTCAGGGAACATATATAATCACCAATATCTCCACTTATATGGCGAGGATCCACAGGGGTATATGTATCAGGAAACATATATAATCACTAATATCTCCACTTATATGACGAGGATTCTCAAGGATATATGTGTCAAGGAACGTATATAATCACCAATATCTCCACTTATATGGCGAGGATTCACAGGGGTATATGTATCAGGAAACATATATAATCACCAATATCTCCACATATGACGAGGATTCTCAAGGATATATGTGTCAAGGAACGTATATAATCACCAATATCTCCACTTATATGGCGAGGATTCACAGGGGTATATGTATCAGGAAACATATATAATCACCAATATCTCCACATATGACGAGGATTCTCAAGGATATATGTGTCAGGGAACATATATAATCACCAATATCTCCACTTATATGGCGAGGATCCACAGGGGTATATGTATCAGGAAACATATATAATCACTAATATCTCCACTTATATGACGAGGATTCTCAAGGATATATGTGTCAAGGAACGTATATAATCACCAATATCTCCACTTATATGGCGAGGATTCACAGGGGTATATGTATCAGGAAACATATATAATCACCAATATCTCCACATATGACGAGGATTCTCAAGGATATATGTGTCAGGGAACATATATAATCACCAATATCTCCACTTATATGGCGAGGATTCACAGGGGTATATGTATCAGGAAACATATATAATCACCAATATCTCCACATATGACGAGGATTCTCAAGGATATATGTGTCAAGGAACGTATATAATCACCAATATCTCCACTTATATGGCGAGGATTCACAGGGGTATATGTATCAGGAAACATATATAATCACCAATATCTCCACATATGACGAGGATTCTCAAGGATATATGTGTCAGGGAACATATATAATCACCAATATCTCCACTTATATGGCGAGGATCCACAGGGGTATATGTATCAGGAAACATATATAATCACCAATATCTCCACATATGACGAGGATTCTCAAGGATATATGTGTCGAGGGACGTATATAATCACCAATATCTCCACTTATATGGCGAGGATTCACAGGGGTATATGTATCAGGAAACATATATAATCACCAATATCTCCACTTATGACGAGGATTCTCAAGGATATATGTGTCAGGGAACATATATAATCACCAATATCTCCACTTATATGACGAGGATCCACAGGGGTATATGTATCAGGAAACATATATAATCACCAATATCTCCACATATGACGAGGATTCTCAAGGATATATGTGTCAAGGAACGTATATAATCACCAATATCTCCACTTATATGGCGAGGATTCACAGGGGTATATGTATCAGGAAACATATATAATCACCAATATCTCCACTTATGACGAGGATTGTCAAGGATATATGTGTCAGGGAACATATATAATCACCAATATCTCCACTTATATGGCGAGGATCCACAGGGGTATATGTATCAGGAAACATATATAATCACTAATATCTCCACTTATATGACGAGGATTCTCAAGGATATATGTGTCAAGGAACGTATATAATCACCAATATCTCCACTTATATGGCGAGGATTCACAGGGGTATATGTATCAGGAAACATATATAATCACCAATATCTCCACTTATATGACGAGGATTCTCAAGGATATATGTGTCAAGGAACATATATAATCACCAATATCTCCACTTATATGGCGAGGATTCACAGTGGTATATGTATCAGGAAACATATATAATCACCAATATCTCCACTTATGACGAGGATTCTCAAGGATATATGTGTCAGGGAACATATATAATCACCAATATCTCCACTTATATGGCGAGGATTCACAGGGGTATATGTATCAGGAAACATATATAATCACTAATATCTCCACTTATATGACGAGGATTCTCAAGGATATATGTGTCAAGGAACGTATATAATCACCAATATCTCCACTTATATGGCGAGGATTCACAGGGGTATATGTATCAGGAAACATATATAATCACCAATATCTCCACATATGACGAGGATTCTCAAGGATATATGTGTCAAGGAACGTATATAATCACCAATATCTCCACTTATATGGCGAGGATTCACAGGGGTATATGTATCAGGAAACATATATAATCACCAATATCTCCACTTATGACGAGGATTCTCAAGGATATATGTGTCAGGGAACATATATAATCACCAATATCTCCACTTATATGGCGAGGATCCACAGGGGTATATGTATCAGGAAACATATATAATCACCAATATCTCCACATATGACGAGGATTCTCAAGGATATATGTGTCAGGGAACATATATAATCACCAATATCTCCACTTATATGACGAGGATCCACAGGGGTATATGTGTCAGGGAACATATATAATCAGCATTAATTACACTTATATGACAAGGATTTGCGATACAGTCATCAACTATGATCTTTCGTTCATCAGAAAACATTTTATGGGATCAAGAACGTCCATGAAAAGGTCCAGGTTTCATTCTTTTCACTACACACTGAGTCATATATAAGCCAGTTTGGTTGTATTTAAATTTAGTGACCAAAGAGGTTGATCTCCACCACCTAACGAATTACCTAATTCAGTTCTGTGTATTGGCCCATTCTGGAGATGGAGAATTTTATTTACTGGCAAAATGTCACCACATTCCTTTCATTGCTGGCCAAAGGAAATCAGTTCACAACATTTGATGAAAATCCAAACCCCTATACAAATGGGTTAAGATACGGCAGTGTTCATGTGACCACAAAGGTCTTACCTCAAACGTTCTGTCCATTGTGAGAAGCGGCACTGCCTTGATTGTGACGTCACCAGTGCAGGAGTCGATGTCGAAATAGTCCACGGTGTCGTCTATGTTGAAAAGTTTGTAGTTCACGGTGTTGTCAGTAACGTTCTGGGAAAAAGTGCACAGTGTGTCAATAAAGAAACAACTGGTCTCATATCATATTTCATTTTAATTGATTCAAGAGGGATAAGTTTCGGGGTATTTTCATCAACTTAACTGAGTAATTTAGTTAATTCCTATATTTACTTTTACATTGAATTGAACTTACATGTATGTAGGCACATAATCGAGAAGTCTCAAATGTGTTTCGTGAATTTTTTACCACAGATTTACAATGAACTGCTGAACGACTTTGCCAGTGAAAGTGACGCTGCATTGTTTTATTGTCCTCAGACAAAATTTATGAGTGAATCTTGGAACGATGTGTTTTCAGTATTCCATAGTCTGACTTAATTACCTCTTGTTTTTGCCGTAATAGTTATAATAAACAATGCACGCATGTGGAGCTGTGTTTCGTAACATACTCGACCATTAGTTTTGATGAGTCATTTCTTTAAGAAATTTATATTGAAATGTAGTAATGGTATGAATTATATGATTTACAGTTATTTTTATAACAAAAATGTATGCATGTCAGAATCAGTGTTTTTCAGTATAATGTCATCAATTCATGTAACGTATAAAACTATTGTGAACAAAACATGAATTATCGAAATAAATAATCATCAGCAGCATTATCACTTCACGAATCTGATCTTACATTACTTGAGTGAGTTAAGTTTTACACCGCACTGAGCAATATTCCAGCTATAAGGCGGTGGTCTGTATATAATCGAATCTGAACCACACAAACCTTTGATTAACACCTGGAGCATAGATCAGCGCAACTGGAAATCGATGACATGTGTCAGCAGAGTTAGCGAACCAGACCATCCGATCCCATTCGTCGCCTCTGACGGCCAGTTCTGTAACCCAGATCTTCACTGGACTGTATAACATGATTTCCCCCTCCCCCTCCCCCTCACTAACTCGCTAGAGATGTCCTGCTTACCGTGTCACTGTCCACGGCAACTATCTTCAGAACAGAATATCCGATCTCCATCTCAGTCGAGTTGATGCTGATGATGTAGTCGTCCACGTTGATGAAAGAGGGTGGGTTGTCATTACGGACAGTGGTCACGACGACGGTGGCGGTGGTGCAGCGTTGATTGGCTGCAGCATCACAGGCTTGGACGCCTCCGTTGTACTGGACTGGCTGACTGGGATCCGTCTGTAAATCTTTCTTCACGGAAATCTGACCATCGTCTGAGTTGATGAAGAAGAATTCCTGAAATTTCGCGTCTCCTGTGATCGAATATTGGACAATATTGTACGGCTCCTGTTGAGATAAAAACAAATACCCAAATCATGCAATTGTATTTCACTCACTTTTGTCCATGGTCGTTCATGTAACACACTTCAAATTATGCAAGAGACTAAGAAAATCCTGTACTTACTTCACATTATAATTGTCGATTATGCAGTTTTATGTCTAAACACAGACATTGCATGTTATGATTCCTGACTAAATTATTAGGAGGTTGTGTCTTTGAGATATTTCTTGTATATTTACCGTCCAGATTGTCTGTGAGTGAGTGAGTGGGTTAATGTCCGTTTTGAACAATATTCAAGTTATACCAGTAAGTATCGGTTTAATAAAAACCCGAAGTGAAACAGACACTGTGATCATGAAATTGTCTTAAAGTCTACATTTTAAGAATCTAGGCCAAATTTGGATCGGAACCCAGATGTTAAGAGGGTCTTACAGCAATATCTCCGTCAACTGCCGTCAGCTGCAGGAAAGGTGGGTACCCGACAGGATGGCTGGTGAGTATGCCCGCGCTGTATGACTGGGACGGTAACTCCGGTGAAAACTGATTTCTGTCCACATTGACTACAAGTGTAGACACGACACTTCTTGGAGGGGTTCCACCATCTTGGGCCAATACACGGAGCTGCAACGCAAATAGGAGCCATCATTAAAGTAACGAATGATTCTGATTGGTCGCCATGCTTGTCAAAATTTTATTCATTATAGCATGATACCAACTTGTACTCCGTATGGTCAGGCAAATTTGATAACTCGAGCGAGTGAGTAGTGTTAAGCCATTTTTGGCAATATTCCAGCAATATCAGGGTAGGGGACTCCAGAAATGGTCTCCACACATTGTACACGTGTGGGGGAATCGAACCCGGGTCTTCGGCGTGAAGAGCGGACACTATAACATTTATAAGATGCCCTTTGATAACTTGGGCCTGTATTTTTGTCATAATGTCGTTCCATGAACTAGATTCGTGAAGGTCCCGGGGTAGAATAGGCCTTCAGCAACCCATGCTTGCCATCAAAGGCGACAATGTCGTAAGATGCGACTAACGGGATCGGGTGATCAGGCTTGCTGATTTGGTTGAAACATATGTCATCGGTTCCCAATTGCGCAGATCGATGCTCATGTTGTTGATCACTGGATTGTCTGGTCTAGACTCCATTCTTTACAGACCGCCGCCATATAGCTGGAATATTGCTGAGTGTGGCGTAAAACTAAACTCAAATTAAAGCTACGTCTTCTTCCTGGCCAGCGAACGCTTTAACCACAGGGCTACCCAGTCATGTATTCCTCAAACCAAAGGATTATTAGTAATGGACGTCAATATGATTATTTCGTGTCACATTAAACTTTTGTCGATGGTCTAGGGAAAACTGTGACACAAATTGGTCAAGAGGAATACGACATATACTCACCGTGTACCGTGTCGCTGTATCACGTGACAACGACGTTTCCGACAGTATTATTTGACCGGTATCACGAATCACCGTAAAGAAATTGGTGGCGTGGTCATCTGCGATCAGAGAGTAGGTGACGGTGTTGAAAGGTGCCTGAAAATAACGAGGCAAGACTGCGTGTATGTATACTCTTATAATGTAGGTAGGTAGGTAGGTAGGTTTATTATATTCCTCCAGATTAGGAGATACAAAAATTAATTTGATATGAAAAGCCATGTATTCAAATTTTATGATGGATTAATAAGAGGCTTTACAGGGTGAAACTGGACCACGTGATCCCAGATGCAACCTGTCCGACCAGTAGCTGCAGTTGTATGGTGTCGATGTCATGCGTGTCACCATCAAACAGCTCTTTGGTCAGCATTCTCTGTTCATCATTGTCCAACAGAATATATGTGTCAACACTGAATATGTCCAGAATGTCCAGCCACATGGTTTCTCTTCTTATGCTTACCACACTATCAGCGCAAAATTGAAGAATGTGTTGTACAAGACCGTGCACGGTGCAGGAACATAGTGGGCACTGTTCAGTTCTCACTGGGTGCGTGATAAGACAGAGAGAATACCTTTAAGCCTCTCTCGCCTGTGTGGGTGTTGTCTTCTCTCGGTCATATCAGATGTAGACTGTTAACCCTGTGGTGGGTGAGGAACACTGACATGCTTGCATCATCTGTGGCAGAGGTTCATCAGTCTCAGCTTTAAAAACATGCTTCTTCACTTGGGTTTTCCAGGGCAAAAGAACATAACTGGATCTGAGATTGAGCATATCTGACTGTATCGATGAAGTAGCGATATAGCAGGGTGGATTTTGCTGAACAGGATGTTAGGCATGCAAGCAGTCGTCCAAACAGACAGAGTTTTCTAATGCTCATGGTTGCTGTGATAGGCAGAATGCCTATAAGTGGAAGCACCATATCTGTTCTAGTTCTTGTTGGTAGACCTTGAATTATCTTCAGGTAAAATCTGTGCGCCCTTTCCAGCTCGAGACAGAGAGCTGTTGACATGTGTCCAGAGTTTCATAGCCGTACAAGGCACGTGGCAGAACAAATGACTGGTAGATCTTTGCTCTTGTGAGTGGGTGGAGTCCATCTTCATGAACACCAATGTTTCTGATGGCAAAGAAAGTTGACTTTATCTTTCTACAGACGGTGTCAGTCTGCTCCGTTGACTTCATGCTCTTGAATATTGCAGTGTCCACGTGAGTATGCTGGTCAGTCTCCTGTATTGGCCTGTCTCCCGGGTTCCAGGTTCTTTGGGAACGTTTGTAAGCTGAGGTTGAATCGTTGAAGACTCTCATGACATCTTGAGTGGGTGCAGCACATGAGCTTGTGTTAATACGGGCTCCAAACGGTGTAGCAGAAAGGCTCTCTAGCAGTTCGTCAAGATATAGCTGTTACAGCCAAGGTGATTGCATACCTCCTTGCCTAATCCGTTTCGTGATGTCAAAGCACTTGCTTGAGTAACCCATGTATAATGCACAGTATACATCCACCGACAGAATAACATCAAGAAGTACTTCCGGAGTCAGAATGTGTCTCAGCTTTAAAAGAGGTCATCATGCCAAACACAGTCAAATGCATTTTCAGTGTCAATGAAGCAGCCAAAATGAGTTTAGTGTTATTTACCATAGAGTATGCTATGCACTCTCGGAGAAGAAATGAAGTCATCGTTGAGTCTTTTCCAGTTCTAAAGCCATGCTGAAGTGGTGATGGGTTGTAAAATTTCTGCAGGCGCGACAGTAGTACTCTTTCAAATAGTTTATAGATAGCAATGAGAAGTGTTATTGCTCTGTAACTATTTGGTATTATTTTTGGTTTCCTGCCACCTTTGCACAGTGTAATGATAACTCCGCGTTTCATTGAAAACCTATTGTAAGGAAGGCATTGAACAGTTTGGTAAGACAGGTGACTAAGCCAGGACCGCCATGGATGATATGCTAATTGGTCACATGACCAATACCAGGCGCTTTGCTTGTGTTCAATTTGGAAACAACAGGAGGCGCGCTTTAGAGAAGCTCACTTTCAGCAGATTCCTTATGATCCGAATCAGAGGAATGATCTTCTACTGCTACACACATATTAGATGATCCTGCGCACTGAACGCATTTGTGACAAGAGAGGCGGTACAACGAATTGGGCGAGTACACTTGGCTGCTACAGGTAGCTTGACGATTATGCATGTGCAATACATGCTAACCGTGACATGAAATCAACACCTCTAACCCTGACGAAAATCGGCCCGTACAGAGAAATAGGAACACAATCATGGGATAAAAATATTTCCCCCTTGCTACTCTGATTTACCCACCACCATTCAGTAACAGATAACTTTTAACATATCAAATAGTTAAATGAAACACAATGAACTATATGTAGGTATTATCTATTTAATATTTAGGAGACGAAAAGTCAACTTTACCCATTAAGACAACACCGCACATTCCTTCGAATGATAAGACTGCAATTTCAGGCATAAGATACTGATATTCCATGCTAACCTTGACTTAAGACGAAGACAAATAGATGATTGGGGCATTGACAAGCATTTTAGATATTCAACAATTTTGTTAAAAAGAAATCAGGAAAATGTCATTTATATGTTGGTCCTAAACACATTTGCTCAGTATATTGTGTTGATTCAATTCGTTGGGATTGTACCTGTTCCCAAATCGAGTGTGCTATAACAATTCATGCGTGAAACGCACGGGGAAAATGAACTTCTCGATATTTATCAGACAACCTGTCTCCCTCTTGTTTCAAGTGGATCGTTCTGTGGGGCGTTCCCAAATATGCAAATTGGGATCATTTGTCAGGCTGTGGATCATCTTATATGTGTTTACCAGTAATGGCATATACGATGCTTTGACATATTCACTCCAGCCATCTGCAATGCTTTTCTGATCACGAGTGATAATACCTTCTTGAAAACACGTCACCACCCGTGTCGGCTCCGCGACCTATTCCTCTAGAGTTTATAGCCTTCCAGAATGCAGACTGATTCATTTCCGCATATGCATCAGTCTCGTTCAAGACCTTGCATTTTTTATCTCCAATGTGCTTTCTTTGAGACCTTCCAAATCCCTTTTTAGATATTTGTAAGTCCTATATGTGGTATGACTGCCACCCCTTGGTTTCCCATCTCGAATCAAAGACGTTCTAGTACAACGCATTGCTTTGTGGAGATGTTTCAACTCAGCAGACAAGTATGGCTTTAGATGTGGAACATGCTTGTCTGATGTACCATTGATACATTTTGTCAGTGTGACGCGATACTTGTTGACGTCATCCTCTGAGTGTAGTATAGTTTCAATCAGTAATTGCTAGTTGAGTAGCCAGAACTGAGTTCTTCTCTACTTAACTTCTTCCAGTTGTATGACATTGTTGTCTGTTGAGGTCTGGGAGCTGATTCGAAGGTTCCTGGCCTATTACAAGACGAGCAACAACAGGCCTTTGGTTGCTGACATTGAGCTCGGGATGCTCTAGGACTTGACATGAAGAAAAGCAGTCGAGGTCACTCTCCGGGATAACTATTTGATTAATAAGCGAGGAATGGGTACCATCAAACAATGAACAATGTGACCCTTACACAGCGCCGATGTGGTATCAGCTGTTAGATTATTTCTGAATAAATACTTGGCTACGTTTTTGGTTTGTTTAGAAAAGTAAATCATACAGATGCACATTTAACGTAATACACCAATCATCAGTCAGAAGGAATTCTTGTACATTCATGATAGTATAGAAAATACAAGTGATGATGCATTCTTCAACATTCATTAACATCATGTCAACATTATTTCCCAATTGTTTCAAAGGCAAATGTAAAATGAGGCTCAGTTTGCTGCTGCTTGGAGTGTGAAAGTAGACAGCAAGGGCTGAGTACTTCATGAAATCCTCCAGCAACTTCTCAAGATGGGATATACATACTGGTTGCATCACAGCGGGTCTTTGAATCTGCGGAATTTGAGCCACGATTTAACCACGAGATCACCCAGTGTGTAGTTAGACGAAATGACCGACAGTCACTCAAACAAAAGGAACGTAATATGACATAATTTCAACAAACTGAACTGAGTGTTTACATTAACAATGAAAGCTGTTTATACCCAGATTGATTAAGACAATTTCAAGTCAAGAATTTATGAGTTCATGATTCACAATCACTTACTATTAATGATACTAGTCGGGTGGGTTGGGTTCACTTCTTAATGATTCGGCTCGGGTTTGAACCATGGTTGGGTTTACCTGTGCGTCATCATCCACGGCAGAGACGGTGTAGATGTCCACACCAACTGAAGCTGTTACAGGGATCGTAATTTCTGAGGGCAGATTTTGGAACCGTGGTGCGTAATTATTCCGTAGAACTTCAATATTAATGGACGCTGGCGTGGTCGCGAATCTTGGAGGGAAACCCTTGTCAACCGCCGTCACCCCAAACTGAGAATGGTAAAACATGAAAATTTGATTATTTCAGTCAGTATTTGTGTCTCAGTGTTTTGTTAATTCGTTGTTTCACGGCGCGCTCGACCATTTTCCATTTACATGAAGGCGTCCTGTAATGACCGAGGCTAGACCAGACAATCCAATGATTGAGATCATGAGTATAGATATACGCAACTGGGATACTATGACAAGTCAGCGACCCGTTCGATCAAGTCTATTCATGCATTTTTATTTTTGCTTGCATTGTTTTTTTCTCGAATTCAAGAACCATTGACAAATGAGCAGGTAATGAGCATGATAAGAGCGAGTAATCATCAGTACATGGATTTTTCATTTTAAAAAAACCAGCCGTTTTAAACAGTATTTCAGTGAAATCACTACGTATGTTCTTGATAAAGGTCAAGCTTAAAGTTATGGGGGTTCATCAACTTACTGAAACCCAAAGGCGCGGGTAAGAGAGAAAGTACAAGTGATTTTAGTTTCTCGCCTCACTCAGTCATACTTAAGCGGTTTGTACATAAAAGAGTTTGGACCAGACAATCCAATGATCAACAGCATGAACATCGATCTGCACTTTTCGGATACACAGAAATGGGCTTCACACATCGTACCATGTGGGGAATCGAACCCGGGACTACAGCGCGACGTCCCAACGCTTTAACCACCAGGGTATCCGTACTCCCCCTCTCATCCAAAACGAACTTGCTAAGGGACGCATCCCTGCGCCGCAGAATTCAATAATATATTAGTGAGCGCAAATAGGCCTCCCTGTGAACAAGGGGGCCTAACTCCAGTGCCAACTAATACAGGTAGACGTACCTGATAACGCCTGTTTTCGCCTTGAATGAGTGACTGTCGCAGTGTTATCGAGCCTTGGGAACGTGATAGTGTTTCAACCCTGAAGAAGTTGGAAGCAACTGGGTCGTCGATGGTAAGCACTACTTCTCCCTCTGGTCTCTGAAAGGTATGACAGGAAATGAGTGAGTATGGTTTTTACCTCAACTTTAGCAATTGAACGTACATGACGAATCGGATCCGGGATTTAGGCGCGATGAGCGAACCACCAAGCTACTATACCGACCTGGAAACGGAATGGGAGGCGGCTCTTTAACGCCGCTTTAAGCATTTGCTCAGTTTCGTTAAGTTCTAAGGTTCTAACGAACTTAAGATGGTACTAAAGTTGGAAGTGATCAGGCCTGAAACCCATGGGTGAAGAATTAAACTCTAAGTCAATCCCGTTTTCGAAACTGCTGATTAGAGGAACCTAAGGGGAGTGAGCGAGTGTAATTTTACGTCGCCTCTTAACAACATTCTAGCAATGTCACGGCGAGGGATACCAGAAATAGGCTTCACACGTTTTACCAACGCTGGGAATCAAATCCGAGTCTCTATCTACTAGGTTACCATGCCGGAAACCTAAGGAGAAGAGATCTCTTCAGTCTACATGCAGAATAGTTTAATATAAAATCAATGGCTGCCAATCAGTGGGGAAGGAATGGATATACCGCGAAGGGGTATATAAACATTTCGATTAAAAAGGACTAGTAGAAGGAAAAAAATAAAATAAAATGCCACACCCACACCCACCCAAAAACAAAAATAAAAACAACCCACCCAGTTCGCTTAGTTTACCGTAGTGTAACAATATCGCTGTATAAGCTTTATATAATAACTCAAAGTATATTGAGACAAAGTACTAACCTCCCCATCTTCATCGGTGACCGTGAAGTTCAACACGTTGGACTGTACAGGAAGGGTCTCTGTGATGCGTGTAGTGAAGAATACGGCCTGGAACGTTGGGTCATATAAGTTGTAGTCGACGCTCACCTCTACCACAGTGGTGGCTGAAAGGGGCGGGGTGCCGCCGTCTTCAACCCTCACATCGAACTGAATCATAACACCTCATCATGAAACACAACGTCGTCATAAACATCATACAATATTAAGCTTATGCGATGAACTTAATAAAATATTGGTTTGAAAATCATCATTCATGCAAATATGTACAGTACTTTTTTTAAAAAAAATACATTTTACCCTTGTCATTATTTAAACTTTTTGATATATACATTCTCGGTCAATTATTGCTTGATGAGTAAAAGAGGCCATGAAAGGTGTGATTTACACTTTGCTTTTCTATAAGTGAGTACATGTAGTTTGTAAATTCAGAACGTTCGTTCTAACCGAACCTGATAATCCAGTGATGGACACCAAGGCCACCGAACAACACATTTTGGAAATGATGACATATGTCAACCAAGTCATCGAGTCTGACCACCAGATCCCGTTAGTCTCTTACTACAAGCATGGGTTGATGAAGACTAATTCCAACCCGGATTTTCACGGATGAGTTTAATATTGAGTACGGATTTAATTAATAATTCAAATTCTGGTAATGTTTAAGGATTTCCGTTCCTTTTTGGTAAAATGACCCTACCTGATAACGATGCTGCCTTGTCTCGTTCAGATTCCCAATCAATGAGACTTCTCCAGTGTCGTTGTTGACTGCAAACATGTCGGAATAACTGCTTCCGCACAATGAATACTGCAGCTTAGAAAAGGGTGACGCCTGAGATTAAAAGAATAAAGACATTGCAATTTGATTTTGATATTTTGACAACTGACAACATAATTGAGATATCTTTGGGAGTATCATTGCAATACATATAGACCGCCAAAGTGTACTCTGCGACAGATTAACCTAACGCTAGGATTTTTTGTACGATTTTGGGGGGTGTTTACAGCAACACCCACCAATATTCCTCTTTTATCACCTCGGTCTGTAAATAATGGCGTCTGGACCAGATGATTCCAATGATTGACGTCATGAACAGATAAGAAATGTGATATCGTGGCGTACACCAACAGCAAGTCTGACGACCCGATCCTGTTACGACAAGCATCAAGGTTTGATGAAGACAAAGTCTGGTCCTGATCTCCACCGACAGCTTGTACAGCGTGTTAATAAGATAACTAATGAATCTGTGTAACAAACCAATATTCAAATCTGTATGATGTTCTGTTTTGTTAAAAGATGATCAGTGGTGTGTATACAGTACACAGAAGATGATTAGTGTTGTGCGTATACACTACACAAACATTATTAGTGTTGTGCGTATACCCTACACAAACGAAGATTATTGCTGTGCGCATACACTACACACAAGATTAGTATTGTGCGTATACCCTACACAAACGATGGTTAGTGTGCGTATACACTACACAAAAGATTATTAATGCTTTGCGTATACTCAACACAAACGAAGATTATTGTTGTGAGTATACCGTACATAAACGAAGATTATTGTTGTGCGTATACCCTATAAACGATGATTATTGGTGTGCGTATACACTGCACAAAAGAAGATTAATGCTGTGTGTATGCACAACAGAAAATGATTAGTGTGGTGCGTTTTGACAATTTTGGATTCTTTTAAGTAAATCAGTAATATATTAACATTCGACAAAAAGGTAATGTTATTTCTACATGAACAATATTTAACTGAATCAGTGGCTTTACAACAAGACGTTAGCAAATGATACCATGTTCAGGCGGGAAACGTTTGGGGTTCTTTTAATATAACAATCACGTTTAACAAAATATATATCAATGTCTAATATGAGGTGGTTATCTTTCAATGACTGACTGCACTTACACTGTCGACATCAACAGCAAGGAGAGAGAGGACGATGTCGCCAGGTTGTGCTGTTCTGTTGATGTTGGCTGTGTAAGGCAGGCCGATGAAGGTGGGAGTGAACATGTTCCTCACAACGTTGATCGTCACGCTGACCAGGGACTCGCTCGTCCTTGGGGGAAGGCCAGAATCGGTCAGCCTCACTCCGAACTACAACACCATAACGCGATGGATAAACTGCAGAAGTGGTGGAGGGAGGGGAAGGATGAGTGACAGATAGTATGAGAAGGAGAGGGAGGAACGAGTGAGAGTAGGAGAGACGAAGGAGTGAGTGAAATGTAAGAATGAAAGAGGCTGGAAGGTGTGAGAAGGGAGAAGTGAATGAGAGATAGTGCTAGAGTGGGGGAAGGAATGAGTAACAGATAGAGAGATGGGAAGAAGCAGATGACAGATGGAGAGAGAGAGAGAGAGAGCGGAGAAATAGTGAGTGGAAGCAGTGAGTGACAGGCAGAGAAGAGTGGAGTGAGTGAGCTTAGTTTTCCAACGCACTCAGCAATATTCCAGCTATATGGCGGCGATCTGTAAAGAATCGAGTCTGGACCACACAATCCAGTGATCAACAACATGAGCATCGATCTGCGTAATCGCATAGTCGCCTTTTATGGCAAGCATAGTTTGCTGAAGGCCTATTCTCCCCCGAGACCTTCACGGGTCCATAGAGAGAGTGGAAGGAGTAAGTAGCAAAATAAGGGGAAGAAGAGGAAGGGAGATGGTGCGAGAGCAGGGACATAGTGAATGGCAGCGTTGAGAGTGAGATAGGAAGGAGGGAGACACGGACGTATAGTGTTAGAATGAGACAGAGACGAGAAGGGGTGAGAGAGAGAACTGGATAGTGAGAGGGTGATAGAGAGATATGGGAGTGTGAGACAGTGAGAGAAGTAATGAGAGAGAGAGAAAGAGGTAGAGTTAGCTGGAGAAAACATACGTGCGAGTGACAGGTACCTGCTGACATCTATACTTACGTTGTAGGTTGTGTGTCTGACCGGGTCAAAGGTGAGTGACTCCCTGATCATGACGCTTCCTGTATTGTAGTTCACCGTGAAGTACTGGCTACTCTGCTGGTCAGATCGTGTGTCAACCAAGTCGTAGTGCACCGGCGTCTAAGAGAAAAACGTGTAATATTTTGGGATTGCGCTTTTTCAGTGAAGTACAGATTCTAAATACTTTTGTTGGGTTGAGTTCCATCCAGGATTCGAAACCACACCCTCAGAGTCAGGAGCCAGCACACAGAGTTCATCCAACGTTGCTTGCCTAGACAAGCTATCACGAATTTTTACCTCGATTTGATCAAGGAAAACAGACCTTTCAGCAGCTTTGTACATGAGAAAATTGCATTATCAAATTAAAACGAATACACATAAACAGTACAAACACATAAGAGACACAGTTGTCGGACCACCCGAATCAATTAGGCACCTCTTACGACAAGCAAGAGTTACTGAGGATCAATTCCAACTCTTATTTTCACGTGTCCATATTAGACTAGGAATGTGATAGAGCAAGCAGAATAAGAAACAGTACAAACATGTGGTCACAGAACGAAGGAGTACACACACAACAAACGTTCATATGCAGGAAGAAGGAAACAGTACATTCATATTGGGAAATGACACAGCACATTCGATATATTCACATGGAAAAAAATGGATGCCGTACGTTCATATGGAGGAAGAAAGACACAGTACATTCGTATGGAGAAAGGGCGCAGCATATTCATATGGAGAAGAAATGATGCTGTACATTCATGTGGAGAAAAGAGGACACTGCACATTCACACGAAGGAAGGACCAACACAGTACATTCATATGGAACAAGGACAGAGTACATTCATATGGAGAAAGAAGGACACATTGAATTCATATGGAGAAGGAAGCACACAGTAATTCATATAAAGAAAGTAGGGCACGATGAATTCAAGTGGAGAAAGAAGGATGTGGTACATTCATATGGAGAAGGAAGGACACAGTAAATTCGTATGGAAAAAGAAGGACATCGTACATTCATATGGAGAAAGAAGGATACAATACATTCATTTGGAGAAAGAAGGACGCGTTGCATTCATATGGAGACGGAATGACACCGTATACGCGTACATACAATTTAGAACGAACGAGTCGGATAGAGAAAACGTATTTGTAGGAACACGGATGTAGATAAATATTTGAGTTTTTTGGGTGGGGTGGGGGTGGGTGGGTAAAGGGAGCAGGTGGGGGAATATAGGATTTGTTGCAGTTTCTCTGTTTACCTTGTCAGGATCAACTGCGGACACCACCAGCACGCTGGATCCCACCCTTCTTGTCTCCAGGATGGTTGCTTCCATCGTCAGGGTGTTCGACGTAGGCGGTTCAGGGTTTCTGTTGACCTTGACAGTAACGTTAGTCGACGTCTTTATCCCAGGCAGGGCCGAGTCGTAGACCTCTACGTTAAGCTGCGACAAGGAGAATGTGAATAATTCATATGTACTGACAGTGTAAACGGAACAAGAACATGTGACAACGCATCAATTCATCAAGTACATTATTAATGTTTCGTTTTAACAAAAAGACAACTCGGGGAAAATACAGTGTATGTTTAATGGCCAGGTAGTGCTGTTGCTCGTGGTTTAATGCCGTGTATCGACCGACTTGGCTTATTTGCAAAGAATTATGAACAGGGAAACAGAGTCTGTGATTTACTGGTTTGAAATACCAATGTGAATAAAGATTTTGAACATTTTGTCGAAATGTCTCTATGACAATTATCATCAAAAGTTCCCGGTTCCAAGAAAAACTCACAATGTACGACGTGAGAGTGTCGCTTCTTAACGATGCAGCCACCGTGATGACACCTCTGTCTCTGTTCACAGCGAAGAAGCCAGGGGCGGGCATGACGCCGTTCAGGTCATACTTCAAGGAACCCTAGAAAATAATAAGAAAATAATAATGTACTTTTCCGCATATTTATTCATCTGATGATCCTTTGGTGATGCATGCCAAGACTCATGACGAAAGTAAGGAATTCTACAGCACCAAAGTTGCTGGTCAGGGACTCCTTTCACGAAGCAACCTTTTACTAAGGTTAACCTCAGCTTCCATTCTTTAACATTGCACTAAGGTCACCTTAGCGACTCACGATCACCTTAGTGGTTTTTGAAAGGAGGTCCAGAATATCCAAGTTGAGGTTGATCGTGTTGATAGCTGTGTTCTGCTGGATGGTACGTTGATTGATATAAGGGGTGAAGTAAGTCATTGATGCTTTTAACCCGGGGTCACAGTTCTTCTGGTGATCTGACAAATGCAGAAGGCTGCAGTGTTGGAGGGCTCCATGTTGGTTTTGAGGTGGGTGCGACTAGGCAGCGCTTCCTGGGATGATGGGTCATATCATTTTAAGTGGATGATACCTCCGAAACCAACCCGACCGTGTCGTGTTGTATATGTTACAGTTAGAGTTTGAAATCAGGCATTTCGTGAAGTGACTGAAGAGGTCAGCCATTTCGTGCAACAACAATCAATATACTTCAGCCACTTCATGAAATGTCATTTCATCTATATGTTATGTGGTAGACAAGTGTGGCTGCTCTGGACACGGCAAGTGTCAAACAAATATGTGTAAATGCATCAAAGCCAAGCTGAAGTGCAACAGTCGCTGCCACAATAGTTTTAACTGTTAGTGACAATAAGTGATGTTGAAATTGTGATTCACTTTTGTAGCAGAAGTCATTAAATTAAATTAGATAAAAAGACTTAAGCTTATTGATTATTGTTACACAAAATGACTGCAACATACACATCTAATGCATCAATGATATCTTTGAATTCTCTGTCTCTTTTAACAGGAAAACGCATGGCAAATATGCGGACCTTGCTTATGAAATGTCACACTTGTACCTCAAGTACCGGCTCGTTAGACTCCCGATTGTTCTTGATGACTTGCGGCTCTGTAGAAATCTACAGATTAAAGCGTTAGCTCGTCACACCGAAAACCGGGGTTCGATTCACCACAACGTGTGTAGCCCATTTCTAGTGCATCGAGCTGTGATGTTGCTGGCATATTGATGAAAACGCCGTTTAAATCAAATTCACTCCCTCATTCTTGGTGACTTAGGTTTGGTATCTCCTAATTTACCGATTAACATATCGTGTTCACACCAGTGCGACGGTAATGGGTTGTGTGTGAGTGAGTGAGTTTAGTTTTACGCCGCTTTTAGCAATATTCCAGCAATATCACGGCGGGGGACACCAGAAAATGGGCTTCACACATTGTACCCATGTGGGGAATCGAACGCGATTCTTCGGCGAACGCTTTAACCACTAGGCTACCCCACCTCCCCTGGTAATGGGGAGACTGCAGTTTGTGTTGAAAGCTTCTTGGGTCGACTAGGTTGGACTTCCCGAGGGAAGGCCAGTTCTCTGTCTGGTGTTCAGACACTATCCAGCCTCACTAAGGCAGGATCGGCGGAACCCTATTTGGTGCATGAAGAATAATCTGTGTACAAATGATGGCGTTGACGATACATATGTCAACAACGATGGTGCATTCCGGCGCGACGACGATGAAGAAACGACGGTATTGATGATCATGACGTGCTCACCTGGAGGTTTGGATCGACTGCCGTAACTGTCGCCACAATATGGCCCACATCATCGTCGTATCTGATGTTGGCCACGTACGGGGCTTTTAAGAATATGGGAGCTGAAAATACAGAGATGCATTCCCAGTCATCAACCATTTCAATACAAACCCTGACTATTTGTGATTGTCGAACTCACGTGTCTTGATTGCCCTGTGATTTAAGAAACAGCTACGCTGAAATTTGTACAGTGTTTGAAGCCCTTTGAAGGGTATCCATTGTGGTATGTAACAAGATATTTTACACAACAAATTACAACACTTTATAGCAACAAAAGTTGACTTTTGTCATCACAGGATAATTTGGTTCATTATGGTTGTTTTTGTCCCTGCATGCATGTGTGTATGTGCGTGTGCGTATGTGTGTCTGTGAAGCTGTGTGTGTGCGCGCGTGCATGCGTGTTTCTAGACTTCATTTGCGAATGGGAAGCTTTGGTATATTCTATATCACCAGGTGCTTTTATCGACCAACACCCGTGGTGTTGTAAACAACCACTACTGTAGAAAATATACATGCCAAAAATCAATGCCATAATAAAACATATCGAATTTGGAATGGAAATAACGTAAAATGCAAAATAGCTGTGTGAATTATATGAATGGATCACTTAAAACCAGATGTTTGCGAAAAGACTGAATCTTTGCCTTAGGTTAGTATTCAAATTATGCAGAATCCATACTCTCTTGGAATTTACTGCAGGAAGCTGGCACCTTGTCAATGTCCAGTGTGTAAAACCTGTGTAAAAGAGGATCGTACTAACAAGAGTTTTTTTTGACATCTGGAACAGTCTCTGTGTATGAAGTAGACACTTGGTATTCTAATTAACCATATCTACAGTGACAATAGCTGATACAAGGTTGGTACTTGGTACACACTTCAAATGTCGAACTAAAGGTAAAACAAAATTATTGCTTGAAAAAGACGGCGAATACAAGAGGGGAAATAATGTCTAAAACGCATTTGCGGCAAGATGTACAAAAGACACTTTTCAGTACATTAAAACGCAAGCAAATGGTATAAAATCTACCTTAAATTAATTAAATTCGCAAAATTCAAAATCGAAAAGCAACAGAGTTCTTTAAAGCATTATAACTGAAAATCCATTGGGATATTCGAAAACCTGAGCTTGCGATTCTGAAAATAATCTGACATTTATTCATCAGTTCGTCTCTACATTACTAGACTCGGATAAAAAGCTGTATCAAGGTTTAATCAGCAACCGGGCGTCTTCAGAGGACATGAAGTGCCTACCGCTTATGTAAAGACAGAGATCACAATGTTTCGTTCACCTTTCATCACAGTACACAGCCCATCCTTGATATCATCAAGGTGCACGTTCCGATATGTAGTGTAGATTTATACACGTATACCCTGGAGATATCGAGGATGTACATAGCCCTGGAACCCCAGCTTCAGTGGTAGCATTATGTAACATTCATTGTTGGCTGTCCCCTGCCGTGATACTGGTATATTGCTATTCATTTTTACCTGGTGGTAAAGGTATGCCAAAAAGTAGAAAAAGGCAGACATTATAACAGAAAATCATTTGATGACACTCATACGAACTTGTCGCAGTGAGACTAAAATGTTACGGACACGATGACAATGCACACCTTGGAGACTCCGTTGTACAAGCGCCAGAGCAGTCAGCACCCAGAGTTGACCACAGGCGGACATCGTCGCCTCCATGTTGGCACAAGGATGTGTCCTGGTTAAAATAATATGAGGAAATAACCTGAGTTATCATTAATTCCATGTATTACATGCATGGATTTTCAGTACCAAGCGGTAATAATGACTGTGTATATTGTATTGAGATACATGAATTCATGTCAAGAAAACAAAAATGTATATATACCAAGATGCTGTTTGGTTTGTTGTTTTACGGCGCATTCAGCAATACCAAGCTATATAGCGGCGGTCAGTAAATAATCGAGTCTGGACCAATGATCAATAGCATGAGCACCGTTCGTGCTACGTAAATAGGATATGCTGACATGTGAGGACAAAGACACAGAGCCTGACCATTCCATCCCGTTAGCCTCTTACGACAGGCGACCCGTGAAGGTCACGGGGGAGAATAGGCCTTCATCAACCCATGCTTGCCATAAAAGGCGACTATGCTTGTCGTAAGAGGCGACTAACTGGATCGGTTGGTTAGGCATGCTGACATGGTTGACACATGTCATCGGTTCCCAATTGCGCAGATCGATGCTTATGTTGTTGATCACTGGATTGTCTGGCCAAGACTCGATTATTTACAGACCGCCGCAATATAGCTGGAATATTCCTGAGTGCGGCGTGAAACTAAACTCACTCACTCATTCACTCTTACAACAGGCATTACACGTAACACATTACACTTTCCAGCATTATCTAGTTACCCCAACATGTATAGCCAAATCATTCCTATATATATAGGCACTGAAATGGGTTGAATAATTCTGCATTCTTGTAATACGTTGTGGGAATTGTTTGTTGTTTAAAGTCGCCTTCAGCAATGGTACATGACGGCCGTGAGTAAATAGTGGAGTCTCACTAGACAGTCCAGCGATTGACATGGTGAACATCAACCATCTGATCTCGTCATTCTCGTCTTGCGAAAAGCATGGACTGCGCTACAATGCGTTTCCATGTACAATGTTCTTTTCACCTTGCAATGACATGTATCTAAGGAGATTCTCGACAAAAGTAACAACATCTTAGATATATTCAAGCTATATGGTGGCGTTTGTAAATAATCATAATAAACCCAGACAATCCCGTGAGTGACAGCATGAGCATCGATCTACGCAACTGGGAACCGATGACATGAGTTAACCAAGTGAACCAGGTCAGCAAGCCTGACCACCTGATCCCCTTTAGTCGCCTCTTACGACAAGCATGGGTTACTGAAAGCCAGTTCTAACCTAAATCTTCACGAGTCGAATGTGTTGTGGTGGGATGCCCATGTATTCGTTATACTTGAGGCAATGTTTCACGTCGCTTCCGACATAATGGACTAGAAACCAGTAGCTAAATATATGAGGATAAAAATGTAAACACATTTCAATCATCGCAGCTGAACCCTGACGCCAGCCAACATTGAGCTGAAAATACAGCAACTGTATAACTTACGTCACTATGAATCAGTTCAGTTGTGGTAAAAGCGCCTATACCAAGGGATAGTTAACATAATATCAACTCCATAGTCCCATATAATTTGTAGTATATGATTAGTAACGTACGAGATATAAACATGAGAACCTACCCCCAGACACAGGAGCGACTGGTCAATCTGCTTGGTGAAGCGCGACTAGCTTCGCTAACGCCTGTCAGTCACACACACACACCACACCCTTCGATGTTAATGCTGAGGTATAGGTCCTTTCTATAGCGAGGCTGCCACGCTCACAGTGACAATGAAGGTTTTATTTGAGCAGTGTTCAGTTTGGGCACTCTATAGTCAACTAGGGACATATGGGATACTCATGTAAATAGTTTTGATAACACACATCTGCGCAGGTGGAGATGTAACTCGGTGTGCAAGTCTGCCGATGTAGATATAACGTACATTACGGGTACATCTATTCAGGCTGTTATAGCAACCATAATAGTTCTCACGCTCAGTAGTGGATGGTTGGTTTAGGGCTCACGGTAAGCTCGTTGAAATGCCCCTCAGTCAACGAACTCTTAAACTGATTCAGTGCATCGACAAACTGGCATTATGTGCCCTCTCAGTGTAAGGCCAAATTTCTGGTAATTCATATACTTAAAGTACTTGTGACAGTGGTTTATGTGGCACTTCAGAGTGGAAATGGCTTAAATTAATTAAAGTACCACCTGGAATTTCCTAAACGTATGCATAACAGAAACAACTTATAAGTGGCATATAACAGACTAGAAATGGTTTACGGCCCTGGGCAATGAGGCAGCTCGTATTGGCCATTAAATAGATTGACGAAAAGTCAATTTTTTTATGTCTGAACATATAATACACCAAAACCGAAAATATACAATAAAACATATGAAAAATTCCCAAGCACTTTACATTCATCGAAAGTAAGAATGATAAGATAGCTTCTATATAAAAGTCTTCGTGAAAATGAAAGTTGTTTCTTGTGATTTAATTTTTCGACCTCTGTGGATGCCTTTGTCCGTCTGCGATAATATATATGATAACGGCAATGTTGAGCTGATCAAAGCTGTCGTCAGTTTTTTTATTTAAAAAACCAACAGCAATACGAATAATATTAAACACCCAAAACCAACAAACCAAAAAAAAGTAAAAACAAAAAACAAACACACACATTAAAACCATGTGCATAACACATAGCGTCGAAGATCAATTCTAACCTAAATCTTCATGGGTCAAATGTGTTGTGGTGGGATGTCCATATATGCGGTTATTTGTTCATTCGATGCTGAGTACAAGTCATAGCACGTGTTTCAGAAACACCGACCATACCAAATCGAGCTGTTATCATAATAAAGGCATCTAGTGATGTTTCTGGCTTTTTCCATTCCCGTGCTTGCGGGTGTGGCCTGAATGTTAACCCAAACATTAAGCTGACGCGCTGTGCAAATGAAATACTGTTAAACGGGTGGATGAACCCTGCCATTCATGAATCTAGTGTGAGAGTCTGTTGCAGCTCGTAAAAGCGTCTAAAGCCGCATGAACCCAATTTGTCACGAAAATGATAGAATTTCTTTTCCAAAAGCTGGGCGATACTGATAAATGGTGAACATATCTTGACAGTCGAGTAGATATGTCGCCGAACAAACAGACAACCGGGTGCATAGCAGTCGAACAGACAGACGATCGGGTACGTTGCAGTCGATCAGTAAGATAATCGGACAGATGTTATTCTTTGAAAAGCATTTAGAAGTGGAATGCATAAGAAAAGCAAGAATATAGATGTCAACTTCTTTTGTGTGAAAAACACAACGTTTTGGGATTGTTGACGAAGCAAGCATGTACACTCTAAAACGTCGTGTTATTCACAATAAAGAAGTTGACATTAGTCATGTATTTTCTCACGTTGAAATGCTCAGCCAGAAAATGGGGTACACTGCAGTCGAACAGACAGACAATCGCGTAAATTACAATAGAACAGACAGCCGGGTACATTGCAGTCGTACAAACATATTGGCGGGTTCCGAACAGACAGATAATCGGGTACATTGTAGTCGAACAGAGAGACAGTCGGGATAGATGCACTGTCTGTTAGTCAGATAACCGGATATCTCGAGTATATATTCTATCGAGTAGCCGAACAGTCAGTCGTACAATCGGGTAGAAATGCGTTTGATCAATCAGTCGGGCAGATGTGCAGTCGAGCAGTCAGAGAGTCGAGCAGAAATCCGTTCCATTAGTATCTTTCAAAGATAACCGGATTTATACATATTTGAACAGTCAGTTAGATAAGTGAGTTTGTGAGAAAATCAAATTTGAAATCGAGAAGTAAGTTAAACAGTTCTTTACAATCAGCTCGAAAATCAGCTAGACAATCCGTTTCAGGGATATACACTATCTGACACTTGTGAACATGAAGCCATGAATGTTTTAAGTGGGTCGGGGTGGGGATGGATTTGGGGGGAGTGGGGGAGTGTTGAAGTGGTATATTTACTCGAGCAAACCTGAAAACATCCACCAAGGCGGATAAAAAGTAGCAAACAAGTCATACTTTCCCTATCAGAGACTGTGGTTGGCCGTTCTTTCCCGGAGGCCTTCAACTAACTAACATTTCTTTATGGAATTATATTACAACCACTGAGCATATTGTATCAGAAACCATTCATATCAGCGAGGTTATAGATCTCGTCTTTACATAGATCGTGGGATTAGCCCTTGCAGTTAAAGCAGAATAAGCCCTTGCTTTTTACTCAGTTGAATAGGTCTACGTTGTCCTGATCCTAACACAGGTGAAATCGTGATTGTATAGCACCTCAGTCAATAGTAGGGCGCTGACCTGGTTATGATATATCTATTCCTATAAATCAACTCTCGTGACTGTACTTCCGTGTATAAAAACATCGGCGTTCTCTCCCACGTTTTAATTAATTTACCGCTTTGTACTCGATGTCACGAATTTACTATGGTTCTGCACGGGCAACTTTGGACGCGTGCAGAACTTGTGGAAAGGGCTATAAAGAAATTGCGCTGTTATTTATAAAATCAGCTACTCGGCATGCTTTCACATGTTGTGTGAGGTTTAAACGACATAACGGTTCAGTCAACATACATGTATATTGATTTGAACAGAGGAATGTTTCATAGGGCTGCCAGGGACTGGTTAAATTGATCTGTTATCAATTGTATCGCAGTAAAGTATTGATTAATTATTACTTAAGTGTTGATCATTTAATATAGAGCTTAGAGAGAAGTCAAAATATGCAGGGTCAACGTATAATTCCAAATTATAGATTTAAATATAATTTTCAGTTCATAACAAAAGCCACTAATATTGCAGCAATCCTTCTCTCTCAAATACCCTGTTCTTCACAGATTGTGACTTTTTTTGTAAAATGTTATCTTGCCTCTTCATTTTAAAGGTGGAACCTGAACACAACTCTGAAGACACACCCCATACTTGTTCACTTTCATTTCCTCTCAACCAAGGAGACTATGTATATTATCCCTGTCACAACCGAATTTTATTTAGCGGTAAGTTAACTTATTTGGGAATTATCTCCCTTATAAATATTCCGCGGGAAATGCAATGGCGGATTTCTTGAATTTAGAACAAAAATAGCTTGTATTTATATAAAACATCTGTTGGAATTATACTAGAAAACGATGGATGATTTCTTTGAAGAAGAATTTGCCGATGAACTGGAGGCACTCGACGATTGCGACGGTGAGAATCTGATGATTATACTGACAAACCTGATGTTTGGCAGCCAGTGTAGCCAGGTCAGCTCAGCGGTGAACAGCTGGACGGACAAAACAAATAAACATGAACGGAAGAGATATTGTAAAATACATTAATAGTTCCACCTATAACCCCATCTTTTAACATAGTAAATTTTCTTCAGGGGAATCCTTCCCTGGTGTAATATACTAATATTCCAACGCAACGCATTCCAATATACTAATATGCCAACGCAAGTTCATTGATTGTTTTATAATGCCTATTTTAGTTTATTGAATGTATATTTATGGCGAGGTATGTATGTCAGTTTGCAACATTTGTTTTTAATAGGGGCTGGGGATGCGGGTGGAATTCTTATCGCAGTCTTGTAGGGTCAAGGTCTAGATCCTGTATCGGGATACAGGCAGAAGGGCAGTATTAGCATGATGATTGATGTTGTGTTGGTGTATGAGGACATTTATATTTATTCTGACTGACAGTTGTTCAATTTAAGTCCAAGGCAAGGATACAGATTTGCACGACACCGGTCCAGTTGATAATTTGAACGGTAGACCAAACAGAACCCCAACATTTTCTTGTCCATTTTGATTTTGATTAGCCAACTTAAAGGGGCACTAGTTCAGAGCAGTTTCCATGGACTGGTTGTTCCTTTGGTTTTCGTTTATCTGCTGTGATATCCCAGGATTCGTGACTGGTTTGTAACCTTTGTGGCACCACCCGTATTCGCAATTGATAGTTTAAAAGAAAACAAATGAAACACTTTAAAGCTTAATCATCTGCCAGTAATGAAAAACTGTTAGGACTGAAAAATAAAGTCAGTGTACGTCTTTATACTTTGTCTTATAACCTAAATTAGTTTATTATGCTATTTGTATGCATTTTGAAAGTCTGTGAAAAAGCACACGGTCTGCTTATACTTATAGATTATAGAATATAATAGAGAATTCATGACTGTAATATCTAAACATTGTATCCACATAAAAGGATCATATACCATTCATATGTAGCTGGTAAATAATCTTGCTCTATATCATGTGTCTTTCAACAGTCTAATATTGAAAAAAGTGATCCATCATTGCAGGTTTTTTAAAATTGGTGTTTAGTCTCATTGGTCATCCACAATTTGCACACCTGGCAATTATTTGTGTGATGTCTGCCATTCTAAGTAATTTAGTTAACCAATAATGAGCCAATTAGCCAGTAACCAACCAACCAACCAACCAACCAACCAACCAACCAACCAACCAACCAACCAAAGTATTGGCAATTAATTCCTTGAAGGAAGGATGTTGTGTTTATACTTGCATTTCACAACAGGGTGTAGTCAGTATAGATTAGTAATTCTACATGTGACAAATCAGCTGTGGAAGGTAAAAGTAGTTAATTAATCAGTGTGTTATTGATTAATCCTTTGATCGATGTGTTTGTATCTGAGCTGATAAAGCCTCTTGCATCACTTACATGCACATATTGCATAACATGTAATACAACTGCAACATCAGACCTTAATTAATAATGTTGAGTATTTACTCAAGACAGGAGAAATGCCAAAAGGGAACCTTTGTTCAGCAATCTGAGTGGTGTTACCACTAATTATAATTTAAACCTGTTATTAATTCATTTACTGACCATCAAGTGAATGATGACAAATAACATGTAGGTTTATACTACCAAACGCGGGTTACAAAAAGGGAGTAGTAGTCACTTTATTGCATTCATCCTGAAAACACTTATGGTCCGAAATTGTTGTGAGGATACCACCAAAACTTAATTGTTACATAAGAAATACATGTAAGCATTTGCCTTGTTCTTGGGTAAATAGTTATACCTTTTTTACCAAAGAAAATTTTCAGATTTTTCTACTAATATCAAAGTCGTTTTCATTAGTTTATGGATTCAAATAAATCAAGTGTGTTTTTTATCATGTTTATTGTCATAGGTAATAGACCAGGGTCGTAGCTGCAAAAATTACACATGAGTGTTGCTATGAAAGTTGGACCAACCCTCAATAATATCTAAATATAAAGCTTTGCAGTCTGCCGGACTTAGGCGAAACAAATGGCTTGCTCCATGCCAGTAGACATCATATTTTTACATGACATGGGCAAATATTGAGGTGAAAAACTCAGAAATAGGATCAAACTGGATCAGTCAGTATCCAGGCATTAGGAAAAAACCTACACTGCTGGGATAATAGGATACTTTATTACAGTCAGACAACGAATGCCAGGGATAATTTCAGATATTGGCATGTGATGGGCATCCACCCTTTTCACAGTTTATGGTAAAGAAATTCTGCTAATGTGGACAGTAGCCCAGTCCCTGTGTCCGTCATGGTCGAGGGAGCAGGTGCTGACCAACTTGCAGCTTGGTTTCGTAATTGGACCATTGGTGTGAAACTTTAATCGCTCTGCATCAGTTCCCCTTTAATTATCTGATGATAGGGACTGTTCATAATTTATGGCTAGGGAGATGATGCTTTCATGGTGGTGCATGTACAATGACAATCAATGACACCTTCCCCTACTAAATGACTGTGAACAAAATTGTTATGATTCACTTGACTATTTGGTGAATAGAACTGAATTTCTTCATGAATTCATTTCATTATAATACTCGATTATGGTTTTAAAGGTCGGTTCCCAACAGTCCAGGGATTAGGAAGGGCAGGGGCCATTGACCATTTTTTTCACATCTAATGTGAAATGGCCCATTAAAATTTGGAAGTTAAGTATTGATACAAGAGCAGTGGCCCATTCAAAATTCAGGAAATGGCTAATAATCCTGAAAATGGCCCATTGTCAAAGTTCTCTTTCCCAATACCTGCCACACTAAACTATATTGAATCCAAAAATTCTCATTGACATTATTTTCTTCTGTCCAGTTTGCTAGATACTGACATTTAACATGCTTTGTCAGTCTCTGCACCTTATTTAATATTGTATTGTATCTTTTTCAGATGATCCAGGGGACCCATATGCTCCAAAGTCCAAGAAGACTCTTCAGTTCACAACACCAAAGCCAAAGGGCAAGCACCCAAGTGGCTGTTTGGTCAGCCCCACTCCACTGACGCCACTGGAAAGCCCGTTGTCAGCAAGGAATGGACACGTCAAAGAGAAAAGACAACGTGATGACAGCTTCACTGGGCTGTCAGATAGTGAAGAGGACACATGTGATACTCTCCCCAAAATAGGTGACTCTTTCTAGTGTGTGTGGTATATGCAATATATATGAGAGGTAAAACAGGATGAAGATGAGGAGTGTTTGTAGATGTGTGTGTGTTCATGCTCGCATGTGCAAGTATTTGTGGGTGTTTGCGGGGTTGTGTGCTTTATCTGTGCATGAGAGGTCTGTGTGGATGTGTGTGTTTGTTTGTCTACAGGTGTTGAATGTGTGCAGGGGCGAATCCTGGATTTGGAAGGAGGGGGTGCACCTAAATCATAAAGTGTATGGGTTAGAGGGAAATGCTCCTAAGGAAATTTGGAGGGGGAGGGTGGGGGAGAAGGATGGGGGTCTGTTGACAAATGCCACCTGGGCGAATTCCCACCTAGGACAAATCCTCGGAATTGTCGTCATTATTATAGTGAAAATAACTGGGTGGGAATTGTCCTAGTTGAGGATTGCCCTAGGTGGGAATTGTATGGGTAGCATTTGCCTGGGTGGGAATTGTCCTGTTCCCGAAGGAGGGATGTGCAACCCTGCCTGGATCTGCTCTGGAATGAGTGCGTGGTTGTGGGGGGTATGTGTGAGTGCTTGGGTGTGTGTATATGTGTGTTTTTTCTGTGTGGATGTGTCTATGGTGTGTGCATGCATGTGCATGTACGTTCATGTGTGGGTATGGATGCGTTTGTTGGTGTGTGCATGTGAGTGCGGGTGGGTGGGTGGGTATGGATGCGTTTGTTGGTTTGTGTGTGATGTTGGGGGAAGAGCGTAATCTAGAATACAGTTTAATTGTCAATAGTGCATTTGCAGGCTTTAGTAGGATAATTATTGAGATTTTATTGGTACAAATCTGACAGAGACAGACAACTTGCCAGCTTGCCAATATCTGCAAGTCATGTGAACATACAGGTAAATCATTTCTAATGTTTTGCTGCAATAGTTACGTTTGTGATTAATATGTTGTGTGAGTGTGAGTCTGACTGTGTTGTGCCACAATGTCAGGTCACAGAGCCAAGCGGCGACGCACAGAACCCACAGAACCCCGCAGTCCCACACCCCCACCGGAGCAGGACCCCATTATACAGAAGCGACCACAAGAAACAGCATGGACAGGCAGCCATCCACATCGAAATATTGCCGATATTGACATTGACGACTTTGGAGCTGATGCCATTGATGGTTAGAATTAATGGTTGATAAAATAGTATGAAATATAGTATGATACAAGCTTGCACTCTCAGTAGATAAGTAATTAGGCCCTCAAATATATAATGCACATTTCAGATTATATGATCGTAGTAGGACGGTAGTTCTTTGTTTTATGTTTTTTGCCCTTGTTTGTAAAACAGGAGATACAGCATGTCTGTTTCCAAAACAAAACTTTCCCAAACCATCGAATATGTCTTGTTGAAACTTGCCAACCAGATTTGTGCAGTTGTTAGCTTGGAGCAACATGTCATATTTGGGATTTCACTTTCTCAGTAATGAACAAATTCTAGTACTTTTTTGGTAGAGTCCCATCCATGATTCGAACCCACACCCTCAGAGTCAGGCACCTAATTGCCAGCACACAAAGACAGCCGCCTAGTCCGCTCAGCCACCTCGACTTCCACAAAATGAAAGTCGGACAACTCTTAGTCTAGACTGTGTACTTTGTGTACCCCTCTGATAAGTGTGAGCTTGGAGGAAAATCAGTCTTAATTTCTGTTGCTTAATGAATGTCATCATATGTATGTGTTCAGTCTGTAAACAGAGATAGAAATTAGGTAAGCTCCTGTTTTGGAATCCCCTTTGCCTTATGCTT
The DNA here is from genome assembly GCF_037392515.1 of Haliotis asinina. Taxonomy (NCBI): domain Eukaryota; kingdom Metazoa; phylum Mollusca; class Gastropoda; order Lepetellida; family Haliotidae; genus Haliotis; species Haliotis asinina. Next base: position 59,312,370 of record NC_090284.1, read on the forward strand.
TGTCAACTTTTCCATTGTATGAAACTCCTGAAATACCCAGGAAGCCCACAGGGCTGATAGCTGAAAAATGTTGCTGGCCCTGTTAACATGTAACCAACCCTGTATTTCTGAATAGGTGGTAGAGTTATAACTGAGAGAGATTACTTCCAGATAGAACCTTTACTGAGCTTGGCTGCAGAACTAGATGGTAATTATGGTAATCCCATGAATGTCTGACATGGTGTTGTTAGAACTGGATGTCTTCACAGCTTGCCTCTCTTCGTGACAGACTACGAGATCGAGCGTCCCCGAGTGTTGTCCCGCATCCCCGGCGGTGACTGCAACTACATCAGCGTCACTAATATGGAAGGTCAGAGGGCGTACATGAAGCTGAAGGATACGTTGGAGCTTGAGAAGGAGGTAATGCTTTCTGTATGGAAGTAGGTCAAAGTTTGTAGACGTGACTCTTATCACACATGTACCTTGACCAGCAAAGGCAGTGGTCTTTTTTATAATTTTATAAGTATTATATTGTTTATAATTATTCTTGGTTGTAGTAGTTTGTAGTCAGAAGAGTCTGATGTGGTGGTGCAAGTGATCAGGAGTGTTGGTGTTGATGATGTTTCAGTTCACAGTGGTGATTTTGTTTCAGTTTGATAGTGTAGGGAAGGACTTGAAAGCCACACAGCTACTGACAATTCCAGTCTCTGTGTTGCGGTATCAGGCTGAAGAAGAGGTGAGTTCAGTCATGTACACACGAAAAGTGACATATCATTTTGATCTGTTTTATCTCACGTCAGGATGTTTTATAAGTAAGTGCCAACTTACATGTTTTTTGTCTGGTTCCATGCTGAACAATGTTTGCATCTCCTGTTTTTTGATCATTTGATCCATAAGATTTTGTTTGATCATTGATCCATACCATTGTCAGGCACTGACATTATTGGCTGTCAGTTAGTTAGTGAGGTTTTGGTTTGACATTGGTTGCAGCAATATTCCGGCAATAACACAACACCGGAAATCGCCTTCACACATTGTGTGTATGTGCGATCTCAGACCCAGGTGTTCAGCATGACGAGTAAAGGTATCAATCACTAGGCTATCACACAGCCCAAATAGTTAATTGCTGAGACAGAATGCAACCTATTTGTTGGGTCTGTTTTCTTTTATAAATTCTGTGTAGTCAGACTTAGTGTTTTACACTGTTGTTTTAGTTTCACTGACTGTGTTTCAGAGAAGGAGAAAGGTAATTGAGGAGGCTGAGAGAATATCCCAACAAATAAACAGGTTAGGCTCTAAAACTCTTGGAGAAGAGTTTCTTTGTACTAAGTGACTACTGCAGTTATTGGTATGGTTTATGCAGTTTTATAATTAGTCACCTGTAGTAACATGAGGACTCATGCAATGTGACATAAGTACAGGGCACTCTGTCTAATTTGCACTGGCTTGGGACTGAATAAAAAGTTCTAATTAGTCAGCAGTCTGAGTTACACAGAAATTTCCAATAGTAGCCTGATCTTCTCATTATATGATCATCTCAGTTATAGCTTATGAGTTAGTGTTAATCGCATCAGTGGTAAATTCACTGCATTCACCACTAGACAAAATACACTTCACATGGTGTATCCAAGCGGGGAATCAAACGTGGATATTCCTTGTGATGAGTGAATGCTATAACCTCTAGGCTATCCCACTGTCCCTGGCTTAAATATGGGTGGTGTTAGGTTGACCTGATTTTCAGGAGATACAGGAGGTTATGAATATAATCTGAAGCTACTGTTAGAGATGAGGATTTAAAACAAAGTCACATTTCTTGTCCAGGGATTAAAATATGATGAGTGATAGTTCTGTTGCAGACTTGAAGTCGCTTCTTTTGGTTAAGGCTAGACTGTTTCTGTTTTGGTTTAATCATTTATGCAGCATTCTTTTGCTGAACCAAGTGTGGATTTATGTGCTGTAGAGACATCATTGACGATTTCTCTGTACTGGATGAAGCTGAGAATAAGGAGAATGAAGAACCTGAGAGGACCGAGCCCCAGCGGAACTTGTGGGTAGAGAAATATGCCCCTCAGCGTTACACAGAGCTTCTCAGTGAGGAGGTAGGCATTGGGGCATGTAGCATCGGTACAAACCATACCATAACCATGGTTACCAGAGTTAATTATCAAGAGGGTTCTCGTTGTACTTGAGGGTCTGCTGCTATATTATTTGAGTCAAGTAATATGAATCTTTGCAGGTTATCAGCATATTATGAAGTGTATTTATTCTTTTTGTGTGTTTCTAACACTTAACACATGAAACTTGGTATTTAAATTAGGATGAACCTTTTGGGATATGTTTTGTTAATTGAAAAAATATCCTTTGAGCAGGTAGTTTAAAATTTTTGAAGTTTTGTTACATGATATTACTATTCTGGGAAAGTTAATGTTTAAGGTTAATTTCAAACTTGTTGACTTATAATTTGTAAACATTTTGTTGTCTCATGACTGGCTGCATTGCTTAGTAGCAAACTTGCTGTGATCCATGATGTCTTAATAATAGCCATAATAAGGCCATCATGAAGCAGCAGGGTGTGGTATTTTGGGAGTGTTTGTGGGGTGATTGTAGAGATTCCTATACAAATACATTAGTAGTGGAGTCAGTCTGGTAATGATGTGTTCCATGTTGTCGATCAGACTCTGAATCGCACCCTGCTGCACTGGCTTAAGCTGTGGGACTTTGTGGTGTTTGGGAGAGATCTCCCAGTCAAAAAGGACAAGAAGGATAAGAAGAAGCAGGATTTTAAGAAGTGGAAACAGCCTGAGGTCCTTGACGAGCTTGACAAGTTCAACAGACCTCAACAGAAGGTAGGACACTGAAGTGGGTATCAGCTTGTGGGATTGGTTGGGGAGGGATGGTACAGGTATCAGCTTATCAACTGAGTGTAGGGTGAATGGCAGAGTGTGACTGACACAAAAGGAGATAGAGATAATGGAACTCAATATCTCAGAAGGTGTAGGGAGCAAGCATCCACATAGGGTAAGAGCAGAAGGTGAAATGGAGCTGTCACATTTTGAAAACATTTGAGTCATTATTTATAAACCAGTTATCAGCTGGAGAAAGTGTGTTGGGTGGTGGTGGGGGGACACCTCAGAAGGAGAATTACATGGTATAGCGGTCAAAAGATAGCTGTTCCTGTCAGAACATGGACAACATAAGATTCACAGGTTAACTGAAATGTAGAACAACTCAGAATGTTGCCATAGGCTTTGAGTTAAAGGGAGATAACTCTTCTCATGACTTCTTTGGCATTCTTGAAATTGAGTAGATGAAGGATGAGGATGCTTGCATCACTTGCTTGTTAATGACATTAGAATGTTGAAACGTTGCTAATACAAAATAAAGAAGTTGTATAGCCATAAATAGTCCTCATCCTTTAACTCTACTCATGGCAAACGATTATCACAGAGCATAAACTTCAAGTGGGTGCATGCAGATAGACGTCTTCACAGTTCCCTTTAAATTGATAAACTACTGAAACAACCTTCTGATGATAGCAGATGGCAGGTAAATTTTGTACCCAGGTTTGATGACTTCATCATTAAGCAGTATGAATAATTATTATTTCGGTTAAATTTCTTTTGGAACTGTTTTGTTGTGTACATGTGTCTGTGCTCTTTCACAGGTTACACTGCTGTGTGGACCACCCGGACTCGGGAAGACCACCCTGGCACACATCGTTGCAAGGCATGCTGGGTACAACGTGGTGGAGATGAATGCCAGGTAATTCTTTGTTCATTTACAAGAAATCATTGAAATAATGTCAAATGTGGATTTGTTGAACATTCTTCTTGCTCACTGTGAATGTTGATGATAACTTATGCTTGATATGCTTGAGATCCTGTTTTGTTCATTTTCTTGATACCCATTAAGATCCAGGTTAGAACTGGTTTTCCGCAGCTAATGCTTGTCATAAGAGGTGATTAACAGGATCAGATGGTCAGACTCAGTGACTTGGTTGACACGTCATCCGTTCCCATTTATGTAGATCAGTGATCATGCTGTTGATCACTGGATTGCCAGGTCTAAACTTGATTATTTACAAACCAGATTGTGACATTATACAGCAACTAACAAACCATTGCCTTGATGTGTTGGTAACTTTATTTCAGTGACGATCGAAGTGCTGCCTTGATGTGTTGGTAACTTTATTTCAGTGACGATCGAAGTGCTGATGTATTCCGGAACAAGCTTGAGGCAGCGACACAGATGAAGGCGGTACTTGGTGCCGATCCCCGTCCCAACTGTCTAGTCATCGATGAGATAGATGGTGCTCCCCAGGTCTGTCCTCTAACAGCTCCTTTATGTTACATAGTCCAAGTATTCTGTAAAATGTAGCCTGGAATGGAAATAAAAACATGGACCATATTCCTCAACATGCTCAAGACAGGTGCTTTTTGAATGGCTATTCTCAACTTCTTGTGAGCCATCTCATAGGCTGCTCAAACCTCTGGCATTCAGACATGTCATGTATTGATGTCATCAGATTTTTGTTTAACGAAATTGAATTATTGTTCTCAATGACATTGAGAAGATAGACAATGATGGCCAAGTTGTCGTTAGAAGTTTAATCCTCATATATGCTGACTTTTTGACCACATCAACCTAACACTGTCTCTCTGTTTGGTGGGAAACTTCAACCCATGATTTAGAAAATTTGACTGTTGATGTTTATTGATAACCTTCTGTTGCCAGGCAGCAATCAACATTTTACTGAACCTGATAAAGCGGACAGACCAGAGTACCACCAAGAAGAAGAATGAAGGTGGAATTTTGTACCGGCCCATCATTTGTATATGTAACGACCAGTAAGTACATCCATGATGGTGCTTAGAGTGACTATATTTCCATGTGGGAAACGATGTGGACTCATTTTGAAAAAAATAATGAAACTGGATTTTAAGTAACTGTCAGATGCTTAGTTCTTTCAAATATGTTGGGGGCTGAGGGGATATGTCATCTTCTGATGACTCTTGTTTCAGCTTATTTGTCACATTGATGGGAACCCCATTTACAAGGCAATCTTGGTGCTCTGACTATTGTAGCAGGACTGCAGGATTTGTAATCGACTTGAGTTACGATTGATAAATCTGTGGTTGGTGATCCTCATTTGGTTACATTCTTACATGCTTGTAGTCAGTTTGTCTTTGTCACATTCCTAATGATAGATAGATGGTTTAGTCATGTCAGTTTAGATTTAATTAATGGGAATTATGATGATCTTAATACTAATATCTCTTTGTGCAACATGGTCATCATAGTGATTTATGTCATCTCTACCTACAGATATGTTCCTGCCCTGCGGCAGTTACGTCCCCTTGCTATGATTTTACACTTCCCTCCAACAGAGCCGACTCGTCTGGCAAGCCGATTATATGAGGTATACAGAGATATGTGCTTCATTTTTGTCTCCCTGGCATGTAATGTGTTGTAATTAACATCTTTCATCTGTTCATCATTCTATCGATCTGCAATCGTTTCCAGACCACAGTTAAAAAATATTCAAGAGAAGTTGGTAGATATGTCAAACAGTAGTGTTACCTTCTGCTATTTACCGACTTTTGGTGTTTCCATATTTCTGGATATCCACAATTTGGACTGTCTCTGGAAAGGGTGGGCATATTTCTGATCCACAACAAAGAGTCCTTTCAATGCTTTTTAATGACATTTAGCAGATATACGAGGCAATATCTTTCTTACAAGAATTGGCAGATATATCAAACAGGTCTTGAAGTGGTGCGTTTTGCTATTTGCGGATTTTTGGCATTTATGTTTTTCATGGAAATGATTTTGACTCTAAAAAACTCAAATTAGACTTTAAGTAACTGTCCGATGATTTGTTCTTTCAAATGTACTAAAGAGTGAAGTGTGCTTTTCATGTTTTAGTATTTCTTATGAACTTCATGCATCCTGTGGCTTTGAATATGTCCTCACAACCTATTTTCCTTGTAAGACTCACCCATATGGAATGGATGGCCAGTCATATCTCCAGGATTCCATGTTCTGATAAGTCTCCACTATACCCTGGAAGCATCTACGGCTCTGCCCGATAAATTTATTACCTCCCTTTGATGGCTCCGCCTTCTCACAGTAGCCAATCAGCTAGGGCGCTGTTATAACCGAGCTTGCCAGTGTCAGCAAAGGTAGCGGTCGCAACTGTGAAGGTTTGCTCGCAGTGCGACTCAGATTTTAAGGAAACTTTAAAACAACATATGCAGGAACTCCTTCTACCTCTTCCAGAGAACCTCTGCATGGTTTCTGTTGCCAAGTATAATCGGTTAGATAGTTAAAAAAATGAAAGTTAGTTGTGATTGGTTCGCTCAACTTCCCAGCGTAGACGCCTGATTGAATCAAAAGACAGTCACGGGAGGTAATAAATTTATCTGTCAGAGCCGTAGATGCATTCAGGGTATAGTGGAGACTTATCGGAACGTATACCCTGGAGATATCGAGGATGAATATCATACTACTGGAGTATTGGAGCATCAACAACAAACAGCCATCTTAAGAAATATATCTGCATTTCAGACTGGAATCTTGTCTGGGAATAAGTGAATGCCCTTGATTTTCCAGATTGTTCGGGAGGAGAGGATCAAAGCGGAGATGAATGCCTTGCTAGCTCTCTGTGAGAAGTCAGAGAACGACATCAGATCCTGTCTCAATACCTTGCAGGTAAAAACATTTTTTATTTACAAACCATATTACATGCACATAAATAGTCGTATTTAAATGTCCAGTCCAGCATGTTAATAGGTCACACTGCAAACTGTTGATTTCATATCATTAGCATACAGTATATTTGAAACTTGGCATTTTCTTCTTTGTAGTTTGTTCGTCAAAAGAAACAGGACTTTAACCTACGTGTTGTCCAGAACTTGACCGTTGGCCAGAAGGACTCTCACAAGAGCATGTTCTCACTATGGTACCAGATCTTCTCCATGCCGCGAGCCAAGAAGTGAGTCCACTTCGCATGCTTTCCCAACTGGTGAAGGACAGGGGTAGAGTAGGCCTTCAGCAACCCGTGCTTGCCGTAAAGCAAAATTCCCTCCCTCACTCCCATTCTTTCCCCATATGAATATTTGATCTCTTCAGTATTTACTCAGGCAGGGTAGCTTAGTGGTTAAAGCATCCGCTCAACATGCTGTAAACCCGAGTTCAATTCCCCACATGGGTACCGTGTGTGAAGCCATTTTCTGGTGTCTCTTGCCATGATATTGCTGGAATACTGCAAAATACAATACTCACTCACCCACTCATTATTGACTCAGATGACAGTATCCTTTTCCCTGTGTTCTTTTCTCCCTCTGGTACAAGGCAACAGACCTGCAAAATGGTATGATGGTCAAATCTTATGCAATGCATAACTGATCATCTTCATCTCATCTTTATGTTTCAAGGACAGTAACCTTGAAATTGGATTTTTTGCTATGTTGTCTGAAGGGTGGTCCTCGGGGAACTTAGAGTGAAACCCCAGATAAATGAACATTTATCAATGCACATCAGGGTGTGCAGAAATTTCAACTTTGCTGGTCTACACATGCAGTCCGCATTCAGAGCTGTAATGTGTTTGACAACAGTGTAGAGCAACGTGCTTACAGTATACCATTCTCTTCTCTTCTTAGGAACAAGTTTGTAAACATCCATGACTTGAAAAATGGCCAGCAGGCACAGAAGATGGGAACTGTTACATCTCCTGCAAACAGGTCAGTCACTAGTTGTCACACGTTTGAAGTGACCAACTGGATCAACAGCAAGTTTATATGACTTTAAAGATGCGTATATCATTGTATCCGGTTGTTTCATCTTGTTAATCTCTGGAGAGTTCTTGTAGTGAGCAACTTTTTACAATCATTTAGGCTTGAGCTTAAACAAACAGACACTGAGACAGAGTGATTGTTAAATCAAGGGGAGGTAAACAGGTAATCTTTGCTGCCAATTGAAAATACACTGGAGTCAGTATAAATTCTTACCTTGAATTGGATATTGTACTGTACAAACTGTATGTCCAGATTCCACACAGTGTTGCTGGCGGCACAGGCTGCGGGAGAGTACGAGAAGGTGACCCAAGGAGTGTTTGAGAACTACCTGGAGGCCAAGTGTAAAGATCCCAGGCTTGATGCTGTGAGTGTCATAACTTACATGTCAGTTCTACAAACCAAAGGAAGAAGTTTTATGTAGGTTTTTGTGCAAACTTGGATAGAAACCTTTTCATTACTCACAGAAGGTTCTTGTGCTCTGTACCAGGCAGACACCTGTGAATGTCCTGGGTAGAGGCCTTCATGATCAGCAACCGATGCTTGCCATAAAAGGCGACTATGCTTGTTGTAGGAAGCAACTTACGGGATCGGGTGGTCAGATTTGCTGACTTGGTTGACACATGTTATTGGTTCCCAATTATCTCCTCATTGTGTTCATGACAACAGCTGAAATATTGAATTTGGAGTAATCATTATTCTTTTAGTGAGATTTATTAGTTATTAAGTTTAATGATTTTGTTTACTGGTATCTTGTTTGTGCTTCAAAACTTTTGCATACAATTCTATGATTTGTAAATAAGTACACACTTCATTTCCATTTGCTATTGGGAATTTTCAACATTCAACAACCCCTTTGTATGTAAGCATCAGTATTATGAGATGATGTTGTTCCCCAGCTAAACAGTGCTAACGACTGGCTGGTGTTCGTCGACTGTATCAACAAATACACTGTGCACAAGCAGGATTACAGCCTCATGAAATACGTGCCCTTCACCTTCGTCAACTTCCACCTACTCTACGCCTCATACCAGCCCCCGAAGATTCAGTACCCATCCAGCAACTTTGAGGTAGAGGAATGCTGAAACATAGATGTAGCAGCTTTAATAGTTCCCATCCTGTACTGAAGTCTCATGCCTTGTCCACATGACCAAAGAGGTTAACCAGTCAGCACACTGATCTATGAGATGACTCCACTAGCTTATTATTGGTGAATGTGGAAATGGTTAAGAAAAATTAATTTCATAAGGAAAATGTAACTGATGAATTGTAATACAGGTTTAAATAGGACCAGTATTACTCAAGGGAGGCTACTCTATCGACTCTAGAGAGTGTCCAATACTGTACAGTTCAGCATGAATAGTATATTATCTATAGTAACACATGCACAAGAAAAAATGATTAAATAGTATTTTCATTGCATATAAGCAGTTATTAGGGATTGTGTCATGGAAACTACAGGATCAGGGTCATATTTTGGTAATGTCTGTTGTCTTTGAATTATACGATCCCTGCATTTTGATCAGTCCGTGTACCTCATTGTCAGAGGCTCTTATCATGACTCTATGTTTTATATATGGGACATAAAATGCAAGGGATTGCAATCATGATGATGAATTTCCTGGTAGATGAAAGATTTGAGGAACTGAGTCAGATTTTTTAAGTTAATTACAAGAAAGATTTTGAAATTATGTGACATTAATGATATGAGAATAACTTCTGGACATGCATGCTTGTGTATGATGAAGTATGAGACTTGTGAGATATGAGACCTATGGCATTTCTCCTGAAACAAGTGTATTTGTGTGACAGCACATGACCAGACTCGCCAAGTCCATCAATTTGGTGACCTGTATGTTTGCCGACATGTCTCCTGCTGTGAAGAAGTTCATCAACACCAAGAATGCTGTGCTGGACATGTTACACCCAATGCTACAGATTATGCAGCCCACCCTCAGACCTGTGAGTACCACCCTTAGACCCCCGAGTACCACCCTCATGAACCACCCTCAAACCTGTGAGTACCACCCTTAAACCTGTGAGTACCACCCACCCTTAGACCTGTGAGTACCACCCTCAGACCTGTCTGTCAGTACCACCCTTAGACCTGTGAGTACCACCCTCAGACCTGTCTGTCAGTACCACCCTCAGACCTGTGAGTACCACCCTTAGACCCCAAGCACCACCCTTAGACCCCCAAGCACCACCATCATGTACCGTCCTCAGACCTGTGAGTACCACCTTTAGACCCATGAGTACCACCCTCATGTACCATCCTCAGACCTGTGAGTACCACCCTCTTGTACCACCCTCTTGTACCACCCTCAGACCTGTGAGTACCACCCTCATGTACCACTATCAGACCTGTGAGTACCACCCTTAGACCCCCGAGTACCACCCTCATGAACCACCCTCAAACCTGTGAGTACCACCCTTAAACCTGTGAGTACCACCCTCAGACCTGTGAGTACCACCCTTAGACCTGTGAGTACCACCCTCAGACCTGTCTGTCAGTACCACCCTTAGACCTGTGAGTACCACCCTCAGACCTGTCTGTCAGTACCACCCTCAGACCTGTGAGTACCACCCTTAGACCCCAAGCACCACCCTTAGACCCCCAAGCACCACCATCATGTACCGTCCTCAGACCTGTGAGTACCACCTTTAGACCCATGAGTACCACCCTCATGTACCATCCTCAGACCTGTGAGTACCACCCTCTTGTACCACCCTCTTGTACCACCCTCAGACCTGTGAGTACCACCCTCATGTACCACTATCAGACCTGTGAGTACCACCCTTAGACCCCCCGAGTACCACCCTTAGAACCCGGAGTATCACCCTCTTATACCATCCTCAGACCTGTGAGTACCACCCATAGACCCTCGAGTGCCACCCTCTTGTACCATCGTCAGACCTGTAAGTACCACCCTCCGACCTGTAAGTACCACCCTCAGACCTGTGAGTACCACCCAAAGGTATCACTTTCAGACCTGTAAGTAATACCCTCAAACCCCTGAGTGCCACCCTCATGTAATGCCCTCAGACCTATAAGTACCACACTCAGACCCCAAAATACCACTTACTTGTATCACCCTCAGACCTGTATGTGCTAGCCTCAGACCTGTGAGTACCTCTGTCAGACCTGTGAGTACCACCCTCATGTACCTCCCTCAGACCTGTAAGTACCTCCCTCATACACCACCCTCAGATCCCTGAGTACCACCCTACTGTAACACCCTTTGACCTGTAAGTACCACCCTCAGACCTGCACCCTCATGTACCACTCTCAAACCATTGAGAATCACCCTTATATACCACCCTCAGACCTGTAAGTACCGTCCTCATCTACCACCCTCAGACCTATACCACCCTCATGTACCACCCTCAGACCTGTTAGTACCTCCCTCATGTACCACCCCCAGACCCCTGACTACCACCATCGTGTGAGTGAGTGAGTGAGTTTAGTTTTACGCTACATTTTAGCAATATTCCAGCAATATCACGGCTGGGGACACCAGAAAATACCTTCACACATTGTACCCGTGTGGGGAATCGAACCCAGGTCTTTGGCGTGACGAGCGAACACTTAAACCATTAGGCTACCCCACCGCCCCCCACTATCATATATCACCTTCAGACCTGTGAACACCACCTGTATGTACCACCCTGGGAGAAGTCAGTACCACTGTTATGTACCACCCTTGGACCTGTGTGTACCACCCTTGTGTCACCCTTCAGGCCAATGCCCACAGATGCAGGGTTTTATTAGTATACATTAACTTTGGTTGCTGTCTACGACATCAGCACAGAAATATTTTACTAGCATATGTGCAAACTGTCAGGAATGCAATGTGGTAGGGCAAGAAAACACAATTGGAACCTTGATGGGCAAACTGGAAAATATGCTGGCAAAATGCCAACAGTGATTTTTGTAGGATTCCAAACTGTTTGCCCTTTGCAGATAGAGGGAAAAGTAGCATAATTTTGTTTATAAGTGAGATTTTCTCAGATGCTTTTAAATATTTTATGTTAAACTTAATGTGTGTCACCTCAACAGAGCCACAGACATGCCTAAAAGTATACGACTTTTGCTTCAGCTACATAGCGTCCCGTTAGAATATCTAGATAAATCCCAGTGTTACTAGTGTAGCGAGATGCTATTGTTGTCTGTCGTTACTAGGTGAACACCCAGTTGTACAGCAAGCGAGAAAAGGAAGAGTTATCTAACTTGGTGCGGATCATGATCGCCTACAACATGACCTACCAGCAGGAAAAGTCCCTTGAGGGGCAGTACAGCTATGTGCTGGACCCGTGAGTTGAACTGACTTTAGACCATTTGTTCATGTGTTGATAGCTTGTTTATCATACAAACAACTCGTACATACAAACATACAACTTGTACTCATGCCACAAAAGAATTGTTTGACCAGAGACATTATGTCTGCCCCAGATATTCCAAACTGGACATTGTTTGGCATTCATTAGTCTGCATAAAAAAGATTATATGTTTCTCGGGCTCATTTTTTTCAAAAGTGAAGAGGGCTGTAGGACTTTTTGAAAAAACTTTGATACAAAAAAGAGTGACGAGGGAGGAACACATTCATATTTTTTCTCTCCGAGTTACAGCACGCATGTGTTTATGAGTTCTAGATTCAGTCACACTCGTTCTTAAAGGCACTCAATGTTATAGAGGACAAATGGATGATCAGGACACTGCAAAATCAGATTTTTTTTAAAAAAATGTCAATTTCACTTTTTTATTTAGCCTTATGTATTGTATATTTCCCATACATGATAGATCATACATCCAGTACATTCCCTTTAAGTCATGTGCATGTGAATCTGGAAATGTCCTTGTCGGAGCTTCTCCTTGCACTGGCAAATTCAGTGCATGACTGTCATTCATTCACTAAAGCCCTTCTGTTTTTGAAATCTATCATATTGTCTAAATTCTGTTTATTAACTATCATAGACTATGTTTACATGACCTTCTTCTTCTCTTCAGAAATGTTGAGGAAATTGTGAAATTTCCTGGAATGAAACAACAACGCCAGCTGACCTACGCAGCCAAACAGCTGATAGCCAGAGAGGTTTGTCTTTTAACAGTGCTGCTGCCAAATGTGACAGCAGCCACCTTTCAGGGAAAACTGTAACACCCTGCACATTGTTTCTTGTTAAAACCGAATGTGGCATTTCTGATTTATGTCATTCTACCCCGATAGTGTTAGATGGCTCTCATACTATCAATCACCAGTCTGTCTGGCTTTATAGGTGGCTGTGATACAGCTGGAGACTGGAGTATTGCAGGATTATAGAAGGGGGAGTGGGGTGGGAGGAGGAGGGCTATATCACTTTATACAGACTGAAAGGTGTATTTGAGTATGAGGGTAGGTAATTAAGTGTTTGTAACCTTTGAACTATTTGAGTTGGAAACTACGGAGAATTTGTCATGTCCAGGTTACTAAATTTGGTTTAAACACTGCTAACATATGAACAGTTTTGTGTTAAGTGGGTATCAGTTGGACATTTCTTGGAATCAACACATCATAGTTCATTCATGACAGTGTAATTTCAGTGAATATGGTCCTTGCAAAATATAACGAAAATGTATTTTGTTTGGTTATGTAAAGGTTTTTGTATCAGTTTTCTTAACACATATGTTTACATACTGTCAGATGTAGATATACCTTAACAGTGCTGCAGTACCATGAATTATGAGATCCAATATAGCATTCAGTTACTTCTTGTGCACACTGCTGTCATTTTGTTTTTTGGAAGAAAAACAGCTGGTTTTCTGTTTTTTTAGGCATGAATATATTGTTTGTGCTCTTAATACTACACACGGCACATACAGTATATACATAGGATAATGTCAAGTTTGTTCCACTGCACCAAAGCTTGGACTTCCTGTCTGATGAGTTACCATAGAGACCGCCACAAAACTGCCACTGATTAGATGTAGGGACAAAGTTATCAGTACTGTAGTTATCAAGGAAAGTTATCAGTACTGTAGTTATCAAGGAAAGTTATCAGTACTGTAGTTATCAAGGAAAGTTATTAGTACTGTAGTTATCAAGGAAAGTTATTAGTACTCTAGTTATCAAGGAAAGTTATTAGTACTGTAGTTATCAAGGAAAGTTATCAGTACTGTAGTTATCAAGGAAAGTTATCAGTACTGTAGTTATCAAGGAAAGTTATTAGTACTGTAGTTATCAAGGAAAGTTATCAGTACTGTAGTTATCAAGGAAAGTTATCAGTACTGTAGGGAGGCTGTCTTGTAGGATGGAAATAGAAAAATCTAAACAATTGACCCACCTGTTAAATGTTTTGAAAAGGGCTCAGAACCACTTGGTTGACACTTCATCATATTCAGATTGTATGGATCAATGCTTGTGATGTCAGTCACTGGATTGCCAGGTCCAGACTCAGTTATTTACATACTGCTACCATATAGTCTGGGATAACAAACCAGTCATTTTTATTCTCACCTCACCTCTGACAGTGTCAAGTGTGTGTTTATTTGCTAATGTTGATCACATGAACTAGATGAGATCACATCAGTTTATATTAGATGATTGTGTACTTTACTGCCCCAACTTTCCATTCAGATCGAGCTTGAGAAGATGAGGATGACTGAGGTGAAGCTGGCAGTGAGGAACAAGTGAGTTGTCTTCCCTTCTAGGTCTCAGTGAGTTGTCTCCCTTAGGCCTCACCGTGAACCTACTTATGTTTACGGGGCCGTGCGTTGACTGTTCTGATACATTTCTTGTAAACTGTACCTGATAAACCTTTTTGCCTTACTCAGATCTGCCTACCAGACATGTTTCTGTTCAAGGAACACACAGGGGTTACAGCTTCATCTCAAGGCCAGATATTTGTCTTGTTTGTAAACCACCAGTTGTATTCTAAAATAAGAACAGATGGTCACAATGCAAACCATATATTGCCTCAGCAGGCAGGTTGTATTTTGCAAGATTAGATAAATATATGACTGTGACAATGATCTGCATGACAATGTAGCTTTATCTGTGTAAATCCCAGGATCATGTTCAGCTTCTTTCCATAAATCGGCAAGTCCATATTGCCAAGTAGTGGAAATCATACTCACAGTTGACATGTATTAACCTTGTACGATGATTTTTTCTTGAGCCTGGAGAGACACAATTTCACCAAAATTATGTTGATACAATCCTTTTACCCTTCATGCCTGAGCTGTTTTGTTGTTTTGTAGCCTTCTAGTTCTTGATTGTGCAGATTTGCAATGTCAGGAAATCTGCGACATGACTGTATGTTATAATTTGAAGTTAAGACTTAAAACAAACTTGTATTCCCCCAGCGGTTCTGCTCCAGACTTAGATCCAATCAAGGACAACATCCCAGCTGTACCCAACCACAAGAGAAAGCTGGAAGCAAAACCCATCCTCGAAGATAAGGTGAGTCTGGCATGATTGCACATCTGGTATTAAAGGGATCGTATTTTGGGCACAATGAGTAAAAAGAAGGTCAGAAAATAATTGTATTCATGACAAGTTTAGGTCAGAGTAAATATAAAGTATGAGAGTGACTGGAAATGGATTACTGAGGGGCAGTGAAGGGAGCATATGCTCAGATTTTATTGGGTGTACATGATACGAAGGACCATGTTTGTTTTGAAGGCGTCACAGCAGATGCACTCAACTGACACAGGCAGTGGGGTAGCCTAGTGGTTAAAGTGTTCGCTCATCACACCAAAGACCAGGGTGTGATTCCTCATATGGGTAAAGCATGTGAAACCCATTTCCTGGTGTCCCCAGGATATTGAAGGAATATTGCTGAAAGCGGCGTAAACCTGAACTCACTCAGCTGACTATTCTTTATGGATACACAACTAAAACATGGTGTCCACAACAAGAGAGTTCAGTATCCCTTCCCTCTGGGCTTAGAACTTTTCTACATTTTTATCTACAATTCTGCATGTCATGAATTAATTATGGAAGACCATTGATGACTCAAGGTTCGAACAGATCCTCATCATCCTGTGGTCAACAGATCAAGTTGCTTGACCCTGTGTCATGGAGTGTTTTCCCCAGATATTCTGAAATATTACAGGACATATTTTCAATATTTTGGAGTATTGCTAGGTGCAGGGATGTCAAACTAACAATACAAGTATATCTTCATTTGTTTTTATTCTTTTTTAGCCTGTCAAAAATTTCTTTGGTAACTTCACAAAAACTAAAAGAACGTCTTCAACTGTCAGTTCTGAAAAGACAAAGTCCCCGGAAGGTGGAAAAGGTAAGTCATATCCTGTTTGGGACCAATGACATTTCCTGGAGACCTTGTGATGTTTATCAACTTCAAATATATATCAGGGATGCCATTGGATATATATTAGGAAGACCTTTAGCTACATTTCAGGAAGACAGTCAGATATATGATTTTGCCCAACAGATTTAGATGGTTGAGGGCATTAGACATACACCAGGGAGAGAGAAAGAGAGAGGGAGGGAAGGAAGAACTATAGACATAGAATTCTACCAGTGAAGATCTAGGTTCGGATTGGTCTTCAGCAACCCATGCTTGTTGTTGGAGGCGACTAACAGGATCAGGTGGTGAAGCTTGCTGACTTGGTTGACGCATGTCATCGTTTCCCGATTGTATAGATAAATGCTCGTGCAGTTGATAACTGGATTGTCTGGTCCAGACTCAGTTATTTACAGACCACCACAATATAGCTGGAATATTGCTGAGTGTGGCATTAGAACAACAAACCACCGAAAATTTCCTGATAGCCAACGTTACTCTCAGACATGCTGGAACAGGACCTTGAAAGGCTGATCCTTCTGTATGTCCATCAGTCATGACAACCACTACTTGTATATGATCTTTCAGACAAGAAGGATGTGCTGGCCACGGATGTCTGGTTCCATTTCAAGGAAGGATTCTCCAACGCTGTCCGCAGAACAGTCCGTGTCCAGGACTTCTTATGAGACGCAGCACCTGTAGAATATTTATCTGTCAGACCAGAAAGGAATTACTTGATATCTCCTTGTAGGGGAGTATAAGCTGACGAGGGCCTCATGGACCTACCCTGGACAATGTATGGATTCAGAATGTAATGGAGATTGTTGACAGTGACTTACTGCATGTTTCAGTACATAACAGTAACTTATGTAACCCATTCATTTTATCGGTCTGAGGCCCTGGAGGTTTGAGAGGTGTCGGCAAAGATGGCCCATATTTCACGGAGATAATTTTAAAATCTTGCCGCAGACAAATAGCTAGTGTAATGCACATATATAGCACATTCACTGGCATCATTGCAACCTGTCATTATTTGAAAACAGGTGTTTCGGAAATACCAGTGATGAGTGGACAGAGAAACATGTCTCAACTTGTAACCAGTTGTGTCAAGTGGTGACAGTCAACAATTACGGGAGGCCCTGGAATTTAGAAGGGTAGTAATGAGATGTGCATCTGTTTAGAGGAAACTCATTCCACAATAAAGAGAAAATGTTAATGTACATTGAAGATGCTTTATGTCCTAAGGTTCAGTATAGCATTACAGTGCAAGAAATATGACAGCTTGATAGAGTTTGCACATGGTGCATTGGGTGTCAAAACCTTACCTTATTGTACATGTCACGCTGACACATTTTACTATGTTGTTGGCTTTTCCATCACATGCATTAACACACACCCCCCCCCCCCCATAAACCTACAGTTTGACAATTATTATATGACAGGTTTGAAGGCAAAATGTTTAATATTCATTTCAAAATTACTAAATTCAATATCTTGTCAGGTCAGTGGATACAACTGCCACATGAAAAGAGTAATGCTATAAAATATTCAGGAATTTTATGTAAATTGTGAAAAAATGTGGCCCAAAAGGTATGTTGACAGACTATAGTAGTTGGCTTATAATGCTTAAAACGACATGGGTACATTTTGTGAAACCCATTTTCAGCGTCCTCCACTGTGATATTGCTGGAATATTGCTTAAGGTGACATGAAACCATACTCACTCACTAACCACAGTTAAAACTTTTTGTTTAACATAATATCATTAAGAGGATAAAAGACGTTTCTGTCCATGAAATCTGTCAAATATTCATGTTAGTCCAACATCTAAATGCTTTGAAAGAGCTTTATGTATAATTTGTAATATTTTCACATGCACTGGATGCATGTAGAAATTAATATTTAGCTGCAATTTTCAATATAAGGTTGACCTAATGCTTGCTGCAACTTGAAATAGTCCTAATTTTATGTCACTGTACATGATTATTCGGTTTATTGGTCTGTATTTTTTCTTGTGTACAGATTACAGATGTTGATACAGAAATGATACCTGTCATCAATCTCATTGTAAAACTTTGTACAGAACCTTGTAAAAATTATTGTACATCATTGAATTATGTCTGTATCACGTTCCATGAAAAGAAATTGTGTATATTGTAAAACCTTGTTTGTGTTTTGTGTCATGTAACATTAGACAAAAAGTAGAGGTAAAACAGTACACTGCAGTAGTAGTAGAACCATTATATTTGCCTAAGGTTCGGTATATCGTAATGCAGTAACAACAATGCAATATAAACCTTCCCAAAAATGTTTAGAAATGGAATCATTTTGTCAAATTCTATGCATTTCTTTGCTAGACGGTTCGTTTTAAATTTTCTACATTATGATATTGGTGAAATGTTGCGAAACACTGCTGAAAACTCACTCTCTCCATGATGATGAGCTAAAACACTGGATAACTTATGTCAGAAGATGGATGGTATGACAAGGTGGTTTGGGCTGTTAACTGAATTTATGGTGACGAGTCGGTCTTGTGAAATTAAAAACTTTAGGGAGAATTGTTACTTTCAAGTTAACACCTACTTTGCATTTTATTGGTACAATTCTGTGGCAAATAGATTTTCTGAACTTTGCTGTCTTAGCAGGGTAATAATATTTGACATTTTAAGTTTCAGTTTTTCATTAGTATAAGCAATTTGATTCTACTGCCATTTTGACATTTCTTCTGGATGCAGCCTGATGACCCAGACTTTAATGTGCTTCAGATAAACGTTCACCAAGAAACTTGCCTTTTGGTATTTAGTGCCAGAGGTTGATATATTCTGTAAAGCTCTGAGTGCCAAGGTTAAGTGAACACTGATGTTGTGTTTAGGCAGATTAAAAATTCACTCCAGTGCATACTGATACCTATGAAATGTTTTTGTTTCCTATCAGAACATTTCTGGGGTCTTTGTAGTCTGTTATCACTGGAGCAAATGTTCTGTATAAGTTATGAACTCAAATATACCGTTAAGAAATAATTACCTCAGTAATATACAATGTATGGCAAACATGGTAGCCGAGTGGGTGAGATGGCTGACTTTCTGTGCCTGACCCTGAATTGATTTCAACCTAACTAAAGTACTAGAAGCTACTTTATTAAGAAAGTGTAGTCTCGCGTATAGCATTACATTTGGTCACTTTCAAACTGACATTGTGTCTTCCCACATTTAAGCTGTATTGAATATTTTCAACTTTCTTTCCTGAATACCAGGAGAGTGGAGATGCTTTCGGTATGTAGTTGATACTATTGACAGTGTCTGTAATAAATGATAAATCTATTGATCATATTACCTAGTGGTGGCAAAATATCAAATAAGAATTCAATACATGTTGTTACTTCCATGATTAGGAACCTTCAGTATGAGAGTATTCTACTGAGATTACAGGGGGTGTTTTGTGTTGACGGGGAAGAGAAGACAGCTTATCTCTGTCATCTGGGACAGTTTTGTAAGACTGCCCTCAGCTCCTGGTCAAATTTTCGCACCATGTTTTTAGTCTTCGTTTATGTATTCTGGTACAACACTAACTCTACAATTTCAAAAATCATGGAAAGTTAATGTTCATGATATATTGGTCATTACTTGAAAGTAGCAAGCTTCATCTTGGTATACTTATTTGCAATAACAACCCCAATAGGAAAATCTGAAAAAAGGTGTACATTTTGATGAACCAATCATCAGTTATGAAATTTTAATCAGTTCCCAGTACTAGGTAATACCGTCAAACACCAGTACTGTTATGTCGAACTTACTGTTGTCCGAAGTAAAAACATGCCCTGAGGGTATTCGTATTCAGGTATGTTTTTGCGTTTGTGTCCAACCTGAAACATCACGACATAGTTCCCATCACGTGTGGTTTTTCTGAAAGTGTTTTCATAAAATATTGACTGACACGTTTGACTGAAATAAAACGTAACTAATGGCAAAGCCTGTAAGCAATAATATCAACTGAAATATATTGGACCTTCCTGTAATAATACACTGACATCACGAAGTTCGTGTAAATGCCCAAGCAAGTCGAACAGAGGTGCTCAAGAATGACTGAAGCTTACGTACAATGTCTTCCGTTGTTGGCTTCTGGATTTTACGAGGAACGATTGTGATACAGATTCCATGTGTCGGCGTCCCGTCTTCTGGAAGAAAAGACCTCCCTCCAGGAGTTGTGGTCTTCCATGCGCGGAATCCAGCTCTGAGGCGAGCGTGAATGAACCAAAATCACGTGCCAGAACACGCTTCAGGTCATTAACTGAGCAGGATAAGCTACCCTTGCTACGCCAGACACTTTCTTACCAGATCACCGTGCTCAAGTGGATAGGTTGAGTGAATGAGAAAGTGTCATGCTTGTATCCCAGCTCTGGTTAAGTCAAAAGACGTTAATTTTTTCCCACATGTTTCTCTGTCGTTTCAGGGGTATAAGACAAGGAGTAGCCAGGACGGTGGGGGTAGTCTAGTGGTTATAGCGTTCGCTGGTCACGCCTACTTATCACATGGGGACAACGTGTGAAGCCCATTTCTGGGTCTCCCTCCGTGATATTGCTGGAATATTGCTCAAAGCAACGTAAACCTAAACTCACTTTAGATGTGACTCAGATGTAATATGTAATAATACTTTTTTATTGCCCGACAAGGGAATTCCTTTCACAACAGTGAGGCATACAGCATGGTTAAACAATTCAAGCAAAGAGACTCGATCACATTAAAAAAAAACACAAATGAATAAACGGCATGAGAAAGATAACCAGTGTATATTGTAAGAGACTGGTAGGCAGATGCCTTTAACGTTGTGGCTAGGTCTAACCTTCATTTAAAAGGTTAATGCTAGCGGGTATAAAAGATGTTTGGGACCTCTTTGTGCGCACTTTAGGGACGAGGTATCTACGTCCAGAAGGTAAAAGCTTAAAACAAGAATGTAGGTCATGAGACTGGTCGGATAAGATTTTGTTCGCAGACATTAAAACACGCTTCTCATACATATAACAAAGGGGGTGCAAATTCATGCCGACAATTTTTGAACAGGTGGTTACAACTTTTTGCAGTTTGTTTTTGTTTTGAAGAGAGAGGGCACCGAACCAACAATGAACAGAGAACAATAAAATAGATTGGATACAGCAGTTATAGAAGATATTCAAAATGGTGTTGTCAATGTTAAAAGATCCTGTGGTCTAGCCCTCTTGACTTGCTGGATGTCATCGTATCCCAGTTGTACAGATCAATGGTCATGCTTTCAATCACTGGATTGACTTGTTCAGGCTAGATTATTTACAGATTCATATATCTTGGATATTGCTGAATTCTGCGTTAAACAACAGAATTTTTTTAAAGTCGCCTGAATATTTTATCACCTGGAAAAGTTAGTTTGTCTATTTGCATGTTATACCCCAAACCCCTCTATATAACGTTTTGAAGTCTCAACGCATGACTGACGATTCGATGTCAAGGTATCCCCTCTACTGTACCGGGTACCTGCAAAGGTTGCAAGTATACCGGGCCAAATTATGTCATAACAAGATACCGACAAATCAGTGGAAAAGCTGTCAAATAACACTAGTGCCGTGAAACAGCTACAAAACACGTCCTAAGATAATCAAGTTCAGTGTCTGTGTTTCTATAACACTGCAGAGGTCTGCAGACAAAACATAATGTGTTTTAGAAGAGCTACGTCTCTCAATGCGCCCAAAAACATTGCTTTGTTGCTTGAAAGAAAAGTGTCTTGGGCAATCGAGAAGCTCTTACTGAACGTTCTGTTCCTGGGTCCTGATTTTCAAAGCTCTCTTAACGTTATGCGAGTCGTAAGTTAACGTCAATGTATGACACTTACGACCATCTTAGCGCCAAGAGAGCTTCGAAAAAATCTAGGCGCTGACTTGGTTGACGCATGTCATCGTATCCCAATTTCGTACATCGATTCTGAAGATGTTGATCACTCAACTCGACTCGATTTATTATTTATTTATTTATTATTTAGCTGGAATAGTGCTGAGCGCGTCATTTAACAACCAACCAACCAACTAAACCAATTGTCTAGATCCCCGATATTTAGGTTCGAATCCAGTATCTCCCATATTTGTTGGTAGTCTTGTGGATAATACGTCCACTTGTCTCGCGAAGGTGTTCCCTGTCCTGTTAGTTATGAGGTGTTGCTAAAGTCTCCCCAAAACCCCAAGTCTTCACTAATTCATCAATTGTACCCCTTGAAATACCGGCGTACAGTTTGAAACAAACCCTAACTCACGATCGTAACATCACCTCCTAGATTAACAACAAAAACTTGTAGAAATGTGATGCTGTTGTGGTAATTTGTTCAAGCCGATTGTGTTTTTAAGTGTCAATATCCGCCTTGTTGGCGAATCTGTCGCCCACGGCAGCCCAACACAACAGGTACAACCGATTGTTGAAGATGTTTTCCAATGGACGCGTTGGCGCGTAGTGGTGGCGTTTGACGCTATACATGTCTCAACACCAACCCCCAACGTTCTCTTTCCAACATCCTACGCCTACTGTTGGATGAGTCTCGTTTTTAGCTCACCTGCGAGAGTTCAATGTTGCCGTGCGCAAATCCCGACACAAAAGTGCGTTTAGTTTTGCCACGTCACCCAGTGGCACGTTCTGGACCGTGGCGCAGGCGCAACAGACCCAGGAAACCAGGCTAAAGTTCACTTGACTCGCTTAGTTGTGTGGACACCATTGAACAAAGACGCGAGCATATGTTTAATTGTTGGAGCAAGGTGGTGTTCCAAATCGCTACCCCGCGAGTGCTTCCTTGAAACCAACCACGTACATCACAAGTGAAAAGATACACTGTGTTTGTCTTCAGAATAAAAGTATATTTAAGGAAGTTTCAGCTGTAAATAGAACAAATATATAATGTCAGCGCTGTTTGACATAATGTTCCAACCGTTGGGGTAACAAACAGCTTAAGAAACCGTTTGCAACATACCGCCCTCGATGCTATCGGAATTTCATACTTGTTTTAGATCCTGTTGTTAATGGAGATATAAAAAACTGAATAATCGAGGATGGTTCAACATACTGAGGGGAAACAATTGACGAAACACTATTTCATGGCAGTGTTCCTTTATTTATCTTCAAATTTTCTCCCGCAGCGCTATTCAAATGTGATGAAAAATGGAAAATATGAAGGGAACCGTTGAATGTCCCCGTGTTCTTTTTTTAGTTTCTCTCAGTATATGTGTACATCTCATTTGCCGTCAGTTCAGAATGTTATAGCATCTGATTTAATTATTCGGAAGAAGCCAAAACCGTAGGTACGATTTCTGGTTTATAGAGCGAGTTCTGTGTGTTGGAATGAGTGAGTTAAAATTAAAAAAAGACATGAGCAATATGTCAGCCATATTGAGACGAAACTGGGCTCCTTTTCACAAAACTCTCGTAAGCCTAAGATCTCGTAACTTTTCTCGTAGCATCTGCACCTACTATATTACAGTAAACCAGGTACAAATGTTACCAGGAAAGTTACGAAGCAACAGTACTAGTTTTGTGAAACGGGCCCCAGGTTCTTAATACAAGGTAATTACATTCAAATTATGAAAAAAATGTCGACAAAGGAGAGTGAAAACAACTTGAATATCACAGAATCAGAATTTGATGCTAGCACACAAGTCTAAAAGTTGATTTCATTCAAGCAGGCCGTTGATCGCCAGCGGGTAAAGTAGATCAGTACATCTACATTAGTAGAGAGGGACTTTGGTCACTTACTGGAAGTCGGAGGTGACAGTTGGAAGTTGAAGATGGTTATGAAAATAGCTGAAGTTTGCGATAATGTATCCAAACTTGATTCCAGTCAAGGATATTTAAACTTTAACCAAATCAAAATAATCTCACAGTAACTGCCGATGAGTACCTTAGAATCTATAAAGATAATCTAAACTCATATTTGTACTGCATGGTTGGGGGATCATGTTGAAAATGCAATTCCTAACCCCCCTCTTTCATTGAAAGGGTCTATTTTCCCACAATATTGCTTTTTACAAACTGTTGCATGAATTAGAGATGCTTGAAAACATGATGAAATTTAATACCAGTTATTTCAATTTTCAATTGCTTTAAAGAATCAGTTAGGGTCGACAAATAGCTGCCATTGACAGAACAAATAGAAACTGATACAACAGCTGGTGCTGCTGTTATTCAGACAACACTGCATACTCGTTACGGGTGTGAGTTTCTTCCACGCGACCGTTCTTGTCTCTGGTGCCTCATGCAGTTAGGCGAATACGTCCTCAGCTATCCTATAAATTCGTCCCCAGTCGCTATTCTGGGTTTAACAGGCACCAGGGTCCCGTTAGGTATAGCTGGCAATACCACAGCAATACATCACAAGATTGTGGGGCAAGGCTCATTTGCACAAATTGTTCTTAGCCGTTTGTGCTGAATCTAGTCTGTCGCACAGTCCCCAAATATTTTCATTATTGCTAAGCCCTCCCTGC
The DNA here is from genome assembly GCF_037392515.1 of Haliotis asinina. NCBI lineage: Eukaryota > Metazoa > Mollusca > Gastropoda > Lepetellida > Haliotidae > Haliotis > Haliotis asinina. Next base: position 59,336,913 of record NC_090284.1, read on the forward strand.
AATGTTAAAGCTCTAAATGAAGCAAGTCGAGATATCCACGGGTTCAAGTTGAATCTCCCATCTTACTGGGACGCTTTTTAGTTTGAATGGGATTGTCTGATATTATTAATATTATCATATATAGAGAGACTAAGTGTTAGTCCGAGTAGAGGCTAAATTGTACTGTCTCTCATGTATGAGACCCCGGCTCTACGATGATAGGTTATAAGTCTAAGTTAGTGAGGGGGATAGGTTTGGTGCTCGGTCCGTTTTGTGAATTGTGGCCTTGGTTTGGTAAAGGTAAACCTGTGATGATGTTCTGAGCTTTGTTTGCTTTGTTGTTGTTTTTGTTTGTTTGTTTGTTTTGTTTTGTTTAACGCCGCTCTCTACGATATTCCAGCTATATGAGATACGATGCCATGTGTCCACGATTTAAACACCCGATCTAATTCGGTTCATACGACAAGTATTGGTTACTGGAGATCAATTCTAATCCGTTCCTGTAGACCAATTCTAACCCGGGTCTTCATATGTCTCTTAGTTCTGAATCACGACACTTCGAACGGGGCTGGGGGTGTTCCTTCACAAAGCCTTCTAAATGCTACGGTATAACTGCCATTCTTGATACTTCGAACGGGGATGGGGGTGTTCGTTCCACACAGAGGGTTCTTAATGCTACGGTATAACCGTCATATTCGACACTTCGAACGGGGCTGGGGGTGTTCCTTCACAAAGCCTTCTAAATGCTACGGTATAACTGCCATTCTTGATACTTCGAACGGGGCTGGGGGTGTTCGTTCCACACAAAGGGTTCTTAATGCTACGGTATAACCACCATACTTGCACGAACAGCACTGCTAATATCAGCGCATCCCTCTCACCGTTTGAACTATAAGTACATGTCTGTGCTAAACTCTTTCTCCCGTATCGAAATGGTCGCTTAGCTAATGAATTAGTGATGTGGCAGTGTGGTTTCATTTCAAGCTCCTTACCTACTACGCTCTCCACACACGTGCAACTTTATATTAATAACGTTTATTGTTTTACAGCTTATTCAGCTTGACTTGAGCTACTTTACATATGCATAACCCGGGAGGTCACATGTTGCTTTCGTGCGAAGTATGCACACATTGGAAACATTAAACCATCTGTAGCTTCCATTTTAAAAAGAGTTAAAATTTCTCGACACTGAGATGCCAAACGGCAGCCTCGTCTCGGCTGTTAGGAGATGTTAACAATCCACTGTGACACGGTCACGCAATGCATTAGTGTTGTTTTAATCAGGTCACGCTGAACCAGCTGTGGGTCCAGAAACATTTTCCACAAGTAGACAACACAAATTACATAACCTCAACCTCGACCGTGACATATTTTGAAAAGTACATTTTCCATGCCAACTTTCTCGGTTCTGAGATCCAGTCTCTCTGATTCACTTGCGCCGGTTGAGAGTTTTTTGCATGAATAGAATACCACAACGAAAATGTTCAGTCACGTTGAAATCAACTTACCACGAACAATAATTCGACAATATTCTGTTAGGCAAAGTACACATAATTTGAAGACTCACTGAGTGTTATCTGGCCTCACACAAAGTTTCAGCATAATTTAATCTGCGTGTGACGGAAATAGGGTATAAAAACATGAACAACGATGCCAGTTTTTGTCAATATCTTGGCCTCGTGGCCATATTGAATTTTGAAATTCAATAATTCTCGCTTCGATGGGTCAGGAATCCTGATACAATTTTCCCCACATTTCTGCTCAACTTGTCGCAGATTGATTCTAGAAACACCAAATGTCAAAAGTTTATGTCCCTCTAAACTTTCTTGTGAGTAAGCGCATGTTCTCAAGAAAAGTGTTTTACATGTGAATTTTGAGATGGTTTCATTCACGTTAGAATACGGTTGCGACGCAGGTATTAAACATATGGTCAAAGGGATTTCATTTTCTTATCATTTGCGGGCGTATTACCATCGACGTCCATCTCTACATTATTTGTTACTATTATTATTATTTCTTTGTTATTATTGATATTTTTGTTGGTGTTATTATCGTTGTTGGTACAATTTCTTTAATCATCTCCAGTAGCACTGAAACAAATTTTAGCGTTGCGTTTGTTTCAGCTAGCTGCATACGGTCACTGAGATTATAAGACGAGGTAGGAGTTATCAATAAGGAGTGGGGGCTTTGTGCTAGCCTTGTGGTTAAAGCCTTCGCTCGTCATGGCGACAACTCGAGTTCGATTCCATTATGGGTACAATATGCCACGCCCATTTTTTGAGTCCCCTGAAATATGTATAAAACTGGCGTAAAACTATACTCAGTCACTCAATAAGGGAGGTGGGACCCAAGGCACAGCACTTCGCCATACACTGGAATTACGTCCTTTGATTCGTAAGGATTCACTGTACGATCAATCTCATATTCATCCTTATGATGAACCTTTATGCAGAAACACTGTAGACCCGTGAAGCTCCGGGTTAGAATAGGCCTTCCGCAACCCATGCTTGCCATAAAAGGCGACTGTGCTTGTCGTAAGAGGCGACTAACGGGATCGGGTGGTCAGACTCGCTGACTTGGTTGACACATGTCATCGGTTCCCTGTTGCGTAGATCGATGCTCATGTTGTTGATTACTGGATTGCCTGGTCCAGACTCGATTATTTACAGACCGCCGCCATATAGCTAGGTTGTCGCTGAGTGCGGCGTAAAACTAAACTCACTCACCCAGTAACACAGTACCTGGCACTCAGTTTCAGTTTCCCTGGATATACAGTAAGTATAAAGGACGCCAGTCTGTTGGAGTGAGACATCTAGCGGCAAACAGTTATTGCCGCACTAAGCAATATTCGTGCAATATTCGTGCAATATTCCAGCATTATTCCAGATATATTGCGGCGGTCTGTAAATAATCGAGTCTGGACCAGACAATCCAGTCTGTTAGATTGACAATGTGTTAATTTTATTCATTTTTCGGAAATCATTATTTAAGCTATCAATTATTAACTTAGAGACTAGTGCAAGTCTAAAGTGTGTCGCACGTCCAATTTTAGGCTGTAATGCCGTGGTGTGTAACGGGAGCCAAGCGATATATTGTCCAGGTTTTATAATGTAAGTTTACAATTACAATAAATAACTTAGGGGATTTTTGGTGTAATCCTGCATGAAGGATGCATAACTTCCTGGATATTGAATGTGCATTGTGTCTCCGACATCAACAACCCAGGGTGACAGCTGGCTCCACCCTTCCACTTGTGACCCGGATATACCTCCAACATAACAGCTGTTGTCTTTTCCAAACCGGGAAAACCTTTGCACATGTGATCAGCAGCTGTGAATAGCCGGTATATGAACACAGCCAAGCCTATGCTTGCTCTACAACTTTAATTTAACAAAACGGTAAACATATATGTGATAATCAAAGTGTTTCGGCTTTAATTATTTCCTACTTGCGTATTCACGTGTCGTAAGAAATGGGGTACTTGTACTAAGACTATGTTTAAATGTACAGTGCACATTGGTTGTTTTCGACGCTAACGGACATTTTGATGGGGATTTAATATAACGTTCATTTTAATATAACGGGTTCATTTTCGGTTGAAACAAATTAAGAGTCTGGAATCTATGATCTCAGGCATTACCGAATAACCGGACCTATCCTCTGTCTGATCTACTTGTATTCGTAGATAATATAAAATGAAATATTTCACGTAAGACATTTACCCTGTCTGTTAAAATCTACTAATTTGTAGAATGTTAAAGTTATTTATTTTTTTATAAAATAGGTTCGGGTCATTTCCAGAAAAATTACAAGGAAATCTCGAAATCTTTGGTAGAAAATACGATTAAATTAGCCATTGATTCAAACAGATTTTAATCTCTAGGGTAACGGTTTGAGCGGACCTAAATACCATCATCACAACTGCTACAGAAAAAAACCCACCAAATGATTTAGCGGTATTGCGATCAAAGCTTATTTTAATGTTTTTTTCTCTGACGCTGTGACTTAAAATAATCAACGGCGCACGTGTGTGGCATTACAATCAGACCGTGATATATGGTACAACAAGGGATCTGTTAATCTTACTTTTAAAAAGTCATTCACAATCGTTACTAAAGTTATCACATCAGCTTACCTCGAGACAAAGTGTTCTCAGACGTAAACTACATTGCAACGGAAGTATAATTTGGAAATCGAAGTTCACAAAACTGAACTTATAAAAACGTAACTGTCCCGAGTGAGTTTAGTATGAGTCTACTCAATTATATGTTCGTGTATTCGCGTCTCTTGTATGACATGACGTGTCGGAATATATTGTACTACCATTGTCGTGTTACTCTGTGTTGTTTGAGAGACGGCAGGCTAGCGCAGTAGTTAAAGTGTTCGCTTGGGCTCGTAGATCGATGCTCATGCTGTTAATCACTGGAATCGGATTGCCTGGTCCTGACACGATTGTCTACAAACCGCCTTCATACAGATGAAATATTGCTGAGTGCGGCGTAAAACTAATCACACTCACTCATTCACTGATTTAGGACAGAGTATATACTCATTATGCTCTCCTAGTCGTTAAAGATATCCTATTTGAATGCATGGCATCATATCGCGATCACACGGACAGATGTGTACCTAAACACTTGTCTGCCCAGTCTTTATCATCTTTACAACTCAGCGACAGAGCTGGAACAGAACCAAAAGCGGCGTTAAAGAAATTTCACTCATTCACTACCATTTGAATAAATCATAGTCCCCGCATTATGTCGATGCGGTATGTCTCTCGCCCTTTTCATAAATTCGAACAGTTTGTGTATCGCACAGGTTATCAGCCCGGTGTTTTTAAGATCGGTGGGGTGGGGCGAGGTGTACTTGATATTTGTCATTATGAATGTTTCGTCACATGATGACATCATGTTTGATCAAGGCTGCAGTATGTGTACAGACAATATCAACATCAATGACATCAATGCCAACAGCAACTTTTATTGGTTCCAATCCTTGTTGACGATTCTTACTGTTGAATACATACCTAAGTGAGAGGAACTAGTCTTTAATACATTGCCTGATTTTAGCTCCGAATAGATTCCCCATAAACCACGTATGTCGTAAGTTTCGTCCGCAGTGTTTTCAAAACAATAATAGGTCACCCATATTTTATGTATGTCTTAAGATACACCCGTAATGAAATTAGCTCCGAATAGGTCACCCATAACTCACGTATGTCGTAAGTTTCGCCCGCAGTGTTTTCAAATCAATAATAGGCCACCCATATCTCATGTATGTCCTAAGATACGCCCGCAATGATTTTGTTTCCGACTGGTCACCCGTAGTGGTTTCAAAACAGAAATAGATCACCCATAACCCATGCATGTCGCAGGTTACGTCTGTAATGATTCCATAACAGGACAGGTCATCTATAACCCATGTTATGCTCGTAGCGATTTCAGCACAGAATAAGTCATCTATAACCCATGTATGTCGTAATTTACGCACGTGGCGATTTCGAACAGAATAGGTCATCTATAACCCATGTGCAGGTCATCGTAAATATGTATCCAAGAATAAACATATCGTCAGCTATGCCCAGCTCACAAGATGTCCATGCATCTGATGTTAACCCACGACAAACAGAGAATGTTTGAAAACTCGACCAGAAATCGGCCATCTCTGAACACATTCTCAAGAACCCTGGACATTCAATCCGATGGGAGGACACTAGGATACTATCTACCAACAACAACTGGCGCCAAAGGAAACTGCAAGAAGCCATCGAGATCCGGAGACAGAAACCAGCAATCAACCGTGACCAAGGATTGTACCTACCAAGTGCCTGGGACTTATTGATAAATTAATCTCATCTATCTGTGTACATTCTATCTATGTAATCTATGTAATCCATGTATAGCCAATCTACCCGTGTACATCCTTATCTACTTGTGTTTGTACATCATCTACCCCCATGTAAACATGCCCATCAACCCTCATGCAGTCATGTACATCATCCTTATCCCCAATCATGTGTTATGTAAACATCATCCACCATTGGCTTCCACCCTTTTCCCCTATCATGTACATCGTCCTTACCCCCTACCTGTGTTATGTAAACATATCCCATCATCTGTAATGTATTACCATTGGCTTCTATCATTGTTATCATAACTGTCGGTTTCCAATCAGCGCTTGTTTATACTGGCTTCCAGCTTTCGTTAAGTCATTCCACTTGTTACTTTGTTATTGCTTTACCTGTACATATAAATATAGCTCTGTACCCCATTCTCAATCACCTGATGGAGTAAGCATTAACTCCGAAACGTTGTGTTCTCATATAAAGAAGTTGATATCCATAAAAATCTTCATTCTTAATGTTTAAATTGTTCAAATATGATTTTCATTTCATGTCTACGTACCCCTCACCCCCACGGCTTGGATCGTTCCTCGTGTTAAATCCGCTGATATGTCTTGTCTGAAATCCTTACTGTCCCAGTATTAGAAATATATTTCACGTTGACTTATTTTACGTTGCATTCTTTACTCATACAACGTCTTAAAAGAGTCATTTAAATACTTAACAACATTCACATGTCAACGTAAACGCTCATGCTTCTTTAAATGTTCATAATTCAAACACAACAGACAAAGATTTGAAAACTCGGAGGACCTCGGCTCCAACTCCCACAGGCTTAACGTAAAAATGGTTTTGACGCTCGTTCGCTATCTTAACGCGTCAAACAAACACGTTAATCGGAGTTTACGTCAAGCATTCGCAGTTAACGCCGCTACCGCTTACCTTGCTCAGTTGTGTTTATTGCCTGATCTGCCCTTAGACCACCCCAAGGACGTCTGATAACAGCCTGAGTACGAGTATACTCGTGATTACTGAACTTTGTTCAGTACTCAGCGAAGATTACTTTGATTAATTTAAAGGTGTCAGCCTACTTCTATCAATGATTTATAAAGATTAATCACAGGTGAGTCATTCATAATCTATAATCCAACCTTCCCTGAGCGCAACTAATACTAATAGCTTTGAAAGCGTGATAATAACCCGGCCTACATTTATCGATGGGCCAATGTATTAGATTATCCCATATTTGTTGTAAATTATGCATAGGGTTTCAGTACGTGTTTGCGCCTTGCTGTCATACCATATTCCTATTATGAGGTGACAGATTTATTTCGCGTCCAATGATGGCACGGAACTGACATTTTCATTACATATTGACGGGAGGGGTATTGGTGTAGGGGCCAATTTGATTAAAGCTCCTTTTTTTGACATTTTGTGGCATTATTGTGTGAGCGCCACTTTAGATTTAAGCAAATTAAGGTTTTGCCTTACCCACACGCGTCAATGGCTGGAACGAAAGCGTGAGTGCGAGGATGTTAATGCGGTTCTCCTCTGCCACGTCGGGGGTCGGTTTTTTAATTGTTTTGAAAAATTACTTCAAATTATGGCATGAGAGAGAGCTGCGTAATGATTTGATTGGATAAACTTCATCCTATCGTCTGGCTCCCAAATGCAGGTCTCTAACTTGATAAATACTTTAGAGGGTAGGAAGATGTGATCCCTCTAAAACAATGGTCCTTTATAACAGTTTTTACACATCGCCACGAGGCTAGACCATGCTTTGTGAAAAACGCGCTATTCTTTTTCGTGATACTTTACTGAAAACGTTAACGTTAACTTCACTTAACAGTAATGTCATGAAGATGGCCAATGCAGACAGTCCACTCCAACTCGGAGTAACCGTTTTTCCAACTGAAAGGCCGATGGATAACATACACGTGGCTACGTGCAAGTAACAACATACAAAAAACTGCATACAAGTAGCTACATACAAATAACTGCATGCAAGTAACTGCACACAAATAACCTTTTCTGTTCAGTGAAACTAGCTCCAGCACATGTAATGCATTGATTTTAGCTTTCCTGGCCCTCTGCTATATTTATCCGTTGTATACATACATGCATGCATCCATCCATCCATCCATCCATCCATCCATCCATACATACATACATACATACATACATACATACATACATACATACATACATACATACATACATACATACATACATACATACATACATACATACATACATACATACATACATACTAAGGCTGTCCCATCGTAAATTTGGGTTTGTTGCCGCTTTGGTCAACCCGTTTGGATCAGTGACTGTGTGATATAATCTTGATGTGACGGAAAGGTCTGCTGGTCTTTTGCTGAACTAACGCTCAGTCTCTGAACAACTCGGAAACAAAATAAAAAACAAAAACAAGCAAACAAAAAAAGAGCAAAACAAAAACAAAGCAAGAAGACACAGTCATCAATATCCCCCGCATTACCTCCAATTTCAGTCTAAGCCACACTTGTTGCCACGGAAACGCCAAATTTATTTTATTCGGAATTCCAAAACTATCAAGAGGCACCAGTACACCACTAGACCAATCTATGTGTCAAGTTTGGTGAAGAAATATTGAGCGGTTCTGCTCCGGAAAAGAAAAATGTGCACATGTCAAAACAATTTAAAATAATATTCCAGACCTGTTTATTAGCAGGTGGTCATTCCACACTATCTATTTTGAGATATTTAATGCGGTGGTTGGTGTAAACTTTTCTGTGGGTGTCACGCCATTTTAAGTATCTCACTATAAACTCAATGGAAGAAAGACACGTAAGATATTGAACAATAGATGTGAGATATTCAACACACATAATTAAGCAGACCTGGGTCGGGACGGAATAGGCCTTCAGCAACCCATGCTTGCCACAAAAGGCGACTATGCTTGTCGTAAGAGACGACTAACGGGATCGGGTGGTCAGACTCGCTGACTTGGTTGACACGTGTCATCGGTTCCCAGTTGCGTAGATCGATGCTCATGCTGTTGATAACTGGATTGCCTGGTCCAGACTCGATTATTTACAGATCACCGCCATATAGCTGGAATGTTGCTGAATACGGCGTAAAGCTAAACTCACTCATACACTCATAATTAAGCACAAAGCATCTTTGATGCCAGGTGAGTCGACGGTCCGTCGTTATACCTGGCTGAGCGACGAGCGGATTTTACGAGTAAACATATTTTTCAGTATTACACATTCCACTGAACGCCCAGTTAGGCCGATGTGGGTTATTTGGGCATAAGCTATTTGCAACTGTGTAAATCTTAGGGATACAGAATAACAACCTTTTTCTATTTCCAGCAGTACTTTAGTCTTTTGGTGTTCCCTACTTCGATTAAACATATGACAACGATATAGTGATGACGAACCTTGAAATACATTCAGGGCAGAACAGTGCACTCACAGAGGTCACAGGGTTGTGGCACTTTTAAGGGACGTAACTGTATAGCAAATCGCCCCGTCTGAGAAAAAAATGAGTGTTGTTTTCTTTCAGTCCCAGCGATGCGACTTCAGACAGCCTGATACATTATGGAGAATCGAACCCAGGCCCTCGAAGTAATAGGCGCTTTATTCACTGCGCAACACTGAATTTTGATCCCGAATTTTGAAAGGAGGGGATCAGGGAACCCCCACCTAAACCCCAACTGGCGCCGCCAACGCAAAAGAAGCCTTCAATGTGATCATATGTCATTCATTTTCAAAGGGGTGATACCTGTGTGTATTTTCCTTACCAAGGGGCAGTCATGCAGAACACAGGAGTTTTCCGAGTCTGGTGTCACCAATGAATGTAGGTACAGTGCTGACGTTTTATTGTACACTCATGGGACATTCATTCAAAGTCGAGTCTAATTTTTAATGGGGGTTTTAATGCCTTTGTTCAAATATGCTGGTTCTTGTGAATCGTCCGAACTTGGCACCACGCACCTTCAGGGACATACAACTGTACGATGGCCAACCAGTAACCCCGTTTATAACGGACAGGAATTCTCTGTTAGATGTAACCGCTCAACGTTAGGTACCCCGGTAAAAAACACGCATGGTGTTATAGATGCACATACATTTCTCCTATAAAGAATAGAAACATGGTAAGTGCTATACCCACCCACTCGGTTCCCGTTCTCTGGTAAAGAATAAATAGACACGTGGTAAGTGCTGCACCCAACCGTTCGTCTCCAGTTCTCTAGTAAAGAATAGATAGACACGTGGTAAGTGCTATACCCACCCTTTCGTCTCCCATTGTGTGGTAAAGAAGAGAAAGACACATGGTAAGTGCTATACCCACCCTCTCGGTTCCCGTTCTCTGGTAAAGAAGAGAAAGACACGTGGTAAGTGCTATACCCAACCCTTCGTCTCCTGTTCTCTGGGAAAGAGTAGAAAAACACGTGGTAAGTGCTGTACCCACCTTTTCGGTTCCCGTTCTCTGGTAAAGAATAAATAGGCACGTGGTAAGTGCTATACCCACCCACTCGGTTCCCGTTGTCTAGTAAAGAATAGATAGACACGTGGTAAGTGCTATACCCACCCACTCGGTTCCCTTTCTCTGGTAAAGAATAAATAGACACGTGGTAATTGCTATACCCACCCACTCGGTTCCTGTTGTCTAGTAAAGAATAGATAGACACGTGGTAAGTGCTATACCCACCCACTCGGTTCCCGTTCTCTGGTAAAGAATAAACAGACACGTGGTAAGTGCTATACCCAACCGTTCGTGTCCCATTCTGTGGTAAAGAATAGGCACGTGGTAAGTGCTATCTCCACCTTGTCGGTTCCCTTTCTCTGGTAAAGAATAGATAGACACGTAGTAAGTGCTATACCCACCCACTCGGTTCCCTTACTCTGCTAAAGAATAAATAGGCACGTGGTAAGTGCTATACCCACCCCTCGGCTCCCGTTCTCTGGTAAAGAACAGATAGACACATGGTAAGTGCTATGCCTAACCGTTCGTCTCCTGTTCTCTGGTAAAGAATATAGGTAGACACGTGGTAAATGCTATACCCAACCGTTCGTGTCCCATTCTGTGGTAAAGAATAGGGACGTGGTAAGTGCTATCTCCACCTTGTCGGTTCCCTTTCTCTGGTAAAGAATAGAAAGACACGTGGTAAGTGCTGTACCCACCTTCTCGGTTCACGTTCTCTGGTAAAGAATAAATAGACACGTGGTAAGTGCTATACACTATAGAATTACCATTCGACTAACGGGATCGGGTGGTCAGGCTCGTGGAATTGGAAAATGCGTTTTATCGTATTCCAGTCGCAGGTCGATCCTCATGCTGTTGATCACTGGATCGTCTTGTCCAGATTTTAGAATTCACAGTCCGCCACCATATAGCTGAAATATTGCTGTGCATCAAAACTAACAAACAAATACTAGTATACCGGAGTTGAAACTTGGATTCGTTCACTGCTGTAAAAGCCAGATCTGAATGTATACGTGTTTAGGACAATCGGCGTTTAATGGAGAGTATCCGATTCCCGGTGTTTCATTTTGAGACTTAACCTTACAAGAACCATCTACTGTACCGTATGTACAGTTTGTTAAACTGTTTATTAATGTGTTGTGTGCTTACAATTATCGAAATTTAAGACGATACTGTATGTGTAACCCGTGTTATTTGATTCATATGTCCTCAACGTATTTTAGGCCGATATAAATTCAAAATCGGATTCTAATTCCCTATCTCCTGAAAACTGATCTTTCGCACATATTCTATTTCTGTTTCCTATCAACACTGACTTTCAGCAAAAAAGTGACAAGAAATATCCTTTTAAATGTCTAATGATAATCGAGTATTAATTCACATGAATATTATCTGACGTTTAATCGGGGAAATACTGTAATCCGCAGCGTTCGCTCGTCACGCTGAAGCCCATATGGGTACAATCTGGTCTCCCCCGCGACGTAAAACATTACTAACTCACTCACTCACTATACTCCGCTACGCGTGCTCAGAATGCTGTGCTGATTGGAACGACGATAGAAATTGTTATTCGCATAATATCTTATACTTAAGATCCGTTTTTTTCAAGGTATATAATATCATTGAGAAAGTCTTTCTTTTTCACACAAAGGAGGAGCCGAACAGATTTGATTCGGGGCAACCTGTTTTTATCTGCCTCATTTTGCAATAAATGTTTAGATCAAAGCGACATGATAGTTTTGTATGTAAACATCCGCTCACAAGTTCACATTGTCGAAACATGAACATCTAAAATAGACTCTCAGACTCACTGAAGGTTACATTTAAAATCTAATTTGTGTCATGGAGGAATTTTAACTTCGAAAGTTATTTAGGTATCATCTGTGATCAGTTTTATGTCGACATTATTTAAAGCCAAACATAATTTTAGTCTGTCTCAGTAAAATGTCCAACCCATGGTAAAATATTAAGGTATCCATGAACAATCTCATTGTAAATTGCAATCACTCGCAAATACCGATCCGGAATCACTTATTACAACAATTTCAAAGACCACTAACTATTCATGAAGAAAACGGTAGGAGGTAAGGGGAGATAATTCTGTTTTTTACAATATTAGTATCGACCAGCGAAAAGTTCAAAGGTCACATCGGTTCCGGTTATGACATTAGTATTTAGAATTCAGCACTTTATACGTCTTGATGGACATCATAAACATGTTAGTTCTACTGACGAGAAGCTAAATTGAATTTCTTTTGTCAAAGGCTGGAAAATTTTGTTTTTCATAAAGGTTTTAATTTTCAGCTAAAGCGATTCCTCCTCTGCAACTGACCATTATTGGGCATGATCAAAGAATTTATAGCCAAATGCTACTCATAATTCGTTCAGAATGAGACAAATGTTCAGAAACAAACTCTTGTACTGAAGTTAGAATTGAGACGATGTATGTGTTAACGATTTCTTTCAAAATACATTTATTTGATTATCATATTTTTTCTCGATTTTGTTTTAAAGGCAAGCACGGAGAAAAAAAACAAGGGGAATACAGTGGAAGTTTCGTTTTTCCTTATGTTCTACTTACAATAGGTTTCTCTGAAGTGGCGTTGACTAAATCATTTGGCATTTTTTAAAAGGACACGAATCTATAATTCGTATCGAAATGCCCTAATTTGAAGTGTATAACGTGTCTGGGTAATCGTTGCTCGGAGACAAAGAGACGGAAGGAATTGTTAACTTAATTTGAAATAAATCAAAGGGTAATAGTAACTTTAAAATTCATTGATATCTTTAAGTAACTCGATAACTTGAGTACGGTCGTGTGCCGAGGTTAGCAATGTGCAATGCAAGTCCTATCCCTGTGTGGACACTTTTTCTTGTTTGTGGTTTTACACAACACTGCAAAATTCCAGGTATATGCACGCTTTCTGTAAATAATCAAGACTGGACTACACGATCCAGTGATTGAAACTATGTCGAGATGGTTTGAATTCCCGTTGACGTTAATCTCCTCTAATGGCAGATAAACATTGAGTGCTGAACTCAGTTTTAACTCGGATATCCTTGAAAAACTGAAGAGTTGGGGGTGCTTCGTAAAACAATATTCACTCACTCACTAACACCGAATCTTGACGGGATCGTTAACACGTAAAATAGACTTCATGCATTGATTATATGACAGAAAATCGAGCTTGGATCTTTTATTTGTTTGATCCATTTGTTGTTTTAACGTCACAATCGGCTGTATGGCGACAGTCTTTAAATAATCACTCGACCACACAATCCAGTCATCAACATTATGAACACCGATCTAAATATTGTGGTTGAAACTTGCTTTAACGATGAGGCATCCCAACGACATAGCATTTGGCTTTCATGCATATGTGAATATTTTTATATACATTTTTGATTTTCACTGCCTGTTATTATCACTTTTCCATCAGTAGTTGACCACATTTAGCTAGTAGCGATTTATTACCCCGTTAATGTTTGATATACAACGTTATCTTGCACTAAGTGAATGCTTCAGGCGTTATGAGTCCAAAGGGACACTTTCAACGTATTCAACGTTGCCGTCGGTTCTACCTGATGAAGATTACCGTGTATAGCACTCTGATGCACCACTGTCATAGTACTCGTCCCGCGTAACGTAAGCAGTACGGTCATGTGACAAAACAAGGCGAGAATATTGGAGTGAGTAAGTTTACTTTTACGCCACACTCAGCAATATTCCAGCTATATAGCGGCGGCCTGTAAATAATCGAGTCTGGATCAGACAATTCAGTGATCAACAGCATGAACATCCATCTACGGAATAGGTATACGTTTGACACGTGCCAACAAAGTCAGCGAGCATGACCACCCGATGCCATTTGTCGCCTCTTACGACAAGAATGGGTTATTGAAGATCATTTCTAACCAGACACCTTCAATGGTACGAGAGTATTAGAAAACAGATCTGATATCATGTAAGTACAAATGTACAACTGGTATATATTTTGTGTACCCCATAGCTTGGGCCCGTGGGAGTTTCTTATCAGAAGGCTTCTCAAAGTCCGTTTTTAGACTACCAGCTGTCCGACCTCTATATTTGTGGAAGCCGGGGTGACTGGCCGGTTTAGACGGCTGCCTCCGAATGCTAAGGATTAGGTGCCTAACTTTGAGGGTGTCGGTTCGAATCCCGCATGGTATTCTCAGCAACAAAAGGTTTATAATCTGTAATGGGAGCATGGGCAAATTGTTCGTTCTCGAGCAAGGGAGCTAGCCTACAATGATCTCATTTATATGGAAAGGACATGTGCAACCTAACTCAAAACTTTCAAGCACAAACTTCATGATTTGTACCAGTGTGCAATCCGTCAATTGTACACAATTTATATGGAGTACGAAAGCAACTGACAACTCTAGATATTGTATATGATATGACAAGAAGCCAATTGCACTACCAGGGTTCAAAGGAAAGGTTTCGAAAAACTCTGAAAGACATGGGATTAAGGTGGCGAAAAACGCAGTCAAATCGTAAGGTTTTAATGGAACGAAAATACACCGTTACAAAGCGTTTGCAATACTTGCGTGCAATAATAAATCCTGAGATGAAAATGGTACAGTTATCTTTCTCTATGAAACATGGTTCCATGTACACCACATTGTCCCAAAGTTTTGGGAACTCGATGGTGAGGTTGTAATAAATGGGGTTCAGCCTCCGTCCGGGACCGGATCTTGGCTTATCGTGGTTCATGCAGGGTCTGAAAATAGTGTTGTAGCAAATGTTTTTCGTGTATTTGATTCAAAGCTCAAATCAGGAGATTATCATGGCATACTACGTCATCCTCCTTACCCAACAGAACTGAACCCAACCCGTGAAGGTCCAGGGTTGAATAGGCCTTCAGCAACCCATGCTTGCCACATAAAGGCGACTCAGCTTGTCGTAAGAGGCGACTAACGGGACCAGGTGGTCAGACTCGCTGACTTGGTTGACACGTGTTATCGGTTCCCAATTGCGCAGATCGATGATCAAGTTGTTGATCACTGGATTGTCTATTTACAGACCGCCGCCATATAGCTGGAATATTGCTGAGTGCGGCGTAAAACTAAACTCACTCACTCATAACTGAACCCTAATAAACTGATTGGGCCAGTGTTGAAAATTACCTTGCTGAACAAAACTTGCAGTTCACAAAACTTCGCCATAAATGAGAAGATGTCTGCAATTGGAGCCAAGGAATGGTCCGAATGTTGTAGACATGTCAAAACCATTGAACATAGCTACTGGCAAAGGGAAATTGCAGTAGAAAAAGAAAAAGACAGAATCGTGATAGATTTAGTTAGGACTGACAAGTAATTCACACACCCAGATCGATTCAGAAAATAAAGAGGTCCGAATTCAGTCTATCTATATCATGGATCTAATCAGTATTTGACCCCGGTGTGGAGAGGATGCACCAGACTGCATGTCGATTATTAGGGCTGTGCAATCTCGCGATACGATTGTCGCGATATGGCTCCGATTCTGCAATATATTTGTCATCCAGAGTTAGTTCGATCACGTTCCCTTTGAATTATCTGCCCTTGATTTCCGTAGCAACAAAATGTGCTCATGTTTCATGTAACATTTTACAGGTGGAAATGTCTTTATAAGTTGCTCCAAGAGTGACAAAATGTACGTTCAACCAAATGCTTTGTTTCGTGCGCCTTAGTGGTTTTATTTGTGACTTGGGGTAAAAAGGGGCCTCAAATGGATCAATCTTTTAAGAAAAGCAAGACGTCAGCTTCTTGTTGTGAATAACGCGACGTAGTGGAGTGTATGCTCGCTCCTTCATCAACGTCATGTAGGAGCAAGTGTACTATCCGAAACATCGCGTTATTCACGATAAAGAAACTGACATCTATAAATCTTGCTTTTCTCTCCCGCATTCCATTTCAGAGATTTGACCAATATTGTATATTTGTCTTATTAGTAAAGCCTCTGGTCCTGACTGACCATTGTTTATTTTATAATGGGACGAATGTTATCATGTTATCATAAAGGCCAAAGTCGTATACATTATATAGACTGATGACATTGTTGTTAAGGAGGTCACATGAGATTTTAAGCTCAAGCAGTTCACCTACATCGTTATGTTTTTGTTTTATTTTGCAGTTGTTCATGTTAACACATGTTTTTTTTTATTGGAGTTGAATGTGCCCGAATCCCTGAAATACAGTTACAAACGGTACACACGTATAGTTTTGCAATGAAGAAAAAACGCTGATCATGAATTTTATGTTATACTATAACCTTTATCATTACGTTCTCAAAACTCTATTTACAGTACAGAACTTTAATTAATCATCCTGTATTTAGGCTATGTATAATTATATTTATCTGTAAGCTATTAGCACTATGTTGACCGTAGCTCCGATACTTTAACATAGACGTACGACAGTCGTAGCGCTACTATCGCTTTGAGGAACGGACCCAGATTACTTGCCCCGCCTGTTTGTTACAAACGCGTTCACTGCGCTGGCTCATCTAATACTTGCAAAGCAATGGTATGGTAACACAATCAAAACACGATTTGCACGAGGAAAGTGAACTTTTCAATATTTAGACGGCAACCTGTTTCCCTCTTGTTTCAAATGGAATGTTCCGGAGGGCGTTCCCGTATATGCAAATTGGGGTCATTTGTCAGGTCGTGGATCATCTAATAATTGTCAAGCAGTAATTCTGAGTTAAATACTATTACTGTTAAACACAGTAAAGGCGTGCCGGCATTTTGTCGGAAGAAAGTCCGAAGTAATCGATGTGGTGCTTGATATTGAAGTCAGTGACCTCCTGGGTGGTTGCAGCGTCCCTTCGTAACGTACTTGGCCTAGAGTTTTGAAGTTACTTTAGCGCTAAGATGGTCGTAAGTTAATGTCAGTGTACGGCACTTACGACTAGCTTAGCGCTGACAGGGCTTCAAAAATCTAGTTTGTTACTCTTCATGATTTCCTCGTATGACGCCTATTTCTAATATCCCGTGTGGGTGTTGCTAAAAGCGGCGTAAAACCACACTCACTCACACAAAACAGCTGTGCCTTAACAATATTCAGCAGTTCCTAAAATGTTTTAAATTGATAATCTGGTGCTCTCAGGAAATGAGACACTAAAACTGTGATAACATAGAATGTTGTTAATGCGTTCATCCAGAAATTGTTCCAGTTTCCACCTTTTCTCAGCAAAATATCGTGTAGAGTATGCACGCTTTATGCTCAATCCGCGAGTGAAATGGTTAAAAATATAATCCGTTTCGTTCATTCTTAAGCGAAACGAAGTTAAATCTGGAATTAATTATAAAAGAAATAGATCTGTAATTTACATGGCGTAAACGGACGTGTCGGCTTCTCTGAAAATTGCGAGTTGTAACCGCCATGTTGACATACATGTCATCGCGTCAGTAACGTTGGAGCCAGGAGCAGCCTCGGCGAGAACACCAATTTGTAACTGCCAGACAAAATATGGGAAACAAATACGCCCCATCACGCGGAAACAGCACGCCATAGATAGGAAACAGGTAGCATGAAGCAGAAAATCGTATTTTGAGCTGTTTTGAACAAAATCCGTTGTAAAAACACAAGTGAGTGGTGATTGCGGGGCCAAATTGAGTTAAGGTACTTAATGCTATTTCCCTAAAGCCTAGTCTTTCATGCATATCAAATTTTGGCCGATTAATGGACTAATCATCAATTATTCTTTCATTACTCAGTCATAAATGGCACATTATTATTAAAAAGCAGCTGAAGTGTTTTGTTTCTATCGGAGGGATTTATCGATGACTGACCTGGTAGAGAGGGAAAATACATCCCCTCCGTTTATGACTCAGCCAACAGACATATGCTGCTTCAAAATACACTTTCAAATTGTTTCACTGTATTTGAGGGCCGCGTTGCTTGATGTTGAATGTTGCAGAGCATTCGACGCCATATCTGATTCGTTTTATCTAGGTCCTGAATTTCCTTAAATACCAAAATGTGTATAAGCCTACATTCATCACTGTTTTGTCCAATAAGTGATTATTTGGAGGATTTGTCATTGTTTAACTGTGGAAAACATTTGCATCGCTGAGAGACGTAAACTAGATCTAGACACTACAGGTATAAGACTATAGGGAGCTAGGGACCGTTCATAACGTATGGCTATTGATTGGGGTGGGTGGGGGGATGATGTGGAGGAGATGGGGTGCGGGGATGGTGGTGGCGCAGTTTATTCTTAGAAGGTGGTGGCGGTTGGGGTGGGTTGTCATCAGTTTAGAACACATGTACTGGTGAGCAATATTGTTCAAAGAGGATATTTTATACATATGTTACATATATATGCCTAAAATTATGAGAGAGGGGGGTGGGATGCCATTGCTTTTGTACACGATCCCTTACTTTATACAAATATCTTAGGGATTTAGTGAGTTATTCATACACAGTGCATATGCTTCTCCATAAAATCATCACCACCACCCGAGCCATTGATTGTGAAATGTCCCCTAGTAATATCTGACGCACCAATGAACAAACTTATGTCCTATGTTATTGCTTACTTTTTACGTATACAATAGACATGTTTAAGTGTATAATTGACTTGAGCCTGCATGTGTTTGTAACAGGCGAGACCTACCTTATCGCGTCGCTGTACTATCGAATGGTGATGCATGGACACATTTTGTAAGGTAGGTACAACCTTCATGTACTGACATGTTCACAACAGATAGAAAAAACCCCCAAAACAACAGGACAGCGTTTATTTGCTCCGGCTAAAGACGAGTCTGTTTTTCTCTCTGAAACCAAAGAAGACAACAAATGTATATGGGTAACTAGAAATCACTCATGTGCACCATTTATATATAGTGGATCTTACCGAAATACAACAAATCACCTTGTTTACACAACAAACGCCATGCAACAGGTGAGGTTCATATCAACGGGTTATGAAAACAATGATATCCAAATTACTAAAATTTACTTTTTATGACCGTAGACATAACATACCTAACACAATCTTGTTATTTTATATTACGTATGTTAACACAATTTTCTGAACATGGATTACAGTAAACTACAGTAATTCCGAAATCAAAATGGCCACTAATTCAAGTTCGTGAAAGCTGTAGATCGGTTTTCGCATTTCGACTAAAACGAAGAAGTAACCAGAAACATTTCGTTATTTATATCCGTTGGGTCTTTATATCTGTCAGTTCTTTATATTTGTGAGGGCTCTATGTCTGTCAGTCCTCAATGTCTGTCAGTTCGTTATATCTGTCAGTCCTGTATATTTGTCAGATTGTTATATCTGTCAGTTCTCTGTTTCTGTCAGTTCTTTATATTTGTCAATCTCTCTGTCTGTCAGTTCTCTATTTCTGTTAGTTATATCTGTCAATTATCTATCTGTGTTAGGTGTATCTGTCTGTCCTCTATATCTGCCAGTTCTCTATATTTGTCAGTTCTTTATATCTGTCAGTTTATATCTGTCCGTTCGTTATATCCGTGAGTTCGTTATATCTCAGTTCGTGATAAGCACACACCCAGCAACGCGTGGGATTTACTTCACTGATTACATTGGTTAAGTATATACATTAATGGACAACCAAATAGAAACTGCATTCGATCTGAAAGGTATAGCCTCATTGCTACTCGTAGCACTGCCGTTCCTTGTTACTCCCATACTTTAATCCCCGTGGATAATTACGGCGTATAAGTAGAAAGTAAGTATTTGGTTAACTTAAAGGTCACATTGGTTAACGTCATATGTCGGGGATTAAGAGAGGATAGTTTGTCTGTGAAAGTTACATTGTCTCACGGCGAGGGCTTGTTTTTCTTGCCTTCTTAAAATCAGAATGCTATCTAGAGAACATCCTTTCTACAAAACATTGGTACGTGGATTAAAGACATAATATCGATTTTAACTAACTGATTCAATTTATTTTCCTTTAATCTGATAAAGTGGGAAATTTACTCAATTTACTTTTAATTCACTTAAGACATTTTTATGGAATGGTTTCGTTAAATGAAAAATGTTAAAAAATACAACTTATCATATTGTGTAAGGAAAAGAATAGTCACTTTGTGTTTTTTATAAACAAACAAGATGCGCTCGGGGGCTCTTGATAAGAGGGACAGTAAAGTAATGGTGTTATGTGACGAGTGAAGAATAAAACCACATGTAATCTCATAGTCTGTCTCACAGTCTCTTATCTGCATTATTTTCTCTTCTGCCCAGCCCTTTCAGCGATGCCAAAGCCCTAATTAAGCAAGTCTAGATTCCTTCAGGTTTAAAAATCTCACACATGACCGAAACTCCGTTTTAGTTTCGACGAACCTACTTGGCTTTTTTCAGTTTCTCTTTCAAAGAAGCAAATTATTAGATATTCAGAGACTAAGCGTTAGTCTACCTATCTAGGCTCCCGAAAAGAACCTGGGCGTTGAGCAAGACTGTTAATAAAAATTTTAAGGCGATATTTGGAAATAGCTTTCCAAAACTGTACGCGATACAGGGAGCAAGTTGCATCCAGTTGAGACGTGATACACAAAATGTTATGATCGCTAGCGATCTTGAAGGACGATAGTGGTAAGATGGTAAATTTCAAAGGT
This sequence comes from Haliotis asinina, assembly GCF_037392515.1. Taxonomy (NCBI): domain Eukaryota; kingdom Metazoa; phylum Mollusca; class Gastropoda; order Lepetellida; family Haliotidae; genus Haliotis; species Haliotis asinina. The sequence continues at coordinate 59,357,809 of NC_090284.1, forward strand.
GATGTCTTTAGGGCATTAGAACGATTTCTGAAACATTTATTCACTTCGCGACGTGTACTGCTTATGTGACTCCTCTTGAAGTGCTTCCCCAAGTTCAGCCAACGTGTCAGTAGCCTATGACGTTGACGCATATCACTTCCTACCATGTCCTGAACGTGCTCAATTGGGCATGGTCATGGATGTTCTGGTGAGGTTAGCATTGTCGATTCGTGGTCGATGTTTACAGGTGTGCATTTTGGGAGACAAAAGGTCGACCCACCTTGCAAACGGGACAACACAGGCTGTCACCATGTTGACCCGAAAGTACTGCTTAGTGCACAATAAGGAGAGAGGTCAGTCATGTGACCCCACTCCATTACAGATCTGCCTGCAAGGAAAACCTTCCCCCAGCACGGAGATGAACAAACACACTCTTTGTTCAACAATTTGATATTTTTTTTAGCCGAAACATGTTTAGCACTGATTAAGCTAAACCTGATTAAGATTTAAAAGCAACAAAGCGCCGAACGTAATCCTTGAATTTGATTGTGACGGGGGAATTGGCTCTTGATTAAGATGAAGTGTACGTTGGCGAAGACAAGGCATAGTTGAGTTCAAACACAGGCAAACTGTAGCGCAAACGGGGTTGCGCAGCATAGAGAATATGACCAGTCTTCTTATAAGCGAGCGAAGCGAGCAAAGGTTGGCAGCGTACTCTCCTCGCTTCGGATAAAAAAATATTTTTCATGTCAAAATATAATATCGCCAACATCAAAGGTACACTCCCATTTCCTCATTTGGTTGTGCTCTCAGATTTCTTGCCCATGTTTAATATTTACTCACGTTAAATATGTTGTATACAACATTTTAAGCACCACTCGTGGTATTCAGATCGTTCCCAGCCTCCATTACAACTGCAAGCTTCCGGATGAACGAAGTGACGGAACCAGAATAAGCAGAAATTAAGAAGAAATACCATATTACTTAATTTTATCATGAACCTGATGGAGTTTATTTGTCGTATCTGTCATCGCTATTGTTAGAATTTTCGTAGCATTTATTATACATAAAAACACTTGTGGTGTACTGGACGAATGAAGCAGGAGCGGATTAAACTTAGTACTTAATGGATTAAAATCAGTACGTGCGAGGTTCCCGGAACAATATCCGGACGAATCCCGCCCCAGTCATCCCTTTCATTGGCGTTTTGTGTTCCAATCTCATTAAAAGCCGACATTTTATCTGTTACGATACCTCTCTCAAGATCTGAAATAACGCCCCTGAAGACCACCCAAAGGTCAAAATGACGTCAGTTTACTCATAATTTGGCTACAATTTTCACTAACCTTAATTGAGAAATGTCCGAATCTCGATCTCTGATACTGAGGACCGCCCAAGGAAAACAAATGTACCTGTAGATGGTATGACCTTAACAGTGCGACAAGCTGTATGACCTTTCGACGTCAGGTGATATTTCTTCGCACATGGTTTCCTCGATTACTTCCGTGTTGCAGATACAGAAAACTGTTTTGCTGGTCTGAAAGACTCGCCCCCTAGAACCGCGAATTTGACAGCCGTGGATTTCCTGCTGTGCAAGTTCACCTGACCCCAGTGTCAAAGAGGAATGGTATAGGAGTGAAAGCCCCACACAGCAAATTAGTATAATGACTCTATCTTTATTGCAGTGGCAGAGTTTCCGGTAAGATTCAGAATAAATTCACAACAGTGTGTTTTAACAATATAGTTAGTTGTCTGAAATGTATGACTACCTATTGTAATCAGATATATGCGCTATGCCATATCATGATACTTTTTGGGTAAAGGGTCTTTTGAAAACGTGCACAGCATCATAGATGCTGCATGATCTAGAGAAGCATAACACACACAAGAAGACTTTCTGACTGTAAATGCGGCAAACGCTTTATCTCAAATTGCATCCGGACCAACGGTTGTGTGTTGTATTTTCATCTTGGATGTCCAGCCTAGGTCTATTCTGGAAACTTGCCGACTGTTGTTGCTAGGTGAGTAGTATTAGCACTGACGCTAATATACTTACCACTATTGTTATATATAATAGTGTTATTGGCCACACGAATAAACGAATAAGACGCCATTATGCACGGTAGAATAATGTCAACGACACTTTTGGACACACGAGTAAACGAACAAGACGCCATTGTGCACAGTAGAATAATGTCAACTACACTTTTGTACACACGAGTAAACAAACAAGACGCCATTGTGCACAGTAGAATAATGTCAACGGCACTTCTGTACACACGAGTAAACAAACAAGACGCCATTGTGCACACTAGTTTAATGTCAACGACACTTCTGTACACACGAGTAAACAAACAAGACGCCATTGTGCACAATAGAATAATGTCAACGGCACTTTTGTACACACGAGTAAACAAACAAGACGCCATTGTGCACAGTAGAATAATGTCAACGGCACTTCTGTACACACGAGTAAACAAACCAGACGCCATTGTGCACAGTAGAATAATGTCAATGGCACTTCTGTACACACGAGTAAACAAACAAGACGCCATTGTGCACAGCAGAATAAGGTCAGCGACACTCTTGTACGCACGAGTAGACTAACAAGACGTAATTGTGCACACTGCTGTAATGTCAGCGATATATTTGTACATACGGGTAAACTAACAAGACATCATTGTGCTTACTTGGATAATGCCAACTTACTAAATTTTTTTAATGGATTAAAATCAGTATAAGAGGCTCCAGAAACAATATCTGCACGAACCCCACCTCGGTTATTCTCTTTTCATAGACGTTTTATTTTGTGTTCCAATCTCATTAAAAGCTGACATTTTATCCGTTACGATACCTCTCTCAAGAGTTGAGAACACGTCCTTGACCGCCAGGTCAAAGGGTCAATTTGGCGTCAGTGTACTCAGATATATTTTTTTAATAAGCTTAATCTAGAAATGTCTGAATCTCGATCTCTGATAGTGAGAACCGCCATGGAAAACAAATGTACCTCAACAGTAGCACTGTTTGGCGTAGCTGGTATGCGTTAACAATACAACAAACTGTATGGCCTACTGACGTCAGGTACGCGTTATTTCTTCGCCATTGTGTATACTTGTATAATGTAACGGACACTTTTGTAAGCCCAAATAAACGAAAATGACGCTATTGTGGAAACTAATATAAAGTTACCTTTGTACACAAAATTGAACAAGTGAACGAGTGCCATTCAGGCCGGCAGGTTATGGCTGAATGCATGCATGATGAACGTGCTTCTCAATTTCAAGGACTGTGTTTGTGCGAGCTCTTCCTTTTCCACAAACATAGTCATTTCTAACCTCAATCTCAAACAGTACTTTACTGGGCAACGCAGGCTGAACGGCCACGATTCATGTTTTCCTCAAACTTGACTTCCGGTGTATATTTTAAAAAACAACAACATATGTTTTAAATATTCCATTGATGTTCTGTTCAATATTACGACGTTTCGTTTGCCCTTCAGTACATTAAGCATGCCGATATACGCCATAGAACGGCACTGTCCAAACCAGTACAGACGTAATCAAATCAAAACAGCTGTAATGCGCATTTCATACGTACAGATCCAAGGCTTTGCGCACTGACTATTAGGTATCAGTTTACATCAACGTAAAGTATAGACTGAAATCATCCCCTACTATACTCTCTATGTGATATACCATATACTTACCTTACATCCACTTGTTGAAGAAAGCTATACAATCAAGTAAGTTTGCCAAAGCACTATGTACATAATCGTATAGACCTAATCTACTTTTTGCCAGAAATATCTTTATTATTTAATTTCGAGACCATTCTATCAGATCAGGGTAAAATATTGTCGTTTAAGTATGAATAACTAGAATCATCTAATGATACTTCATTCCTTTTGTCACTATTGACGAAGTCCATAGCATACAATTACAACAGTATTCAAATTACACTGTTTATGGGAGAAGTATTAGCCGCCGCGGAACGTGGGCCTTGATCTTAATTCTAATTTGTGCCAATTTTATAGTCCCTCGGTCCCACACAGAAGTGACGAGGCTGGTTGATTTACAGTTACTGGATGCCCTAACACCCTGTGTTTAAAGCTAGACAGTAAATGTACCTATTGCCCCGTCATAGCAGTCGCCAACGTCGTTGACGTTCAACCCAACGTCAGCGGGCGGGCGATGTCGGGAGACTCCGTCTGAAAATCATCCAGGAACCATCTCCTGGTCGCGAGGACCCACATCGGTTTTATGATGCCGCATCTTTTAAAGATGAGGCTATAATCAAATTATCGAAGATAGATGTAATCCCTAGATTCCCAAGAGCTACCGTCGCTCGGCGCATTATGACTCCCATACACACTATCGTAACCGTATAATGGTCTTTAAATCATTTAATACACGATAATAAGGTGCAAGTGTTGCGCTCTGCCTATTTCAACGCGGGGCTACTCCGGCAAAGTGCGTCCAACACTGGCGCGGTGCGGCCCAGACTATCCTCTCTAAATTAATAATACTTGACAAATCAAATTTCCCGAGTCACTTGCCTGCGCTTTATTGCAATACAGATTCTGAACAAAGCAAATTCAGCGAATTAAGGCTTCATTTTGGATGTTTATTGAAAAGATAAGTCGGGCGATCCCTGGCCAGACCTTTAGCTCGACTCATCATTTATGCCAAACGTTATTATTGGAATTTAGTGTACATGTGTTACAAGGGCCTATAATTGGTCATTAATGGTAGATTTACATGTGTGGGGTCTCCGCCGCAACATCTTGATTAAGGTATCATGTCGATATAATTGCTCATTTTTTCTTGGCTGCACCTAATTTGACTGAAATTGCTTCCTTCCCTTGCAAAGAACAGCAACCAAGAGGAGTACAAGGCCTTGCACAGGTTCCACGATATTCTGGCACTTTTGATGAAACATGGGTTACGATCGAGAGTTTAAAACTTTCAAGCTTTGATGCCATGATGGGAGAAGGTCTTTGAATTTTTCCATCTTATTTTGAGTAACTTTCAATGCTGAAAAAGTCTTTGTTCGCTAATAAACACGTTGTAAAACAAATTTGTCTGTTTTGTGATTATTCTGAGATTACAATTTGTAGTAAATCATCCTGCTTAGTAAAAAGGTGACATATTGAATATGTACATTTTAACGGATTAGCGCGAGTTCGTTTCTGAAGGTTGGTATGGTAACTGACGTATGTTTTTCGGAAGGAACTAAATCAAATACCCATGCAACATACTCATGGGGTGATATTCCCGTCGTAATATCATATTGTACTATGCATGATGTTGCATGTTGAGTCTTAGCAAAGAACACTTCTTGCAGACAGTATTCTTTAGTTTAGTTTGTGTATTTAGATGAATATGAATTATGGATTTGTTTACATCTTATATTCATTTGTGACAAAGATGATCGTGGCGGCTTAGGAACACTGTCTCCTGCATCTGCAACTGCAACTGCAACTGCATCTGCATCTGCATCTGCTGATGATGTGTATGTCGTACCGGGTACATCATCTGACAGGAGTTTTAAACAGACACAACAAACAACATTCAGTTTGTCATTTAGACACGGTGAATGTTCATGATCACATTTATATTACGGATTGATAACAATGAAAGTACTGACTGTTCATTACATACCACCCATCAAACCTTTAGACTCAATATGTTGTATTAAGTGTCACCGTATGTTATGTAGATAAATATGGTTACATCGATGATGAATTTGTACTCTATCTGGTGGGATCCGACTGCAAACCATATGCAGATGAACTGTACGAGAATCATGCATAAAATGGATGAAATACATGTGTAAATATGGTGAATGTCAAAAGCTGTGTTTCGTGTAACGTTGATACATACTAGGACGAAAGATGTTCATTAAAAGCAGGAATGTAGGTTAACTTTAGAACACATGTCCTTGCTCTTCACAGCGAAGGTATATGGAGGTTGTCTGTAGGTACTCGATTCCAACTCTTATCTTCACGGATCTCCGCACAGCAAAGATGCATTAGATTACAAAAGAACGCCACACTTTTCATGTGTCAGGTATCAGTTAAATCATTTTGCATTTATGGGGGCGTTTCTGGTTTTTATCATTTAGAAGTCTTAAATCCCTTATCAATATTGTCAATTTGTATAGATGCACTACACTACTGTATTTGTTGGGAACAATATTGATGAAACAAAGGGCCCCAAGTGCATATGAAACTATATCATTTAATGCATGTTTTCTCAAGAGGCAGGAATTTTGTTTCAGAAGATTTGCTCCGTCTCAGAAAAAACTGCAAACAAATTGTTTCTCCTGTGGGAAAGATTTGTCAAACTGCGAAGAATAACATAGTGAAAAAGTAAGTAAACTGTGTGAAGCAATTGCTGACCCTTTACAACTGAGTGAGTGAATGAGTTTAGTTTTACGCCGTACTCAGCAATAATCTATCTACATGGCGGTGGTCTGTAAATAATCGAGTCTGGACCAGACAATCCAGTGATCAACAGCATGAGCATCGATCTGCGCAACTGGGAACCGATGACATGTGTCAACCAAGTCAGCAAGCCTGACCAACCGATCCCGTTAGTCGCCTCTTACGACAAGCATAGTCGCCTTTTGTGGCAAGCATGGGTTGCTGAAGGCCTATCCTACCCCGTGACCTTCATGGGTACCGGAATTGAAGCATGACAGAAGGTATGACCAATCTAAAGGGATTATAGTAGTAACATGAGAAATTTCAAATACGTCTTTTTCAGATCAGTTGAGCGTCATATCGCTAGGATGTATGGAAATGTATTTCACCCTACGTGCAATACAGCTAAAATTGTCCACGTGGCGGTTTGAGGTAGTCTGTACTATTCCCACATCCCTGTCATGTTTTGGACCCGTCAAGATCCGGGTTAGAATTGGTCTTCAGCAACCTATGCTTGTCATAAGAAGCGACCATGGGGATCGAATGATCAGGCTCGGTGACTTGATTGACACGTCATCGTATCCCAACTGCAGTCGGTTCTTCACGAGTGTATGAAGTGGAGGGTATATCGTGCATATGAAAATATTACCTGTGACTTGTACCGATTACTCCAGTTTCGATATAGTGCGCCCAGTTGGCAGCATAACACGTGGTCGTACAGGCAGTATAAACCTGAGCTGCGTGCAGCCAATTTGTTGTCATCTGACCCGTAACGCGCTCTCCAGCAGCTAGACGAAGGTTTACGGCCATTTGATTCGCCGTTTGACCTCCATGTTATTGAGCATGGCTTCCGATCTGAACGATCATCAGCGGGGTCGAGTGTCAACATTTGGGCCTGTTGGTACGTGTTCCATTGTCTGCTCATCACAACCTGTGAGACGTCTCGGTCACTGCAACATCTGCCAGTTTCAGCAAAAGACATCCCAGGCGCCTTGTCAGTTGAAACACTAATAGTGAATGAACAACGAAACAAAGCCTCAATAATTTCCTGCCAGAGCGGCAGAAATAATGGTCTACAGACATACGTCGGAACTCCTTAAAGGTGCCAAACTACAGAATGTATTTTTGTGTTACATTTCACAGACATAAACTTTCTTGAGTGGGATGTTTGTCATTAAGACATCTTTTTTCTAACATTTAGCTTTAATAATTGTATTTCATGATGGGATACTCTTTTGAAGACATGGTTAAATGCAGTCCATATATCTCACATGTAGTATTTGCAGCATGTATATGTTTAGGTTGTTTGTTTAACAATATTTCAGTAATATCACAACTCTATGGCGGCGTGATCCAGTGATCAATATCATGAACATCCACCTACGCAACTGGGGTACGATCATATGTACCACCCAAATCTGCGCGAGCTTGATTACCCGATCCCGTTAGTCGCCTCTTATGACAAGCATGGGTTACTGAAGATCAGTTCTAAGCCGGATCTTCACAAGAATAACAGACCAGGTGCAGTGTATGTACGTTAATCTCTACTTTGTTTGGTGGGTCAAAACGAAATTATTAATTTGTATTGTAATGCAGATGCCCAAATAAGCAATTTCACCTTTAGTTATATTACTGTGTTAGTTCACGACAAACGAAAGTATCCTTTAAAATATGTCTTTAATCGATGGAGAGTTTACATCGAAAATTAAGGGGACGAGTTTTATACTACGCATGAAAATAAATGATTTCATATATGGGCAAAAGTAATGCAAAATATACAATAAATCGCAGTTCACCTTCGCGTTAAATACTGCGCTTGACCAAAGACGAAGAGAATCATTATCATCATATTTAGCAGGCAGGAAATGAAGAAATCTGTCTAGAAGATGTCCTCAAAGAAAATCTGTAACATCTCAACCTCCAATACCATGTGGTGAAGTCGCGTGAGAGATGTACTTCCCACTTTGAAAATTAGAGAATTATCCATTTAAATATTAACAACACAATTTAGCATTTGGTTTGGTTTTAATGGAATGTCACTCAATAAGACATAATTATCTGTGTCTGGCCGAACCACTGTTCATGTCAGCTATTGTGTCCGTCAGCTCGCTAATGTCAACTGTGTTCGTCACAGAGTGTTCTCCCAAACATTCAATGAGCACTTCGGATATGACACCACGAGGTCTGCAATACACACCGCACCATCCTGCACGCGCCACGTGCAGGAAGTGTGCGTGACGGCGGGAATTACGTGATGCACGTGCATACAAACATCTCAAATGTTGTATGAAATTTCAAAACCAAATGCTCACGCTGTTGATAAATAATTGATTCTTCCTGTATGGATGACGAGCCTCATGAATTATTAATGGAAATCAACTGATTGGTGATCTGCAGATAAATTGAGGCATGTAACCTGGTTAGGTGCGTTGGGGATATGAATTATACCGGCAAATTAGACAATCTCAATTACTTTCTCTCAAGCCTAATAAATTAAGATGGAAACTTGGGACTGCTAACCGCTCCATTACTAGCGGCGAGGTGTAAATTTTGTCAAATTTTGGCGCCGGCGTCCCAATTGCAGGTGAATATTTGGTTAGCACCAGTAGAAGACGAGAAGGAGTGTTTTTCTATTGAATTAATATGGACTGAAGTGGTGGATAATAAAGTTAGCCAAGAGCGCCTGGATGGCAGAAAGTGACACTACACCGATGGGAATCGTGGCTGTCACAACTTGCACGTGTGGCTGTTGTAAGTGAACTACGTCACAATTCATGCGCTTGTCTTCTCCGAGGTACGCGCGTCATAGGCGTGACGAACTGTTCCAAGACAATATCGCTTTTTCTCCTCATCTACAAATGTCAAAGCAGACAGCAATGTTTGGGCCGAAAAACCGCGTGGTATTTGATGTCAGTAATCCCGCAACAATATCCGACTACAAACCAACTGACGAGGCCAATGTTTGCTAATAACATTATGTTAGGAGCCTGCGAGCAGGACAATGGGACTGAGACACATGATCTGAAAAGTACTAATCTAATAATGAGGGGATTTAAATTACAGGGCATCACGTTGTCCATCACTCGTAATCCATTGTTTTTTCATGGAAGTAGGATTAACACGGGCCATTGTCGAACACAAATACGATTGAGAGCTTTACCGGGGCTTGGAAACAGAGCTGACGGCGCCATTGCCGAGTTGGGCGGTTTGAGTCGGGGAACCGAGCGGGTCACGTACACAGAGCCACCATTTCATCAATTAGATTAGAGGTCGTAATTACAAGGTTATGCTTGTCAGATAAGCCAAATCTTTCTGTGAAATATTACGCATAATTTGACATGACGTCACGTTGGCATGGCAACCGATGGAAACTAAGCCTGGGAGATTGCTGGATGTTGGGCATTTCAAAATCTGATGCATCATGTCTAGACGAGCAATGTTTCATATGTATGTACTCGGTTTTCCATGACGTTTGCGTTTTCAGCCTAAACTGAAAGAGTGCTACTTCATATAGACCAACAATCCCTCTGCCACTGTTTGACAGATACCCATGATACTTTTAATTGGTTTATATATTGTAAATATATATATAAAGTAATGACTTTATGAAAATGTATAAACATCATGTTGTATGGGTATCCTTGTTCTAACCCATTTGTTCTTCTGTCACAACAAAATGGCTCCAGGTGCGGGTTAAGTTGTCATTTGTGGAATCTGTCACAAATGATTGTAGGAGCCTCGGGGAATGATCCCCACTACTCAGGCAAGGATGATTCAAATGAAGATCGTGTGGCCACAATAGCTGTCGAGTATATGTTTATGCCGCAGTTTGCAATATTCGAGGAATAGCAGGCGGGAGACGCCAGAAATTGGCTTCACACATTGTAAACAAGCTGAGATCCGAACGATGGTCTTCGGCGTGACCGAGCAAACATTTTCACCACGAGGCTACTCCAGGACGCTATCGGGTATGTGGTACTTGGATCGGTAACCACCTGCATGCCACATTTGTCTGTTTATTTACTGTTTTATCGACGAATTTTATACGGTTCTTATACCACAGACAAACGAAACATTCTGCATGGGAACATGGCTAATTCATAACCATCAATATGCTGAAGAGAATAAAAGGGGATCACATTAAGGTACAAGTGTTCTTTACAACCCATGCGATACATCGTTTGTGGGGAAATCGTGGGGGAAAAATTGAAGAAACACTTGTCCTTTAATGTGATCCCTTGTTTGTTTCCCTCAGTATACATTGAAATCTGAAAGAATTTAAGTACAATTCCAACTTAACTGCAATTGTTTATCATTATCAAATAGTGATGAAACACAGGTAACGGAAGTCAGTTATTTATCTGGAAAGAACATCACCAGAACAGAAGGTATAAGTTAACGAGGGAGTTGCATCAGACATTTGCCAGGTGTCTACTATGACACATTTTGAAAGTTGAACAAAGGCCTTGAACCTATGGTCAAACAACTTTTCAGCAAGAGCGGTATGACACTCTTTGAACTAGTAGAAAGCGAGATTGGAGAAAGCGAGACACATAAGATTGGAGATGATGGAATATCAGTGGACGTACAAAGAAACCATATTGTTGGAAGATGAGGTCAGTCCTTTTGTCTAACTTTATTGTGTAGACGGAGAGGCTTTTGTGTCACTCTAAATATGAAACAGAAGATGGCCTTTCATTGGTCTATTTGGTCTATTTACTTATTTTTATCAGCAATACCAACCGGTCGTTTTCTGTTTGACCGTTAACGAATGATATCATCAATATACCTGATCTTTGTTATGGACTTTGTAGTTTTGAATAGGGTAGATTCATGACCATTAGAAAGAACAAGGAGCCCAGAAAATGAGATGCTTACTTCATGCCTATTAGGCCTGCCCCAGAATTTCACATGTTGCTTTCGCTGTGAAAAATGGCATTTCCTATAATTGTTTTAAAAATGTGTTCTTACCCTTTGAAGATGTAAATGTAAATACTGTTTCGCTGAATTTGCCCCATGGATGCAGTGAAGCTTGGTTAATCCGAACGGTTGCGTTTCTCAGCAAATTAGTCCGGATTGCGAATCATCCGGGCTACTGAATCAATCACTTATAAAACGATGGATAGCAAGTACAATAAACTATGGTGTTGACAAAAAGTCTTTCATGGTTGTTTGTGTTCTTTTAATCTTCCTCACTGAATTTATGACATCAGTAATTTTACTGAGTGACATCTCATTGCCGATTGTCTCAAAAATATGTCACCAGACTATCTACTAGTAGGTATTTCTATACCTCAATCGATCTCATGTAGTATTTGTGGTGTCTAGAATCGACCACAGTAAGAATTCCACGTATCTGATATATGTTATGCTGATGTGAAAAAGTCCTTTCTTGGCTTTATTATGAATTATGACTACTGTTTGATACGAGGTTTTGCCGTACATTTACGGTACCCTATACTATGTGTCTCTTCTGCAAACCTTTGTGTGTTTTGGTGCAAAAAGTGAAGTGTCTGTTGATACATTATTATTTGAATCGAGCCAAACGTTGGTATGATGTTCTGATTATGATCAGCGTTTCATTGAATATGTTATGTTTATTTGTTTTCGTGGTAGACTGCAATTCACCAGTCCGCTTTTGAGCCAAACGGACTATAGGTGATAGATGGGATATGGACAACGAAAAGATCTTCACATTTGCTAAATATTTGCTATGAGGGTCGAAATGGCCACAAGATATCAAATTACTAGAAGCCAGATAAATTACCTCCTCTCACAAGATCTCCTATCACGACTCGTGAAACCAACAATCTTGCTCCGTGGTATTTCACATTCCAAAGCAAGCACATTTGTCCCACCAGTGTTGAAATTACAGTATCATTATAAAAGCAGCGTAAAATTAAATGCACCCACTTTTAAGATGTGGTCGAGACGAAATGACCGAATGACACTTATTGACCGCAACAGTGACCTAACTCATGATAATTATGACCGATCACATGTCCCTGGTGTCTAGACGTACCCATCAAGTACACGATTGCCTTCGCATATCCTACTCACTGTTATTATAGCTTCGTCTCATATATACCTACTAAGGTAGTATATGGCCAAATTGTTAATGTCAAATACTAACGAATGCCAAAATAAATAAGATGAGGAACTCTGTCAAGGTTTAAAAAGGTGAAATCCGTCAGTTGGTTTCCAGTACAGCATCAACCTGGGTTGGATTTTAGCAATGAGCAAGAAGTAATTAAAACAAATAACACACTCTTCCGATCCACTCGCATAAAATCATTTTTTCATCTATGGTTTGGAAGTTATAAAATATGCAGGCTTTCAGGCTGTTGGGATCGCAGCTGTCATCGCACACATTGTTTGAGTAGGGGTTAGCATTCACTGAATGTTATTTTTTAGGCTTACTTGGTTGTATTATTTGGATAAAATTTCAATATATTTCTCAGCAAATATAGCATATGAGTTGAAGGTTTTCGTATATACATGTCTTACTTATATGTGCGTAAATGTCAACAGAGAGATCATTATGTATATTTTCCTTGCTTTTTAAAAACATAAAATTTGGCTTCAATTTAGTGTGACACCATTACTGTTTCCTGGTGCAGCAAGGAAGAGAACAAAGTGTGTTAAGTGAGTGTGAAAACTCAATGAATAAAAAGTTCGTCATAATACATAATGGAGGAAAGTAGGTGATTTTCAAGACACAGTTAGAAATAACCAACGAGCTACGAGGAATTTAGGAATTTTCTGCCCCTAGTGAATTAATGGCGTTAATTCTGACTTTCCCGAGTAAAGATCATCCCTTACTACTCCGAGTTTCGAGCATGCTATTATGCTGGTTCCTTCTACGAACTGACATTTCAAGATGAACAAGGCGAAAAAGATATGATTGAAATATCAATCCTTCATAAAAACCTATTGTGCAGTATTGCAGTCAATTTGTGACGTCATGAACAGTGGATGATGCCATATCTTGTATCAACAATGAAGCACTGTGACGTCATGACTAAGGGGCATTGAGCCCATATATGTCCATGCAGATATCGGAACGTTATTACACACGATAAGTCTACCCGTAATGGTAATATTCCAATTAATATGCAACTAAGAACTGAATCTGGGCCCTTATTCTCGAAACGTTCGTAGCCCTACGAATTCCTAGCTTTGATCGTAGCCAATGTGATGAGAATGAACTTAAGAAGTTCGTAGGGCTACGAACGTTTTGAGATTAGGCAGCATGGACCAGGATGACTAGAACACTGTTTTGTTTAATAGTCACATTCAAAGGTTTGACACAGATGGGGAAAAGATGCCAAATCAAAAAGAGTTGACTTACTTACACAATTTTATATGCACTGATCAGGTGGCAGTTGTGTACTTGTTATTGTAATTGTTATTGTAAATGTTATTCGTTCCTCGTGTGACGAATCGCCTCCCTAATTTCCGGGATAAATCAAATTTAGAAAATCGTGCAACGCGTCACGCAGATGACAATTATACTAATATACGACTCTCCACGTGTATGATGTTACATTTGTGCAATTTGACTGAACTTGGAGATAATTAAATGGACATCCGATGACGTCCAATATAACGAGTAGTGTTTCAGTCACCCGCTAAACGTCAGGCGTGCCTAGTTGTCTGAGTACTGCCATTTTCTCTTCCACCAATAAGCGTTTAGCTAATTTGACTTTTTAGTTTGAAAACATTTCAATGGTATGACAATAATCCTAACTGAAGTTAACATTACAAAAAATCTGAAATGACATAACAGGCCTAATTATAAGATTGAGGGCAGCAGTTAATTCCTAAAGGGAGTTCGTTTTTGACGCTAACTCATTCACAAATACGATTTACCATAATCATAATCAAATTCTCAACGCGGAGTAAAAAAGTTTACTTTTTTCTTCGCGTGAGAGTGTAGCATTATTCGCAGGCATTGGTATTTGTGCGCGGACGTCGGAGAAGAAACATATAACAATTAACACGTGACTCATAAATTAATATTTGACTTGGGGCAACGTGCATATTTATTGAATTCGGTTGCGTGGTTGGGTTGTTGTTTAACGTCGCACTCAGCAGTATTCCAGCTATATGGCAACGGTGTGTATATATTTGAGTCTGGACCAGACAATCTTGTTATCGACATCGTGAGCATCGTTCTTCTCAATTGGGCTGTGATGACATGTCAACCAGGACAGCAAGCCAGACCACCCGATCCCGTTAGTCGAGTCTTGCGGCAAGCATGTGATACTGAAGGTCAATTCTAAACCAGATGTTTATTGGAAGGACAATGATGTTTACTATGAAATGACTGAGTACTCGTTCCCTCTTTGCCATTACTGTTTCAAGCGAACCAACACGTGTATAATTCCGAAGTACGTAACGTCATTATTAAATTCCACTTATCTCAGTTACAAATTGATGTTTTCATTCCGTTATTGCTATATGCAGCAATGTTTGTCAGTTTTGGTTTCAAAATACAATACAAACTGGTCGTAAGACGGAAGTGAAGATATAATGGCGTCAGAACCTTAGAGTCATGGGAAATGTGTGGAGAACGATAGTCGAAGAACCGACTATATAAGTATGTGGTTATAGATCACGTCCGATTGTAATGATGCAAGTCCAGTCAGCTGTTGAACTAAACATTCAGGTGAATATTTGGTACAATTCAAACAAGGGAATTGCACGATCATTCTTGTTACCGGTGTGTCACATTTCCAATGTTCAACGTATGTCTACCATTTAAAGTTTGCAATGCTTTGCGGAGGCATTAACTACTGCACTCAGAGCCATCTGTGAGCAGTGTTGTATATGACACCTTTTCAAGTCTTTGTTGAAGAGGCGTGCTGGATTGCACACCGAAAATTGAGAAATCGAGAAACCAGAGGCAGTAATCGCTTGAATCGTCTTCCACATAACAGCCACTCGGTCATCCCTTTTACCGTTTCCTAAACGGGGTTTTAAGAAACGTCTTGACCGCATTCCGCTGTTTGGTGCGGCTCAGAACCTCTCAATCTCCTGCGCTATCGGCTAAATGGTAATATTGACAGGAGATATGAAGAACGTTTCTGTGACATTTAGAATAGGTGACGAACGCATGGGTAAAACTTTTCATCAGACAGTCGAATCATAGTTCAGAAGCTACCTAGTATGGTAATCAAACCAATATTTCATTTGTTGATTGAGTCTTTAACGTGAACATGTAAGAGGTATCGTCACTATTTGATACTACACTTGTTCATGATACAGTCGACACTGCTTTGGCAGATATTATTTATACAGTTTTATTTTGCTTTTATCAGCACACCAGTTACACCATCCAGTAATGATCGTATAATATCTAAATACCCTTACACTTTAGTCCTGTACATTCATTGGGCGACAGCGAGGAACTATATTTTGTTTCATGTACCGTAATTTACTAGGTTAAAATGTTATTGTTTGGTGGTATGGCAAGAAGAAATTATTTTGTACGTAGGAACCTTTCCTTACACGAACCGTAAGATAGACTCTCTTTTTGTTCATTAGATGTGTTGTGTCTTTGTACAAAACGTCTCCAAACGATCCTAAATTTAACAGAGTTCTCCACCAGTGAAACTAGACACAGATGACGGATCACCCAATCGAATCACATTCCTAGACTATCAGCTCCGCAGTGAATGCTAGGTGGGTATCTACTGGTTGACCCCAATGTAGCGGCGTGGTGGCCCGGATGTTATCGATCTATTCCTATAGTAGATGTTGGTCGAGTCGCCTTTGACAGATGCTGTGTTCAGACTGTCTAATAAGATTAGTGTTGTTATCCCTTGCTCTTTCTGACGAATCTAGAACGCATAACAGCTCTATTATAGCCCTAAATCTGGTATATACACAATACTAGCCTCATTACCTCTTGCTACACTCATCAGTACGGTTTATCAGTCTCATGAGGTTTTGATGCTTGTCGAAATGTAATGATCTTCAGTTTGCGCACATTGCTTTATTTCGGAAACATCTTTGACGAGATGGTGTTAATTCTAGCTCATTATATGACAATCATACCTGTTATCTGCGATCTTGGAGGTCGACAGACAGGATGATGATGCAGGAAAAGCGCCCCCTTAACGTTATTACAGGAACGGAACCGGAGAACTGGATGGCGGGTCTTACTGGGCATAAGTTCGGTTCATGGAGCTGTCCGATACTGTATAAGATACTGGCCATGTGATAAATGCCTTATGTCCATTTATAGACAATGGGCAGAGAAACGCTTTTTGGAGACGTAAATATTAACTCTGGAGTGAATCAAATCCATTTCTAAAACGTCTTCTTTACTTGTAAGAAACTTCTACACAGTTATCATAATTCAAAATGAACTGCATGTTCATGAGTTTCTGGTTCATCTTTCCTTTTGCTGTCTGGTTTGTTTACAGGCCGAGGTCGCACTGCAGTGGTACTGTTGTGTTGCGTTGGGCTGTAAATACTTACTTTAGAGCATAGTGTGTGAATGACGTATGCTACGGATAGGGCAGGTCATGCTAATTATTTCACGAACACCTGGTGCCATTGCTGATTTTCAGTGAGAGACTCAGTTCTCGCAGCTATTTTGCTCTTTACGCCAATTGAATCTCTTTCTGAGGATATTCCATACTGGACGTTCTTTGGCTTTGACGATTTGTATATTGTGTTACAATAACTGTTTTGCTTGTTATATCATTGCTCACATTAAACAATGTCATGTCATTTGTGATCTTAACTTTCAGTATCTGCATAGAAATATTCGCAATACTTCTAACCCTTTCAGTTATTGCCGGGGTGAGATGGATGTTGCAGGCATACACTGTTACACTCAACATTTTATGCACATACAGATAAACAAACTTTACATATAGTATATACAAATACCTTGCAGATAATGTATATGCAATAATCATACTATACACATGATGTAACTGCAAGTAGACAAACTTTACATATAGTATATACAAATACCTTGCATATAATGTCTATACAATAATCATACTATACATATGATGTAACTTCAAATAAACACACTTTACATATAGTATATATACAGATACCTTACATATAATGTCTATACAATAATCATACTATACACATGATGTAACTGCAAGTAGACAAACTTTACATATAGTATATACAAATACCTTGCAGATAATATTAATGTATATGCAATAATCATACTATACACATGATGTAACTTCAAATAAACACACTTTACATATAGTATATATACAGATACCTTACATATAATGTCTATACAATAATCATACTATACACATGATGTAACTGCAAGTAGACAAACTTTACATATAGTATATATACAGATACCTTGCATATAATGTCTATACAATAATCATACTATACATATGATGTAACTTCAAATAAACACACTTTACATATAGTATATATACAGATACCTTACATATAATGTCTATACAATAATCATACTATACACATGATGTAACTGCAAGTAGACAAACTTTACATATAGTATATACAAATACCTTGCAGATAATATTAATGTATATGCAATAATCATACTATACACATGATGTAACTTCAAATAAACACACTTTACATATAGTATATATACAGATACCTTACATATAATGTCTATACAATAATCATACTATACACATGATGTAACTGCAAGTAGACAAACTTTACATATAGTATATATACAGATACCTTACATATAATGTCTATACAATAATCATACTATACACATGATGTAACTGCAAGTAGACAAACTTTACATATAGTATATATACAAATACCTTGCATATAATGTATATACAATAATCATACTATACATATGATGTAACTGCAAGTAGACAAACTTTACATATAGTATATATATACAGATACCTTGCATATAATGTATATACAATAATCATACTATACATATGATGTAACTGCAAGTAGACAAACTTTACATATAGTATATATACAAATACCTTGCATATAATGTATATACAATAATCATACTATACACATGATGTAACTGCAAGTAGACAAACTTTACATATAGTATATATACACATACCTTGCATATAATGTATATACAATAATCATACTATACATATGATGTAACTGCAAGTAGACAAACTTTACATATAGTATATATACAAATACCTTGCATATAATGTATATACAATAATCATACTATACACATGATGTAACTGCAAGTAGACAAACTTTACATATAGTATATATATACAGATACCTTGCATATAATGTATATACAATAATCATACTATACATATGATGTAACTGCAAGTAGACAAACTTTACATATAGTATATATACAAATACCTTGCATATAATGTATATACAATAATCATACTATACATATGATGTAACTGCAAGTAGACAAACTTTACATATAGTATATATACAAATACCTTGCATATAATGTATATACAATAATCATACTATACATATGATGTAACTGCAAGTAGACAAACTTTACATATAGTATATATACAAATACCTTGCATATAATGTCTATACAATAATCATACTATACATATGATGTAACTGCAAGTAGACAAACTTTACATATAGTATATATACAAATACCTTGCATATAATGTCTATACAATAATCATACTATACACATGATGTAACTGCAAGTAGACAAACTTTACATATAGTATATATACAGATACCTTGCATATAATGTCTATACAATAATCATACTATACACATGATGTAACTGCAAGTAGACATAAACATAGAAATGCCGAAACCATCTAAACCAAAGCCTTTCCGTGAAAAGGGAATGGAATAATCACAATGTAGATTAATATATTTTCCGTATGCCCATTTCATGTATGATTATTCTCTGTTATGTGGCAATCCAGCATTGAATTGCGAGATCTGTTTTTATTTTGTGATCATACAATATTCCATTTATGTGTTGGTTGTATGAGGATGCTCCACCCCCAGTGAAAACATTACAAATGTGTCACGCTGTTGTGCAACTACTGATGCGTACAAGTTCTTGGTTGTTAGGGGTTGTTATGTTTCTAGTGTTCTTATGGATGAACCGAGTGAGGCAAATGCTGAACCATTATCTGTAATAAACTATTTCCGAACTGAACCAAGATGCGAAGAGTGTCACGGTCGCAGTCTGCTGAATCTAGGAATTGAGAATCATCTTATACCAGGTGGCCACCAGTGACAAAGTCAATCAGGTGAGGATACCCAAACTCACTGGACACATATGTCACCAGATTCGAGCCTAAGCATCGCGCGCGTCCACCAAACCCACGCTCCACATAAACGCCAACACTGTCTGCGCTCGAATATACCGGAAGCAACATGGTAAGAATATCATTGTTTAGAAGGAAAGGTTTTGCTACATTTTCCACCATTCTTGTTCTGCACTATTTGGTGAAGTAAAGTGGATGCAGGAACCTTGTCCTGTTACCGTCACGCCAATGGGTGAGCGAGCAGCGGTGACACCGTCCAGGACAGTATGTCAGACACAGAAGGTCAATGTTGTGGACACACAGCCCAAAATAACGTTGGTCAGTCTTCATTTGTTGCCAAAGCTTGACATGGATGTGTTCAAGTGTCACGGGAATCAGCGATCAAAGTTTTAGGTTGCAATATCGCCCCTACCATCTTGTCGAACACAAAAAATATATATATGTCTAACATTTGATCTGTAGTGCTTTGAATCAGACGTGTGTGGAGCGATCAATAAATGCTGAGATGCGCATGTCTGTTATGTTTTCTGTACTTACCCATGACGTCATCTACCGTACTGGCACTAGGGCATGTGTTTGCGATGCCATGAAGTCTTCAAACTGTCACCTTGAAACACGATGAATTACAAATTGGACAACACACACAAAGACTTTCCATGATTTGATCAGATGGTCTTTGGTCGAGTACATGTCATGACCTTATCGGATATCCAAATTATGACAGTATAAACCTCTAGACTTCTGTCTAGTATAGTTAGTTAACCAATAAAATAATATATATAGTTGGTATGAAAATATCCCCCAAATTCCGAACTTACAGCATTGCTAGGTAACCTTTGCGGTCTGACTCTGTGTGGATGCAAGCGCTAATGTCTTTCTTACACTTTCGTGTAAGTAATATTTTGTATTTCATTTGTGTGTCGACATGGTACAAACGAACTACTCAAGGGACGTATGGAAATTGCGTATTCTTTATACGTACGTATCAAGTATTTTGCCATGTACATCTGAACAGGTTTAATTTTTTTTCTGAATGTATTTATGTTATATTTAGTTGGATCATTTAGCGGTGAACTTCTGATTAAACCTAACAGTGTCGAAATGTGGCATTTTTCCTATTTGAGATACTATCATACATCAAACTACCCGCCACTTATATAAGTACGACAATGTGTAGTCCCCGTCCATTAAAGATAATTAAATCATATTGATTTCCACATAACCAAACCTTCTAATTGAGTATGTTGTTATTGTTAACACAAATCAGGAAGTCAAAGCCGATCTGGTCCAAACTTCGCCATATGCTGCACCCGACGTCGGTCTTGCTCATCTGACATGTCACCATTATTCCATACTGGAATTGCTTTGACAAATTTACGTCCATTGTAATCGCCCGCGGTCTCGCTTGCAAACAAACTTACCAGGATGTTGAAAATCTGGACCGGATTTCGCTGGGATAACTTATTCCCACCTGGCCCATAAACACTAACCGCTACAGGCAGTTGTAATGTG
Organism: Haliotis asinina; assembly: GCF_037392515.1. Taxonomy (NCBI): domain Eukaryota; kingdom Metazoa; phylum Mollusca; class Gastropoda; order Lepetellida; family Haliotidae; genus Haliotis; species Haliotis asinina. The sequence goes on from NC_090284.1 coordinate 59,378,965, forward strand.
ATAATATGCCCACACTACAACATTGAACTGTCTCATCTAATCGAAATAGCCCGTGATAGTGTTTCCGTGACCACATGTTGTCATCGTATGTAATGTATGTATATCTGATGGTGGCTTAGAATATACTTCTTATTATGTTTCTGTTGACATGTCTGCTGGGAAACCTGTTGGAAAGTGGCTTTCTATGACGACAGAGGTAAAGCAAGATGAAGTAAGGTTTCAAGTGGCACGAAATCACTCTCAGACGGTGCGTTAGATTCCCGAAGGGCAATTGCAGTTTTTATTACTAAAAAAGGGTGTTTGCTAAATATAATATACATTACATTTGACTACTTTCATACAGTATTGGATTATCATAAGAGGAAAGAGTCGTGCCAGTTTAGAACTATCAGTGCAGTACACAAAGTATATGATCTGGACTACCTGTTGTAGGACTTCCAGTTTTGTTGAAGCCTGGTACAGAGGCTGAGTGGGTTAGATCGCTGACTTGCACGGGGAAGATTTGGCGACTTATTCTGACTGCTGGTTCGAATCCCTTCTCAACTTTATTGTGGAAATGTAATCTCACAAATATCTTTTGTTACAGACACCGGGATCGTTGTTGATGCCAGACAGTGGTATGTGGAGAAGTAGGCAACGAGTGCCATGCAGTGTGTAAACTCACACAGACAAGACAATCGCCAGACTAGGGGCTTATCCTACTTTATTAATTTCTGATGGGGACGGCATGTACCGAACTATGGCCAAATAATAACAGACGTATTTATGCCGACTGACTAAATACAGTGACTTCTTTTTATGCAAGAGTAATATCACCTATTGTGTTTGTGAATCACACTTAAACACGCTCACTTGGAGTATGTGCAATCCCAATATTTAATTTTCCAAATTGTCACCAAGAACATATTCAGTTTCATACGCGCTTACCTGCATATCTATCTGCTTGCATATACACGTACGTAATTGGCCAAATTTAATAGAGAGCCGTGGGAGCCGTACCAATTCACACTTGTGGAAGTCGCGGTGGCTGAGCTGGTTAGGCGGCTGACTTTGTGTGGTGGCGGTTAGGTGCCTGACTCTGAGGGTGCGAGTTCGCATCCCGGATGGGACTCAACCAAAAAAGTACTAGAATATGTACTTTACAGAGAAAGTGAAATCCCAAATATGACATGTTGCATTTTACTACTTTCTAAACGGCATTGTGTAATCATCATTTAATACATCAGAATATTTCTGACACTTCACGGTGTCACCTCACTGAACCAAAAAAAACCAGTTCACTTTGTTTTTCGATAATTACATCCATAAGTAATTATCGGATACTCATAAGAGGACGTTATTTCCTCAATGAGAGATTTAATCGCCACCCTCTGCTGTTTAAACATCACTATCAATCAAAGCTAAATGAAATGTATTCCTGTTGTTATTACGCCGGTTATAAAATCACTCGTCTCTGTAATCAGAGGCCAGGGTAGCTCCGTACCTAACCACAATAATAGCCCGGGCCACCCGCCATCTTTATCGGCGTGTAATATTTCCCTACTAACTTGCCCTGACCGTCTCAGCAGGTGTCGCGCCAATCAGACTTGGTTGTTAAATGTTTATTACCTTCCAGGTAAATTAATGAGACACTATAAGGATAAATTGTTGATATATGCCATCAACCAACGACGACATAACATTATGGTAGCATTACAGGTAGTCCTTACAGGTACGTTAGAAAATTATTAATGTGTTTTCAAGGGGATATCGTTCAAAACGATATAAAGAGTATTAGTTCAATTATTTTGTGGCATCAAAACCTGTAATAGCTGTACATTTTTTTATGAAAAAGTATGTGAAATTATGTTTTTCTTTCGGATGGTTGCGTGCTTCTCTTGCAAGGTGGTAAAATATTTCAGAACAATACGGACAGATTATTCATACGCAAACTGAAACTTATGATAATTTTTCTTGGGTATTACTGGGGATTAGACCCTGAGAATTCCATTTTGAAGTGACGTTGTCAATAACAGGTTTGGAATGTTAAACTATTATTGAATTCTGAACTCAACATCTTTGGGCGCATTCCCCTGTAGCTGGAAGATTATGCACAGTGTTTTATCTACAGGATTGTTTGTTTGTCGTGAAAATTAGCGTCATGTCAACGTTACAATTTTTTCACTAACTTTTGAAACTCTCTATGAATTGATTTCTCCATTTTTTCTCTTTTCGAACAGAAATTCATTTATTATTTCTACGTCATTTCGTATAAGGCTTTACATGTTTCTACGACTTGTGATGCCGTTGTGGTCATGTCGTGTGAACATTGATCAAATGACATCTCTATTAATGACTCTTGGTGCTTTGGCCAACTGACGGCGGTAAATACCGGTCATTCGGGTGTAGCATCTTCTCTCTGAAATGAACATACTTTACACAAAAAGCGGTCAATAAACTTCCTAAGTTGTAATCATAAAAATATACTAAAAAGAATCCCAGAGCCTTAATATTTAGGAACTTGGTAAAGGTAACCGAGACTTGTCGCATATTCTAGACTAGCATGGCCATTCTCGGGTACATATTTGCGTGGTCTGTACTTCAGACTAGTCCGGACTCAATAGTTCACAAAAGGCATTGCATTAGTTAAACTTACCGGTCATTCTTAATTTAATTCAAGTGTATGTGTGCGTGCGTGCGTGTGTACGTGTGCGTATAGTGAGGGGGCGGCACTGGTCGGCGTTGGCTTCAAAATCCCACAAATCGAAATAGCATATCTAGATATTTATATTACATAGCGATCTTATCAAAAAGGTTTGCTTTGTAATGTCTTGTAATGTTAATATATAGATAACTTGCAAAGTAGACAATAAACTGTCCAATAATATTACTTAGCTGAGTACGTGATTCGGTTTCGGGAAAGCAAAAAGGAATTAAGCTCTTCATCTGCAGCTTTGTAACGCGAAAACCACATTATCTATTTAACTGACGGCACCTATAGTATAATAGCTTTTGCTTGCGGCGTCGCATGATTTATAACGGTGTATGACCAAGAATCTGTAGCAAGGGCAAAACCCACATTATTTGAATATCATCCTACGCTCTAATTTCATATAAAACTTTCTTTTAGGATAGTTTAACTTTTAACTTTCTTTACGTCAGCGATGAACTTGCGGATGGGAAGTGTAAGTGAAAAAAAAACGATGAAAATACGCTAACTGCATTATTCAGTAAACTGTTCGCATGAAACACAGCATCTCGCTGGCCCCACGGCTTAAGTCGCTCGACTACTGCTACAATGACCGGCTATTCACGGGAATACCCGATAGCTATTTGCACCTTCGTACTCAAACTCGTGTATTTTCCTGTCGCAAATTTGGGCAAAACGAGCGAGCCGGAAGAGCCCAGCGAAGTTGTCTCCGCCTAATTTCCTCTTTTGCCGCCAGGGGGATTCAATTGCTTGGTTATCCTTTGTTACCGGACGATGACTTTGGCTTGGTTGGAGCGGCTTCGCTTCTTCAACTGCGCTAAACGTCTTCCACCGCGAACAATATGCTGCTCTGGTTAGTGTGCAAGGCTACCATGTGTATTGAGCTCCAGCTCTCGACTTGGGAGATGAGAATTAAATTGAGTCACAGTGCCAGAGAATACGCTGTGAATAGAAACTGGGGCCGAGGAGTCATTAGGGATCTCGGGGTAATCCCTCCTTATCATTACTTCATTTGCCGTGTGTAATTTCCTCAACGATGAAATTTGTACGAACACTTGAGGTAATTTTCTGAATCAGCGAACTAATTTGGTCGAAAAATATTTTGTCAATTACACATTGTTCAGCTTGGAGGATGATTTTCTGCCTTCGTGGCCCTATGATGCCGTATTTACACATGACTTGCGGAAGAAAATTCCTCATAACATGACCCCGCACTTTTGATCTCTCTGTAAGCTTGGTAATGACGGACTTAGGGGGACGACCATTGTTCGGCGCGGCCGGGGACACCCGTCTTCGAGATTAAGGTTTCAATTCATGGTTTTCTTTCCAAGACATGGTTTGGCGATAATTAAGTTTGCCAAAAGAGTTACTAAATCTCGGCTGACTTTTCATAGGATTTAGCCACGTTTCTATAAGGCTATAGGGAGGACCCGCGTGGCCACCATAGGATCCGTCCGTTTGTCCATCTAATCACGCAATTTGAGAGAATTTGGCTCGTTTGAGGACGCCGATGAGTCAATTTGAATTAATTTTGCAATCATGAAGTTTTAAGTCGCAAATAAAATAGATTTTGATTAGATCTGCAGTCTTACTAAAGGTAATCAGCACAGGAAGATCACATCAAAGTTTGTGTTTGATTGGGGATACAGACTTGAGGCTCCGCACACGGATCAATCAACACTCATCACGGGGGTATTTGCTAAACTTTCAATTGAATATTTTTGGCTGGGGAATTTGTGATAATGAAATAGTGTAGTATCGTCTGACATCGTCGACCACGTCTGCAACATCTCCATCTCCAAGGTACTAAATAGTAATAATACCAAAACAGATATATAATGTGAGCTATAGATGATGCAAATGTACGTATGGTTGTTGCTGTACTCATCTCATAAAAATATCACTTTTGCTTCTGGAAAAAAATAATGTGTTTTTAATATAAGCAAATATTATTAAGAGAAAAACCGGTTAAGATGATTAGGCGTTATATTTTTTTTCATAATGTATGTTTTAATTCTTTCTAACAAACAATACACAAACCATAACATTTAAAAATGTCACGGGAAAGGGTTTGAAAGGTACAGTATCTTCATTATGGCTAATTTTCATCTTATCGTGGCATATTTTGGTTTTATCATGGATTCGTTTAAATGTATTTCACATTTCCAACAGTTTTTGCTCACATTATCGACAACTGTGCATGACTCTTATTCTTCCCCGAAACTGAAAGTCGTTTGTTGCGTTGAATTGTAACCAAACTATATTTACGTGATTTAAATGTGTTGAAATTCACACCTGTTGGGTTAATGTGTTGAAAGCAACATTAACGTCAATCAATCCAGACTCTGCAACTAGAATACACCCCACGTGTATCCCCATCAGTACATACGGAACGGAATACATCGCCACACACAACGTACGATACACAGGAACAGTGAAGGATTGAATCAGGTCCTTTGTCCATGCAGCACCAGTGGCCTGGAACAGACTTCCACAGAACCCCAGGAACTGTACTGACTTGGTCACATTCAAATCCCTGTTTTTTAAAAAAAACATTTGTTCAGGACAGCCTCTTCAGATATCACTGTAATTTGCTACACACAATCTGCGCTTTGAGCATGGACTGTATGAATACCAGTGCATTACGAATGTGTTATGATGATGATAATGATGATGGTGATGCCATCACTACCAGGACACAGTCTTATTGGGAAATATAAACGAGAGAGTCATTGAATTTTATGCATTGGATATTTTTAAAATAAGGTTTGTTGTGGACAAGCAGTGGTTGATATCACGAACAACGGACAGTAATATCGCGCTCGGTGACCCCTGCTTAAAGATGAACATTATACTCTATCTATTCTCACCGCCCCAAGCACCCCATTCCCCCACCCCCACCCTACTTTCTTTGCGTCATACATTTGGAAACAGAATGGGGGAATATTTGTCAGGTGGGTTTGGGGATGTTCACTGGTGAGAAAAAGTTCATATGTCCATGTGAAAAGCGAAAAGAAAATTTCCACTTGGATATACGCTTAGATTTAACAAAGAAATAAAAGTTAAAGCAAAAACAGACGAAAAGTTTTCAATAACAGTGAGATCTAGAAATGTCTACGATTCTGGCACCATCACAAATACAGCAAAATAGTTTTATGACACTGGGAATAAAAGAGGCAAGAGCCCTTCTACTACATCTGAATGAAACTCAATCAAAGGTATTCGTTCGTGAATAGATATCAAACAGTGACACCAGGTGTTCACGAAAAGCTGAGCGCATTTTGCCTCATTGGATTGACCTTATGGCTAGTTAATAAAGGATTCTATCTCTTTTAACAACACAGGAGGTACTGACTGGTTAGTCTTGCCGCTTTGATACTTATGACAAGTCATAGCATGGTGCAAAAAATCTACTTACACAACTCTATCACGTAGGCACTTGGCACAAGGTTTGCGTAAATTCCTACGCCAGGCCAAAACACAACTGAAATACCCAACGACACCTCTGCATAGATATATAGCAAATGATTCTTACTCAAAGTGGATTTACATATGGTAATATATGTATTATGTCTTAACCGACAAGTTTAATGGATTTGTACACAATTCTTGAAAGAAATTTATAAGTTGGACCAACATGAATACAAGACATGTTTTATAAATAACAACTTATTTTTATTCTCTGTACGACGTTTCAGAGCTAAGTCCTGCTCCTTCGCCTGAATTCACCACAAGAATTAGCTGTGTCACATCGTATAAAATGAAAGAAAAAGAATGAAAAGAAGTTTTCCACAAAACGTGTCATGTATTGAAAATTAGTGTACACTTACAGCACTCCACTGTGCTTTCGATTTGTCAATATGTTGGATTGTAAAGTAAAACTTCAGTGATGAGTTTAATTCAGAATCATACGTATATGCTTTGAGTCTATGTCCAAAGTGAAAGCTTCAAAAAACTTTGAGAATACTTGGAAGGCAATATCATTGTGAATTCTTTTGACGTCCTACCTGGGGCTTGAGTGTACCTTCAAATGTCTATAGGTTTATGCTTTGAGGGAAGTTTTAAATTCATACGGCTGTATATTCTCTATGTGTCTTGTGGGCCTTCATATGCATTCACATGTATACTGAACAGCAAAAGAAACGCAACTCTGGCTATTTGTCAACTTTTTAAAACACAAAACATTAACACGAACGCTTACGTTTATTAGATTTAATTTTTTTCGATACTTGCGTTTGTTTTGCGGTTCAGCATACTTGGAATGAACATTCAAAACTTTGACACATGTGCATCCCTGCCTGAAGCAGGTTCCGTTGTGCCAGTACGCTGTGAGCATGTGTTTATGAATCTCTGAGCTAGAGATGCGTGCGTAGTGATGAAATCAGTGGTTCCTGTAATTTGTAAACCCCATAAACACATGCATCGACAAGGGAATGACGTGGAATTAATTTGCTGAAGTGGCTACAGAAAAAAACTGTATTTTTGGACGTAGCTACATAGGCGAAACATCCCGAAAGTGAAAGAACATCATACTTCCGTTACCATACTTCTGTTCAGCCATGCCAGATGACACCAAATCAATCAGTCATGCCCGATGACACCAACTTTAATCCCAGTCACAAAATAACTGGACTAACATCACCATTCTTGCAATGAAACTGACTTCATCAAACGCAAACTCCCCGAAGTCAAACACAACAAAAGTCCATCATCAACCAAGATCAAGGGTACTTCATCTCATCAGCCTCTGATGCACTCCTGAACCAAACCCAATCAACTGTGCCAACATCGTCTTTCTAAACTACTTCCTTAATTTATATATCTCTTTCTTATATCCTTTTGTTAATTCAATTAGCGAATTATGTCATGTTACACTCTATATATAAATATCCCCTCCTCTACATGTTCCGTTTCTTCTCGGGCCCATGACGATCCGGCATAGAGTTTATCTTCAGTAACATATGCTTGTTGGAAGACGTGACTAACGGGATCGGGTGGTCAGGCTCACTGACCTGGATGACACATGTGATTGGTCCCCAATTGTGTAGGCGGATGCTCATACTGTTGATGACCGGATTGTCTGGTCCAGACTCGATTATTTACAGACCGCCGCCACATGGCTGGAATATTGCTGAGTGCGGCGTAAAACTAAACTCACTCACTCCCATTCCTTCTTGAGAACTGTACAAGAATATGTATCGAAACGCCGCCCTCACGAAATAATCCATAAAACGAGTCAGTATTATACCTTCCAAGAGAACTAAAATGCCACTCAAAGAAGTCGTATCAACATTGTCATTGTGTGTACACTGAAATGTACATTCTGTACGCTTTACGTGAATACTTTCAAAAGCATACCCTTGTATAAATATGTAACTGTGAAATATGGCTGATCAGTGACAGAAACGGGAACGTCAAGTCACTAGAGTAGCTGCAGTAACTAAGCTGTGTGTTGGATCTTTAGAGTACAGTCTTTCGCAGATTGTTTTGGGGCTAGTGACGTTTGTAAAAATAGTCCAATCCAGTTTACAACTGTATAATCGTGTTTGCATATCGAGTGTTAGGTTGAAGACATTTGTGTGCTTATAATGAACAGAAAAATGCATTGCCGTGTTTTTCTTTTTAATATATGCCTTTTGATATTTATCTAATGCAATGACATTTTCCTGTGACATATTCGTTTATATGTTTTCAGTGCAAGGCCTTGCGCCAAGACGTGGTGGCCATAATCACCAGTAGAATGTATGCTCTTGATTAAATCGAGATTAATTCGGGAGTTAACGGGACTCGTTGAATCATGTTATATATCTAATTATTATGATCATGGAAATATTTTTGTAACTTTACATGTATGTCTAAAACGTTGTGATTTACTACATTATTACATAACTCCACATGCAGAGACGCTAAGTAATGAAACATGTCTTGAAAAACGTCTGCAGAAGCATTTTTATAAAGTACATCTACACATTAACACACATTGGCTCACACTGAGATAAATGGGATAAACCAATTACAAGTCAAACATATTATTATGAAATAATTTCCAAATATGACGAGGAATATCATTTGAAAATTGTTTTTATTTTATTATATTTTCTCTTTCACTGTGACATATAATACTCCTTAACACATGTGCATGACAGTATCAGATGGATATATTTTTAATGTCTAAACTATAATCCAATAATCAACAGTGTCATTAAATTGAATCTATATTAAGGTTGTGTCATTACCCATGAGAATCAAATAATGTAGTTCATCCTTGTGTCAGTTGTAGGAAAGGATATCTAACACCGTAAAAAATCGTTATAATATCAGTATTTGTGGTAAGATGGATTATAAAAAGTCGATGACCTGTCTAGTTCTGTACACAAATATGTCAACCAGAGGCTACCACAGGCTAAAAGAGGCTACCAGAAGCTACCAGATGCTACCAGAGGATACCAGAAGCCTGGACTCTTATTCTCGAAACGTTCGTAGCCCTACGAATTCTTAACTTTGATGGTTCCCAATGTGTTACGAATAGGCCTTAGAAATTCGTAGGGCTACGAACGTTTCGAGAATAGCTAGCCAGGTTCGCTGACTTGTTTCAAACATGTTAGTGTATCTCATTTGCGTAGATCGGTGCTCATGATGGTGATAACTGGATTTTGTGGTCCACACTCGATTATTTTATAGTCCACCGTATAGCTGGAATATGTGCTGAGTGCAGCGTAAAACAACAAACACCAAAATAGATTTTTTTAGATGCCTTTGTATTTAAAGACACCCGGTGTCATGCTATTTCACAATCCTTATAATTTGAATTAAATAATCTTAGAACAACAGCCCTCTTTGACACAGTAGAAAACATTTAAAACAAGTTAGTACATGTGACGGTCTTAACACTCATTTTACACAAGGTAGTCTTCTCCTGTAAGAATCTTTCCACACAGACACGATTACTTGTGCTTTTATGAGCTTAGAGGTGTTCATCCTTAACTTTACATTTTCACAATAAAGAATTACTAACACAAATTTTATGGGTATCGGTATAATTGGTCGCTTAAAATATTTATTAAGAACATATTGTCAGCCTGGATGGATCCTCGCATATTTTGAATAAAAACATTGGAATGATGGCATCCAACTAAAAAAATGTACATTGATTATTTTCTCTTGTAACGCATTTAGTCGGAGCCTCTACGCAATACTAAGGTACATAATTGACAAGGAAAATTACATTACTTGTCACAATATTTGAAATGATACAACAAGATGCCAATTTTATTGATGTTCAAAACACACAATTTGTATCAAAGTGAATAAAGTGCCAGTGCATGGAATTATCTCTTTTATAAAGGAATCAGATAAGTTCACAGAAGAATCTATGGAAGTTACCCTTGAAGCGTTACGTATCACATTTATCAATGTTCCCCTGTCCAGTATGTATATATTTATTTACATTATTTTCTAACATTGAGTAATATCGAATACACTACCAACATAGTCATTATGCTATTATAATCTTTACATCGTATTACTCAATATATATCATATCAAACCATTTTAAGCAATCACCCTACTTTCAAATTTCGTTGTAAAGTATAGTATTGCAGAGCTGTGTGTCATTTTAGGGGCTATTAAGTAATTTCTGTTGGCTTTGAGGGCGGGATACAAATATAGTTTCGTTTCGGTGATGTGAAATCATGGTAACGAAATCCTATACGAGAAGCGGTTATTAATCTGGTGTCGGTTTCCAGCTGATCTGAAAAACATTGCAGTATAGTCGCCAACATAAGACGACTTCGGTGGAGGGTCTTGTATATATACAAGATACTGGTGATGATATGCAATGAATGCATAGTTAATGAAGTGTTTATAAGTCACATTTGAGTCTTCCCTTAAATATTGCTAAATGCGGCGTAAAAGTAAACTCATTCAGTATGGCAGCAATGTGAACGTTGTCTGTGAATAATCCTGTTTGGACGGACAATTCAATGACTGATGTACTTAGAGACAGCCATGACCCTAGAAGCATTTGATGAGGTGCACCACGCAAATTAACGGACGTGACAAACCGATCCCGTAAGCCGTGTTTTAATCCAAGAATAGTCGGCTGTTACGACAAGCGTTGAGTGAGCAAAACCACTTCTACCCAGTATCGTCAAGGCTTATTCCATGTATTTGTTTGTTGGTAACGCTACACCCAGCAATATTCCTTTTACATGAGGGCGTGAGCTGTAAATAATCGCATTTGGACCAAACAACCCAGTGACGGACACCTTGAGCATCTGTCCTCATAACTGGGATACGATGACGTGGCAGCCAAGTCATCAAGCCTGACCCCCCATCCCGTTAGTCGATCTTACGACAAGCAGATCTTCGGCTATAAATCTCAACTCCATACAACAAAGAACAATATTAATGTGACGCTGGTCTGTGATAGGGGTGTATGTACGTCAATATAGCGACGCCCCTCTCAGTGTCATCTCCCCACCAAATTGGTACGAGTGGTCCGTCTCGGCGGTTGAGCTGAAGCTGTGTCAGCGTACCTTTACGGCATGGGTCGATGCTCACAATATCACTCACTTGATTTCTCTCCAGACTCGGTTATGAACAGGCCTCATCCATGTAGTTGGAATGCCGCTCAGTGCGACACTAAAGAACGCACGCACCCGCATGCAAAATGAGTTCGGGTGACAATATTTGCTGCGATAGCTAGCCCACCCCACTTCATACCCACCAATGCCTCCAGACAGAATGGTTCAGACACAATTACTTTCCCCGTGGTATGGCTCGAATGCTACTGTGGTATCAAACAACATTCATTCACTCACGTCTGGAAAGCCTCTGATTGTTTGGGGAAACCAGGACGTGGGTATGTTTCATTTCGTTTTGAATCCCAGTAATTATTGCAGTACTTCATTCTGAAACAGCTAATGCCATAATGCTGTAGGTCATGCTTTTGATTTGCAAAACGTGATAGGTAGTGTGGTTGGTTAGGTGCTAGATTGATTGGCTGGTAATAGTGTGATGGGTGTGAGACTATCAAGGTAAGGGGAAATCTGATTTGTAATACGAATGAGGTACATCATTACGTTATAATCAATAACCGGTTTCAGTGTAAGGGCGTCGATTAAGAAAGTGTTAACTCTGTTATAACCAAGCTGTAAGGTTATACCTGTCTATATTACAACCATTAACATTGTAAAGCCGTCACTTACCTCGTTAGGACACTGAAAACGATAAAATGAACTATGCTTCGATGATGCCCAAAATGAACCTTTCGAAAACGTTGGAAATCTGTGTGGCTGAAAATGGATTAGACGTTGGTGAACAAAATATGTTTTGAAATCTTAATTCATTTAATGCTAAACATATTCGATTTTCTGGGTCTGGATATTCTGAATAGTGTAAATCTTGTACTCTAATATATGGTGTGTTTACTAAAAAAGTAAAAGTACATCTTTCTTGTCACGTAGCCATTGAACTGCGCATGTACTAGGAGTTAAAGTGCATATCGCTTGTCACGCATCCCCTGTATTTGTTGTGTGTGTACTATTACATCATCTGCCTGCTCTTCGACTTGCACCAGTTTGCAAATGACATCTGTGACGAAACAAAGTTGTCCTTGTCGTTCCAATGGCGATGATGCTCTTCAGACATTGGAACAACTTCCTGCCGGATAAGGGAGTTTTGAGATGTAAACCACAAACCTGCAGCAAACTGTGTCCATTTAGACTGTGTAAGCCCCCGCCATGTCAACAGATTAGCTCCAGACACCTGCTACATCACAAATCGTCCAGCATACGCAGTCCGGACTTCAAGTACCTCGATGTTCGATACTGACAGAGTTCTGCCATAATACATCACTTGTATCTCAACCCCATTTGATGTTATCATTTTAGATGGAACGTTATGACCTCGTTTTAAACTATATCATACATATCGAAACTCCGCAACTGTCGACTTAAAATTAACTCGATGTATGTGCGACAGAAGCTGGACATACCTACTTATTAGGAAACTGTGAACATGACCGAGGTCATCTTGACTGACTTTCAAGATGACTTAAACACCATCTCTGCATTCTGGGTTCGATTCTAAAATGGGTACTGCTAAGTGACTGAGTGAGTTTAGTTTTACGCCGCACTCAGCAATATTCCAGCTATATGGAGGCGATCTGTAAATAATCGAGTCTGGACCAGACAATCCAGTGATCAGCATGAGCATCGATCTGCACAACTGGGAACCGATGACATGTGTCGACCAAGTCAGCGAGTTTGACCACCCGATCCCGTTAGTCGCCTCTTACGACAAGCACAGTTGCCTTTTATGGCAAGCATGGATTGCTGAATGCCTATTCTAACCCGGGACATTCACGGGTCTAATTATGGCAAGCATGTGGTACTTCTCATACATACTATTCTTAGTGACGTCAACAGACAATGTATAACGTGTACATTGCTAATACGGGCACTGAGTTAATCCCTCACACACACAACTGAATATTTTAACAGTTAGATTCACTCGTGATCCTTTGACGATTAACCCTTCACTGTCTATTCTCCATAGTGGTGTAACTATAAAAGTTCACTGAAGGTTTGTTTATATAATATTCAATATTCAGACAGTCTGTTTGGTTTTACGTCGTTTTCAGCAAAATCAAGATCGTGCACAATATGGGATTCATATTCCGACCCGAACGTATTCCGTCCGTTTTATGGAACCTATTTTGGGGAGTATGTCGGGTAAATCCTCCAACTCTATATTATGTTGTTTTAACGCAACAACAATCAATAACGTTGCTGGCTGATCTGACAAAACACCACCCCAAAATGGTTTCTATTTCGATTATTTTATTCAAAACAAAACATTATTTCAACGTTTCAACAATCATTACAACATTTGAACGTACGTATACACTTTGTAAGTATACACAATTGCCACAAGTAATGAATAAAAGTTAAAATTAAATAGCTGACATAAACGATTGCACCAAAATGTCGTGGCTTTAAGAAATGCTCAAAGACTGACATCATGCCAGTTTATTGCACAAGAATGGCAACAAAAGAAAAGAAGCAAAGGCAACGAGGAGGAATACAGTAACACAAATGGTGTTTATGCTGATTCAGGGCGGGTAAAATATTCATATGGTAACACTGATACCTACTGACAAATATACTAGTAATTAAATTTATATGATCTTAAATTACATGAATGCCTAATTTTCTATTATGTAATCAACGATCATGTTGATTTGCATAATAATAGTAATATTGTTTGGTGGTCGATCGCAAAATAAATAATATTAATGGTTTTAAACCTTGTTCTAATCAGTGATAGAAATGTCGACAAAGAAAGGTGCGCATCCATGTTATATAATCCAACGATCAACACCATTAGCATCGAGCTATGCAAATTTGTATTTTCAGTTGATTAGACTAAACAATTAAAGGAATGAAATATCACAGAGACGATGCGTGTTAATACAAAAAATGAAAACCAAAATAAACGTTGTTACGAGAGAAGGATAATTGTGAAAAAAAAACACGTTCCAATTCCTTGCCAACATGTACACGAAGCAAAAAGCGTCCCCCATCCGTAATATATCGTTGTCAACAAAACGGTAATCATCGCACATACATACAAACTCTTCATATTTACTCTGACAAGTTCACATTCAGACAATAGCTTTATATTCATATGTGATCATTCATGGGCTTTGAGGATTCACATTATACATTAAAGACTTCATCTCTTTCTCCATGTCCATAGACCTTATCCTCCTTTCACAAAGCACTAAGGTGATCGTAAGTCACTAAGGTAGCCTTCGTGCAATGTCAAGGAATGGGAGTTAAGGTAAACCTCAGTAAAGGATGCTTCGTGAAAGGAGTCCCACGTCATTTTGCATGCTATGTAATTACATATACGCATTAATCAGCATTAAACATTTATGATTTCCGGCCTGAATAATCAGCATATACAAAACAGCACTATTTTTGACAGTTCATGACGCCATCTTGGCCACGTGATGACATCAGAACTTCCGGTCACATGATATGTCCACCTCTTCATAAGACGTCCTTTAGCCCACATGGTAAAATGACCTCGATTCTTTGGCTTCGTATACAGAATAATAAAATGTCCATTACGTTAGAGACTGAAATGATCAATTTATGATACATGTGATTTCGCAATGTTATCCATCCTTGATATGGCGATATAGTTGTGAGTGGTGATTACTCTGGTTTAAATAGTCGGTCAGTTGAACTGGCAACCATGGCTTCTGCATGCTCACGTGCACGCCGCCTCAGTTCTGCCACAGATGAGTTCCGGTGCTCGTGCATGGCTAGAAATGGTGGCCAGGTTGGTCGAGATGGGTTGGAACACAGGCAAAATGGCATACAACCTGTAAACAAATATATCCTTGTAAGTAAATATATCAAGTCATGGAATTTATTACACAGAACTGAAAACGTATACAAAAATATGTAGAACACGTGAATGCAAAATATAGACCCACGCATTCTGATAAGTGTGGGTTATGAAATATTAAGGATGACCTACAAAAATTGCTCTTCGTCTGGCCTTTGATATTCCCAGTATCCATATACATGTAATGGGAAACATATTGAAAATATTAGGTGAATGCGAAACATGGATCCACATACTCTACTAAATGCGTGTCATGAAAAACAAACTAAGATTGGATGGCACAATCATCAAAATGTTCACTCGGTTCTGGTTTTTCAGTGTTCCCAATTCAGTTCAGTTCTGTTTATTAGTTTTAAAACCATCCGACCCATATTGCATACAAGTATAACTATGTTAGATTGCAAGCGCATTATACCAAAGCATTACCTTAAATTCCATCTTAATACTAAACACACTATAAGTACACTTTGCAGAGTGGGACAGGTTCTGAAGATGTGACAAATTCTAGGAATCATGTCGTTCGTTAGGCTGTTTGCTGAAACTAGGGGACGTACATCGGTAACAAGGGGGGCCTACAAATACAAACTGCTTTATATTTGATGGGCTTTACAGTGCAAGCAGGGAGAGCCTTAATGACCAACAGAACAATACCATTTATGTAGTTTTAAACACCAAATTACTTGAATAAAATATAGTATATAACAATATATGGAATACAATATCGAAAATAGTAAGTGAATGCAAACTATGGCTCCAACGAATTTAATAAATATGTTTCATAAAATAATTGAGATTGACCGATGAAAACATGAAAAGCGCTATGGTTTTCGGCCATCACTATCAACACTTATTTCGTGACGTTGAAGTGTTTTTGAAGATATTGATAAAACGCTATCTTGTCTAGTTAAAGTTGTGTTTTACTGAATGTTACAAAAAAACACCGCATGGTTGATTCAAAATCAGATAAAAACTTCATCCGTGACATTAATAATTTGATAACAAGTATTCTAACTAATTCAATAAATTGATGTCATTTATCAACATGAAAATGTAAGACATCAGAGCATAAATGACACTTTAAAATAATTTATCAGGGCATATGTTCTAAGTAACTGCATGTCATAACTGTAACTGCTGCAGGTTCTGTCACTGCATGGTAAACTGTTGTAAATGAATGTTTGATGTGTCAATCTCTATCGGAGGCGGGAGAGTCTGTCTTGTATCAAAAAAACAGGTAGCATGGTCGGGGGCACCCATGGTAACATGCCGGTAGCAAGGTGAAGGACGGTACATCACTCACATAGGCAAAATAAAAAAGTGAAATGTTTCTCGGGCATCGGCGCGTCACTTTTATTTGTGCGAGAAACATTTTTTCTTTGCCATTTAAATAAGATAATTTTGACTTGGCCGCAACCCGATCATCCATATGCCCACTATAAGAATGAGTGTCCGTAAGAACGAGTGTGACTGAATCGGCAACTCATTAACATGAGCTAAAATTCCCAAGCTGTATTTCTGAGTGAAAAAATAAAAATGTCACTTTTTTCTATCAAAAACTAAAAAATAAACTCCTACCGCCCTTGTCACAGTTGACATAATTTGTGACAGAGAAACATTTAATTTTCTATGCAGCCTTACAATGTTCCCCGTCAGTTATAGTAGTGGGTCTGTCCTACCATGTTTACCTGATAATTCTTATGTAAACACCAAACCATTTTCCAAATCATAAGAAAACTCAGACATGGTCATTTCTTAGTTTTTGTAACGGTCCATCAACATAATGTCACCAGAATCCCTGGTCTCCCTGGGGCGCCTTTAAAATTTGAAACTATGTACTGGTCCGTCTATTCCTGGTTTTCGGTGTGTTGTTTTAATCAGTAATAATCTGTGAAAAGTTGTGTTTGTCGGTGTCTGACGCTGCACCAACAGCTTTCTGTCTGGACCAGACAATCCAGTGACTGACATCATGTGCATCAATCTAAGACAGCGACCCTGGCCACCCGATCCCGTTAGTGAGCACTTCCGACGGGCATGGGCTGATGAAGGCCAGTTGTTACCAGGATTTTCACAGGTTTCCATGCATTCATGTGTACACTTATCACCTATATTCTTCTACCTGCACAATACCTTTCTATTTACATACATTAGAGGGGCGGTGGGATAACGCAGTGGTTAAAGCGTTCGCTCCTCAAACCGAAGACCCTGGTTCGATTCCCCATGAGTACAATATGTGGAAACCGTTTATGATTTTCCCTGCCACGATATTGCAATGTTGCTAACAGCGGCCTAAAACTAAACTCACTCACACCTGCATCAATATCCCGCGCTAACCAGTCAAATATTAATTCGACAATTATATGAACCAACGCTCTACATGTTCTCGTGTTTCCTTTAACCCACCTTTTCGACTTACGGGTGAAACATATGTGAAGCGACGTTAAATGTAAACTCTCCACTTTAACAACACATTGCTTAGTAGAACAGCACCTACAGTATCGCCTCCGACCTCAGTACAATACAGCTTCACCCACTGCATTTCATAACACTGGTAATGAAATCAAGACACGTCCAATCTTCATTGTCTGTGTACGACACTAAATTACTGACGAGCAATACCGTGAGTTCACACAGTCATCTGTGCAACTCTTGCCTCTCACTGCCTATCTCATGAGCTTCTTGCTTCAACATAAAATATTTAGTACGCCAAGCACAGATACGTTTGGTTTTTTTCTGTCGAAGAAACTAGGGGCAAATTAGGTTTGGATGAAAATTAAAGTTTTTTCTCTGCTTAAATGAGGTCGCAGCGACACTCAAGCGAATCTGGATGACACAGGTTTGGTGGCAAAGACCAAATAAATTGATTCCGCTATGCTTGGAGTTCCCCCTGGACCATAAGTCACTGACTCTTACGATAACAAGTCTAAATTTAATCTATTTTAAAATGTTTTAGTAAGATATAATTACATTGCTCAAATTGTATTATCGAGAAAAACTATCTAATTTACTCAACTGTATACGTGAGTTGAATGTCAAATATATGTATTGATTGCCAGGGAAACGAGCCGTTTAGAGGATTAGAATTTCATGGGAACCGTTTACCATCATTCCATGTTCGGAGACACGATGCCTCGACTGAAGAATATATCTCGCCCGGTTTGATCACGTTAAACGACAAGTTGGGAAGGACGTTAATCTTTGAACGTTAAAATCTAGTTTTCTCGCTCAATATACTAAATGACACGTTTGTGAGTTTTTTAGCAATAAGGTTTAACGGTTTTCCCTTGGATAAGTAGATTCGAAGTCTTTTATTGACAACATGAGAGTTAGGCCCACTTATTTCAATAACGCAATTGAGTGTGATTGAATCACATGTTGGAACGCGCCTTTTGTGAAATGTGTGTACAAGGTCCAGTCTAACTATTTTAAAAATAACTTTTAATTTTTAACTGACATAACAGTCGTGAGTGAGTGAGTGAGTTTAGTTTTACGCCGCACTCAGCAATATTCCAGCTATATGGCGATGGTCTGTAAATGATAGAGTCTGGACCAGACAATCCAGTGATCAACAGCATGAGCATCGATCTGCGCAATTGGGACCCGATGACATGTGTCAACCAAGTCAGCGAGCCTGACCATCCGATCCCGCTGGTCGCCTCCTGCGACAGGCATAGTCGCCTTTTACGGCAAGCATGGTTTGCTGAAGGCCTCTTCGAACTCGGACCTTCATGGGTTATGTCTGTATGAAATAGTAGCAGTTACATGCAGAATACATTTGGTATGCGTACATACCTTTGAAAGCCGGGTGTGGATAATGTTGAAGCAGGGGTCTATGGTTGAAATGTGCATCGTAGCATGGCTTCATGCTGGATCTGAAGAAGAAAACAACGGTTATAGTGACACAGTAACACAGTAACACATAGAGTGATAGTGAGTATCGCTTTAAGTCGCTTCTAGCTGTACTCCAGCAATATACAATAGGTTCAACACATAGATCCTTATGGGAAATCGACCTCGATATTCATGGAGGCGAGCGAACAGTTTAATCACTAAGCTGCACATAGACTCTAATAAGACAAAAATTGGGAGATTCGTCTTTGTTTTTAAATAAATTGCCTACGTAAAATCACATCAGCATATCGCTGGAGGAAATTCCAAGGGGATACAAAATAATGAGAATTTTTAAGTTAATGGCACGATCAAATACGGACCTGGCGCCATGAAACCTAAGATCCATTTCGGGCAGATTCAAACTCATGACTAGCAGATCCATATGAATCCTGCTGACTATGTCTTGCGCGACTTAAGTTTGTCGTCGAGATTTGTCAGAGCTTGAACGTGTATAGGTTAATCATGAAATCATATCATTTTTGATGAACATATGTTACTGTCAAATCATAATTTCGATATTACACAGTCTTTTCACACTCGGAGATTAGTCAGCATTTTTTATAAACTATGACTACCAGCAGGGGTACTGTTTCCGTGGTTATTATTTCCACTTACCCGTCAAACATGGGGAAGAATCCAGGCCTTGATGCTGAGGCCACAAGGAGCGACTGAGAGAACGGAAGATGCCCCGCACTCACTTTAGCGAAGAAGTCCGACTGTGGCAATCCAAGTGACGGCAAAGCGCTGACCGAAGTCTTCAGGCCTGTTGGGGAGGAAGGCTCACCAGACGCCAGGGAGTCGAACTCAGACGAGGTAGGTCTGTTTGTATCCTCCTCTGTTTGTGCCTGTTGTCTGTCGTCTGTTGTTGTGCTCCTGTCGTCTGCCCCTTCATGATCGTCTGGTGTTTCCCGCCCTTCTGTATCAGACACACACAAATCCCTTCCTTCACCTTTATTCTCCCGATCAGCCTCTTCCGTAACGTCTTTGATCACAAGGTTTTCTGGAATGTCACTAACATCTTGGGTTTCTGTACAAACAATAGGCTTCGACTCTAAAACGGGTGATGCTACAATTGAAAGTTTCGTTTCCTCTGCCACCGTTATTTCCCCTGTCTCGCCCAGTGTGTCCTTCACCTCCTCAAGATCTTCCGGTCTCTCACCTTCCTGTCCGACTTCTACACCTATATCGGTGTCACTATGCTGTTCTGACTCTTCACCCCCGGGCATATCACCCTTACCCCCTTGTGGTTGTTGTTGTGCAAATCTTTCACTCTTTCTCCACTTGGCGCGCCGATTCTGGAACCACACCTGTGAATGAAAGAGAAGATTCATGATGACGACAAGAGCACTTTACTTCAAGGAACACTGCAGTTGCTGAATTTAAAAAAAAAACAGAAAAAAATCCAAATATATCATGAGGGTCTAACATTGAACTACACAGCAGTGTAAGGTGAATACTTATGACACTAAACAGAAAAATACGTCGTTTGACGCAGCAGTCGGTGTTGTTGGCAACTACATATTTACGACGAGACACTGTTCACCACTAAATATAAATCGCTGTAAAAAGGAAATTTACTAAATAAGGAAAGAAGTTGATATATTCAGTTAGATTTGAACCATTAAAAAGTGCGAATGTGGGATTTCCAAGGAAGTGTTTAAACTCTACAGAAACCTGTTACCATCGGGAGACAAAATGTGTGGACAGCTTATGTGATTCAGTCGATTTACTGGAAGAACGTGCGACAAGATTCAGACAGTGTTGGTGAGGGGGTAAAGCTCATATCTGGATGAGCAGGGAAAACTCAACTCAACATCCATTAATGTTTGGTAAATTGTGATAAAGACTGAACACCATACATAACAGTAATATACAAATGTTGTGTATTGTGTCATAAAACACCTTTAAATGACAAAATAAAATGAATTTGTTATGTCGCGATTTTAATAGTTCTTGGAAACATTTAAGTTACTGAAGCTCTTGAATACAAGTTTCAATAAAGTTGTTGTAGCGATTAAGAGTAACATGTTATGATACAACTGTCAGTCGAACCGAATTTAAGTGTATCTACCCGTTCAGTATCATGAATTCATACCATGCGTACATTTGAATGAATGTATTTTCATGCCTACGGAATTTGGATTTATCACAAACCTATATTTGACAGAGGCTACAGTTTGTCAGGAGGTTAATATTAAAGCAAGACATGAATGGAATGGATCGGGGTTTCTGGCATCAGTTCCTGACAAGTCTTTACAGCGAGTCATATATAATGTTACGAGAGTGGGTTTTCTGTAATCTGTATTATTATTGATTAAGTGATAGTTGCTATGGGAAACATTTCGTATCACGGTAATACTATTTTAGCGACACGCCTTTTAAGGTAACGCTTTAGAGTTGCCTCTCCTTAGGCGCTCTTCTGTATATGAGTATATGTTTTGACACTTGGTAAACACCAGAACTGAAAACCAAGACTTTGGTGAATTGATATTATATTTGTGACCATTAGATTTGACTCAGCTGCATTGTACTAGAACCTCTAATGTGAATCATTGCGTGTTGCTCTTTGATCAATACATATTTTTGAATATTTTAGGCTTGTCAGTGTTATATGTTATTGGTTCATTAGAGATTTCATATATCTTTTGACACGGCAAATTATTAACTGTAAAAACAGATATATAGACAAAACGTGTTTTTCTGCTGTATAGTCTCTAAGACCTGCTGGTAGAAATATGGAACTTTATGTGTTCATTTTAGCCCCAAACATGAAACTGATCATGCGAGAAGCGAAATCTTTGCAGTCCAGGTTTTAAAGGAAAATGGGTTTCATAGTTATCGGAATTTTCAAATAATGATCATACAAATATTTCATTTGTCATTTATGAAAGATTGACAAATTCCTTTGGTCAATAATTGATCCAAAGCGATTCCTTCTTATTTTTTCGAATTCTTCTATGTGATTTTTTGAAAAGGTGGCAAAGAAGCGCGTACTAGAACTATAGGAAGAGAAAGGGCTTCGACACAGCCAGATGGCTAGGTATCAAGGTCACATGATAACAGGGTCACGTGTTTGTCGTTTTTGGAATCCCTTTCACGGTATTAGCCGCTGACATGTCTGTAGTACAATAGGATCATTTTCTAAAGACGTGGCGTGACAAAGATTATGCCAAAATGTCACTTTTGTTGACTCTTAATTTATTGATTTGTGCCAAGGAAAACTGGATTTTATCCTTTTCCGCGCGTCCTCCCGTGGGCAGTTCCACTCGCGTCATAAGTCTGTGTATTTGTCTCCTACCTCCAAACAACCCAGTTCGCGGTCTCTCACAAAGCGCTTCAACTTCTCATCCAAACAGTCACGTGGCCCATACCTTTCCCAGCCAAATCCCCAAATCGATGTAATTAGGTTTAATCTGGTTGGCACTGTCATCGGGCAATATTTCATGTGCTCAGGGTCTGATCGGTCTTGATGGGTATTTGTCCCTCAATTTACAAATGCATCTTGCTCATTAATTAGCCATTACCTTCTAATTTAATCAGCGATCTTTTCCATTGTCATTACGGCGATTACTTCTGTTTCGCCTTCTTGTTTATTCTGACGACTGTGAAGAAGTTCCAAGGATCCTTATGTTCCACCGAGGTCTAACGTGAGATTGCAGTGAACAGTGCGGGAAATTCTAACACGGAATGGTAGACCAAGTGAGCTGGCGTGAAACGGAGAGGAAATAAAGCCATTTGGCTGACAAAACCACCTCCCTTCCTTCATCAAACATTAAAGAGTAGCTCGAGACATGTTTTTAGCCTAATCGAATCAAACGAAGTCAGTTTGTCAATTTTATTTTGAATTAAATTCAGGCGTTGGTGTTGTGTGCTTCCACATCCGGGCACCGAGGCAAAGTAGCTGTTTCTTCTAACGCATTAGCTGCGTTTCGCTACCACAGAGAAAAGCTCTTGTCAATCCAGCGCGTTCAATACAGGGGGGCTAAAACTTTTTAAATTGAGTTAATCTATTTGATTAAGACACAGCGAGGATGGTGAGTCGTCCTTCCGCGCATCCCGACACTAGCTAAACTCCACACACCAACACGCTGTCAGGATCTTGTCACACGTTCAACCAGTAAATCGAGTGAATCACATAAGGTGTCTACACATTTTGCCTCGCGATGGAAACAAATTACATCAGAGCGTAAATACCTCTTTCAACATCCCAGATTTACACTTTCTAATGGTCGAGATCTAATTGATCATATGAGATAAGTCCAGGAGAACATCGTCTTTACTCTGCTTATTCACATGAATGCACCTTCTGCATGGTCACTAGGTGCTACTGTTAATACGATGTTGGGAAGGGCCCCACTGAATAAGGAGTATGTCAGGTTCAAGAAATAAATATACACTATGTATGTGATGGAATATATGGCTTCTTAGAGTAAATATCGGATGCATGAGAATGTTTATTGCTTGTTTGTTGTTTAACACTTCACTCCTCAATATTCAATTTATATGACAGCATATGCACCAGACAATCCAGGGATCAACATCATGAGCATTTGAGAAACGATGACATGTTTCAATCAAGTCAGCTAGCCTGCTACCCGAACCCGTTAGTCGCCCCTTATGATGACGATCAATTCTATCTCGGATCGACACGGCTTTTATATATACGTATTATGAGAAAACGTATCGAATTCAACAGACGGATTGTGAGTTCACTAAAAATAGCGTACATTGAGTATTCATAATATCAGTGTTTGAAGAAGAAATAACCTAATCATGAAAAGTAAGATAGGATATATATGAAGAACGATTTGAATACATGGAATTTCGTATTTAACAGCATTGTCACGTGGATGAGAAACACCGATAAAACGTACGACTGTCACGCTGAAGACCCTGGTTCGATTCCCAACATGGGTACAATGTTTGAAGCCCATTCGTGGTGTCCATTCTGCCGCTGGATTATTGCAAAAAAACGGCGTAAAAACAATCTCACTCACTCTCTAGTCTCATGTGTACTCCTTTAAATGCCCTTTAAAGTATTCACTATTGTAAGTCTCTGAATTTTATTTTGAAAACTATGGCTTATTCTATATTCGTGTGAATGGAGCCTTTACTAATTCTTACGTAGTCCATTAATTTTATTGAGACATTAGGATTTCAAGTGCATTCATCGTTGTAGACGTATTCAGATATATACATGTATACCTATATCTTATGTATACATCGATGGGTTTTAAAACTGATATTGGTCACCTTGACAATAAAGTAATGCGGTTCGTAATGTAACGCAGCTTTTACTTGAACAGATCTCAGCAAAAAGTTAATCTTCTTTCATCCTATTACCAGAAAGTAGTCCTTTTCGAGTCCTCTCTAACGCTATCAACGACTTGCCTCGTCTTATTCTAATGCGTATTCTTATAGGAAAACTATGACCCATTTAGTCTAAATGAACCAAATTATAGAGGGTCAAGATGCTGGGCGATTTTGTACGCCATCTGAGTAATATGACCGTAAACACCTGTGCTTTTGGGAATCGCATATGTCTTTGTAATGACCAAATGTTTTAACGTTTTACAAATCATTAGTCATCCCTTCCTCCTGACAGAAAATCCGGTTCTGTTTTTGATACGTCGTAGATGGATACCCAATACAAACGGGTGGATATACGTGCACCATTCTGACTTCGCATCATCGATAGCTTACAAAGATGGTTACGGTGGCATTTCGTTAACACGCATTTTTTCCTTTGAACAACGCATCGAATTATCAAAATGTAGCATAGACGGATCCAGAAGTGGGGTGGGGTGCAGAGGTGCGCACAATCCACCCCTTCTTTTGCCCTGAAAGTTAATTAAATGGCCATTGAAATCCTCGTAGAAACGAGTGAAAATGAACTGTGAACTCCTTCTCTGTGTTGTTCACATACACCATCCCTTTCTCAAAAAGTTGTATCCGCCTCTGGATTGAGAAAACCTGGAGTATCGATACTGGGCCGTGGTGTTAATGTGGAGCCTAATATATTACTCAAAAGAACTTAAAACCATCCATTGGTTCATAACAATATAGTTAATATGTCATGTCATGACAAATATTAAGGACTCCAGTGGTGTTGAAAGTTTGGTGGGCAGCATAATTACAATGTATCAATGTAAGTGGCAACTCGTATATAGAGAATCTCACCCAAGTGGCTACTTATACTAAATATATCAACACGAGTTGATAAAGTAACAAATATCCGAGGCTTACGAGGATGTTTTACCTTTATCAATGAGTGTTGATATAATTGATATCAGTAGGCACGCGGGTGAGATTCTATTTATCATCCAAAATCATTCTTCATTAGTTTTCAATGAAAAATGTAGATCTCTGAACACAAAACTGCCATTAGATGTGCAGTGTGGCGATGTCATAGCATTGTGACGTCATCAATTTCATGACGTCATAGCATTGTCAGGTCATTGTGCAAAATTTACTGTCCGAACGATATCCACTAGGAGATATCGTCTGATCTCACACAAGCGATATCCCTGTAGAACAGTTTTGGGTGATAAATTGTTGGTTTGTAATTAATACACTACATACATGTAAATGACATTCACTACAGTTGATTGACAGGTGGCTTGTCACAAACAGTGTACAAGTAGTAGTACTATTATTTGTACATACAGACCTGAACACGAGCCTCGGTGAGATTAATGCGCATCGCCAGATCCTCGCGCATGAACACATCTGGGTAGTGGGTCTGTGCGAAGGCTTTTTCAAGTTCCTCGAGCTGCAGCAGATAGAAACATCATAAAAAGTGATTTCATTTGCCTTGTTTATGAATTATGAATTATGAATTATATCCTTTCAACGATGCATTCAAGTTGTCGCCATGACACTCTACTCCTATCACTTATACTTCGCGGTGGTGGGGTAGCCTAGCTGTTAAAGCGTACGCTCATCACGCCGAATACCCGTGATCAATACACCACATACACCTTCAGTGGGTGAAGCCCATGTCTGGAGTGTTACTAAAGGCGGCGTATACCTTTTAAAGGGGCAGTGGGGTACCTTAGTGGTTAGAGCTTTGGCCCATCACGCCAAAGACCTGGGTTCAATTCCCCACATGGGTACAATATGTATAGCCATGATACTGCCGGAATATAGCTTAAGAGGCATGAAACAATACTCACTCACTGTCACTAAACAACTCAGCTGTCTAAAAGAGGAATCATTGTCAAACTAATTTCTTAACGAGAAAAACATGTACACATAGGCTTATAGTTTAATATTCACAGCTGACAACGGAAGTTGACCTACCTGTTGTAAGGTGAAGGTCGTTCTGTTGCGACGCTGCTTTCGCCGCGCAAATGTGTCATCGTGGAGATCTGTGTGCAGGCCATATGCCGGATCTGTGAACAAAACACATATACATAATGCTAGTTATAAAAATCACATGAACAAAATTATGTTCATTAGTTTAAAATGTTTTTATGATGGAACTGTACAGACACACAGTAATAAGCATGTTATGAAGATTTGTCACCGATGAGGTTGTGCTGACGTAGCGTTACGTCAGTTTTGGTAATGTTCAAACATACGGGGACGCCAGAGATCGAATGTGTTCAATCACACACATTTTACACTGATACAAAGAATCGAACCTGAGTCTTCAGCTAAAAAGCAAATGCCAAAACGGCTACGCCATTACCCATCTCCACTGACGGGGACGTTTATTAAATATTGCACATCGCAATTTCATATGCGCCAAATGGCAAATGACCCTCAGAGGACTGTTTGTACAAAGGCCTCTAGTCTAGACCAATATGTGTGTCCATGTGAGGAGGCGAGGATAGCTTAGCTAACACGATGACATTTGGTGCTCCAAATACCGTGATTTGATCTTACAATTTATCAAGTTTGGGACCACTTCATACATTAATCAGTCTTTACGAATATTCAACAATAATTAAACCGTTTATGACAAAACTTCAAATATCTTTAGAAAATATGCTATTAAATCAGCACTTGGGATAAATCGGTGAATGAATGTCGGAAATGCATGGAAGGGTAAGGAAATTTCATTCAAGACCTGCTTCTAACCCAATTCACCGTTATCATAACGCTTGTGTTCTCTGATTGTGCCCAAATCGCTTTTAGATACTAGGTAATCAACTAATTCTCACTAAACGAGTCTAACAAATCAAACTAATTTGTGACCCAAAACCTAATAATATTCACGCAAAAAGAAGCACAAATGACATTCTGTGATTTTTGCTACCTCTTGGGGCGACAGGACGCGTCCAGAGGCATTCGGGATGAGTCGTGCCCCGAATCTTGACGGTAGCTATTGTGATAATTGCCCGTCAAGACTAACGCTGTTACAGCCAGTACTCGCTACCATATTAGGATTATTAATAGCACTTCATTGTTGGTAATTGCTTTGAAGAAAAACTGTGATCGAAGAAGAAAAGATGCGAAGCCGTACACAATACTACTAATGAGCTTACAGTTGGGTTAATATACTGTCGAAATGGGCGTAAAATAAAAATAAATGTCATTTCTTTTAGTGATGGTCCCAGACGCAAATGTCCCAAGGTGTCTCCAACGCCGGAAGCGGAAATAGCCGCAATGCCTTCTGGTTGTTTCATTGTCGCAACTAGAAAAATATACTTGAAAGGAAAAAATAAGAAAGTTTGAACAATTAGCCCTTGACAGTTGTTAGTACGACGGGAGTAGGTTAAACCATACAACTGGCGGACCAGTCAAAGGCTTCAAGGTATGTGTTTGAACTTTATTAATGACAGGAAAAAACGCATTTAACAGTTATCCCCCGTCTCAGTTTCACCGCTAGAAGGCGTTGATCTGATTCATGTCATCCTCATAATTAAGAACAACTTGACTCATGCTTTTTCATTCTTTGTCTTTGAAACAATTTAAACAATTGGAAAAATACCATTGTCACAATTTTAGGAATTACATCAATCATTCTGAAACTGCTACAGCCAATGGCGGTATTCTGCCAAAAGGAATGTGTTACACAATGAAAGGTTTTTGTTCGTTTGAAGAATTTGACGGGAAAGTTAAAATATTAGATCCGTATTTTATTCATAAAAACGAATGATGATTTAGAATTGAATATTACACAAGGAACATAACACTAACATAATTCTGTCAAGCAAATTAGGCTAAATATATACAGAAAACTACTATTGACAGTCACGTTTCATTCCATATATTTTGGAAAATTATAAGAAGTGTGTTTCTAGTAGTCATACATATTGGGACAAGAGACAGATCTCGACAAAAGAAGATTAACACATCCGACACAATCATTTTTTTAAAATATGACTAATTATTCCACTTCGAAGTCCATATCATGATTTGAGTTCAGTTGTAAATATCTAACACCACAGAAAAATATTTCGGAAGATATTACTTACGGATTCGGGATATTCAGTAACAAGGGAGCTTTATGAAGTTACCATCTCTTCCCGAGATATCATGGGGAATGAATTAATCTTCTGGGTACCCATAAGATGCACCCTTTACACATCGCTGTTACATATTTACTTTACAATAACTCCTCCCATATACCTTTGGAAATAGTTTTTGAACTTGATAATAAAAATATAGTTTATAATAAATATATTAAATGTATTTTTTTATTAAAAAAAAATAATTAAACATATTAGTAAGCGATTCACTGTACATTTAACACTTAAGCAACACGCTAAATGTCATGTGTGTATTTAGACACTGTTAGTCTATTTGCATGAGGCAAAGCATGTGAATAAACTACATTGTGCAATAAGCCTATATATATCGTGAACCCAGTACCACATTCTAAGACGTCACTATTCTATGTATACATCGAAAAATTCAGATCTTTTCATCTCCCTTTCATTAGGACGTTGAGGGTTTAAGAAACCATTATTCCAAGAATTTGGCCCCGATGCCTAAGGAAACTTATTCCTAACAACATACGTCGTTTTACTCATCTAATAATGTACCAGAATAATAAATCCCTCCAAGACACACTTAGCATATAGAAATTGTTTATTTCGCGAGAGTATATAGACGCACTCAAACGGCATAAAGCATTTGTTTCCGCAATCGTCGCGCTAACCAGAGGAAGTCCTCCGTATCGATTGGAAAAGCTAATGCTGTCTTCCTAACAAGTTATTGTAGTTAAAAACACACAGCAGTCAAAAGATGCCACTTCCACAGCTAAAAAACAACGACGGAGGACATTAGGACGTCAAGGCTTTTGTGTATGCTACCTTAACGAGAAACGACCGAACTAAGTAGAAAATTAGCAGAAAAACTGCTCGAACAGAGCTTTCACGAACACATTAATGAATCAAATAGCATTTCCTTTCCGGCGAGTATCTGCAATTATCAGCTTACAAAGACTAAAATACCCACACAACGTTCGGATATTTCTTGTAACAACAGAAGCAGAGCGTCCCCAACTACCACACAAGGTTCTTAAACAGATAAAATAGAATTATATCATCATTGAATTATTTCTGGCTTAAAAAGCCCTTTCCTTGCGTCAGAGTGTCCATTAGGGGCCCGGTATAATAAACTTAGAGATAATTATGTTCTCTCTGGCATTGTCGTGCCTTTTGATCTCGCCTTTTGCCCACGGAGATTGTCGAAGGATGCCGACTGTCGAGGTTTTCGGGGCAACAAGAACTGTAGCCTTCTGACTTAGTTCTTGACAAGAAGACAACACAAGAAGGGGTTGCTTGTATAGTGAAGCTGAATGAAATCACTTATAAGATAAACAAATTTATTCCCAAAAGACAGACCTTGTGTTTTATCCGATATGAGACGGTTATCTTTTCTATGGTGTGGGAGTGTTTATTTGAATGGTTGTAACAACAAGTAAACATAAGACGTCATGAAAGACAAAGCATTAAAGCACGAGCTGATGGGCGCTGTGTAATCGCCTTCAGGAGGTCTAGAAAAACATGCTAGATCAAACAACGGTAATGCTATAATTACAGCCCGATCTCAGGGTATTTGGTAAACCTATCCTAACCTTATTGATATTGATGGATTTTTTGACAGTTTTTCGCTACGGAATTGAAGAACGACTGAAGTATTTACATTGCTGAAGACAGCTGACTTGATAACCGTTATACCATTGTAACCTTGCTTGTATTTAGGTCAACTTATTGAACTGAACATTGTAATGTGATAATTGAATTGTCTGATGAGTATGAAAAAGCTGGCACATGAAATATACACACAAATCTAACTATACCATGTAATTCTATTAGGGAAAATAAATACATTGATTATGTTATGCCTGACAGATGTATATAATATAGACACTTGGTTTAAAGTAAATGCGTAGTTTTTAGCTTGTGAAATATTGTTTGACGCCGCTTTCAACAATATTCAAGTTATGTGAGGGTGGTCCGCAAATAGTCAAATCTGAACGAGACAGTCCAGCGATTAACTTCACAAACATCGACCTGCGAAAACAGGGTACAATTATATCGATGTAATAAGTCAGCGAGACTGACCACCGGATCCCGTTAGTCGTCTTACACTACAAGCACGGGCAGCAAAGAGGCGAATCCTAATTATGTATTTAACATTAGCCATAACAGAACCCATGCAGATCAAATACAGTGTAAAATCTTGCACAGTGTGGTATATTGGTGGTTGCACTTCAATACTGTCTGTGAAACCTCGTTTTTCATGAAACCCTACATTCCTGACGAGAACTATGTAAAGTCTGTTGTGGCTTAAGGGTCTGTCCAGTTGGTCAGTTGTTGGTCAGCAAGGCATCCCATGAATAAAATTATCAACCGCACTTATGTGGTCATTTTCAGGATGTAATCATTAATGGAATGAATTTGTGTGTGAGGTGAGAGAGAGAGTTTGTGTGTATGCGAGAAAGAATGTGTGTTTGTATGTATGTGTTTGTATGTGTGCATTGAAGCATGACGTCACAACAAACACTGAGACACAGACCGCAGTCAGTCAACCCAGTGCTATGCCACCCGCACTGTAAGGACATGGGCACTGTCCACTTGCTGTGTCAGTTAGCTGTGTATATATACTGACATCGAGAAGTAAGTAGACGCGTGGAAACCACATAGATGGCTGGGCGAGATACACTAGCGTAGTGGTGAAGCTTCTGTAGGTCGTCAGACTTGGGGTTGAGCGAGAGTGTGAGTGGAAGGGGTGAGTGATTAAGGAAGGAAGCCATGAGCGATTGCAAAAAAATGTCCGGGTCTTTTGGGACGTCTGTTTTTTGGGAGTGAACCTCGATATGAGCGTGGGTAAGTGAGTGAGGACTGGTATCGCAGCCAAATGATGGTTGAGTGAGTGAGTGAAGGGGTCAACAGGCAGCTGACTGGATAGGGGTAGGTTTTAACAGTAGGAACAATGAGGGGAAGAATGAAAGGAGAAGTGAATATGTGGTTAAGTGAGAGAAATGAAAACGAAGAGTACAGTGTGTGTGTGTGTGTGTGTGTGTGTGTGTGTGTGTGTGTGTGTGTGTGTGTGTGTGTGTGTGTGTGTGTGTGTGTGTGTGTGAATTATCGGAGTGTGAATCAGTGTAACATGAGTGTGTGGGCGAGGGAAGTTTGGAGTGACTTATTGGTAAGCCAGTGAAAGACACCGAACTCGGTAAAACTGACAGAATACAAGTAGCACTGACAACGATACGCACAGAGAGTTAACAGCCAGTCGGTGTACTTACATGGTGTGTGTGGCTGACAGCTGTAGTCTAGTCCCAGGGGTCGCACTGCCGGGTGGAGCGACGGTGGACAGTGGAAACACGGAAACATATTGCCAGACAGGCCTCGGCTGGAGTTGGGAAAAATCTGAAACCAAACACAGAGATGAGTAACAGTCACATATACATCAGCACCCACACATCTCAGCAAAACCAGCAGCTTTAGCTGTAATCTCGCCTGATTTCGTTTAAATCACATCCTGAATTTAAAAACGTGACATTTTGCTTAAAAACACTTTACCTTTGTAGCTATACCTGATTGCATCATTATAAAATAAGTTCTTTTTCATATGAAATGTTAGAATAATTATGGTGTGAAATAGATCGAAGTACGATATGAATGAGGATACAAATAACACACAGCGCCTGCACGTTCACATTTTAATCCTTTTTTAGCAGAAATTCTGTGACTCTCGGGCTTTTCTTGTATATCCATTAGACCTCTAGCAAGTATAGAAATAAACATTTCGTTTGTCAAATAGGTATTGTTAATCGCCTGAAATCAATACATGAATTATTCGTCACGGAACAAAGGGCACATGTGGTAACAGGTTTGAAACTGTTTCCCAACCGACAATAAATCCGAAAAAAAAATATAATACCTCTTTTTAATTAAAAACAGGTAACATTCCTCAAATATATCCTATTGGAGAGACATGTTGTCGGTCATAAAAAACAACAGATCCGGTGTTTTCGTGTCATTATTTCAACCAGTCGAGTGCAGTTAAATGGTCCACCTCTGAATACATGCATTTTACTAAAGCGTTTCCAGAAGCCTTTGAGGTAATTACAGAAGCAGTTAGCATTTCCCGGACCTCACACCTGAGCCATAGGACGGCCCACACCTGGAGCGAAAACTAGCACTAAGTCCGGCAACACAAATATTGAGTTTCCAATGAGGAAGTTGGAATAATTGATGTCACACGACCGTAACATATGTGTTAAATACTATCAGCCGTGTTACGAACCGCATTGTATATTTCAGCTGTGATTGACACTTCTGGATACAAATGTTGCACACCTGTTATATTCGTATAAAGACAGGTGAAGTTAGAATTAGTACGGGGGTAATATATAGATGGAGTTAAGCTATTATTACCTGCACTAATTCATTCAATAAATCAGTTATATTTGATCGTGTTTGTTTGTTACTGTTATCTTTGTTGATAACAAAATAATATGAATACATGTTTCTAAATCCAGATCATGCATTAGTCGAAGACAATGTGACAAAATGTTAATTCAAATGGTGAATATTGCTATAAAATATAAATGTTTATTCGACATTCTAAAATGGAGCATGTTAATGTTTATCCCGCTTTTTTAATTTAGCATCATTTGAACAAATATTCTTTTTTCTGTAAGTTAATCTCAAAAAACAGTAAAGTGATCACAGATACATTGATGTGATCGCAACATGGCGTATGTCTCATGATCATATGATCACCTCTGTTTTTATGTTGATTTTGCCACTAGGGA
Organism: Haliotis asinina; assembly: GCF_037392515.1. Taxonomy (NCBI): domain Eukaryota; kingdom Metazoa; phylum Mollusca; class Gastropoda; order Lepetellida; family Haliotidae; genus Haliotis; species Haliotis asinina. The sequence continues at coordinate 59,412,189 of NC_090284.1, forward strand.
CTGAACCGGTACGAAGGTTTTTTTTTGTTTATTTGTTTGTTTCGTTCTTGCTTCCTGTTCTTTTTTTTTTTTTTTTTTTTGCTTTACATTTGTGCAATATATCAGCACATATGTGTCCCACATGTTAATCATTGACCAAAGTGTATTAAGTATTGCTATGCCAAGTGTCTGTTACATGTTCTTGCAAGACGGAGATTTTGGAAATAGGCAAACCTGCTGTCGACAAAACGCTTATATTTCACAATAAAATATAGTTGAACTCTTCATATTATAAGCGAGCTGCGACTGGTGTTAACCGCCAGGGGATACACGCATTATTTGATAGATAACAATATATCCACTCACATTGTGCTACTTGCCCACAAGTGTAAAATCAATAATTATTTATGAATATGCTGCGTGTATACGTGAAACGGGAAGTGTTGTAAACACAGTTCCCTTCCTTTAAATATATCTTCAACCGTATTATACAGCTGAACTGTTTGAGAAAACACCGTTATGCGTATAACTTTCATGGCAACATTTTGTTTTAATTTGAACATTAATAATTTAAATTTTGTGAATGTCAGAATTACATCAAATGGTAGTTTGTCTAAAGGACTTGCATACGGTTTTTTTTAATACAACGTTGGGAAATTAAGCATCAAGCATCTCCAAGCATCAGTTCTGTATCAACTATAATACATTTCATTTTACCGTTATAGTTGCTGTACAAACAACTGTTCGTATGTGGTGGCCTCGTTTTAGATAATTATCCCTCTGTGCTCGCCACCCTATCTGACACATTTAGGAGATGAAATAAAATCTTACAACATTTTAAACGCATTAAGGAAAGAGCAGTGACTAAATTAAAACTATAAATGTGAACACATCGGTGTCTTATTCGTGGGATATATTCAGGGTAATATATAGCAGGATTATATGTCACATAATTGTTTTAATAATACTGATTATTATTTGCCTTAGAGACACTGTCACAAATTTGTTGAGTACCCTCGTCTTTATAATAGCATCAGATTTCATTATTATGAGATACTTGAAATACTAGAAGTGTATTACATACTTGAAAAGGGGATAACTTGTTTAATCTAATCCGGAAAAATATCGTAAACGATTTTTAATTTCATTTTAGAATTTTTGATGTAAAATAAACCTAAACTGACTTGTGTTATTTAATAAAAAATGCAGAATTAATGACTTTTTGAAAACAATTTGGGGTTGATGATTACCGTAATTTAAAACTCGTTAAAAGTGGTGGGGAAATCAGAATATTCTAGTATAATGCTAGAAATGACTCTGACTAGGATATATGATACAAAATGACAGAACTACTTTGGAAGTAAATTTTGATACTCACATTAAAAACGAACTTTGTTTACAATAAGATCTGTTGTTTCATATGCTGGTGTTAAGAATTTTTATTTTAAGTTACTAAAATGATATCTAACATAGAGAAGATTGAGTAATGTGTTGACTCTACAAACTGCCCATTCAAAAACACAACTAACTGCACACTTGAAAATTAGGTTTGACGTATCAACTACAAACGTTTTCAATACGTTATTTGAATGAAAATGGTCACTTTAACACCACAAAAGTGACATCCGACACATAACTATGAAGCCAGTAACACTACAGAGTAGCCAGTGCTTGTGTGCTTCGGTTTCAATCGCCGGCAAACATGGAGTGCACTTTCTTCCAACTTTCATAATTATCTCCTATTTTACACATGGAGCAAACTGACACTATGGTGAAAATAACACAAACACCTAGAAAACACATTCATGCTGAAACTATGAACATCTTCCTAGTTATCTTATAAAAAATACCTCATGTCATGTATACCTCGAAGGAAACTAATCCAAGGATTTAAATGCATGCCAAAGATCAGCAACACAAGGTATACGAGACGCATTTGAGACGTTTCAAGGTGAAAAGTATTTGAAAAGGCATTTCGAACATTACAACCACTCTTTCCGTTGGTACTTTTTGCACAGAATTACACAACAACTATCATAAAGATCCTTTTTCAAATATTCAAGTAACAGTTACCCTTGCCGTATTCATCATTTCAATAAACATGTATACATTTTGTTTAAAAAACCCACAGAAGTAGCCATTACTTGGTTTACAAACATTTTGTCATTAATTATGAAGGTAAAACAGATTAATGGAAAACGAAAGGAAGAGGAGCTTCCGGAAATCAGACTTTTTAGATAATTTAAGATGCTACAAAACAAGTAGGCTCACTGACTAGTGTTTGAGATATCTCAACATGTATTGCCTTATGGCAGTTCTGTATGCACTTAGGATTCAACCTCCACTGTAACGCATGTGCAGTCTAACTTATACTTTATGATATTGTAGAAGTTGGTGATTTTGATATCCTGAGTTTGAAGTAGGCATGCAAAACTTAAGTGACTGAAAAAAAACCTAAGTCCCTCCTGAATATGAATGGGCTACCGTAACAGCAGTCGCGGCGGTACCGTGGTTGACAAACGTGAACAACGTTCTATGAGATGGCTGTCTTCACGTATGAAATAATAGTAATTTGACTGGAAGGTCACACTTCTGTGGATGCAACTTGCAGCACATATACCCTAAACCAATATATATCGGGAACCAAAGTTCAATGTTAATGAATGAATAGTAGAAATGTCTGTTAGCTGGAATGACTGAGCCCTTTAAACTCACGATATTTATATTTTTCACATAAAAAACAAAGAGCAGTAGGCTATATTTTCACTTACAACATCTCAGATGGTACCAATTGATAACAATTGGAATTCAAACAACGGTATTTCAAAAATGAAAGTTTACGCTACACAAAACGATCCATCACTAGCGATGATGAAATAAGCCAAGACACATGTCTAAATAAACAAATCTGTAAACAATCTGTATCATTGACTGGTGGTTTAGTAACTATAAAATCAGGTTCGAATTGTTCCCAAATCAAACTATGTACACGGTAGTGTGGATACTCACTGTGTTAAGTCAACCAATGGGATCGTAAAGACTCCTATATCTGCGGTCCTACACCCTGTCGCGTGCGGAGCTCGTGCGGTCTGTTCGTTGACGAGACTTAAACTGACGGCATTATGTCCCTTGCCTGGGCAGCGGGCGACTGGGCCCGCCGGTCGGAGGTAATGCAAGATAGCTTCGCGTAATGTGATTTGGCAAGCATTTGCAAGCGATAGTGGCCTGGGCCGTATCACAAGCCAATGCGCTTTATAGGCGTTTGTTACATCGATGTAATCCCTAACGCCGATTTGGGGCCACTTTTCCTAATTCACTTTACTTGGTGTAAGTCTCAATTAATCAGCTAAATAGAGCAGTCATAATGAGGAATTGCGTTTGCCGCGGGCAAGCCTGCGCTCTCTCACAGAGTCAAATGATTAACCGAGAGCAAATCCGTGGACATGGTAATATAAACATATAATATACCAATTGCGATCACTAGCTGAGGCCAATTTTCAAATTTGTCATCAACGGTAGGTTTGTCTGAGAGCGCGATAGGAGGCCGACATGAGATTACGGCCATAAATATTGATGATGTTAAAGATATTGGTACAGGCGCGGATATCTCCCTCACTTTGATTTCAACCAATCCCCTGCAATTTTATCACGTGCAAATTGTTGTATTACTCTTAAGGTGATTTCGTTTCCCTATACTTTTCACGTAAATTCATCTTTAAGTGTCGAAACCGATCAAAGGACATGCATAATATATAGGGATGTCAGTCACGGGCCTTAATGGTGACGTTCAGTGAATCAGAGGCCCTAATGTTTGATATTCCACTGATCAACTCGCCATCGATTGAAGCATTGATGTGTACATGTTTTGACACGTGTCATTCGCCTTGCAATAAACACCTGGCAGCTATCACTCATGATGTGATACACATTCTTTAATACTTCATGGACGAAATACGCCGCCTGTTAAAATACAAAATGTCTCGAACTTACACTTATTTACTATCTTACACAAAATGCAAGTTAGTTACAAGTTCATGGAATTTTTTAACAAAAATTGTGAAATACAAATTTAATATCGATCACAGAGTGTGTGTTAGCTGTCATAACCTGTCCATGAGCTAAATATGCGTATGCGCGTGTGCGTGCATGCGTCCGTCGGCGTGAATGTGTGGTGTTTATTCATACCAAGACAACTTTCACTTGTTAATACACAAGTAATATTCTACTTAGGAAAAGTGAAGGATTCCATTTGTCAACTAGAATGCTTTCAGCGCAATTTGATACCATTTTCAGAAAGTCAGTAGTTATATGTTATGCTGGTTTCAAGCAGAGAGTGTTTATGAATAATTAAACAATATGTATACGGCAGTTCATTCGAATAATACTGATCACCCCGCTGACGGAAAACGTACTTGCCAACCATGAGTTTATATCACTTCTAATTGTAGCGCACAAACAAGATTATTTTCTGTCTAGCATCACTTGTTTTTCGTTATCAAAATGTTTAGACATGAATGATGCGACGCCATAAACCATATCCTTTATTCAACTGATGCAAGGTTTCTGTTGTAGTATCTGCCATATCATACGTATTTTAATTTCTCAGTGACTACATGTAGTTCATTGTTTAAATAAAAGCATACACATTTTGGCGCAACGTTTATAGAATGATTTGCGCTGAGAAACATAACACATATCTCAACAAGAGCAATATAATTTAGTGTCATTATGTAGGACTGTGTGTGTAAGGAACTGTTCTTGTTTCTGATCGAATATTAAGAGATGGGGTCATTCAAATGATTAATGTGGAGAGAAGTGGTGTCTCTTTCTCCTCTTGATAATGAATGAAATTCATACTGAAATTATTCCTTGTCACAAACAATTAACACATGTTCCACATAATTCTTTTTAATTATTTAACCCACCACCACCACCTGCACCCCCCCCACCCCCCCCCCCACCCCACCCCCCACCCCCCCACCCCACACACACACACGTACGCACACTCCCCCTCTCTCTCTTGGTAACTGTGAAATATAACCTATATCAACTTCAGAGACAGGGAACTGTTCATTTAAATCCCTTCACCCGTTTGTTCACATGAATGTTAAAAATCATAGGTGTACAATGGCGCGCTGAGAGGGCTATTTATCTGAATTCTTTCCCCCATCCTATCATAATGTTAAATACCAGTACCTGCATTTATTCTTTCATGTATTTTCGAGGTTTTGTTTCCTTGCGATATTTCGTTTTGATATTCGTTTGTTCTCTTCCTTCCCTCCACCCGGCGATGGTTTTCTCCAACAGCCCTCCCCCTCCCCCCATCCGACCTCTGCTCCACTTAATACCCCTGACCCTTTCCCCAAACCCCCATAGACACCTACACACACGCTCATACACAAAACAATCACAACTTTTTTCCGATAAATACCAACCCCTCTCTATCCCATGTGTTACATAGGACATACGGTCACTAACTAAATACAAATTTGTGAAAGGTTGTATTTTATTGCTTCAAGAGATCCGCATAAACGCTGTCTGCTGTCTTAGCGCTCCTTGTGAGATTTCATTCAACGACAAGCCAAACCACGGTGAAGCCATCGAAAAAGACAAAAGACCGACTGGGGCCTAATTCAATTTGCTTATTTAGCGATGTAACGCATACTGTCGATTGTCCGTAACCTAATTTGCGTGATAAATGACGTACTTACAAGTCTTGATTGAATTAAAATGATGCAAGCCCAGTCGTATCATTCATCAATTAGGAAAACTTAATAAGTCAATTACATTTTGAGATAAACACTTTTCAGGGCGCGACTTTGAAACTTCAAGATTTACTTTACCTCCAAGCTTGTTTCCGAGGAAAATATTCTCTCCAGGAAACGAACTTCGGATTTTTAAAACGTACGTTTTACATTGCCCCATCTTGCAATAGGAGTTTAAACTAGATAAATGTAATTAACGTCGTTCGTTTCGATAGGTTACCTTAAAAACAACACCTAATTAAATAATTGAATAAAGTTTTTCATAAAATGGATTTTTCTTGTCGGTTGAGAAGGAAATAATCGTGTAACTGATATAACCGGTTTGGAGGAAGGATGGCTATTATTTTCGTTTCGTTTTTTGTACACTTGGGGCTTTTAACGAAATTATATATGCCAAGGCCATCATTTAAAGCAGCTAGAACGCGTTAGGCACCGCAGAACAACAGCTCCTTATATATCTAATTTATATTGGTCAGACGTGGATTTTCTTTTGTGAATATACCTGTATGACTGACCACATAGCCAATATAGGTATGTATAATAACTTAAATTCTCACAAATTACAATGACAACTGGACCAACATTTTTAAAGGAAATATTTCAAGGCATCGTTAACGCATTTGGTTTGGGAGGACCTGGGATGAATATTTATTGTATTCATATATTTCATTAAATACAAATGAAACTAAAATTATTTTACGACGTACATATTTTGGATGAGAAAAGAACAAATGTATTTCGAAACAGTTTTATACGTGAAGGTAAAACGATGTTGACAATTCTCAGATCCTCACATACGTGTTGTAGTAAAACGTGACGTTATATTTATTTCAGGTATATAGTAACCTACCACAACATACTATTTTGGGTAAAAGGCAGTCTTACACACAAATCAAGCCACTTTTGAACGTCAAGCCGCCACTTCACATTGAACTCTCGTGACATCATATTTCCAAACTTCTGGTCCACGCATGCAGGTACATAATTACACCACTTGCTCCTTTTTACATCTTTAAATACATAAATATCTAAACTCTTTAAAAGAAAATTGATTCTTTAATTTGAACGTTTGTGGTCATACCAAAAACAGACACAAATTGTCAAACGCGGCTTCTCGAATACATGATCTGTTAATGTACTTTAGCTGCCTTACAGTTGCAGTCAGCCAGGTTGTGTTATAGACTACGGTATACAATTGCGCGCAATGAGTGCAGCCGATATTGATCGGAACAAATATCATGTAAAATGTGTACATCCGCCTTAACACACGAAACAATAACGTTAAAAGTCTTCAACATGTCACAGGCTCGTTATGGGAAATTGAACGTCCTCGCCCTAGTTTATCTCCCTTTGTGAGCTGCGTGGAAACTGTTATCCTTAAAGGCAAATATGGTAACTGATGATAACACCTTATTGTCCTGGTCATTCAGGAGTTTGTTATGAGTTAACAGTTCAGATTCACAATCAAATTCTAGCTAACTTTGATTTATCGCTGTTATCTGTATAAATAATGTTCTGACTTTTGGGGCTGGTTTGAAATACGTCCAGTATTTAGATTAAACCTAAAATGTTATTTATTTCTGTAATTAGAGGAAGTGTGGTTAGATGTTCTTAACAAGCACATCCTATCTTGGCGGACGTGCTGTTACAACGATCATAGCACCCGTTTTAAATCCGTTTTGGTAATCTACACGATCACTAACGTATCCCTTGGCCATATCTACAGGTTATACTCAATATTAAAAGATCATTATATTTTTAATATTTACCACCCAAAGGACAAGTAACAGTAAATGAAATACGTAGTCAGGACGAGATGAACACGAGTAAAATATCTTTAAAATATCTTTACAAATTAAGTGTTAAATATCAGTAAGAATTATGACCAAATAATATATTAAGATAGCGAGCTATATGGAAAATACATAACAGGCATATATCTCACCTTGGCAGATTAGGATGTCTATTTCAGGGTAAATGAAAGTGACGCCTGTCACTAATGTCCAAGATGTAATGCACACACGTCGTCAATATCAGCGATGGGCTCCAACTCGCGACGCGACGGATACTGACAATATTATATATCATCGTCGCCCGTCAACCCCTCTTTGATGTCTGGACACATGACAACAGGATTTTAATTAGCATAATGAGGTTTTAAACGCTCGCCGCGGAAGCCAGAGTTGAGAGGTCAGGGGTCGATTGCAATCGACCACTCGCTATAGAGACTTCTCCACGGAGAGATATTAGCCGAAGTTGGAAAACAAGGCTAGGTCGTCAAATTAGGCTTGATTATGTCAGTCCGTAATCTAATATTGTCGGGATGAATCTTTATCAACGAGCGCTACAACAAGCCATTCGTGGTGGTTTGGTTCGGTGATGGAAATGCGAAAATAATCTTGCGAACTGGGAGCTTATTGCACTCGTGTCATCCGTCAGCCTACAAGAACTCTTCACTGCTATTAATATCGCTCCGTGGGGAAAATTAGCACTAATCCTTCAAAAGAAAGAAAGATTCTTCGAGTTTATTCGACCCTCGGTGGAAGGAAAGCCGATTTACACGCGCATTTGTGTGTAGTCAGACTACGATCGATAGTGTCCACTTCAAATTACTTTGTGCATAATTTATATGCGAGTAAGTCCTTTCCTCTCTCCCGGAGACAAAGTAACGTGTGGTCATCTCGCTGGACACAGTCCTCACAGCCTGATCAACTTAGTCCAACGTTCACTGTTCGGGGACGGATCGTCATCACAGCCGGTTCTTTAATTGAGCTGTCTCACTAGTGCCCACGGCTTCTCGTTGCAGTTTTCACATAAAAGTGAAACATATTTCGCTTTGCCACGTTAAACAATCGCTAGAGGGAAATATGACCGAAGCAGTAGAAAATTAACTTATCATATGTTTAATTTATGCTTTATGTTGCCTCGGGTGTATTTTGCAATGAATCAACGCCCCAACCCAATAAATCAACATTTTTAATACACACAAATGAAAGATTAATAGAATTTTCAGGAAACTTTCATTCCGTTTGGCTTCGTGTGATCTTTCTAAAACGACGTGAAGTTATGAATAATATATTTCTTTAAAAAAATAAACGTTATGCTATTTCGGAAACATCTGTTTTTGACAGAAACACTTTCACGAAATCACAAACTTCGAAGTTTATTGGTACAGTACTCGCATACACTGAAACAGGTATAAGTTCATTTTAAAGTTAAAATGATAAAATATACCCAGTCAGCAATGTTCACGTCTTTTTAAAGCGCAGTCTTTTTGTGGCAAGTTATATTCCAGGCAGAAAGTAGCAACTATTAAAATTTCCTGTCACCAATGTCTAAAATATATAGTCTATTTTACAGTGACCCCTTTCACAGGACCGACCATAAAAGCTCCTGTGTTTCGGAAACACGGATGACTTTAAGTCTCTTCTAGCTCGAAACCACGAAATATACATTATGCGTTGTTCCAAGGTGGCCATTGACATATGACCTCTTCCATCACTACTTGGACCAGCTGCAAGAAGGAGAAGAAAGATATTTTATGTTATTGTGTCTCGCTTTGTGTTTACATTGTGTTGAATCCAGAAAATAACACAGATGAAACTAGCAAAACTAGCTTCATATGACGTCACAGAGAGCTCTCCGCTTACGCGTGAGTGAAATTTGAAATACAATTAAAATAACGAATATACGTAAACAAATATCGGCGAATGTTTCTAAATGTTTTGGTCAGTTCGTACATTCTGTTGTTATTGTAGCATTACTTCACATTTATTCTCTCAATGTCATGTTTTTTCTAGTGTTTTTTAACGTTTCCAGTGTGGGCTTTGCTTACACGAAGTGCATTGAATCTATTTATGTCGATATTTTTACATGTATGATAGATGATAAGTAGTGCCACTTGCAAAAACCCCGAGTCTCACTTCGTTCATATTTTTTTGGTGAGATATTTGAGTTTGCGTTTAGGAAATGCTTTTAACCAAAAATACTGCCCACTTGTATTTGGGAACAGGAACATGTTGCCGTTTCCTGCAGCCAGTGTTTGTTGATGTCAGCGTAGTTGATGCTGGGTTAATGTTCTGTTTTTATTAACATGGTAAGTATGAAGGAGTGCATTTATTTGGTGAAAAAACATTCGACAGAAATATTTAAAAGAATGTTTGTGGCAACGTTGATTGATTCTAAAATGATTCTACAATGATAATGGCATTAATAAAACCGCAATTAGAATTTCTACATCGCAAAATAATACATAACAACAATGGGCAATCATTAATCACTTTGTCAAATAGGCTTGAAACTCTTATACCAACCGTTCTAAATATATGAAAAAATACAAACATATATCTGGCAGGCTTAAACGGCAACATCATTACACTAATGCGTGTATGACGAATATATTATACTACGGATGTGACGAATAATGAGACCTGATGATGTAGGTCGCATACAAACACGCCCTCAAATGCTGAAAAAATGGCCACATTGGGATTGTTCAACCATTATTGTGATATGAAACACTATTCTTACAAGACACTAACGAAGCGCCTTACAATCCGCGACGGTCGTGTTACAACCAGACTTCTTTATCGATATCGATTATGTTTCTTGTTGGTGGCATAACAGTAAGTAGCCCTGTCGCTTCGCCTTTAATACAAACTACAAGATACGGCATCCAAATGACAATAATACTGCCTTCATCAATTTGTTAGTGATTTCGAACACGAATCTAGAAACTGTGACGGACTATCATACCTCTATGTGATGACGTATGTCGTGAAACTTATTATTGTGTATATGATGATGTATGTCGTAAAATTAATTATCACCGTGTTCTGTCGCAGTCGGAATTGATTATAAAAGCTTTATTAATCATAATAATTTTACATCCGTACGATAATTTCATTTGGTTGACTTAGGTATTCTGTGAAATAGCAGACACTGTAAGTCTTTTCATAAACCGTACAGACATATATATAATCACATCTTTTTTTAAAAGTTGAACAGCTGGATTGTACATAATGGTGTAAATCCATAATGCATGTGCGTTTTGATCTTGCATACAACTACCCTCATATGTTTAAAACATATCTTCGTTTATTTGGCAATATATGTATTTCTCCACATTGTAAACATTTGTGATTAATTTCATAACAATGTATGCGAAATTCAACTACTGCAATCATATTTACTTGCAGTGTCTGGGGTTTCAGGACTTCCCATTCGCTTGATCAAATCTGTCAATTTGTAAATTTGAATTTTAGAAAAGATTGGTATAAGTACTATTGGTCTTACAAGAAAATGCCACAAACATATGTTTTGTGTCAGTCAATATTCCATTCCTCGAGTCGCACTGTAGTAAAGGGCACATGATATACGGAGAATAGACAATTATACGTTCCATCCAAATACTATCTGGACAGCATTCTCTTCTCCCGCGATGTGGCCACCACTTTTCCAAGCTGCCATCCAAATTCTATTATGTCACTGTGCTGATCACAAGAGCGGTATGCTTCTGCACTTTATCAACGTTATTGGATTATTTGGCGGTTCGGGGATAAATAATTTAGCTGCCATCTTTGTTTCATATCTATAATAATGTCTTGCATCAAACATAATCATATTAAAACATTTATCGTATTATTCAATTATATTGCGTTTTATTGATGCCGACTTGCTTGCCAGCCGAGTTAGTATGGAAGCAATGGCTTGGAGATTGAACTTCATCGGTCCAGCTCGCTTTCTTACAGATAAGACGGGCCTCCCGCTGCAAGTTTGACGCGGAGCAGAGCTCGCTTCCAACACGCCGTATAAACGAAACCTTGCGATAGCGTGCCAAATTATTCTCTCAGCTTTATTATTTGATTAAGCGCAATTACGGATGATAAAAATTTGATTAGCTCTCTAGTTGAGGCACTGTCTCCAGGCTTAAACGAAAGACGAAGTTTGTCCCTACGACTGTGAAGCTTCGAGGGTAAATAATCTCTAACGCCGGACACCGAGGGGGAGAGGATGGGAGGAAGCTCCATGCAGTGACAAACAACGCAAAACGTCGTCGTGAGTGATGATCAGACTGAGCGCGACTCAGACAACAGAAAGAACGCGTCGCCCGGACTGTCAGTGCTAGCTACCCAGGCGTTGCTCAATTACAAGGCTAATTGAAATGTCTCCTCTTATATCCGGGTGTTTTTCTGAGCGTTATTTCCGTGCAATGAAGTGTACGTTCGATTACCGGCTTTGTTCAAACGCAAAATAAAATGTTTAGGAAATTGTGAAACAAAAACCTTGTTGGATCGGAAATGTTTTGCAGGTAACTCGTGCTAACACATTAATTATTTGTTTCTTCTGGGAAAGATCACAGAACTGTGTTTTTGTCCCTGTCAAGACCCTGATGGGATTGCCCAAAGCAGTCTGCAAAAATACACGTCACCCCCAGTAGTCCATCTAACACAGAAAGACGGGTCAACGGGTGGGTGACAGTCTCATTTCTCAACTGGACAAACCCAGATTTATTTTCTTGATGCAGAAAAAATGCTAAATATATGACTTAGCATATTATCGTTCGTCATCTTGGAACGCTCTCGATTTGATAATGTTGACCTCAGCGTAGATGCGCGGAATGCGACATAGGGGGTTATACCGATCAGCTGATTGAAATAGACATGACACGTGACAGTTATTGAGATAACCCAATTGCGTAATTTATATGTAACCAACCATGATTTATTGGGTAAATACAACCCTATAAACAACTGAGAGAAAAAAAGATGTGATGTTTCATAATTTTCTGAGCAAAATCACAATCACTGTTTTGCTAGCATTTCAACCTTTTTTTGTAATGCAATGCATCTTTCCTAATCAGCATGATATAACGTTTTGCGGAGCGAGAAATATTTGAAAGAAATTCGTACTATTCCTTTTTTTGAAGTGTGAGAGAGAGAAAGAGAAAGAGAGAGAGCTGGAGAGAGAGAGCGACAGATCGAGCGTGTGCGTGAGAGTGTGTGTGAGAGAGTGTGTGTGCGTGAGAGAGAGAGAGTGTGTGTGTGTGTGTGAGAGAGAGTTAGAGAGAGATATAGCAGGATGAGAGAGAGGGTGAGGTGAGAGAGCGACAGATCGAGCGTGTGTGTGTGTGTGTGAGAGAGAGGGGGGGGGGCAGGGTGAGAGAGGTTGACTGTGAGAGGGATGTTCATTCAAGTCTCACCTATATGTACGCGTTCACATAAACTGTTTATGATTGAAAGACTTAGTTCATTATTCCCCCCAAAGTGGCTATGCATCTCTACTCTTGTTTCCCCCACCCCGATGGTACTCACGTTTCTGTGCATAAGTAATCTCCCCGTTTGTTTTGTTCGCCCTCCATGCATAACGCATATCTCTCTCACTCATTCTCACTCTCATTCCAAACAGTTACTATTCGTGGTATTTCATTTCCAGTTTTGACTAAAGATGAAAGTGGTCGTAGTAGATAAAGATGACATTCACATTTTTGTAACTGATGTAGAAATGTTGTTTTTATATTTTCACATGTTTTTCAATTTCTTTGTCGAGAGTAGAAATGATTTAGCTGCAGCTAATTACGGGTTCGTATCTACCAAGGTTTAGTAATACCCACTGTCCCTTGTTTAGAAAATGTCAGGCAGAGACAAAACGAGAAAAGCCGCATTACGTGCAATAAACAGAAAAGCCCCCGACAAATAGAACAACGTCCGACAAGCAGAAAAAAGCCAGACAGGCAGAATTAATAACGCGCAATAAGCATAACATCCCTGTATAAACAGAACTACACCTATGAACTAAACAACCACAGACATCCCCCGCCAAAAAAAAAAAATAATAACTAAAAAATAACAAAAAAAGAAAGAAAAAGAAAAAACCCGACAAACAGAACAATGCCTAATAAACAGATAAGCACCTAATAAACAAAACAAGAAGCAAAAAGCCCGACAAACAACCTAAACGAACAGAAGACAAACAAAGAACCACCGACAAACAGAACAACACAGCAGATAAGCAAAACAACCTCCGACAAGCAGAACAACCTCCAAAAAACCCGTCTGACAAACAGAACAACGCACAAAAAACCGAACTACACCCAATAAACAAAACACCTAACAAAAAGCCCGACAAACAACCTCAACGAACAGAACAACCCCCGACAAACAAAAAACCATCGACAAACAGAACAACGCACCAGATAAGCAAAGCAACCACCGACTAGCAGAACAACTTCCAAAATAACCCCAAAGAACATCCGACATGCAGATCAAAGCCTGTGATAAATTGATACAGAGAGATAATTACCCGAAAAGCAGAACAACTGTTTACATGCTTAGATCAACGCCCGACAAGCAGAACAGCCTGTGTCAAGCAGAACAACAATGCTCGTATGCAAACCAGCAACTTATCAGAAAAGCAAACAGGCCGCGGGACATCTTCACGCCTATTATGTCGGCTCGTATAAAACTGTATGAAGTAAATCCTTTATCTGCGGCCTCTCGGGCCACGTGCCCTGTAGAAAGGCTTCCCATCTTATCTGAGCGGCAGTAACAGCATTAACTGTTAACATTAATTCAATTTATATACATGGCAGTCAAGCACGTTCGTAACAAACAGGAGCATGTCAGCTATAAGATCGAACTGATATGAAATGTTAATCTAGATCTAGACAATATCGAATTATAAACGACGATTGCAGCAATTATGTACAGTTTGCACACGTTGCAGATACTGATAAACTGATACTCTCTGTTGCGTAAATATGCTGATAGTCTATAGTCCCCTGTGTAGGGGCCAAATGAGGTGAGTGTGTGCTGGTTGTTTAACGCCGCAGTCAGCAATATTCCAGCTATATGGTGGCAGTCTGTATAATAATCGTGCCTGGACAAGACAATCCAGTGGTCAACATCATGATTATCGATCTACGCAATTTTGCCAGACAAGAATATACCTACTGTTTCTAATATTTGTGTGTAATGAAATCACATTACTACACTTTTGAATAAAATTGTCTGAGTATGTTGTATTGTCAGTAAATATATCTCACTATTACCTGCCAGATATTTAAAGACTCTGAAATAACATATCATCTACAACTCCAGCTTGTGTTATATAAAGTCTACTATAGTGAGTGGGCATACTTTTGCACTTCTTCCAGCAATCAATATCTCAGTTATATTACTGCTGGGAAAAATCAGGATACTTTGTTACGCATTGTATCCACTTTGGGAACTGAACACGGGTCTTCGACCTAACGCTTTAACCACTAGACTACATACTGCAGCTCCTCCACTTTGGAACTGAACCCGAATCTTCTGTGTTTCGAGTGGCAGTTACCACTTGGCCATGCTTAGTCATACTTGGGCTAAAAGATATCTACATGATCACCGAAGGGCTGTCCTACATACAAATATCTCGGAAAACCTAGTGATAACATCCGTGACAGTCAATATAATTAAGCCCATCTTTACGCGTTCATACCTTTCCCTAAACATTCCCCAGTGACCCGATGGGTGGTCACCTCCGACACTGAGGTGTTTAAAGTTCATCTACAAGCTAATCTCCCAGTGAAACAATATAAACCCCACGCTTGGTACCAGTGGATGAGTATAGTCACCCTAACCAGTTTAGGGCAATTACGAGTGCTGCTTCTACGACCGAGACGTATTTATCACAGTGTCGTTTTCGCAATTTTTTACGCACTGGGAGGTGTACAAAAAAAAGACTGCATTGATTTTTTCAAACTCTGTGTAGGATTACAATTGGAACTTAGCGGGGTTCATTACACGATGCACTGTAGCAAAGGCGGAGTATAATGTCTCCCCTGCCAATGTATGTACAGCCATGCCTTTCGTAAACAGCCAATTTTCTGGAGGTCCCCGCTGATGTCGTGGAGGCTGATGCAGTGGCTGCTTTGGTATGTGCGTTCGTGAGTTGGGATTAACGCCCTCTTAAACTGTGTTTAGGCTTGATGACGACGTGTCAGGTTGTTGTGAGAGAGACCACGGATTCGGCGAAACCTCCGAGCAATTCTTGCTGCTGAGACTCTGAAGTTGGTCATCGTATCAATTAGATTGGTGATTGGGTCACTGGTCATTCCTTGTTTTGTCCCCTGGTCCCTAGTTGCTATCTTCAAACTTTTTAACTAAGAGTTTTTACTTCAACGTTATTCTTCCCGATGACTGTTATCTACAATGTTATTCGTTAGGCAGATTATCCCAAACACTATTCGTCACGTAGATTATCTCTAACGTTATTCATCGAGTAGATTGTTATCTCTAATAACGTTATTCACCACGTAGATTGTTATCTATAAAGTTATTCATCACGTAGATTGTTATCTCTAACGTTATTCATCAAGTAGATTGTTATCTCTAACGTTATTCATCACGTAGATTGTTATCTCTAAAGTTATCCATCACCTAGACTGTTATCTCTAACGTTATTCATCACGTAGATTGTTATCTCTAAAGTTATTCATCACGTAGATTGTTATCTCTAACGTTATTCATCACGTAGATTGCTATCTCTAAAGTTATTCATCACCTAGACTGTTATCTCTAACGTTATTCATCACGTAGATTGTTATCTCTAACGTTATTCACCACACGAGTTATCTCTAACGTTATTCATCACGTGGATTGTTACCTCTAACGCTATTCTTCACGTATACTGTTATCTCTAAAGTTATTCATCACGTGGATTGTTATTTCGTACCTTATTCATCCGGGAGGTTGTTATTTGTAACGTAATTCATCGCGTGGATTGTTATTTCGAACTTGGGTTGTTGATAAGCGTGTCAAAAATGTCGATAGCCCTATCACCATCAGCCATCCATGTAGATTGTGTGACAGATTTAGGAGATAATATTATTTTCTCGGTCTCTGTTAAAAGAGAGAAAATGAAAGACTTAAGCATGTTTCTATATTCAAGGAAGACATTCAACAGATCCCTACCACATATTGATAACATAAATGCTATGGCTATCAAAGATCGGCAACCCTCAAGTGGGAAACATCGCAGGTATTTCTCATGTGTGAGCAGAGATCATTCTGAAGAACGAGCTGGACATAGCAACAGTTTCAGCTCGCTGTTTCTATCTCCCATTACAAACATCCTAAGTTCCTCACGTCTTATCAGAATGTACCTCGTTCTGAGAGAGCTGGTTATGCTGAGTCATTTATAATCGTAGATGTCATGTCGCAGCCGGGCGGTGAGGTAGCCGAGTGGTTGAAGCGTCCGCTGGTCAAGCCGGAGACCAGGGTTCATTTCATCACATGGATACAATGTGTGAAGCCCACTTCAGCTGTCCCCGCCCACTCACCATTACGCTGCAAGAGAATACAGTCAAAGTATGGAAATGTTCAAGTTAGGAAAATCCTTTTGGGATGAAACAGTTCGCCCTCACGCTGACAAATCGTGCGCCCAAACGTGATTTTGCCGAAGACGCAAACCGTGCATCGAACTGGTGGCCATGCATTCAGAATACCGCTGAAGTTATGCCACAGGGAACAGCATAAGAGTAAGTGAGTCAGCAGAGAATGAACCCGGATCTTCGGCGTGACGAACCAGTGCTTTGACTACTAGGGAACACTTCTGCCGCACGACAATGCCAGGCCCCACACAGCGCGATCGCCCAGAATATACATATACAAGTACTTCCATGGGAAGCACCCTCATCGGACTTAAACCCCATAGAGCACTTGTGGGATCACCCGAATCGCTAGGTGAAAAGACGACCACGACCCCCAGCGAACCGACAAGAACTTGCAGACGCTCCGAGGAGCGAGTGGAATAGTATTCTAGATTACGTCATTCGTCGGCTGACGTCATCAATGAGACGGCGAGTCTGGGCGTGTATTGCTTCTGGAGGTGATCACACTCGTTACTAAGGATATGCATGCAAGACCAGAGACATGACTGAGACATTCCATGATTGACTCTTGTTGTATCTGTGAACTACGCTATTCCTACCCCTCTGTCCATTACATGACACGTGCTCTCCATCTGTGACGAGTTTCTAATAGATATTGTTGGTGCATTGTATCAAATGCTGGCTTCGTGAAATGTACTATAACCTAAACACACTATATGTTTATATTTGCTTGATTTTATCGACTATTAATAAGGGTGTGTGTTCACTTTCTTTTGAGAACTAGTATATTTATAATCGTCTGGAAAGTGTCATGTAAATTAATCCTCATGTCAATTTCGCCTCAGTTGTCATTTCACACCAACATGGGTCAGCATCGTTGACGACATTGTGTGAGCCTCGGATGATATTTCACTAACTAGCAATACACCATTAGCACAGTCGCCAATAACTTGGCCAGGATAGTCAGGTCATTGGTATTGTTATGTCACATAAACGTACGAGCTGTTTGTTCCACGTTTCCCATTAATATTACTGCTATCATGATATCATATCCTGGTACTCCCCTACTATCAGTCAACACTTTGTACCCAAACTATGACACCGAGTGATACCTTGGTTCTTGAGGTGCAAGCCTGACCTTTTTGTAGCGAGATTTTCCTGAATCTTGTCTGTCACATTAGTGTCAAAAGGGTACAGATCTTTCAGTGACATGGTGATTTCAAAAAGTCTTGTAAGTTAGCCTTATACGTCTGACACATATTTAAAAAAAATCGTTTTCTTTGATTCCTTCATATTCTGAGACTTCAAGTCAAAACCACAAACAGAGGACTTTGCTCGAAATGTACCTCTGTTCACGTTGCAGCAAAACAGATATTACGGTACGGCACTATGAGTGTTAACGTAATGTCACCTGGGCTGTATACTCCTCATGTAGCTGAGAATGAAAATGAATTGCAAACAGAACACGACAGAACACTTTGAGCATACACCATGTATAAAGAGATTAACGCAATACAAGCATGCACATTACATTATACTCCGACGACGACTACTAGTGCTACTACTACTACTACTACTACCAGTACTACTACTACCAGTGCTACTACTACCAGTACTACTACTACTACTACTACTACTACGACGACGACGACGACGGTGACGACGACGACAACAACTACAACTGCTAAGATGACGACGATTACAGATGCCCACGGCGACTACCAAGACCTACTGCTTACCTAAGTAGCCGCTAGTGACATATTTAACACGTTTGCATTTGCAAATATCCCATAAAAAGAATGTCTGAGTATCTCATGAATATCTGTGCGATCACGCATTGCTTTCTTTTGAATTTCTAATCTCAACTGGCTTCGAAGACATTCATCACCTGTCATATAATCGAAATGGAAATATTCTTTGCCAAAAAACTGTTGAACTAAATTGACTTGATCTACAATTTCATCCACTGAAGATCATTTTGTCAACAAGAGACGTCGCTTCAAGTACTTAAACCAGTCTCAGAATGGTTTCCGGCAAATGCAGAATATTAAAAAGATGGTATTATTTGTATTAAGTGCCAGTATAGCCTTAAGACTATTCAAAAGACGACATTTCACCTTAAATCCTGAAGAATCTAAAATCATTTTTTTTAAAAGCCAGGAGGTATAAACACACAAAAACAAATAAAAAATAAAGGATTTTCACATTTAACTTTGAATCTTTATCATTTGTCAAAATATTTTTTTCTTTTTGCGTATTTCACATTTGGCGGGCGTATTTCACTTTCAAATCATATCAGAACTTGCGATATCATTTATCAACTTGGGAAAGTCAAGAATTCTCCAAATTGAGCTCGGGGGCAATTACATATATATGAATATCCACATTTCACGATTCCAATTAAAGTTTTGAAAAAGGTCGTTTGCAACATTCAAAATTGATAATAATGGCCCTACGCTACAGGGGTCTGACAGTGTATTAAGTGTAAAGTTAGGACGCCACAAATGTCTTTTCTTTCTGGCTGAAATTAAACCATAGTCACTTTGACTGCTGTCTTTTTCTCCAACGTGATAAAATGTGATTCATTAAGATATTCCATCGGCAATTTGCAAAAGAAATAACGATTAGTTTTAAAGATACTAACTTTGTTTCCGATAATTTGAACGTCCTATTATGAAACATTCTTTGCATGAATACCTCTTGTGCTATTAAAGCTGATTTCGTGCAACAGATTTTCCCGCCTTTTCAGGGAGTGTCAGAATTGGCGCGAAACGATCTCAAACTTCGGTGAACGTACATCCGGGAAGGGTGATAACTCCTCTGCGACTTTAATTACCGTTCATTTTCCATACAGAATCAGCATCACACACATACTGATCGATATCGATTTCAGTATTTTCCGACTGCAAATGTAATATCATAGGTGTGGTCATTATCCAGAGGGCGCACGAATGTTTATCTTGCAGCAGATTGTGTGAATATTTATATCAATGGCCGCGACGAGATTTTTCGCTGGAGTCGAACAACACGTCGATAATGTTGTGAGACCATTTGAGTGGCATATGCGTGTGGGTGTATGTGTCAGGTGCTCTATGTGTCAATTGTTAATTGTTCGCTGCTGTTTGCTGAACTGCATGCACTGCCCTGGCATTGTTATCTTTGTCACTTGTCCCGTATAACTTACGTCATAACACCTCACAGTCCGTGCACAACTAGGGTGCAGGCTGTGCATTAGTCAAACATAAACAGCTAAATGTTCAGCTTATATTTTCACAGGCACGTTACAATATTGGTACTTACATTTCCAGGGGACCGTTTCACAACCTCGTAGCGCTACGACTGTCGTAAGTCAGTGCGAAGTACGAATGCTACGAGAAAAGTTCCGAGATCTTAGGCTTACGTACTTTGTGAAACGGGGCCCTGGTCACGAATTGGGGAACAATTGAACTTTATACATATATACTCAGCTCGTACAACGAAGTGGACAGGCATGAATTATAGGTGTACACACCATAATTAGAACACGGGTAAGTGCTGACGGCTAACAGCCGTCGCGAGAACCTTCAGGAGGTAGACCTGCTGTTTGAAATATCATCATTGGGTCGGCATCACTATGACTGCATTAGTCCTACTCTTCTACAAACTGTCACCATTTCATGTCCACATGAGAGGCGTGTGGGGCGCAGTGTTCTAAATTAACGTCCGTGCTTAGGTTCGAAGCTGACTGAAGGCCATTCTGACCCATTCTGAGCTTTTGTTTTCTGCAGGTTCTTATGGGCGACAGCTTATTCATTCCCAATACCTAAGAGTATCATTTTCATATTAAAATATGGGGCCCACACATTGTCAACATAACCTACAACCCTTTAACCTTTCATCCCGAATTTGCTATCTTCAACTCTAGCAGCACGTAATCTATAGATTTTCTTGGCGACCAATGAGGCAGACCTTTTCTACACTGAACAAATCTGGAATGTTATCGGCCAACGGCATTATTGTCTGAACTTGGTCATGCTCTGGAAGAGGAGTGCGTAAGTTAAACCCCCTCAATCGGAGACATAAGCAGGGTGCCTGGCCAAGTGAATGGATGTTTAACGGTCATAACACCTGGCAATTTCACTACTCGTTGTAACGCAAATCCTGGACATGAGGAAATATAGACGCTCCAGTTAAGGTTTTAGCATTGCAGAGCGCACTAGGCAGTAGAGAGGGCTCCGCGCTAACTGTCAATCAACCGTGTGTATAATGATAATAATTTTTCGGTGATGTATGACAATTTATAACAGATGAAAAGGTGTTTGGGTATAGGTTATTCATGAACATCTTGTCTCGTAATATTTATTTACTACCTTTCTAAACTCATATCTTTAGAAGTTCATGGGGACACTTTCTCGTCAAAGTATCGTAGATGCAGGATTCTTAATATTACTAACGTGTTTGTTTAGGTAGTGGAGGTGGTGATGGTTGTGACTGTGGGTGTTGTTGTGGTTGTAGTTGTTGAGGTTGTGGTTGTCGTGGGGGTGGTTGTGGTTGAGGTTGTACTGGTGGTTGTGGTTGAGGTTGAGGTTGTACTGGTGGTTGTGGTTGTAGTTATAGTTGTAGTTGTTGTAGCTGTGGTTGTAGTGGTTGTGGTTGTAGCTGCGGTTGTAGCTGTAGCTGTGGTGATTGTGGTTGTAGCTGTGCTTGTGGTTGCATCTGTGGTTGTGGTTGTAGTTGTAGATGTGGTTGTGGTCGTTGTGGTTGTTACAGATGTAACAATAATTAGCGATGGCGGCAAGTACTGTAATATTCGTCTTTATGCTCGGGCTTACATTAAATAAACACCACTGGCACGTGTATAGTTCCATAATGAAAACCTCGAATATGCATGTGGATTGTGAAGAGCACATGAAGAAAGGGGACGTTTAACTATTTCATAATATAACGCTTCCTGTCTGGACAACAACGAAAACAAATCAATAATCACGATATCAATCAAGGAGGAAGCAATTACCACCGATTCTTTATGCCGGAGTCTGAAGGATATTGCCATTAATAGTTAAATAGCTCGGACTACGCATAACCCGCCATCCCTGATCACGTGACAACCACGTGACCGGCACACATGTCAAAGCCTCCCCTGGCACGGCAACCTTTGTCATCGACGCTTTACACAGCGGCGGTAATGTGATTAGTCGTGAAAAATTCATAGAATAAATTGCTGGAAATATCGTAATTTCTCTATTAAACTTAAGTTGTCACGGACCGGACGGTAGAGAATACGAACTAACCATTTTGTCTCTTCCAACGTCACACAGGGGGTCCACATGTCCTGGGGGTCAGGTTCACTAAAGACGATCAGCGGACGGAGTGGTGGGTCGAGGATAGAGAGGTGGGAGGGGGTGGCGAGAGGGTGCGGTTCACTGATCCAGGGCTATTTTAGTTTTTAGTTTATTCCGTTTATGATCTGTGGCGACGGGGTCTGGGTCATTAACTCTGCTTTGGAGAGTTGTGCCCCTTTTACAAGGCAGGATGGAGACTCCTCGAAATCAACACCACATCCCAACCGCAAATAAAAAAGAGAGAAAAAAACCAAACTATGTCTAACAATAAACCAACTCCCAACCGCCAACCCTATTGCCCAACACCAAATCCCAACCACAAATAAAAAAAGAGAGAAAAAGACGAACTATGTCTAACAATAAATAACTACATGTGGGATTACATGCGCAATTATTTCCGAAAAGAGTTATTTCGTTTGTAATTCCACCTTCACTCATCTAGCACTGGTTTTACTGTTCACTTCACCCGCTCCGCATCTCTATCGCTGTTTCGACGCTTGCCCCGGTACTGGGCTGACGTAATGTCGGTAACGGACGGGATGGCAATGCATTATGTCAGGAGAATATTGATGTGTACACCTGAGCCGCCTAACATGCACGCATGTCCAGAATTATTAATGGGAGTTAATTCAGTTAATGGGTGGAAACACTAGTTATTGCACGTATCAGTGTCATCCGTGGTGTACAGAACAACAGTCCACTGAGCGGCCGTTCAGAGCTCACAATCAATACTCTCGAGGTGCTCTATGTTTCTTGGCTTGTTTTGCTCTCACTGAATATATATATTTGTAGTTGTTTTTTTTTTATTTTCCGATCTATCAACATTAAAGCAAACATCACACTGTGATTGTATTGTATATATGATGACCTTTTGGTAACCTTGATTGCATCAGTCTGATTAAAAAGTGGGATTTCCATGGCCATTTCTGAAAAGGGTATGTCATTTTATTACTGGATTAGGCGATTTAAACTGGTACAAAATGTACCTTTCTGTACCACCATGTCGTTTTGTGTCAGTTTAACTGCATCAGTATAGACGCTGCGATGTACTGTATTCCGCATCACTATTAATACAATAGCCCGTCCATATTTGCATTAGCCTCAAAAAGCCTCCAAAAAGGCAACTATAAATAATAATGCGGTTAATGTATGTATTAAATAACAGAAACTGCCAGTCAATATTTGAGTTGAATGGATGGGTTTAACAGGAGTTTCTACTTCATAACGTGAAGGTGTACATGTGTTATTTATCAATGTACGTGTGTCGATTATGCGTCACTAATGAATGCTGAATTATTTCAAGGTGTATTATGAAATTATTGTCATATTCAATTATCGATGGCTTGTGACATTGTAATCAAAGCTATGCCAAGAATACACTACAAAGAGTTCCGTCTTTGATATGTTAATAGCATGTAGTTTGAAAGGACAGAGGATGTTGAAAAGAAAAATAATAGCACAATAGCACAATATCAGTTTTGGGCTTTGCATTTTCTTAAGGTTTCACGCTATAAAGGTTTGAGGTATGCAAGTGTCTTTTCTCACCAAGGATTACACTATGATGAAGATTTATATTAGTCGGATTGTGGATAAGGATACACGGCTAGGTGAGGGTTATACCCGAGGGACGATTAGCGTTACTGTCTATTACCATATGGAATGTTTAGCATATTTACTAAGTAATGAATGATAACGATATCGGTGAGATTAGACGGTTTTCAGTATTTAAACATGGTATACAAAATAGTGCAGGCGAGTGGTGTTTTGTATTCATGGGAGTGCACGAGAGTAGTGTTTAGTACTTGCAGGAATGCCCGTGTGAAATGTTTGGTGTGGACAGGTGTGATGTTTTGTATTTGCAGGAGTGGACAGGTGCGATGTTTAGCATTTAGCGGAACGCCCGAAGGTAGTGCTTGGTGCTTTACGGAGTGCACGAAATCAGTGTTTGGTGTGTACAAGAGTAGACGGGTGCGATGTTTGGTATTTGTAGGAATGCACGAGAGCAATGTCTGGTATGTAAAAGAGTGCAGGCGAGCAATGTTTGGTATTCATAAGAATGCAAGAGTGCAATGTTTGGTATTTAAATGAGTGCATGAGAGCAATGTTTGCTGTTGTGCAAATGTTTGTTATTTATTAATGATCATGGTTTTGAATCCAAAGGCTCCACGGATCAAATTGGTAAAAATCTGTATAAAACTGCTCCATGTTGGATTTTCTTTCCACATGAATCTGACACGCCGTGACGTGACGGACGGACTTATTGTTCAATGCTGCTTTAAACGTTGCTCAATAGCGCATACCAATACCGATGGGCTAGAATAGCTTTCCAAAAATATTGAACACGCACGCACGTACGTGTGTGTGTGTGTGTGTGTGTGTGTGTGTTTGTGTGTGTGTGTGTGTTTGTGTGTGTGTGTGTGTGTGTGTGTGTGTGTGTGTGTGTGTGTGTGTGTGTGTGTGTGTGTTTCATAATGTTTCCCCACTGTGTTACCGCTCCACAGTCCAATACCGATACCCTAATGAGACATAGACGATTGGTTCCGTCTATTGCTAACCGCCAGTCGGGTTAAAAAGAAATAGCATATTTAGACGTATTTGGTATGACTCGGTCGTGATTCGAACCACGACCGTTCGGTCTCCAGCAATCACTCCACCCAGCTATGGTTCACAGGACAAGGGATATCACCAGGAAGTCGTAGATATTCACATCATCATGTTTATTGTGAAACTTGGTGACACAATACGTGACGTCATTCACAGCAAGCGATTGTGGTTTTACGCCTCTTTCAGCAACATTCCAGCAATATCTAGGAGGGGGATACCAGGAATGGATTTCAGACCTCATTCACAGATATAATTCGAATGAATTGGATAATTATAAAGCTAAACACTTAGAATCCGTTCATATGTGACAATGCAAATAAAAATTAATCTAGACAAATTTTCTATGAATGGCGAAAAAAAGGTCGAAACATCGGCCGGAGTGGATACAATCTGACGACAGACACATGGTAACCCTCTATTAACGACTCAGTTCCAAGATTCAATTACTGAATTATTTCAGATGCGAGCTATTTTCAAACATCTATCTCTGTATCCTTATCGTACAGTGTGGAGGATCATCAGAATCATATATGGAAGCATATATTCACACCACAATATCAAACCAAGACATGCATATATATATATAAGAAAAAGCTTTAAATGAAACTGCTCATCAAAGGGCACAATGACACGAAGATATTACATGTAAAAAAGGTCAAACGACGGGCGCCGGTCGATGCTGGAACCAAGTTTTAGAGCAAACTACCAGTACCGATTCATTAGATTTCGCCCATGACTCAAGTGGACGTTATATCCCGTCTACAATCACGGATCAGTAAGGTCGACTGCCCCTAAGCACATACACAGTATTTGTCGTCCATTTACTTTTGAAAACTAATTCAGTTTAGAAAAAATGGAAATTGAATTTGCAATAAAGTGCCACCTTACCTGCCCGCATGTGGTACTATACAGCTATTTCGCGGTTCGCACACAACGCTTCTCGATAGAGGCGAGCGCTTCGTGGTCTTGCGACTGTAAACACGATTAGCGGAAAGGGAGAAGCACTACCTTAGCGAATATCAAAGTTCATTGGATTCAATTAGCAATTGTTTGATTTGATGTAGTTGTCTCCAATTAGATTAAAGTCGAAGCAACGCAGGACGCAGAATTGGGTTAGTCGCCGTTCATCATTAAGCGGCAGTATAGGCGAGCGTCGGACGGGACGAGGGGGGACCGGCCTCTCCGGCTTCCCTCCACGGACCCCCAAGCACACAGGATCATGTTACTTTTCGCCACGCTAATAGGCTTGACGATCTCTATACAAATTACCCGGCCATAATGCAATTTGCATTCTTTGCATTTAATAAATTAGTATGTAGCCTGACTGTGGGTTGGAGCTGGTGTGGGAATTCCTGGTAAACTATATCAAGATTCACGTGGCTGATTGGTCCCGGCTCAGAATTAAAATCTCATTGAAATAATGTGATGCGTGTATTAGATTAAATAGAATCTACAAACACTGGGCGCATGCCCGATAATGCTTTTCCCATCATAAGATCAGGGCCAGAAATCCCCTATCAGATAAGCTTGTTTGACTAGCCCAACACAGCGCCCAGTCGCCCATGACTCTGGACAAGCTACGATCCTTCGCTAACGGTCTCGTGCAACTAATTTTACAGGGTGATTTGCCAGCAAATGACTCTATTACAAGCATGCAGTGTCTCTCAGTAATGAAATTACTGCCTGATATACTCAGGGAAATACGCTTATAAGAGCTATGATCAAACCCCTAGTGAGATTTAATTTTCTACATAGGAATATCGCCGTTTTTATTCCTCAACTTGATGCTTTTAGACATGGCCGTAAATGCTTTCTCTAGATTTTCTTGTAATTCCTTTACAGGAGAGATTAGATATTTATCTGAGCAAATTACGGCCTCCACCAAACAAAAGAGCAGCTTAATCCAAGTAGATACCAAAATACATTAAACACTGGTTCCAATAACAGCCAAATACAGACAAACAAAGCCGCTGTATTTGCCAGTCAATGCCTAGATACTTTGAGCCGCTTTGAATCTCCTGTATGCTGAAACTTGCTAATATAATTTGAAGCACAGTTTCCACAGGAACACCAGACACGGCCTCATATAAACTTTTCACCAGTATTTACTGTTTTCATTGGGTTGTAGGACGGAGATCGGGAAAACAGATTTTAACAAAAAACGTATTACATACATGACATGTAAAGGTAGTGGTAAAAGGGGTACGGTGATGTCATGAAAGACTTCGGATAAAATAATCCTGAGCGTACTTGCTTGCAACTAGCACACATCCCTAAAATATTTTACTAGAAGTATATGCATGTTTCCAGTAGCAATGAGATGTTTGGGCAAATTATTGTCATTTTAAACATTCCTTTTATTTTGAATTTCAGCTGGGATTACTGAGTGTATGACAAATTGACAGGACTTGAGTGGACAAAAACAACAATTGATCCTGCTTAAGTGTGTTTCAATGTATCCTTAATTAATACATACCAGGCTATTTGATATAATGGCTTGTGTAAAGGGGTGATTTTATGTTAAGATATGAAGTTCTATGCAGACATACACACGATGGTTGAAAAAATCCCGAGAGTTGACAATTTGTGGATTTGTCCAGCTAGTAGAGATGTAGTTATTTCTTGTTAAAAGGAAGGCAACGAAGTGTACCGGATGTATCGGACTTGATCGTGTTGAACAGCGAAACCCGCACACATGAGCGCACGCTTTTCACCCACACGCACGCATGCACGCATGCACGCACGCACACACACGCAAAAGCACAAACAAACACACACACACACACATAAGCAAGCATACATTCATACCAGATCTAGTGAGTTTCTCACAAATAGCGTTACGTAAATTATTTCGAGTAGTGCCAGCAGTTAGGAACTTGAACCAATGAATGCAATCCAAACCAAAGAGTTTGATTAATTGAATATTACAAAAGTACAATTTAAAATAGGACTAACTGAACAAAAACCCTTGGACATCTCGACAGGGGTTAAACCTTCTATTCAGGAAGTCATTTTGTGAGGGCATTATGTATAAGGAGTTCTCTCGACGGGGCTTAGGCCTTCTATTTAGTGGGTCATTTGTGAGAGCATTATGCATAAGGAGTTCTTTCGACGGGGCTTAGACCTTCTATTTAGTGGGTCATTTGTGAGAGCATTATGCATAAGGAGTTCTTTCGACGGGGCTTAGACCTTCTATTTAGTGGGTCATTTGTGAGAGCATTATGCATAAGGAGTTCTCTCGACGGGGCTTAGACCTTCTATTTAGTGGGTCATTTGTGAGAGCATTATGCAAAAGGAGTTCTTTCGACAGGGCTTAGACCTTCTATTTAGTGGGTCATTTGTGAGAGCATTATGCATAAGGAGTTCTCTCGACGGGGCTTAGACCTTCTATTTAGTGGGTCATTTGTGAGAGCATTATGCATAAGGAGTTCTTTCGACGGGGCTTAGACCTTCTATTTAGTGGGTCATTTGTGGGAGCATTATGCATAAGGAGTTCTCTCGACGGGGCTTAAACCCTCTATTTAGTGGGTCATTTGTGAGAGCATTATGCATAAGGAGTTCTTTCGACGGGGCTTAGACCTTCTATTTAGTGGGTCATTTGTGAGAGCATTATGCATAAGGAGTTCTTTCGACGGGGCTTAGACCTTCTATTTAGTGGGTCATTTGTGAGAGTATAAGGTGTTCTCTAGACATGGCTTACACCTTCACCTGTTGAAGGAATAACGACATATGCTCCGAAACGTTGCGTTCTTCATAATAATGAAGTTTACATCCATAAAAGATCCTCTTCCTTGAGCGAATCACTTTTAAATGCTTAGAAGGACTTAGACCTTCTATTGTAGAGACCATTTTGTGAGAATCCTATGTATAAGAAGTTCTCTTGACAGGACTTACACTTTCTATTCAGGTGGTCTTTTTGTGAGAGCCCTATGTGTAAGCTGTTCTCTCATCAGGACATAGCACTCTTCTGTAGATCATTTCACAAACAAGCCACTTCCTTGCTATGCGCTGCGCTCTGTGTTCATTTTTACCTGTTTGATTCTGTCATTTGAGAGTGGTATGGAAGTGCACTGGATTTCGGTTGGGTTGCGTGCGTTCTGGCTGGGATGTCTAGTTCTAGAAAATACCGTGAACACGGAATTTTACCTCAACTTTCATACAAAGAAGTACCGGAAATGAAATGGATTGGACCCCAATATTCAGTTGTTTTTGGTCTCTGCACAGAGAAAAGACAAATACGGAAACACTATAATCTTTCATACCTTGATCCCTGAAGTGATGCGACTGGATTAACTAGGCGATCCTGTCTTCTCAGTGACAAGACACCACGGTATTATTCGCACCATATATAACCTCAGATAACAAGCCTTAAGTCTAAACCTTCTGGCGGAAAAGATTCCATAAGGTTTAAAAGACGGAAAATACCGATGATATACAACACAAATGCTCACTAAAGCCATCGATGACTCCAGGTGTTTACGATCGGCGTAGCAACTCCATCGACAGTCCCCGCACCTCCCTCGAAAACTAGCTGCGTTGTCTCTTCCTCTGTGTGCATTTTTTCACGTATATTAATATTGACGCCATTGTGAAGATACAGGTCACAATAAGGTTACCATTAAGCTGTAAATGGGAATCACACACAAGCATGAGTCACGTGCATTTATGATCAAAAGGTCGAAGACTCATCTATTATTGATACATGCGCGTGAACGTGTTTCATTGTCGATTGGTGATACTCCCCAGTGTTTACTTCCTTCATGAAGAACGTCATGTGTCCACAAACAAGTTAACAGGTGCTATCAACACCCACACCAAGAGCATTAGGTAAAACATTGGCACTTTGTGTCCTGTTGCATAACTTCAAGCACGGAGAGTGCCTTTAAAAATCGTTCCTCATGCTGATTTGATTTCCCAATGTTTATTTTAATAGTTAAACAAGGGAAATCAAGTGTGCATGTTGAACAACCTGCAGCCCCAGGATTTCATGCGCAGATTCACTCTGTCTACATACCACACGCAGAGAGAAGGGATTTGTCCTGACAAGGAGTACCCGGCGACGTACGGGTAACTTCCCTGAATGAATAATACTGAAGCAAAATGTAGATTTGTACCGATCCATATGGGTAGTTTGGTGCTTGGCATATTCCAGCTTTATGACAGCGTCAGTAAATCAGTCCTGTCAAGGAACTACTGTCTAGATACTACTAGCCTTCGCAGATGACACACTTCGACCACACCCAGAACCAGACCACCCGATTTACTACAACCCGCAAACATTGCGTCAGCCGCAGCCGCAGCCGCAGCCGCAGCCGCAGCCGCAGCCGCAGCCTCAACCGCAACCACGACTGCAACCGCAACCGCAACCGCAACCGCAACCGCAACCAAATCAACAGTCCACCCGTTTCACTACAGTCAGCAGACGTTGTTGGTGACCAATTTCAAGATGCAATTTCGGTAGAGTAGAACATTTAAAGATGGTTCAGCAATGCAATATACGATTCCACAGAGAATCAGGAGTATTTTCATTACCCGAATGCTCTTGTCACATTTTGTTTGACTGTGACGTGGAATTTTGTCTTTGAGAAACCGTACACTACATGCATTTGCTAACTTTTAGATGTGTGCTTTTAAAATTGTTCCTAAACAAAATTAAATCCCTTGAGATCCGTTGTTATTTTTTTACAAAATCAGACATAAATCCACAATCCCTCAACAATGAAAGTTTGTTAAACTAAATATCATCAAAACCGTTAGCTCCAAAACAGTTAATAGCGTTTTAGTTCGTTTGGGATTCTATTTCAGTGATGGTTTTAGGTTTCGAACAGTGACCTTGTACTATTAAAACGATTAGTGCTATTGTCCAGGATTTGTTTTTGTTTCAGGCGACTGAGTTATTTGACAAGATTTACTACTTTGACATTCCATACAATGGACTTATACAACATATTTATACCATAAATTTATACAATATATTTTTGCAGTAGAATTATACAATGGACGTATTCTTGTCAGTATTAAAAAAGATTTTTACAACTGATACCGTCACCCATCTTTAAACAAACACGTCTTGGAACTATCAGTGTAGCGTCGGCCATTTTTGCGTCCTTTGAAGGATCTTCAAATTATATAAAATTGTATTTCAGACTGCAAATAAATACAGTTTTACACAATGTGAACCTTTTATTGCTCTTGACTCTTATTTGTCTAAAAGGCTATATATATAACTAGACTATATAACTATATACGACTGTATAACTATCCAAATACGAAACTATTAACGTTTATTACAAAATATTGCTGCAATGAATTTAGTTCATTTGAGCGATTTGATTCTTCTTGGGACAACAAAAATGCTACTTTCAAGATGATCTATATATGATCTGATTATGTTTCCCCTTTAGGCCTCTGAGTTACACGTACCCGATAGAAACGTAATATAATACTTTATAACGAAGCAATACGTTCACACAGTGTCGAACTCTAACGGCTTGAATCAATATTCCATTCGAGACTTTATGAACGATTTTAATTATTTTACAAATGAGCAAAATCACTCGACATATAACCATTTCATTTTCAAGTCATTTTCCAGGCAACATCAGATTAAATTCTTAAATTCTTAATGTTAAGAGTCGAGATTGTATGGTACCTACGTCTACCGTAAAGACTCTGCGACAAGGTGTGGTGTTGATTCGGGTTCTCTTATCACCATATTTTACGACTATTCTAATTGAAACACAAAACACACTATGTCTACTGCCTGCGTGCTTTCCAATTTGCCCTGTGAACATAATTTAGAGAATGGCATCAACCTTACCCATATATCTTCTTTCTTGAGATTTATGGACATAAGAATGGAATAAATAGTGTGTCTGGCTTTAATAGTTGCAATGATTTCAGTAAAGCTAAACCTAGCGCTGAAATATTATAACAATTTCATATGTCGAGTCATCATTTATGATCACAATGCGTAAGAGTCAGGTGAAAATTACCACATGTGTCAGATGAACGGAGAAGAAGATCGTGGCGAGTACCAATAATCTGTTGAGTTTGTAATGAATGCTAATTGCTTGGATAGATAACTGAGATGATCAATGGTCTCTTGGCGTTACTTTGAATAAAACATGTGTGAAATATTTCCCCATACGTTCTTCTTTTTGCGTAAGTAATAAGATTTCCACACACGTTCTAATTCAAAATTAACAACTGTGTTCTCTGGTTATCGATCACTTGATTGTCACATGTCAGCCTGTCATCGAAAGGCACGAGTACTGGTTATGTGTAGCGTCAGGCTGTAAACAGATATGTTGTCAAATTGGCAGAAACGTAGCGAAATACATAAGTAACTTCTTCACCTGGTGTCATCACTGGTTTTCAGTGATCAGTACATATGACTTTAACACTTACATTGACCCTTACACCAAATGGAATCCATATCTATTGGTAGTATAGACTGAGTATTATCTTGTGCCAACGTTCCATTTTGCAAAGACTAAACGAATATTCTGTATGTAAAATCTGGTTATCTCAACTCATGTGTGATCACAGATGCTTCACAATGTGTCAAACTTAAATGTTATGGTATGAAATCAGAAAATTGTTTGGCTCTTTGTTTAGGAAATACATCTCTCTAAATATTTGCTCTTGTTATCATATTGTGACGAACATCTTGGGAATAGGTAATCAAGCTACTGTGACGTAATGTATGTTCGCGTTCATGGCATATGTAGAGAAAAAAAGTATTTCATTAAACGTTAAGTTAAACACTATTCAACACCTTCACCTCACTTCTGGATCCGCCTACGCATAGATCGTTATACTAGTGCTTTTGGAACTTACTGTTTGTATTGAACGTGAAGCTGTCATGACAGAAGAGAACTGGACCGGTTCAAAGAAAGAGTTGTTTCTTTCTGCAATGGCATTTCAGAGTTCAATGCAAAAAAAAATGCAAATGCACTAGTATTACGTTCCATATGCATTACATATCCTTTTCAAGACACAGACTATTTTAATAAAGTTTTAAACTTCACTTTTAGGCTATCGGGACCGCGCAAGGGACATAATTGTGCACTTCTCCTCCCGACGTCATCAATCAGTGTCAGGTTTTCATCACGACAGAAACAAAATCAAAATAATATATATTATGTTCTTATTTATAAATTAATAACTTCCATTAATAAGTAAACTATAATATGTCAAAGTTTTCATATGAGACACAAATGCTTTTGAAAATTAGAAACGTTCAAGGTCAGGTTTAAGATACGGCAACCGTGCAAAATCGGACATAAGTGTGAAATATTAAATTCGTCTAATCTCGCCGTATTGCGATCATAAGATATAATTTTTATGCAATTATTTATTTCTAAAGGCACAGGAAAGCCATTGTCACATACATTCACATGTGACACATTACTACGAACACTACAATGGATATATATATCTATCGATCACATGACATCACACACACACACACACACACACACACACACACACACACACACACACACACACACACACACACACATATATATATATATATATATATATATATATATATATATATATATATATATTGCCACGGGCATACAAACTCTGTACATTGCTACCAACACTGCCAAAATATTGCATGGTTACTTGTATCGTGATCTACCTCCAGTTGCTGGGAATCTGTACCCCTCTTTTATATTGGATTGTTTTCTGTAGTGATATATTTTATTATATCATGTTGGCTTTAAGACAAATCTGTGAACACTGTGGTGTTTTTCTTGTGGTTTGACGACAAGTGATATGGTATGGTTTATCTGGGCATAATCTAGGTATAATGTATAGATAGTTCCCGTCACGGTATGACAGAAATTTTGGCGATGTGACGTTAAATATTACTGCTGCTAAAAAATACAGACAGACGGAATTTGTAGACTGCTATAGACACTGCTAAAGAATGACACAGACACAAAGAATTCACTGCGACGGACAGACGGAATCTGTACACTGCTGACGACACTGCTAAAACAATGGCACAGACACAATAAGTACATTGCGAAGGACAGACGGAATATGTGCACAGCTAAAGACACTGCTAAACAATGACACAGACACAATGAATTCATTCCACGGACATATGGCATCTGTACCTTGCTACCGTCACTGCTGAAACAATGACACAGACACAATGAATACACTGCCTAAGTCACGGACACATTGCTTCTACAGAAAACCATGCAATACCATAAAGGTTAAACACATTGAAAGCCAGAACGCTAATAACACTAAACTGTCTTACCATTTGATCTTTGTGTTGTCATTTTCTAATGTGTATAATATGATGACTTTCTCATCCATCTTTCATCTTCCCTAACAAATATGTAGGTTAGGATATGTGGTACTCAGACATTAGCTAATTACGCCTTTCGTAGGTGGGGAAGTAACAAGAACAGGTCATAGTTGTCTAAATTTACCTGTAGCTTTGTGAGTGTCCGTATTTGTCCACTACAATAAGCTGCGGGTATAAAACATATGTCTGGTTGTGTGATGACACCATTTCCCGTAGTCATTGTCACTCCCACACTACACATGTCTCAGAGTCATCGTCACCTTCACATCACCCAACTCTCAGAGTCATCGTCACCTTCACATCACCCAACTCTCAGAGTCACCGCCACCTTCACATCACACAACTCTCAGTGTCACCGCCACCTTCATACTACACAACTCTCAGAGGTTTTGTCACCTTCACACCACACAACTCTCAGAGTCATCTTCACCTGCACATCATGACACTCCAAGAGACGATGTCACTTTAACATTACACAAATATCAGAGACATATCCACCTTACCACCTCACAACTCGCAGAGTCACCACCACCTTCATACCACATAACGCTCAGATTCAGATTCACCGTCACCCTCACACCATGCAACTTCAAGAGTCATCGTCACCTTCACATCACTCTCAGTCATCGTCACCTTCACATTACTCTCAGTCATCGTCACCCTCACATTACTCTCAGTCATCGTCACCTTCACATCACTCTCAGTCATCGTCACCTTCACATCACTCTCAGTCATCGTCACCTTCACATCACTCTCAGTCATCGTCACCTTCACATCACTCTCAGTCATCGTCACCTTCACATCACTCTCAGTCATCGTCACTTTCACATCACTCTCAGTCATCGTCACCTTCACATCACTCTCAGTCATCGTCACCTTCACATCACTCTCAGTCATCGTCACCTTCACATCACTCTCAGTCATCGTCACCTTCACATCACTCTCAGTCATCGTCACTTACACATTCCTCTCAGTCATCGTCACCTTCACATCACTCTCAGTCATCGTCACCTTCACATCACTCTCAGTCATCGTCACCTTCACATCACTCTCAGTCATCGTCACCTTCACATCACTCTCAGTCATCGTCACCTTCACATTGCTCTCAGTCATCGTCACTTACACATTCCTCTCAGTCATCGTCACCTTCACATCACTCTCAGTCATCGTCACCTTCACATCTCTCTCAGTCATCGTCACCTTCACATCACTCTCAGTCATCGTCACCTTCACATCACTTTCAGTTATCGTCACCTTCACATCACTCTCAGTTATCGTCACCTTCACATTGCTCTCAGTTATCGTCGTAAGAGCGGAGGGGTAGCCTAATAGTCAAAGCGTGTGCTCGTCTTGCCGAGTCTAGACCAGGGTTCGATTCCCCAGATGTTCTTAATATCTGAAGCACATTTCTGGTGTTCCCCGTCTTGATATTGCTGCAATATTTAATAGGAGCGAAAAACCATATCCACTCACTCACTCATTCATCGTCACCGTCACACTACACAACGTCCAGTGTCACCGTCAACCTTACCCTACACAACTTTCACAGTCACTGTCACCTTCACACCACAACCCTCACAGTCACTGTCACCTTCATACTACACAACGTCCAGTGTCACCGTCAACCTCACCCTACACAACTCTCACAGTCACTGTCACCTTCACACCACAACCCTCACAGTCACTGTCACCTTCACACCACAACCCTCACAGTCACTGTCACCTTCACACCACAACCCTTACAGTCACTGTCACCTTCACACCACAACCCTTACAGTCACTGTCACCTTCACACCACAACCCTCACAGTCACTGTCACCTTCACACCACAACCCTCACAGTCACTGTCACCTTCACACCACAACCCTTACAGTCACTGTCACCTTCACACCACAACCCCCACAGTCACTGTCACCTTCACACTACACAACGTCCAGTGTCACCGTCAACCTTACCCTACACAACTCTCACAGTCACTGTCACCTTCATACCACAACCCTCACAGTCACTGTCATCTGCACACTACACAACGTCCAGTGTCACCGTCAACATCACCCTACACAACCCTTACAGTCACTGTCACCTTCACACCACAACCCTCACAGTCACTGTCACCTTCACACTACACAACGTCCAGTGTCACCGTCAACCTCACCCTGCACAACTCTCACAGTCACTGTCACCTTCACACCACAACCCTCACAGTCACTATCACCTTCACACTACACAACGTCCAGTGTCACCGTCAGCCTTAACCTACACAACTCTCACAGTCACTGTCACCTCCACATCACAACCCTCACAGTCACTGTTACCTTCACACTACACAACGTTCAGTGTTACCGGCAACTTCACCCTACACAACTCTCACAGTCACTGTCACCTTCACACTACACAGCGTCCAGTGTCACCGTCAACCTTACCCTACACAACTCTCACAGTCACTGTCACCTTCACACCACAACCCTCACAGTCACAATCACCTTCACACCACAACTCTCACAGTCACTGTCACCTTCACACCACAACCCTCACAGTCAATATCACCTTCACACCACAACTCTCACAGTCACTGTCACCTTCATACCACAACTCTCACAGTCACTGTCACCTTCACACCACAACCCCCACAGTCACTGTCACCTTCACACAATACAACGTCCAGTCAACCTTACCCTACACAACTCTCAGAGTCACTGTCACCTTCACACCACAACCCTCACAGTCACTGTCACCTTCACACTACACAACGTCCAGTGTCACCGTCAACCTTACCCTACACAACCCTCACAGTCACTGTCACCTTCACACCACAACCCTCACATTCACTGCTACCTTCACACTACACAACGTCCAGTGTCACCGTCAACCTCACCCTACACAACTCTCACAGTCACTGTCACCTTCACACCACAACCCTCACAGTCACTGTCACCTTCACACCACAACTCTCACAGTCACTGTCACCTTCACACCACATCCCTCACAGTCACTATCACCTTCACACCACAACTCTCACAGTCACTGTCACCTTCACACCACAACCCCCACAGTCACTGTCACCATCACACTATACAACGTCCAGTGTCACCGTCAACCTCACCCTACACAACTCTCACAGTCACTGTCACCTTCACACCACAACTCTCACAGTCACTATCACCTTCACACCACAACTCTCACAGTCACTGTCACCTTCATACTACACAACGTCCAGTGTCACCGTCAACCTTACCCTACACAACTCTCACAGTCACTCTCACCTCCACACCACAACCCTCACAGTCACTGTCACCTTCACACCACAACCCTCACATTCACTGCTACCTTCACACTACACAACGTCCAGTGTCACCGTCAACCTCACCCTACACAACTCTCACAGTCACTGTCACCTTCACACCACAACCCTCACAGTCACTGTCACCTTCACACCACAACTCTCACAGTCACTGTCACCTTCACACCACATCCCTCACAGTCACTATCACCTTCACACCACAACTCTCACAGTCACTGTCACCTTCACACCACAACCCCCACAGTCACTGTCACCATCACACTATACAACGTCCAGTGTCACCGTCAACCTCACCCTACACAACTCTCACAGTCACTGTCACCTTCACACCACAACTCTCACAGTCACTATCACCTTCACACCACAACTCTCACAGTCACTGTCACCTTCACACCACAACCCTCACAGTCACTGTCACCTTCATACTACACAACGTCCAGTGTCACCGTCAAACTTACCCTACACAACTCTCACAGTCACTGTCACCTTCACACCACAACCCTCACAGTCACTGTCACCTTCACACCACAAACCTCACATTCACTGTCACCTTCACACTACACAGCGTCCAGTGTCACCGTCAACCTCACCCTACACAACTCTCACAGTCACTGTCACCTTCACACCACAACTCTCACAGTCACTATCACCTTCACCCCACAACTCTCACAGTCACTGTCACCTTCACACCACAACCCTCACAGTCCCTATCACCTTCACACCACAACTCTCACAGTCACTGTCACCTTCACACCACAACCCCCACAGTCACTGTCACCTTCACACTATACAACGTCCAGTCAACCTAACCCTACACAACTCTCACAGTCACTGTCACCTTCACACCACAACCCTCACAGTCACTGTCACCTTCATACTACACAACGTCCAGTGTCACCGTCAACCCCACCCTACACAACCCTCACAGTCACTGTCAACCTTCACACCACAACCCTCACAGTCACTGTCACCTTCATACTACACAACGTCCAGTGTCACCGTCAACCTCACCCTACACAACTCTCACAGTCACTGTCACCTTCACACCACAACCCTCACAGTCACTGTCACCTTCACACCACAACCCTCACAGTCACTGTCACCTTCACACTACACAACGTCCAGTGTCACCGTCAACCTCACCCTACACAACTTTCACAGTCACTGTCACCTTCATACCACAACCCTCACAGTCACTGTCACCTTCACACTACACAACGTCCAGTGTCACCGTCAACCTCACCCTACACAACTCTCACAGTCACTGTCACCTTCACACCACAACCCTCACAGTCACTGTCACCTTCACACTACACAACGTCCAGTGTCACCGTCAACCCCACCCTACACAACCCTCACAGTCACTGTCAACCTTCACACCACAACCCTCACAGTCACTGTCACCTTCATACTACACAACGTCCAGTGTCACCGTCAACCTTGCGCTACACAACTCTCACAGTCACTGTCACCTTCACACCACAACCCTCACAGTCACTGTCACCTTCACACCACAACCCTCACAGTCACTGTCACCTTCACACTACACAACGTCCAGTGTCACCGTCAACCTCACCCTACACAACTCTCACAGTCACTGTCACCTTCACACCACAACTCTCACAGTCAATATCACCTTCACACCACAACTCTCACAGTCACTGTCACCTTCATACCACAACTCTCACAGTCACTGTCACCTTCACACCACAACCCCCACAGTCACTGTCACCTTCACACAATACAACGTCCAGTCAACCTTACCCTACACAACTCTCAGAGTCACTGTCACCTTCACACCACAACCCTCACAGTCACTGTCACCTTCACACTACACAACGTCCAGTGTCACCGTCAACCTTACCCTACACAACTCTCACAGTCACTCTCACCTCCACACCACAACCCTCACAGTCACTGTCACCTTCACACCACAACCCTCACATTCACTGCTACCTTCACACTACACAACGTCCAGTGTCACCGTCAACCTCACCCTACACAACTCTCACA
Organism: Haliotis asinina; assembly: GCF_037392515.1. Classification (NCBI taxonomy): domain Eukaryota; kingdom Metazoa; phylum Mollusca; class Gastropoda; order Lepetellida; family Haliotidae; genus Haliotis; species Haliotis asinina. The sequence goes on from NC_090284.1 coordinate 59,451,880, forward strand.
GTCACTGTCACCTTCACACCACAACCCTCACAGTCACTGTCACCTTCACACCACAACTCTCACAGTCACTGTCACCTTCACACCACATCCCTCACAGTCACTATCACCTTCACACCACAACTCTCACAGTCACTGTCACCTTCACACCACAACCCCCACAGTCACTGTCACCATCACACTATACAACGTCCAGTGTCACCGTCAACCTCACCCTACACAACTCTCACAGTCACTGTCACCTTCACACCACAACTCTCACAGTCACTATCACCTTCACACCACAACTCTCACAGTCACTGTCACCTTCATACTACACAACGTCCAGTGTCACCGTCAACCTTACCCTACACAACTCTCACAGTCACTCTCACCTCCACACCACAACCCTCACAGTCACTGTCACCTTCACACCACAACCCTCACATTCACTGCTACCTTCACACTACACAACGTCCAGTGTCACCGTCAACCTCACCCTACACAACTCTCACAGTCACTGTCACCTTCACACCACAACCCTCACAGTCACTGTCACCTTCACACCACAACTCTCACAGTCACTGTCACCTTCACACCACATCCCTCACAGTCACTATCACCTTCACACCACAACTCTCACAGTCACTGTCACCTTCACACCACAACCCCCACAGTCACTGTCACCATCACACTATACAACGTCCAGTGTCACCGTCAACCTCACCCTACACAACTCTCACAGTCACTGTCACCTTCACACCACAACTCTCACAGTCACTATCACCTTCACACCACAACTCTCACAGTCACTGTCACCTTCACACCACAACCCTCACAGTCACTGTCACCTTCATACTACACAACGTCCAGTGTCACCGTCAAACTTACCCTACACAACTCTCACAGTCACTGTCACCTTCACACCACAACCCTCACAGTCACTGTCACCTTCACACCACAAACCTCACATTCACTGTCACCTTCACACTACACAGCGTCCAGTGTCACCGTCAACCTCACCCTACACAACTCTCACAGTCACTGTCACCTTCACACCACAACTCTCACAGTCACTGTCACCTTCACCCCACAACTCTCACAGTCACTGTCACCTTCACACCACAACCCTCACAGTCCCTATCACCTTCACACCACAACTCTCACAGTCACTGTCACCTTCACACCACAACCCCCACAGTCACTGTCACCTTCACACTATACAACGTCCAGTCAACCTAACCCTACACAACTCTCACAGTCACTGTCACCTTCACACCACAACCCTCACAGTCACTGTCACCTTCATACTACACAACGTCCAGTGTCACCGTCAACCCCACCCTACACAACCCTCACAGTCACTGTCAACCTTCACACCACAACCCTCACAGTCACTGTCACCTTCATACTACACAACGTCCAGTGTCACCGTCAACCTTACCCTACACAACTCTCACAGTCACTGTCACCTTCACACCACAACCCTCACAGTCACTGTCACCTTCACACCACAACCCTCACAGTCACTGTCACCTTCACACTACACAACGTCCAGTGTCACCGTCAACCTCACCCTACACAACTTTCACAGTCACTGTCACCTTCATACCACAACCCTCACAGTCACTGTCACCTTCACACTACACAACGTCCAGTGTCACCGTCAACCTCACCCTACACAACTCTCACAGTCACTGTCACCTTCACACCACAACCCTCACAGTCACTGTCACCTTCACACTACACAACGTCCAGTGTCACCGTCAACCCCACCCTACACAACCCTCACAGTCACTGTCAACCTTCACACCACAACCCTCACAGTCACTGTCACCTTCATACTACACAACGTCCAGTGTCACCGTCAACCTTGCGCTACACAACTCTCACAGTCACTGTCACCTTCACACCACAACCCTCACAGTCACTGTCACCTTCACACCACAACCCTCACAGTCACTGTCACCTTCACACTACACAACGTCCAGTGTCACCGTCAACCTCACCCTACACAACTCTCACAGTCACTGTCACCTTCACACCACAACCCTCACAGTCACTGTCACCTTCACACTACACAACGTCCAGTGTCACCGTCAACCTTACCCAACACAACTCTCACAGTCACTGTCACCTTCACACCACAACCCTCACAGTCACTGTCACCTTCACACTACACAACGTCCAGTGTCACCGTCAACCTCACCCTACACAACTCTCACAGTCACAGTCACTGTCACACCACAACCCTCACAGTCACTATCACCTTCACACTACACAACTCTCAACCATCATCACCTTCACCACTACAACTCTCAGAGTCCCCATCACATCATACAACTCTCAGAGTCACTGTGTTGGACGCATACCTTCAGATGAGTAAGGATCCAAGCGGTGTTTACCAGAACCATTAAAGGTTGTGGATCCTGGTCAGAATGTGAGGGCCCTACATTTTAGCTCCACTATGAATAATTCTCAGCAAGCAAAAAAATCCTGACAACTAACAGAGTTAAAGAGTAACAGACGACAGTTGCTGATCGAGATAAAAAGTAGAAAATACTGAATGATGTTTTCTGAAAAATAACACTTTTAGGTATCGGTGATGAAAGAAATGTCCACCATAAGGAAAATGAAAGCTGTGGCATCGGGTGGTTTTCAGTCGGCTTCGGGTCTGAGGACCGACAGTAATTTCGAGTTCCAACAGATCATACATTCAAAATACACGACAGGCTTTGATGTGGATGTTCCAGAGATGATAATCGCGGTTCATTCCAACTAGCCTGACAGCTGGACGACGCAAGGTTTAGCGTTCTGCGTGGAGGTATTGATTAATGTTCGGACAGCATTTAAACAGAATAATGCGACAACAATGATTCACAATCGCACTTTATGTTCTGGTGTAAACTATGTGCGACTTGCTAGATGCACATGCCCCGCTAATGAATCTAGTTTGTTCATCAGCAGAATGCGTAGATCTAACTGTACAAGACGGTGGTCGTTTCATACAGGATTATTCGACAGAGCAACAAGCAAGATCCAGACAGGCAGAATACAAAGGAACTAATGACTTAAATGTTCACACATTTGTGAACATACTTGAACCGAAAATACAACCCGCCTTTTCAGCACCAGAGACATCCTATAATACAATTATGTCAATGGAACATCGGCTCTCTTTCATACTTCCGTGTTCGTGTTACGAGGCGTTCTGTATATTAAAATTAATAAAGGGGATTATATGTCGGTCTGGACTTGAGACAAGGACTGGAACATGTCTAGACCAGGGATTATATTCTGGAGAGGGCTTGACAAGGTGAATAGTACAAAGTTAAAAATCAATTAAGATACGTCACACGGCGGGGTGCTAGACAAGTAACTGGTACTATGTTGTACTGATGCTATACATATGATATTAGGTAGCGATCATGGACAACTCATCCTTGACGTTATTTCATTTCAGAACAACTCAAAGCTTTTGTCCGAAACAAGGTCGTCATGTGATCACGTTAACATCATTCTGATTGACGTTTTGTAGGCTGAAACGTTCTTGGAAAATTGGACACAGTCTGAGATCTTGGAGTGAGTATGTTGGAGTTAATGCTTCTTTGATTTACTTACAATCCCAGAAATTACAGAAATTGTTTCATGTAACATTTTGTACCAAGAAGTTAAATATAACCAGTAAACTCAACACATACAAATAGGTATTGAGTTTGGGTTTATTTTTTTTATGACCATGACTCCTGTCATAACGGTACTTGTAATTCCTGGCGCACGTTGTTCTGACACGCACTTCCGGGAACTGTAATGTACATTGTGTAAAAAATCAATTTTAACGTGAAATATCTTATAAAATAATGGACCAACTATTATAGAGTAATTTCCCGGGAGATAGATGATACGGTGACCTCAAACTGAATTTTAGAGCATCGAATGATCTAATTATCGAGTTTGTCATGAAGCTAGGGTCAAATATGGATCAGCGAGGTGTCCTCGTGTGTCTTTATTTACGCCTGGAATGCATATTAGAGAGCAAATATTACGAGTTCATGGGCCATGTTCCTTAGGGAGTCGCTATATGGCTGAGATAACGCCGTTATGGCGTTAAATTTTAACTCAATTAGTTTTCTGGAAGGCACATATTATATATATCTACATATCGACGTTGTGCATCTCTAATGCGTGACGGAAGTAGGTCTCATCGTTAACTGACGTAATTGTGCGTTTATTTGTATAAGACCAGATTGTGATGATTTTAGGCTCATCTGCTAAATGCGCTCATATCTTGATCACCTGGACCACCTGTGTGATGGGTGTAATCAGGATGTAGTTCGTGTTCAGTGGTGGGGAGACGCCCGGGAGGTCTTGACTTGTGTGGGTAAATCAGCTGAACTGCAGCCTCAGACATACATAGACTTCAGGCATACATAAAGATGACAAGAATTTTTTATGGATGATCAACTTCTTTATTGCAGGGTAGCGACGTTTCGGTATAGATTCTTATACCGTTTTCAAGCGTGTGGGGAATGGCAGGGGGAGTACAATATATATACAGCAGAGATGAGCATGTGATGACAATACAACAATAACAGGATTAACAATAACTATTTGAGGTAACAATACATTAGAGAAGTGTTGAGGTAAGCTGATAAAGGACTGAAGCCAGCGGGTGAGTTGACAGAAGCCAGAGTGAGATGAGTGGATTAATTGGTGGAAGCCAGGGTGAGTTGAGTGGACACATTGAGACTGGGGGCCAGAGTGGGTTGATTAATTAGTGTTAATGATGCAGTTGAATGCCGGAGAGACAAAGACACCTTGATCCCTGTTGATTGTTGGGTTGTGTCTGCGGATTTGTACTGCTTCAGCAAGTTTGCGTTGTTTGAAGTCATGTTTGTTGCTAGCAAGTGTTGTGACAGTGTCCCAGTTGATGTTGTGGTCAGGAAATTTGGTGATGTGTTCCGAAATGGCTGATTTTGTGTCACCTTTGTTTGTGGAGGTTTTGTGTTCTTTGATGCGTATGTTGAGTGGTCTGGATGTTTCCCCAATGTAGTTGCTGCCGCAGCTGCAGTTGATGTTGTAGATGACGCCTTTAGGGTGTTGTTGTTGTGTACTGTGTTTCCTACCGTTGGCCTTAATGATTGTTTTGAGGGGTGTTCCTGTTGTAAAGTAGGTGTCACATGCTCATCTCTGCTGTATATATATTGTACTCCCCCTGCCATTCCCCACACGCTTGAAAACGGTATAAGAATCTATACCGAAACGTCGCTACCCTGCAATAAAGAAGTTGATCATCCATAAAAAATTCTTGTCATCTTTATCTCAGCAACTTCTAGAATGCCTCTCAAACAGTTTTCAGGCATACATATTCAGATATATGTCTGCAGGCAAAGACATCAAGACATACCGATAAGACCTATACATGTAGGCACAGACAGATGCGAAAGTGGACAACCATATGTGTAGGCACCGAGATGTGAAGGTGGACATCCATACGAACAGACACCCAGGTGTGAAGATGGACACCCAAACGAAAGGACACCCAGATGTGAAAGTGGACATCGATACGAACAGACACCCAGATGTGAAGATGGACACTTATACGTACAAACACAAATATGTGAAGGTGGACAGGTATGGAGCCTCGTCCAGACAGCAAGACAGACACTGTCAAAACAGCCAATAGAAACACGGTACAATCAGGCTTGGCCTAGGCAGCCATAATGTACAAGGTCAGCGATATCCATGCACGAGTTGTTTTGAAAAACAGACCTTTTGAAACTATTACCTCATTTCAAATTTGAGAGGCAGAATTAATGTAATTCATAAAACCTGTCTTTAAAGTTCAGACACTGACAGCGGTTTGAAAACTCAAATGAGTTAATTATTCTATTTTTCTTCAAATACCACTCACCAGACTATAAATCTTTGTTGTTGACAAATTCGTCATTCTTCACGCATTGCTTACAGACATATAATAACGCATCAATAAAGGTTTTTTTATTACACGTACAAGTGCGTCATTATACGATATTTCGTATTATTGCCGGATGGTATTTCCATGAGGTTCTGTCATTCTGACACCCCTAAAGCAAATGGCGTTGTACCTCTCACGTGACAGGGTACCGACATAGTGAAGCGAGCGCGGAAAGCAAGGGCGTCAAACCATTAGGTGGGTTCTTTGTTGGTAATGAAATAACTGCCCATTACGATCGCTATCATAGAGACAACATCCCCTAGTGATCACAACACGATTTTGCCACTCGAAGCCAAGCATTGCGTGAAGAAACTACGCCTCACACTTTGTATCACATTTGGCAGGCAACTCCGCTGGCGAATTCGTGACGTGTGAAGATACGATTGGGAGAAAGTCTCCGCATTGTTAAAATTTAAACCTTAAGTCATTTACTTGCCCAAATATTCAATTATATTACACAAACCATCTATTGACTTTCGCCATTTTTCTTTTAAATTCAATCTGATTCAATTGCATTCTATCAAGCCATCTCCCAATGGGGCTGAAATGGCATGCTCGGCTGCATTATCTTCCGTCACTCGCTCAGTTCGCGGGATGAGGAGAATCAGATTTTTAACTAACAACTACTTTCCTCGGGGCGTTGATATGGAATTTAACATGGCATAGGACGCTTACCGCATCTCACGATCTGCAATATGAGATTGACGTTTGATAGATATGCTGAAACAGCATTATGTTTCCATACGCGGTAATCAAATTTAGTGATCTTGTTTTAAATTAATCAATGGCATTTTCGTCAAAACATTTTTGTGCATTACGAAAAGAAGATAATCCAAGTGAAAAGTTTCCCAGCTAATTGCTTTATGCAGTAATACCTTTGTGAGGTTGTGTTTTAAATTAACTTAGCTTGGATCACATATCGACAAAATCGCATTACAGATTCCGTGGAACGTCACGTGGTTCCATTACCCGGATGTTGGAGCAGAGATGACATGTCGGTCATAATTTGGCAGTGGAGCAGTAATAGAAACAGAAATAGGAACACAATTGAAAATAATTGTGGCTAATGTTAAAAGCAAGTTTTCCACTTAAATCTTGCACGGGGGTGATGTGGCGTGCTTAGAAAAGGATCGTGTCATAGAGTGTTTGGTGTATTAGAAATTCTAAGATGAATCAGATCTGCCCTTGTGACATATATCTGCTACATTTTACATAGTGTATCGTTGAAAATTCAGTGTGCCTCAACATATTTGTCAGCTCAGTGTTAATATGTAAGATCTTTTTAAGTCTATAATTAGTTTCTTTGTTGTTGGCCCTTCTTCTGTTATGTCGCACATATATGACGGTAGTCTGTAAGTGACTTCGGCAAGACCTGATAATCCTGTGATTGATATTATGGCCCACGCGCGATCTACAACATGGGGGTAGAATGACTCTCAGGAGCCTCGCCACCAAGCCTTACTATCCGATCCACTGACTCACCTCTCATGACCAACATCGGATGACCTATGTCATATTTGGGATTTCACTTTCTTAGTAAAGTACACATTCTAGTACTTTTTTGGTTGAGTGAAATCCCAAATATGACGTATGTTGCATTTGACCACTTTCTAAATGGCATCGTGTAATCATCGGATGACCTGTTAGCAATTTTGGTCCAATATCCGGTGGAAGTTAAGAGGGCACATGCATTGCCAAAAAGTTTAAATTCTTATGTTTCATTATGTATTTATATATGTTTGTGAAAAATTATATCTCTTGCAAAAATATTTCTAAGCCCTACAGACTCTGATTAATATATTGTGTGAAAAGGATAAAGAGTTTCCACCTCAGCATTGCGGATTACTTGGTCCTTGGTTCGAACCCCAAGTCACTTAATACATGGTTTGTCAATACCGTAACCGTGGAGAATAGCTTCAACATGTATAACTTCTAACACTGAAATGTCACTCGCTCATAAAAGTGACCAAAAAGCCTTAAACCAAGATCCGTTCACTCACTCATATGCTCTTAGTCCTACAGGCTATCTTGTATGTCAGATCTAATTCATGAGTACATGACATACCCAACAGCCCAGCCAAGCATAAAGAATGATCACAACATAAATATCAAAACATTACAAAGTCGGAACCAGCTGTCGAAACTCCGCAAACTCGGAAATGCGAATCTGATACTTTTTGGAGACTCCGGATTGGACTTGCTCTTCAGAAAATGTCGAGAAGTCTCGGTTCATTTTGCATATCTTTGAAAGGCCTGGTTGTGTCCGAAGACGTCGAGTTTAATACTACAGTGTCAACCCACCCCTGAAGATCCAGGTTAGAAATGATCTTCACCGACCCAATGCTTGTCGTAAGAGGCTACTAACGGGATCGGGTGGTCAGACTCGCTGATTTAGGTGACACGTCATCGTATCACAATTGCGCAGATCGATTGACGACGCTGGATGTCCATGTCCAAACGCAGTTATTTACATATAGCTGGACTATTGGTGAGTGCGGCGTTAAACAACAAACAAAAACAAAACTAAAATTTTGTGAAAAGCATCACCATTGAAATACCATTTCTTGGCTGTGCCTCGTCTAACCACGCAGCTGTAGAGCCAGTTTTGCCAGGCAGATAAGTGCATGCCCATTGTAAATAATTAAAACCTGCTTCAGAAACCCTACCCTTTCGAATATACAATTTAATCTAAATGAGTGAATGAATGTGATTTTACGGCGCTATTTTGGCGCTATTCTATCAATATCACAGCGGGGGACACCGGGGATGAGTCTCACACGTAAATAAGTCGAAACAACTACATTTGATGTCCAACATCGTTTTTTCTATTTTGTGTGGTACTTGGGACACATATTTACCATAGCACCTCCCGATATTGGATACGAAGATTTATATTAAATGAAAAACTAGAACACTATTGATCAAAACTGTATTCATGATTAATTTCTAAAACAGTTTTTTTTATCTTGTCGATGTAAATTATATTTCAGAATACCCATGTGTGTTTTTCTGCATTCCAATCATGTGTTTCGGGCAATCACATTCTTTTCGTCTACAACCATGTAATTCTTATAATCATAAAAGTTTTAAACAATATCTTTTAAGAACTGTACGCATCATATGTAATATATTATTCAAAACACGCTCTCGGAAAATTATATTATTACAGTTTTTCTTTTGTTTAATACAAGCTTCAAACAATTGGTATTCAATTTGGCTGCAAATATTCTCAAAATTGAAGAAGAACGCGGAAAATAATGAAAGTTTACCGAAAGAAATGAGAGTATTTGCTTAACATATTCTCAAAGGTATTTAGACCGCATGCGTCGGGGCTATTATAGTGTTAAGTCTTCAGTAAAAACACAGGTTTTCACAAATATCCTCCGTTGCAGAAACTTGTCGGGAATTTGTAATCAAATGTTTCATTCGCCAAAAAAATTAACTTTTGCATATTCTATAGGCCTTCATCGTTGATTGTCATACAGTCGGATTGTCGCAATACCACATCCGTCCAGTCTGAGATAAGCCATACTGTCTCTGTGACAGATGCTTGAGAAAGTTAACATAATCAAAGAAATCTTCTGACAAAGAAAGACTGTGATTTAGTTGTAGCGACTGATTTCATTTCATTCCGTCAAGGAAATTAAATTTAAAAGCATGAATCGTTGTGATGAACCGCGTATCACGGTGTCGTGTTCTTGAAGAGAAAAGCGACATTTTCTGATTATGGCTCCAATAGCGGACCGTCTCAACCACAAAACAGATGTTTTGTATCAATCTAGAAATAAATCCTTTAATCTTCCACATATGTTACACAGCCATTTTTGCTTTGTCAATTTATCTCGTCAATTAAAAGTTTGGTTTTGTTTCTGGGTTTTTCTTATGAAGGGATTAATGAAATGGGGTCTAGATTGGAGTGAAACGGACGAAAATTGTGTTGGATGATTTGTAATGATTATTGAGAAACGTAATTTCCTGTCAAAAGTTTTTCTGTGAATTGTTCATTTTAACTTTGGATTAAATAAAGAAAAATTGAATTCTTTAAGAAGAGATCGGCTTGTACGGAATATTTTTGTGAGTGCAATCACGTCAGTCACTACCAATCAGCTTCAGTGAGTACTTGAGCAAAAGAGGTGGAATAAAATGACATGCGAGGTTTAATGTCAAGCGACGTCTGTGTGTGTGTGTGTCTGAACGTTCGTACGTGTGTACCTATGTGTGTATATCTGTGTATGTGTATACGTGTATGTGTGTCTGTGCGTGTGTGTCTATGTGTGTCCGTGTGTGTACATGTGTGTCTATATGTGTATATATATGTCCGTGTGTATGTGTCCCTGTGCATGTATGTGTGCTTGTCTGTCTGTGTGTGTGTGTACATGTGTGTCTATGTGTATACATCTATGTCCGTGTGTATGTGTCCCGGTGCGTGTATGTGCGCTTGTCTGTGTGTGTGTGTGTGTGTGTGTGTGTCTGAACGTTCGTGCGTGTGTACCTATGTGTGTACATCTATGTCCGTGTGTATGTGTCCCGGTGCGTGTATGTGTGCTTGTCTGTCTGTGTGTGTACATGTATATGCGTATGCGCGTGTTTCTGTGTGTGTTTGTTCTAAGACACAGTATATAACATTTGCCGGCTTCATATAGTATTCCTCTCCAAGGCACCTTGCCGCATTTTATATCGGACAATATACTGTGACAGATTCAACCATGTCAGTGTTGCTGCAGATGAGCACTAACGATCCGTGCATGGTGACATGAACGCCAACCCTTCTGTCCCCTTACCTAGCAAACGTTGTTCACAATGGCGCGGGGGTCGGTGAACCGTACAGATGTTATCCTACACTATGACTGAGCCCCTGCGAAATCTGTCTCAGTTGACACTGCTTGGCCGGTTTGTAGTTTAAAATTAGAACTCAGCAATATTATAGCTATAGGACAGCAGTCTGGACCAGACAATCGAGTGATCAATAGTATGAACATCGATCTAATATTGGAATACAATGACATGTGTCAACTAAGTCAGCAAACCTGACCATCCGATCGCGTTTGTCATCTCTTACAACAAGCTTCGGATCCTGAAGACCAGGAACACGCCTTCCTGAGAAGTGCAAAGTGAATCGAGACTTCCTGATACAGGGCCAACGCGGATTGCCCGTGTCGACGTTATGACGAACATTTTGGTTTTGTTCTTACCGGTTCCGTAGAGGTAACCAGAATACTGAACGGCATCGTCAGCAACTGACACTTGCAAGGGACGCAACTCTGCAAAACGCTGATCGGGAACAACCACTTCCCAAATAATGACGAGTAACATGTTGATTAATTCGTCAACACCTTTTTGCTACGGGTCGTTTTTATTGGTGAAAATAACCTGTGTTGTAATCCTAGAAAGAGATGTATGATTAAAATAATATGACAGCCAGAGCATACTCCATATTGTAGTATAATGTATTAATATTGGTATGTTAGTGATCTAGCCTTGGCGAGATAACCAGAGGTTGATAGCATGGTTGATATCAATGAAGGACAATCAATACAGCCTCTACAGGGCCTTGTCTCTTTCGGCATGAATTGGGTACGTGGGGTTTGGAAAATACCGCGATGGGTGCCTGTTTACACATTAACGTTGGTATGAACTTAGATCATGCTCAGCATTTCACTCAGATCAACAACAATCCAAGATCTGACACAATAATATTATATTTTTTATAGGGGAATTATAAAAAAAAAATGCCACCCTCGTATTCGAAGGCAATGCGAATAGCGAAACATACCATCATACCCTTCTCCCAGTGTCAAGCAATAATCAATGAGAATATGTGACTCCATTTCATAATCGCCATCAGCCGATCGTCAGTTGTTGACCATAGAATGATGGTCTGAACCAGAATCCACATATCATATTTACCACATGATCGGTGAGGCCTCGGGAGAGTCACAGCTATATTTATTCCTACACAAGCTCCCGTTCTGTACATGCTATGAACTCGCCGAGTAGACATATTTTATCCAAATCTGATAAAGGGACCTGACGTTTAATCCAAAACCACCCACAATCGTCCCCCACCCAACTCTTGTGAGATACCACAGTCGCCATATTGGTGACTTGCACCTCTCATCACCCGGGTCACTTCGGTCATCCGGACTGCATGCGAATGGCTTCAGGCGTCATAATTAACAAAAATAAAGATTTATTTCCGCGGAAATTGAATTACTGGATGTTATGAAGATAAATCATTTTTGCTGTGCCGCACGTTTCATGTCCTAACCAGATTAACTATTATTAACCAATATTTATGTCATTTTAACCATTGATATCAATAATTCTCTCACATTAGGCACAGGTTCATGTTTTAGGAAAGGAATGGACTCGCCAGTTAATGAGCCATAAGGAAAAAGACAGAACTGAGAAATATGTGAAAAGATAAATGAATTATTTGTGGGCTGGGCTTTTAAAAATTGCCGAAAATTAAATAATTGAAACGTGCTTATTGCTTGGTAATGACAAAGTATTGTTTCAGACCGCCGCCAGAGTCATGGACAGATTTGGAAGCAACTGTTCAATTGTCTGAATTGTTCGCACTTGCTCTCTGTTCATGTTTAATCTGGATATCAATATTCCCCGAGTGGGGTCAAACAGCCCCAAACAATTCGTATCTGCTGATATATTTAAAGAGACAATATATATAGAAGTTCGTCATGTATCGTCAACTACATCCCACGACTTTAAGCCATACTACCCCGAAGGTTTTATCGGCAAGTAAGTGAGCTGGGTTTAAGGCCTTTGTTTAATCTACGATTGTTGCTTTTGAAAGACACGAGGGATTTCTTTGTCGTCCATAGGGCACGGGGGTAGCCTAATGGTTGAAGCGTTCGGTGGGCACACCGGAAGCCCGGGTTTTATTCCCCACATGGGTACAATGTTAATGCCCATTTCTGGTGTCCCCCGTCGTGGTGTTTCTGGAATATTCCTAAAGCGGCATTAACCATACATGCTCACTATTTGTGGTCAAAAAGTCATTCTTTCAATTTTTACGGGCAAGACATTGTACCCGAGAACACATACAGCTTCAGAGTCGGCGCTAGTAACGTCATTTGATCAGAAAGATGTTAATTTGGGTATATTCAGTCATTGATACGTTTCAGTGAAGACGCCGGTGCTTTCGTCAAACAGATTATACATAAGCCATTCCTGTCACCAACGGTATCACTGTTACCTTTGAGGTGGGATGCTAGACATGTGGTTTCCAGGTCATGTCGACATTTAGCTATTCATGCGATACCGTGTAAGAAAACATAGGGATCGTAAAAATTATTGGAAGTGTATATTTCTGAAATTGTGTGTCCATTCTCCACCACAGACATTATCCCAACCCTCGGTGCGGTGCGGTGCGGTGCGGTGCGGTGCGGTGCGGTGCGGTGCGGTGCGGTGCGGTGCGGTGCGGTGCGGTGCGGTGCGGTGCGGTGCGGTGCGGTGCGGTGCGGTGCGGTGCGGTGCGGTGCGGTGCGATACAAAATAGCTTATGTTCGCCTTGTAACTTGTACAAAATTCACAGTACATAATATTAAGAAAGACATAAGAACAGGTATACGGTACCATCTAGGCTGTTAACGGTATCTGAGTGCGGAACAGAACAGACCATTGAAACAGAACGATGTTAATGTACAGTTTGCCAAAATAATGTTATTTGTGACGAGTATCATGTTATCATCTTTTCTACTCAGTTTAATGTTGAACGTAAGAAGATACTTCCACCACACACACTCACTGTCGCACATGCACTGCTTTTGAGTACAGTTTATTCAAACACAGAAATATATGCAACAGCTTTCCTTGAGTCCTAAATGAACACAAAGGAACCGAACTATCTTGAATTTTAAAGCTTTTTGAAGTGTCTCCCCAAGTGATTCAGTAAAATATTATGCTTCAAAGATTACAGTCCCACAAACAATCCTCCTCACACCCTAGAAGTGTGCCAGCCACTATTGGAGTATATTTTGACGGTCCTCTGTCAGGACCTAAAGTATTCCGGTGTTGTGGTTTCTACATGCCCATCAAAGAAAACACGGTTCCACTCACGGTATCTTACTGTAAGATCCAGTGCTATTGTACTCGTGAGGGTAAACAACATAAATTCCTTTGTATATTCGCAATATATAGTCTTCCACAATCCTACTCGTGCGTGTGTTGTTGAAGCCCAAAGGCCATACCCTATGAACACCCCTTGCCTTTAACACCTAGTGTCTATCAAAGTCTCTTCCCCTCACTCTTCTTGTCTAGCACCAACCCAAAACAATTGTCTCTAGTCAAACTGCAACTTTCAATGCGCTTGTAAGCCCATCAGTACATGTATTTGCGGAATAATGTTATATACCTTACACCTAAATAACTTTGCAAGTTGTAAGCATATTTCAACACATGAATATGGGCTTCTAGTCTGCCGTACAGACACTGAAGTATATGTATCCAAACAAGCCCACGCAAGGCTAGAAAATGTGGCAAATCTACATTTCCATAGCTTCAGAAAATGAAGAAAGTCTCAGGGCTCCATTTCATGATATATTTTTTTCACTATGAACGTTTTTCAGTAAAATATGTTCATTTCAGAGACTAGCTGTTAGTCTAATGGGCTTCTGGAGATTATGAAAGAAAGATGAAATAGGGTGATTGATTTATGAAAGGTGAGCTAACGTGATATAGGACTGAAGGTCAGTATGTTATCACTTATATGACAACGTGCCTGCCTAACGGTGGGTGCCTTCTTTCAACGCATTTTGGTCCTGCGCGATTGGTATTCGAACCTCCAACGCCCTCCTCTTCAGACACTCAACCGTTGTATCTAAACGTCCCACTGAGGTCTATGACAGAAACTACACCATTTCTGACCCCAAACTGCCACAGTCATGAACTATCTATCCCACCCCGCAACCACCCTTGCACTACCCCTTCTCCGTCCACGCCCCTCCCCGCTTGCTGCCAGCGAGCCCCTGCTCGAGCAAAACGTATCATCTACAATCTGTACTCAAACAAAGCCAAATGACAAACCCCACAGAAAACAGACCCAATATATTCAAGTAAGTTGTTATTTCAAGCACAGTAGCACATAATCCCTATAACTATCTGTCAAACTTCTCGAACCACACAGCTGCTTTGATCCGTAGGTACAAATCATGCATTGATTATTCCTCAAGATTTAACTATAATGTCATAACGTAAAATAGCCCTTATGTCCAGCAGCGGAGTCTGATTGGGAGTGATTAGCCCTTTTGTGTTCCAAGCAGGGCCCCAGTTTGAACCTATCCTTATGTGCGCGACAAAGAAGCGGCCTCAGCGAACAAAGAAATATTAATTCTATTACAGTATGACTGCACTAGCCAGGCCATGAAGATTTAATATTTCTCAAGAAATGGGAGTGGATAGTATTAGGAAATAAGACATTTGACAGATGATCTTGGAAATCGTGGACAAAAAACGTGCAATTCATGTCTCATTTCCAACTAATAAGATTTCTAGTTCTTCTTTTTGTAAGCTTGACATTTGAGTTACACCTCAAAATATTGTATAAACGTCAAATCTCAGAAAATCGAATTATTTTGTAATAGAAAACAGAGCTTTACAAAATAATTTGCCTCAAATTGAACGGAATGTGATGGAGTTTCTCGCTCGCCGTCACAAAGACCAAGGCCCACTCAAAAACCCCTTGACTAAAATTCGTTAGTCCATTGCGGATTTTCCATTACCGATCAATTTCCTGTCAAGTCTTCATAAAATTATAGTAATTTATTTATTATTTGCAAAGTTTCAATATAAACCAGAGCTGGCTGTGAACTTTTATGCACACCGAGAGGGGAACTTTTGAAGTGTATTGTCAGTTTGCCATGCAACCCAAACAATCTCGCTTTCACGAAATATGATTAAGCTGGTAGTTCACTTCAATTTATTCTCATACAAAGGATAATCCGTTTTTAGAGTTATTTTTCCGTTTCTCAAGAGAAGGGTGCACCCTTGTTTTGTCGAGGGGGGCGTGCTAAGTTCATAAAAACTCTTGTGCCGCGCGTTCTGTTTGAAGTACATCACATGGATTCAGTAAAATAATAAACTGCGTTTGTCGGACATGAAGAAACTTACACTTTGCTGGGTGATTTGTGGCTTTTTATTGTTTTCAAACTTCAAAAACATCCTTTCCCTCGCCGCAATGTAAGTGGGTGAGGTTAGCCACACGTCGCTTTTGACAGTATATTGTGTATAGTCTGCAGTGTGAGGAGTTCACAGAGCCGCAAACGAATCGAAGAAATAGGGCGAATGATGGAGACAGATACAGGTAATTAAAGTCACTATGAAACATGCAGATAATAACAGAGTAAGACTGACGTATTGATTATCATAATCGGAGCAAGCATTGCTAGCGTATCCAACAACGACTAAGGGGTGTAACTATGCATCACATTTTCTGCACCGTAGAGCAACATTTTGAAGTAGATGAGAGGTAGGTTTAACTACGAGCCAGCGCATCCATCCATCTGCTACTCATCCATCTTCTGAGAGGCCCAGTCATCCATGGCGATACTATTCACTACCAGAGTTCCCTCCCTTACATGTGCCTTAACCCTATGACAGTGGTTCGCATGCCGGCTGGTCATGATATTGTTTCCTGGATTTCAATGTGGGTCATTGTTTTCACGAAAGCGAAAAAAGGCGTAAGGCCTGGGGCCCGTTTCACAAAACTCTCGTAAGATTAAGATCCCGTAACTTTTCTCGTAGCATCCTAGCTCCTGTGTTTCAGTAAAGGAGGTACAATGGCTACGAGAGAACTTACGAGATCTTAGGCTTACGAGAGTTTTGTGAAACGGGCCCCTGGATAACTTCGGGTGTTCCTCCTACATGTAGCTGTTACCACGTAATTGACATGCTGTTTACAACGGCATTGAACCCAACACATTCACTTTTCAACATCTGACTTTAGCCGATCATAGCCACCCCATCTAAACCGTGATTCTTCATACAACCCAGTATCCTGTATCTATCCAGCGAACTTCATTCATCCACTTTTCTTCCCTTTCCCAGGCCACCTCCGTCCATTTATATCCATCTACTCATTCCCTGCCATCAACCATTAGGTCTCCATTCATCCATCTCGCCGATCGAGTTGTTCCACGCTATCAACGTTTAAGGCTCTTGAACGCAGCGGCGATCATCCATTACACAGAGAAGAAAGGTTATCCTATCGACAGACTCTTGACCGAGCCGCCTCGCAACTTTTATATTTGATATAACATTGTGGGTCAGCCGAAAACAAGCAGAACTGTTTTTTCTATTAGTTGCTCTCAAACTATAATAGCATAAAAGAAACGGTTTGAATGCAAACCCGTTTACGTTAAGAAAATTAACTCGGAAGTTTATTTATTTAAGTTTCCGTGAAGCACACGCCGATTGATGTGGATCGATACTTGTGGTGAACTGTGCTCTGGACGAGATACCACACAAAGTGATCACATGTAGTTTGCAAATCTAACCAACTAGTCGCGATTCTCTTATGTAGGCAAGGTAATGGCTACCTTCCAAGGTATGGACTTCAGCCACAGTCTGTAAAGCCAGGACTGGCACAATAGGAGTGCCCCGTGTCATGGACTTGCACACCATGCTTACGTAGGGTTGAAGTCTTGTACCTCTTCCTCCTAGAATACTTCCTATGCTACTATGATTAGGTGTACAAAGTTGAGCAACATTTACATGTTTTAGGTACATTCACAATTGGTAGAGTTACATGTACAAGGTTGAACAAACTGTATAATATGGAAGAAATAAATTTTTAGATTGATTAGTTACTTTCACGTATTCTTGAGTTGCATTGACATTTTGTTGAGACACATTCCTTTTTTGTTGCATTAGTTTAGATATTAGATATTCAACATTGTTGAGCCACATTAATTTACATATTGCCGCGATGCATTAAAGGAGTTTAGCTACATTTACACATTGGTGTGAAACGTTTACATATTGTTGAGCTACATTTACATATTGTCTGAAATAACTTTACACACCTTCATATATATTGCCGAGCAATATTCACACATTTTAATTACACTTACGTATCGCTGAGAAAAGTGCACATATCGCTGAACTAAATTTACACAGTTAAAAAAACATTTACATATTGCTTTGCAGCAAATGCAGACTTTTGCATAGATCTGTTTTGTACGAGTGTACCCCTGAATGTGTTGATGCCGTGCTCGACTGTACGTTGTGTTGCTGTACATGTATTGTTTATTGTGACACCGTGCTAATGTGCTTAGTCTGTCCAATTTCGGTTACTTTTATTGTTCGACAGATTGTACCGTACATACAGATTGCTCGACAGATTGTTTTACCATACATAGTGTAGCATTGTTCTACTGTGAATAGTGAAACACTGTTCTTCTGTAATTGGCGTTAGAGTGTTGTACTCGTTACACTGTCATAATTTTGTATTGTTTTGTAGTGTGACACTGTTTGTAGTTTGACACTGTTTGTAGTGTACCACTGTTTGACTGCAGACAGTGTCAAATCGTTCTATGGTTTATGGTGTTACATTGTTTTACTCTATGCTATTGTTCGACATCTGAAGTGAGTTGTATATAGATACATATTTTATGATTAGAATCTTGAAATGGTAACTCGGTTTCTTAGTGACTGTTACCTCGATAAGCGTTAACGTACTCTAAAATTATTGTCCTGCTGAGAGGGTACCTAAGTCCCAAAAGTTTCAAAGTAAATTAAACTTTTGTCTGTTTCTAATCGTAGAATGTATGTATTTTTAATGTATGGCTAGTCTGTCGAAACTGCTAACAACCGATGGGATGGTGTAAATCCAGCCAGGGCCCATGTATCAAGTAGATGTACTGTAAGTCATCAGTATGGTGATCTACCTTCAGTTGTTGGCGGCCTTGTCCGAAGTTTTACAGAGAGATGTTAGTTTTACTGCTAACATACTGTCATATTTTATTTGTTTTACTGTCCATCGTTGACAGGTTTTTATAATTTATACGCATTTATGGTGAATTTACAGCTTGTTTAAGGCAGGGTATCGCCGAAACTGCCGACGTGTCTGTAAACCTTAATTCATTCACTCACTCTATTATTCTAACGTTTGCATTGTTACACTATGTTTGTAGCATCACATTGTTCGACTGTGTGTAGTATATTATTTACATCGCTCTACTCTCTGTAGTGTCATTTTGTTCAACTGTTTGAACGTGTGCATTATTGTACTATGTCTGTAGCATCACATTATTCGACTATTAGCAATGTTACATTGTTCTAGTCTATGTAGTGTCATTGTGTTCAACTGTTGTTTCTGTTTACAGTATCACAATTTTCGACTATGTGTAATTTTACATTGTTCTACTCTTTTCTGTTTCACGGTATACAGTGTGACATACATCTAGCATTGTAGCTTGTCATTGCGTTATACACTACTCAAAGAAGGAAATGCATAGCTCTTATCAATTAATACACCTAAGGTTCAGTAATACAGGGCAGTCATGAAGAAAACCTGAATGAACATTAACGGTCGAATGCTGCTAGAAACTGTGCGTCACAAATGACCAATGTTCCAGGGTCAAGGTCGGAGAGCAGTCAGTAACTTGTGTGGCCACCATTAGCTTGGTTGCTTGGCATCGGCGTCCAATAGACTGGACCAGATTCCGGATGAAGTGCTTGCTTCCCTCATGACCACAGACAGAGCAGGTAACGTCTGTGGCATAGGGTTAACCGTCGCACACGACGATCCAATTCGTCCCACAAATGTTCAATATCGTTAAGATCCGCTTATCTTGAGGGCCAGTCAAGAACCTGAACGTTGTTCTGGGCAAGGAAATCCCTGGTTATTCTTGCTGTATACGACCGAGCGTTATCATGCTGAAAAATGACGTTCTGACAGTACATGTAAAGAAGGACACGAGGCCTGATGATTCCACCACGGTAACTTCGAGCTGTCAAATTGCCCTCGACCTGAATGAGATCTGTCCTACCACTGTATTAGATGAGAGCCCAAACCATGACACTTGCACCACCAAATGTGTCCACTTCCTGTACACAACTTGCAGCGTAGCGTTCCTTACGACGTCGATATATTCACGTACTCTTCCGACACCACTGTCTGCGTTGTTGCCGATGTGTAATGACAGGTCCTCACAAATGTCTTCTGGAACGAATACCAGCCTCACGTAAGCGGTTCCTCACAGTCGGTTCAGAAACTGTTCTTACTCCTGGCACTACCGATGTTGTGGAGGATGTTGTGGTAAACCTGTTCCGCAAATGTCAAAGCCGAACAAACCTGTTCTGAGCGGGCGTGGTCACACGGGGTCGACCTGACCTGGGGCGATCACGGGTTGACCCTTGCTGCTGGTATCGATGCCAAAGTCTTGCCATGGTACTCTGTGACTCGACTTTTATTGCAAATGATGCATGGAATGTGCGTGCAAAACGAAACGCATTAATTTCTTCCCGTTATTGCATTTACTGAGGAAAACAGATTTTGGTGCGTTTTGGCGAGTTGTCCTCAATGACAATGGATTCAAACTCAGACAGAGTTCACCACAGATATACTGATTACATAGACACCAATGATTCAAATTCGAAAAGTTACCTGGATAAATACTACTCTTTTTTTTCTTTTTTTTTCAGTAGTAATTTTAGTTTATTTACTGTGACGTTGTTCTCTATGTAATAAGGCGTCGATCTGTTGTATGTCTGTGTGGTGTAAAGTTAATTTCCCGTATCTCCCGTCTCGGTATTGCTGTAATATTGCTATCACTGGTGTAAAACTAAACATGCTCACTTACTCACTGACTCTCCTAATTGTGATGTGAGAATCTATCCCTCATTTTCACATCTAGGTTTAATGAAATACTTTAAAAATCGCTCTCAATGCCACGGATGTAACTGACAAGGATTTTGTCAAGTTATTTGATTTGTAATCAGCTGAAACTTCACAATTATGCAGAATGAAACATTCAATAAATCGTCATAGTTTACAAAACCCCATGTTATACCGAGTGCAATATCCGGATTCAATATATACTTTATACATAAGCTTGGTAAACAACCAAGAAACCAGAATCAGTTCGGTGGAAACTCTTAGTAACCGGATTAAGTGTGGAAGATTCTATTGCGAGAGACTGAAACACACCTAATCTGTTTTCACTTTTTAACCCGAAAACGATTACTTCTTCATCAGGTTTTTCACTTCAATAAATGATACGTCCAAACGCTTCTCTTTGCTGAATAAGTCAAGCTGCCATCAGAGGTACTTCGTTCCTCAACAAATAGCGGAAGTTATCGAACCGATTAGTGTGGACCGGCGCCCGCTCTTTGACTAAGATTGACAATGGCAGGGAGTAAGAACAAACCTACTTTTACGTTCGTTGAGCTCAATAAGAAATATAGCCGCTAATTCCATCACTAATTTGTGATCAAATCCTCAACGGATCAAAGACGGCTTCCAGTCAAGGTTCATTTGGCTATAGAAAGGTATTAATGGTGTTATTAGTACGAGACGGGTCCGCACGTCATAATGACAATTAGCGCTGACGTACTTATTGTCAGGATCGGTGCTGTATGTGTGTAGATCAGGCTCGTGGTCAGCGAGTGTTAATGGTCAGCAAGGACGTGAGAGGAAGACCGAAGTAGGGTACAATCCTATGTTTGCACTGATATGTAATAAAATAAAACATAGTGCTCCTCCTTTGTCCCCATCGGATATCTAGATTAGAATTGGCGTAAGAGGCGACTAACGGGATCGGGTGACAGATTCGCTGACTTTGGTGACGCATGTCATCGTATCCCAGTTACGTAGATCGATGCTCATGCTGTTGATCACATGGTTGTCTGGTACAGACCGCCGCCAAATAGCTGGAATATTGTTGAGTGCGGCATAAAAAATACAAGCAAACCCCTTGAAGATGGAGTTGCAACTGGGCTTCCACAACTCATGCTAGTTGACCGTAAAGAATCTCTTTGGAACTCTCTGGGCTACATTTGGATTTGCATTGCAACTATTTTCTTTTTAAATAATACGCGAAAACACGAGTTAGGGAGCACCTTTAGAATACAGCATCACACCTTCTCGTAAGGACGTTAGGGTTAGAACCTAACCTAGCCTAGCCTAGCCTAGCCTAGCCTAGCCTAGCCTAGCCTAGCCTAGCTCTAATCACCTATGGTTTATGGTGCTATATTCTAAAGGTAGGCCTGAGTGAGAATTGATCTGCTGTAAACCACAATGCTCCCCTGTGAAGATCCGGGTTGCTATTTCTCTTTGGGAGCCGAGCTTGTCACATGTGAAGACCTGATTACAACCGGTTTTAGCCACCCATGTCATTGGTATCCTGTCGACTGAATGTCGATCACTGCATTGTCTGGTCCAGACTGGATTATGTACGTACTGCTGTGATATGGCTTGAATATTGCTGTGTAAGGCATTAAACCGACTTAAAATACAACCAAGTCACAAAAGCCAAAACAACGTCTCCGTGAGGCAATTTCAGTATGAACAGGCAGCTGAAGAGACATCATGAACGTCACTCTGTTCTACACTGTCTCAACATCAACACAAGGTTATCTGTTTTCTGGGCGGTCTTCTGTTTCCGTTGATCACTGGATTGTCTGGTCCCGATTCCATTATTTCCAAATCGACACCATATAGCTTGAATATTGAGGAGTAAAGCGTCCCACTACAAGCCAACAATCATTCCACTTAAAGGCCTTCAGACCCATCTCTTGCACTCTAATCGTCGTTCAACAATCCTTAAATCAAAAACTCACTCCTGTTGGACGTACCGACGTCTGTACGTCAGTCTGTCAGACAGTATCCATCCTCCTGTCTGCATGGACCCCACCTCTCCCAGCCCATCCCCATTCCTACCCTAGTCAACCATCTTCCCTTGCTCATCTCAACACGTTTCTTACTCCCACCGACAATCTTTACGCGAGAGATCCGATTATCAAATTACCTGAATTAGAAAAAGTAAATATCTCTTTAAGCCGGCATGGCTTGCTAGAACATGTATTATTCATAGCAGAGCGCAGGGCTTTTACCGCTATAACCAGTAGATAAAGTCCGCAGAGCCGACACTAATGTGCCTCGGCTCGCCCAAAGTTGGTTAGGAGCAGAAGAGGAGCTGAGAAGCCCAAAGGCTCCACTGAGGTCTTCAGCCTGAGAGACTTTGACACGTGGATCTTTTTGTGGCCATACAGAACTCTCGACTGACTCTGGCGCTAATGACTTTATGGTTTATATTTCCACTTCCGTTGGCGCACAAATAGGTCTTAACTGTGGTAGTGAGGATAAGTTAATTCGCTTTATATTAGATTCATTAAATTTTCATCGCCCAAACACTTCAATATGGACAGGAATTGACGTTTATCCTCCATGGGACGTTGCTTTCTGAACTTGCATTTACTCTAACCCTGAGCTACGACTCAGGGGATAATGTCACCCGATTACGGGGTGCCAGGGGGAGGGGGGCCGTCTAAGCCCGACCCCTGGGATCCAGCTGATCAATACACAATCACGAACTTCTCTCGCCTCTCTGCTGACAGCTAAACATATCGCGGGAAAGGTCACGCCTCTGTAGGACAGATATAGTTGGCAGGAATCGAAGACGCTGTCGATTGGGTTAACACATCTGACGACTTGTAGATTTTATGTACTTCCATTCACCTATAGACATAACGTTAACGTGGATAATGCACTATTCACGTGACGCGGAAAGTAAGGAAATCTGCTGAATGGTGCTTCATATTTTTGTGTAGTGATGATTTATTTACAATGAAGTAACAGAATCTTTAACGGAGGCTTTTTACAACAATAAAAATTGTTTGTTTGACTAAATTTCGAGCAATGCGTACAAATGAATATTATACGAAAAATGTTGAACCAGGATTATCAATATCCATCTCGTGTACAACTTCGCTTATTCTCATGTTAAACGTTCCTATGGCGTCAACACAGGGATTCAAAAGCTACGAGTGACTGAATCTGTGTGTGGAGCAGTGAGTAACTGAACTAGTGTGGAGCCATGAGTGACTGAATCAGTGTGGAGCCATGAGTAACCGAATCAGTGTGGAGCCACGAGTGACTGAAACAGGGTGGGCCCATGGGTGACTGAATCAGTGTGGAGCCATGAGTGACTGAATCAGTGTTGAACCATGGGTGACTGAATCTGTGTGGAGCAATGAGTGACTGAATCTGTGTGTGGAGCAGTGAGTAACTGAACCAGTGTGGAGCCATGAGTGACTGAATCAGTGTGGAGCAATGAGTAACCGAATCATGGTGGGTCCATGGGTAACTGAATCAGGGTGGGTCAATGGGTGACTGAATCAGTGTGGAGCTATGAGTGACTGAATCAGTGTGGGGCAATGAGTGACTGAATCAGTGTGGTCCAATGAGTGACTGAATCAGTGTGGAGCTATGAGTGGCTGAATCAGTGTGGGGCCATGAGTGACTGAATCAGTGTGGAGCTATGAGTGGCTGAATCAGTGTGGGGCCATGAGTGACTGAATCAGTGTTGAACCATGGGTGACTGAATCAGTGTGGAGCCATGAATAACCGAATCAGTGTGGAGCCACGAGTGACTGAAACAGGGTGGGCCCATGGGTGACTGAATCAGTGTGGAGCCATGAGTGGCTGAATCAGTGTTGAACCATGGGTGACTGAATCTGTGTGGAGCAATGAGTGACTGAGTCAGTGTGTGGAGTAGTGAGTAACTGAACCAGTGTGGAGCCATGAGTGACTGAATCAGTGTGGAGCCATGGTTGACTGAATCAGTGTTGAACCATGGGTGACTGAATCTGTGTGGAGCAATGAGTGACTGAGTCAGTGTGTGGAGCAGTGAGTAACTGAACCAGTGTGGAGCCATGAGTGACTGAATCAGTGTGGAGCAATGAGTAACCGAATCATGGTGGGCCCATGGGTAACTGAATCAGGGTGGGTCAATGGGTGACTGAATCAGTGTGGAGCTATGAGTGACTGAATCAGTGTGGGGCAATGAGTGACTAAATCAGTGTGGTCCAATGAGTGACTGAATCAGTGTGGAGCTATGAGTGGCTGAATCAGTGTGGGGCCAAGAGTGACTGAATCAGTGTGGAGCTATGAGTGGCTGAATCAGTGTGGGGCCATGAGTGACTAAATAAGTGTGGTGCAATGAGTGACTGAATCAGTGTGGAGCTATGAGTGGCTGAATCAGTGTGGAGCCATGAGTGACTGAATCAGTGTGGAGCTATGAGTGGCTGAATCAGTGTGGGGCCATGAGTGACTAAATAAGTGTGGTGCAATGAGTGACTGAATCAGTGTGGAGCTATGAGTGGCTGAATCAGTGTGGGGCCATGAGTTACTAAATCAGTGTGGTGCAATGAGTGACTGAACCAGTGTGGAGCTATGAGTGGCTGAATCAGTGTTGAACCATGAGTAACTGAATCAGTGTGATCCGTAAACGGCTTAATCAGAATTATAGACCTTTGTAAACCTGGACCAGTTTAATATACAAAGGAGAAAATTCTTTAAGGCGAGTCACTTTCTGAACAAATGCCAAATACACATGTGTATATATTGTTCAGATTCGCTTTTGATCACATAAATTCCAGAAAACAATTATATTGAAATGAGACATAGCTGCGACTCTAAGAAGTGGGATTCCCTCAAAGGACCTTAATGTCACGCTAAACAAGCGGAGGCATGTTTGTTTGGCGGGAAACGCCACAATCAATTTTCCAGCTCGAGTCGTTACTAGAAAACACGGTGATCAAAATCATGAGCATTGATCAACGCAACTGGTATACGATGATATGTGTCAACCAAGTCAGCGGGTCTGACCACCCGATCTTGTTAGTCGCCTCTTATGACAAGCATGGGTTGAGGAAGATCACTCCTAACATGGATCTTCGCTGGTCAGTGGTGTGAAGAGAAGGGGACGAGGTGCTTGACACATTTAGAAACGTACATACGGCTAATGGTCGTCAAAGACATGGGTGTTGGCTTCAGAGACAGCACACAGTTACGATGCAAAGAATTGAGGTGTAATTAGTACGGCAGGGAATGCCAGGCGTGTAGGTCAGATACCTAGCCACATACAGGTGGTCGAGAGCGTTCACCAAACGAGATGAAGACAGGATTTACCTTTTTGTAACTAAGCGTGAGTGTCCCCACATTACGAAATGGCCTGCGGAACGCCGGTGGCGTAAAGATTTCCAGACTTCATCAGGACGCAACCAATATCGGATACATGTCCTTCCAGCCGTTCTAAGGAACTAGGCAAAGCGCTTACCGAAGAGTAGAAGAATCTTTCATTGGCTTCAGCAACCAATTCGCTAACAGGAATATAGGGCGACAGTTCCAAGCTGGTTTCGACCACTTACTTTCGATAACATACGTGGACATTAAAGTCTGGGTTTGGGACAGTGAGCTCGTTTCCGTTAATTTAATGTTTCAGTTTTGGTAAGATACTTTTATTTACACAAGTGATCTGGCTGATTATTGGTGACATATTGGTTCTTGGCATTGTGTGACTTAACGGGGTTTTTTTCTATTCCAACACATGTGTATGGGTCATGTGGCAATTATGAAAGCTATTTCTATGGCAACGGTTATAATGAAGTAAGGTTTGACAATGGAGCCACTTCAGTACCGAGCAGTTATCAAGTTTCAGTACTTGAAAAATACCTTAGCTGAAACGTGAGCAACTTATTGGAGTATGCCCCATCGTATTACTCCATTAAAAACTGACATAGCCGGTTTAAATGTGTTTAAATGTGTGTGAAATTTGTGAGAAACTGTTCCCATTCCCGGTCGACCTCATTCGGGGACTGATGAAGACACCATCCGTCAAGTGGAGACTGCCATTTTGGAAGTTTGGAAGATCGTCGTTTTACTGTTTGCCAGTCAGACCATGATGATGGTTGCATCAAACGATGGGAGAAGTGTGTAACCCTTGGTGGTTGCTATGTAGAGAAGGAAGCGGGTCAGGTTAAATCTTTCATAAACGTCCCTTGTATATGCTGTGCTGTGCTGTGCTGTGTCCAGTATCCAAGTCGCCCATGCTTGTTACATTAGAATTTGACCCATGTTATCGATCACAACAACACATCAATTATGGCATGGCGACGTCTTGCGAGGTCGCGTCACTCCGTCCACTGGCCATGTGAGATGACCTAAGTGAAAAACAGCACAACGATTGTTTATTGTAGAAATAATACCTGTCAATCTGTTTGTAAATTCTGCCACATACCTGTCAATCTGTTTGTAAATTCTGCCACATATCTGTCAGTCTGTAAATTCTGCCACACCGTAATTTCTATTCAAACTTATCCTACTACATACAGTAGTATTTGCCATAAAGCATGGGGCGCCCAAATTTGCTGTCCAGCGTCCCTTAGCCGTACCTGGAAAACTATTACCGCATCTCTGGTTCGCAAATGCTAACTTTTTTTATAACGCCAGCATTTCTTACCTCAACAAGCTGACACAAACATTCACATTAAGACAGAAATACTTATCACGCCCAACGCACTCACTTTGGTAAAGACACAACATTCTGTATTAACGCAGGACAAGCTTTAACAACGTAAGTGACATCCCCATAGTGATATGTAAAGTCGCAACAGACATCCCACGCAAGGTTAACTTTTAACTCACCACCGCACTCACCACGATGATGGTTTTGGTGTGAAGTAACTCACTGAACCACCAAAGTGCACCGGCTGGGCAACGCTCTTGTTGTGTCACAGCGGATGTAGTTGCTGCCAAACCAAGTTTGTCTGGTACTATAAGACAGTCACCCAAAAACCTTAATGTCCCCAAACCCCGTTACACAGTTATCATTAATATAACCTATGTCATTTCATCATTTAAACTACATATTTATGTGTGTGCTCGCGTGTTAGTGAGAGGATTAATTCTTCATCCCACACCCATACACAGAGAGAGCGAGAGAGAGACACACAGAAAGACACTCACTCACACAGATAGGCAGACAGACACACACACACTCGCCGAAACTTCTATATTTCGAGAAGTAATTTTGTCCAGCTCTTTATTCATTGTTTTACATTTCACACTATAATTAAATCTGACAAATTCATATAATATAAGAAATATTCACGTTTATTAATTCATACTCATTCAATGTAAATCCAAATTATCGTTTTGACAAATGCTTCCAATATTGATAAATCGCAATCAAAAGTGACCTTACATTCGTAGATGAATAGTACAGAAACATCACAAACACCTTGAAGAAGTCCTTTAATTCTATATTCCATTGTACCTGTATTTGTTCCCGATCAACTCCAGCCTCCTTCCACTTACTTCACCTTTATTCAATAGATCCTACAAAGAGGCGCCGAGCCGACATAGACGGCAAATCTTGAAGCCTTCATAGCATCTTCTAGCTTGAAAGGGAATTGGCAATCGGATAAGGACAGCCGCATGTTTTGTCAATTAAGACTTCCTTAAACCCTTGGGACGTCTAGCTTCTCATCTTTTTACCAAAAATTGGAAATTTAATGAAATTATGACACAGTTTTCCTCCTTAATCAATTAGAAATCACACAGGCTTAGAGTAAGTAATTGTATTTGAATGTCCATCGTGAACTTGGGCGCTTTTATCTGATTAATGGCGTTTGAAAATCGTGTTTTTCTATCTCTTCGGAGATTTCTAAATTGGAACCAAAATAAGTGTATTATTATTAATTAGGGGCATAATGATATTGTATGAATCGAGTTTCATTTGATGTGAGTTTTTTGTGGCTTTTGAAAATAAACTTCAAAGAGTGACGGGCGATTTCTCTCTCTGCCTGTTTATCTTTAAGCAGGGCTATTTGTCAATACCAAACGAAATTGTATTTTTAAAACTAAACTCACTGTTACCATAGCTCGCGACCAAAGAATAGATTGATTCTAACATTTCCGAGAAAAACAAATATACAATTGAAAAACAAACTAAAAACGATGTCTGAAATATTTTCTTGTAAACGCCGGAGTTATTTAATGGTTTGCTTTGTGGAAAACCTGGGGGAAACTCGCTTACTTTGTCTGATAAAGACGACAGGACATATATATTCTATTTGAACGCAATTGAATGTAGGAAAAGGTCTAAAAAATTGACAGGGGATTCATAAATAACAGTCTTAATACGATTGATATATCAACGCCACATCAAGTGAAATTCGTAATTTACTTTTTTATGTCACTAGTTTTTGTCATTTGACGTTAATCAGTACTCCTAAAGTCAAAACTTTGAAAGGAGAAATACACTTTAAATGCACTTTGATGTACAATGGGAAATGCCACCAGTAAATTATTTTTACATTTATACTATTAACGCGTTTCTCTATGTTGAACTGTATGAGAATTTGCGCTGTTTGAATCTCCTCAGCTTATACTTTTGGAGTATAATGCATTTATATGTATGGTTTCATTGCTATTATACAGATGTGACATCAATAAGTATGATGAAAGCATGTTTTAAAACACAAACTAAATATATATCTATATATAGCACATTTAAAAAAGAATCAATGCGTTTTCTTATGTAGATAATTCTAATGGCAATATATAGTGAATATTATAAGAAAAATAGAAACGGATACCGGAATGTATGTGTATATAAGTCATATCAATAAAAATGAATGTTTGTTTTTTGTCGTGACTGTAGTGTGGGAGTGGTGACAACAGTGTTTCATCTAACCACAACGATCAGTGATGGTAGTGACACCGTTGTAAACGAAAACCACAAAGGCATCACTGGACACAGTTTATGTATGTACCGCATTTCCTCTACGTGAGGTGAGTCAAGGCAAGGAAGTGTTTTACAACTGGGAGACCTGTGAACAATCTGACACAGGTCACACAGGTCACACAATAATAAGAATTCGACCTATGACCCCGGTATACGATGTAGTCAGGTCTACCATCCAGGTCGCACACTGTGACCATCCAATCCACGCAGGACCTGCTAATATTCTTAAATCCACGTGGTAGTTCTCTCTGTCAAGAAGGCAGCTGCTTCCATCCTTAAATTTGGGTTGATTGTTAATGAGTGTCTGTGTTGAGAGCTCGCGCGCGTATGTGTGCGTGTGTTTTCGCGTGTGCGTGTGCGTGTGCGTGTGCGTGTGCTTGCTGAGGTATGTATCTGAGGTATGCATGTGTGTGGTATGTCTAAGTATTTGCTGTTTTATGTGTGTTTATGTGTTCGTTGGGTGTGGGGTATGTACGCATATTTCTAAATGCATGTGGTGTCTGTGCGTGAGTTTGTGTGTGTGTTAGTGCGTATGAGTGACTGTGTAATGGTGATGTTCTGTGAACACAAACCCACCCACGACTATGTATATGGAGGGTTCGAGATTAAGTTGGGCATAAACTGTATATTGTATTTCTCGTGAACTAAAGGCCACATCGACTTTGATGTGTTTGTGTCAGACTCCAAGAATCGCATACAGTACGTATGACAGTGCTGAACGCCGACGTGTCTGTGTCAGACCTCAAGGGACACGCACAGTTCAAGTTATAGAGTGGACACCTAGTGTGTCTGTGTCAGACTTCAAGGGACACTTCCAGTACATGTTACAGTGTCGCCCCCCTAATGTGTCTGTGTCAGACTTCAAGGGACACATACCTCACATGTTACAATGTCGACCCCTGGCATGTCCGTGTCAAACTTCAAGGGACACGTGCAGTACATGTTACAGTGTCGACCGCTAATATGTCTGTGTCAGAATTCAAGGAACACACACCTCATATGTTACAATGTCGACCCCTAATGTGACTGTGTTGGACTTCAAGGGACACGTACAGTACAGGTTACAGTGTCAACCCCTAATATGTCTCTGTCAGACTTCAAAGGACACACCCCACATGTTACAGTATCGACCCCTGGTATGTCTGCCACTTCTAGGGATACTCCCAGTACTTGTTAGAGTGGGAACGAGTGACACACCGCTAGGAGCGGCGTAAAACGATACTCACTCAAAATCACGTCCTTCTCTCGTCATCCAAGCTATAGAGATAACCCCGGGCACGAAAGTGCAACACGTCTCATATCTAGTAACTAAATTAAAGATATTTATAAACAAAATCACTTTTTAATTTTCAGAAATTGATGCCAAGTCATAATTCAATTAACACCGTGATTAGTGTATCAGATTATCATACCTTTCCCCAACTCGAATATTTATCCAGTTCACTACAGTAAATTTTACTAACAGACATCAAAGGTTTTCCTAGGAGGCAGTGGATTCCAATTAACATGATCTAATTAACCCTGTGTTTTTTTAAAGCAATACGGTAGCTGAATACGTGATTACTGCGTAGGTAATACACGACATACAAGTAAAACAAATGGGATAACAACTACTCGGACACAAGTGAATTACTATGAGTAATTGTTACTAATAATCCAATAGCTTAGTTGAATTAAGGGTCTCCAATTGAGCTGTAACACTGTGCAGGCGAGTGCTGACGAGAGCGGTAATTGAATAGTCGGCTGGACGCGGAACACACACTCGGGAAAGCACGGAGACAATCGGATTGTGGAGAGAAATTCGTAATTAATCAAGTAATGTCTTAATTGTTACGTCTGTACTACTTCTGACGTTTGATCGAATTATTTATGGGGAAAGGGCACGTGTTATTTTACATTTTAGTACTTTAGGTGCGTTTGTATAAATCTGGATTTAGTGTGATAAAGTTAAAGCTGGTGACACATGTTTACAAGTCCGAGGTTGAAAGAACACGCCTGTGCTTTCAGATGTCATCGGAAGCGTAATGGCGCCAAAATGTCGTTGATAAATCTCAAAATCAGCAATGTCTGATTTAACCGTGAAATCTGAATCAGAAGTCCTAGAGGGAGATATTCATCATTCCAAAAATATAAATATAGAGTGATGTTTTATATTATTTTGTGAACGTGTTGTTTAAACCCCAAATCGTGCTTAGAACGTTTTTACAGAGCTGGAGGTTAACTGGAACCCCGAAATATATCAGCAAAAATGTCAGCTCGAAATTTCTCTGCTGTATCTCGATCTACCTATATAGGTCTTTATATTTGAATTGTCCAAATATCGAATACTGAACACCACACAGAGTCTATTAAGCAATCACACAGAGTACTCTCATGCGATCACACAAATCTCAGCGTAACAATGCTTGTGAATATGTTGGAAAAATATTCTTTATTTTGCTGTAATCACCTGCGTTCACTCCATGTCTCTGTCATGCAAATGTTTACATGGAGAGGATAATTGTCCGCAGTAACGCAAATTTGGTTAGGAATTTGTTTGAAAAATAAATAGATATTTCTCAAAATGCTTTATCGATGTGAATACCGATTGTCTCGGGGTTTAGTAACTATTTACAGTATCGCAGTACAGGATGAATCTTTGCTCAATGACTGGTCATTAAGCATCCCTACATTCACTTTGTGCAGTGTGCGTGTGTGAGAGAGTGAGAGAGAGAGAGAGAGAGAGAGAAAGTGTGTGTGTGTGAGAGAGAGAAGGGTGTGTGTGTTTGTGTGTCTCTGTCTGTCTGTCTCTCTCTCCCTCTCTGTGTGTGTGTGTGTGCGTGCGTGTGCGTGCGTGTGTGTGTGTGTGTGTGTGTGCGCGCGCTGTGGGTCCCAGTAGGTTCTAGCCCGAGCCATAATTGAGCGCTGCTAACGCTAACTGGACTTGGGGTTCACGTTCTGACGTGTTCCATCACATGTTGACAAAATGATGAATAGACATGTGCACTGAGTCCGCTGCTTCAGCGCTCACATTGTCGACCACAGGTTTCAAAAGTTCATGGTCGACCATTGGAGGTCACTCAAGTTTGTCGAAGACTTTAGCATTGACAGTGTAATTATAAAACTGATCATAAATTCATATATCGTGGCCCTGATTTCATTTGTCAAGTGAATTACCTATGGAAGCCCTTCATATATTGTACAAGGGAATTTGGATCAGTATATACTCAACGTTTAGATCCCCAGGGGTCATTGAATCAGTGCTGACGTGTAAGCCGTAAAATGTCCATCTGGCATAACAAATATTTTAAATTCTGACTATACATATGTCAGTGGTGATCCTACAGCAAAGTCTAAACGGCCAGGCATTTGAAACTATGCAGTAGTATGGATTTTGAAAAGAAAATAATATTTTATCAAAACTCCATCAATTTGGAAACGGTCGCTGAGACTATGCGGGTATAAGGTTACAGATTACAATGTTAATCGTATATATCACAGTGGAACAGATCATGTTTATTTCAGTGTTGATCTGCACCAAACATAGCTGTACACCTCCTTTGGTTTCATCAATTTATTACTGTTGTTATTTGTCGGATTTAACATGGCGCATTGCGAAGCGTATATTATAAGTGCATCGGCGACATTACATATTTTAAGCACCTTGTTCGTGGCTTCAGTTTTAATCTCTGTCTCTGAAAAAAATCAACATAATAATATTGAAACTATACGCGTATATTTGCGTAGGAAGGGTAGTTTTCTTTAGGATATGTGTTGTCGTGTCAATTAAACTTCTTGTAAATATATCCACATCAACAGGAAATTGTTTAACTATTTACTGGAACGTTCGAAAAACACTGACCACAATTAAACACAATTCATTATTATAAACATCAGGTGGAAAGGGACTCATGATCTCAAAACAATGATTTACAGCAATTGTTATTCGACAAATGAAAGATGTAAGAAATCCCATTTTCACTTAGGAGCTGTCTATAGAAGTTTATTATGTCAATTCGGGATTGTCATATTTTTTCAATTCCTTATTAAAGCAGGTATTTTTCTTTATTTAAAAACACACGGTGAGTTATGGACTGATCAAGGTATTGCTTAGTCAAGGCTGTCATCTGACGCATAATATGCATCTCTCCGCTGACTTGCTGTGGTACGGAGTGAAAACAGTATGATTAACGCAACCTATACCAAAATATGAGAAATAGCTGTGGATATTTTACGGACGCATCTACGTCAGATTCGCCTGATGTCGCCTGACCCGTGCCAATTATGAAATAATCGACAACGCAGTTTGACTAAAATGTTCCCGCTGTCAGGATGCGGGTTTTATTGGTCCATTTCCGACGTCTAAAATAATCTGAGGTTAGGTTACGTTTTGTCAACATAGGGAGGTCGACATTTGATACGACTCAAACAAAGACCCCCACACACGGCAACTTTCACTCAAGTCATCTACATCAGCCACGCTGTGTTTGACATCACTCGTGACAATACTGTCAATTAGCGGAACAATTACGAACACCTGGTCAATAATAGAATTGAGAATATTTCATCAGATTTGTTTTTCCATCACAGAAAATGATTCTCGGAACGTTTGATGGCACAGATTTAATCATCGAGAAGACTTACAACATATGAACGAAGGGGGGAGGGTCTATGAACGCGGGTACCCGGATCGGTGAATAAATGTACCCTGGTTGGAATTAAGTAAACCAGAACAACACTGAAATTAAATGGGTAGCTTTGATTAACAGATACAAATTGCAACAAGGATACAAGATAAGTTGAAGATAGCAAATATTTTATTTTCTGTGTCTGTCTACCTGTGTCACGTATTATGCTTCTGTGTTTACGTTTAGGTTTTGTTTATATATGTGTGTTTGTTTATGTATATTTTTCTCTTTTTATGTGTGTGTCCGTATATATGGTTTTATGTTTTATTGTGTTTGTTCATATATGTTTGAGGGTGTGTTTGTATCTTTGTGTGTGTATGTGTGTTTGTATGTGTTGGGTATTCAAATGTATTTGTGTTTATATGTGTGTTTGTGGATTAAAATGCATTACTACAGAAATCCTGTAATTAAGTTTCCTTTTCTCACCTGATCAAGAGATTTATGGTCAACGACCCCACAAAATCACAATAGAATCTAATTTGTATCCGTTAGGTAAATTATTTAAAACGGGTAAGGGAATTGGGCAGTGGCAGGATGTATGTAATGTTGGTCCACGGGTAGAAATGTGTGCCATTTCTGTCCTAAAAGGGATATTCCCAGAATAACATAGCCCTATTCAAAACATCAGTTTAGGCATGGTAAATTCTCTTTTGCGCGAGGTGGTGAATATCAAGACTGTTCCGGTGGTATTTTATACCAGTAACATAACCGTCAGGTAATGTTTCTCTATATGTTGAGGTTTAAATTGTAATTTTGAATAACCACTCGTTGCAGTTCAAAGACTGTGACGTTTGCCAATGGGGAATATGTAGGTAATATGGAACACGGGTGAACATGTTCATCTTGAGACTGTTTTGAAAAAGTAGCTTCAAATTTATGATATTTATTCACTAATGAACGACGAACATGACCCATGTATGTTAAAATCATTTACGTATTTCAACATTCACAGAAATGTTAAAGCACGATGAATGTAATGTCATTCCATCATCACCATCATCACCACCATCATCATCATCATCATCACCACCACCATCATCATCATCATCATCACCACCACCACCACCATCATCATCATCATCATCATCATCATCACCACCATCACCAGCATCATCACCATCATCACCACCATCAGCAGCAGCAGCAGCAAGAAAACAAGAACATGAATGAGTGAGTTTAGTTTTACGCCGCACTCAGCAATATTCCAGCTATATGGCGGCGGTCTGTAAATAATCGAGTCTGGACCAGACAATAAAGTGATCAACAACATGAGCATCGATCTGCGCAACTGGGAACTGATGACATATGTCAACCAAGTCAGCGAGCCTGACCACCCGATCTCGTTGATCGCCTCTTACAACAAGCATAGTCGCCTTTTATGGCAACCATGGGTGGCTGAAGGCTTATTCTACCCCGAGACTATTCTTTTACCGATGTCAGGCAAGACAAGCTTGAGCCATAAAACTTGTCGGTATCGATGCTCGCGTTGTTGATCACTGAATCGTCTGGTCCAGACTCGATTTTGTTACAGACCATCGCCTTGTAGCTAGGATAGTGCGGCGCTAAACAACAAACTAATTCAAAACATATGGTTCAGCCGTTAAAATATGAATAACGTAGGCAAGTAGGGTAATATCCAATCCACTCACTTCTATAACGAGTTCGTTCAAGAATCAGTGACATGAAAAGCGCCTCGACACGACTGTCAGTATACAACACACAGTCTCCATTACTTGAGCTACAGTTTTTGAAGTGCAGATGATACCTTTACGGAAATAAACATCCGTGTGTGTTCAGTGATTTTACCAAAACAACGTCTTCACGCCATGTTTTTGTTTTAATTGTATAGTATCCGCCAAGTCAGTATACAAATCGCACAGAGTAATGATCAACATACATTTCGAATAGGTTCACAGGTCGTGATACCGGTAAACTATTTACTGTAATTTGTCTTCCTAAACGTTGGGTACATTGTTGCAACGCGTGATATGAACACTGTGAACAAATGTTCAGTTGACTGACGAGGATTAATCATTATATGCCATGACGCGTATATTTTTCCTGACGACGTTCTTACAAATAATGAACAAAGCTTGTGTCAGCACTAGTGACTGAGACAGCCATGTTTTTTTTTCTAAAATATATTTTCTGAGAGAAAGACTATTGAAATATACTTTATAATGTAGGGATTAGTGAATCAGCTGTCTCACGTGATAATAGAAAATGTCAATTCATAGTAATTTAAATTAGAGCGTATTATGGTATTTCATGACAATTCAAGATGGAGAATATAAATACCACATAATTATGGTAGTTTACATTGAAACATGCCATGTTGCTTTCTGGAAATTTACATTATGTTACGTTCTGATAATTCACCTGAAATGTGTCATGTTACTTTCTGGTAATATACACTGAAATGTGTCATGTTACTTTCTGGTAATATACATTGAAATATGTCATGTTACTTCCTGGCAATTTACACTGGAAATATGCCAGTTAATGATAGTTTAACTGGTAAGATAACATATTCCTTAATGGTAATAATATAAGGAAATATTATGTTACATCTGGGTAGTATTAATACTGTTATACGGTGTCCATAATTTCAATACGTCTGTGTTACTAGGATGACATTGTTGCAGTGTATTGTCGCGATCAATAAGATGCCATCCGATGATTTGATAAGCATGGTCAGAACAAGACTACGTCGATATGCCTTTGTGTTAGTGGTGCACGCACTTGCACTGCATAGCAAACACAAACGCAGTTGCAAAGTCCACGCAGTAATGTACTGAAAATAAATTATTCGTAGTTTCACAAAAGAACAATCGAAATACCTCGAAAACCTCTTTGAGAAACTAAGTTTTATAAAAGCATCGTTTCCAACATATAACCTCTCTGTATTTCGCGCTGTTTAAAACTGTAATATTCAGGTATTAAAACGATGCAAGTTCTTAAATACAGGAACAGTTTAAAAACCTTCTCTTCAAATACATTCGAACCATTTCTCCCATTGATGAGATGTTTTCGGAATTGTATCTCAAGTACTAAGGAAATATTATTTAAAGCGCAAAAACATGTATACTGATGAAATGTGGATAAGGGTATTTTATGGAAACCGATCGCACTTTCAAAATACATATCAAATATATAGGTTTTAGGTTGTATATAGGTTTTCAAGTGATGGGTTGACAAGGAAATACAAGCATGTGCTAACGCAAAGGGGGCGAGTAAATAAATGGTTTAGTATTTTTTCAACAGCGTCAGTTCGTTAAATGATGCGTCTGTGTATCATATTGTTATCTCTCTGTGTAAATAAAGTCACACCGATTATGAAAACTGTTATCGTAAATCCTTAACCACGGGGTTAATTTGTGAATGCTTTTAAATATTTGAATTTAAACATGGTCCGGGGTCGGCTTCATTAGCAATGACTCTTGATATATTCCTCTTTAAATATTTTAAAATGTATTTTAAGCATATCTAGGATATTTAAAAAACGGACATTACGTGCGACAATTATTAGAAAATAATACATGTGAATAAATTTGTTGTAACTGAGAATCTCCTAACTAGTCTTGGCTTATTATTCAGACGAATCGTGAAAATGCTAGGCTCTTTGGGTAAAGCCTCTTTGTGACAGTGAGGTAGCCGAGTTATTAAAGCCTGAACTCTACACGAATACTTGTGTTCCGACCCTCACAGATACACTGAAGTGAACCCTTGGTTGCACCTCTTGGATAATGCTAAAAGCGCGTCAAACTTTTCCAACTCACTCACTTACTCTCGCGTCCGAGGCAAACAGTACGTAAATTCTTCATCCCTAATGACATTTTCCTTTCAAACCGAATTACAGCCAACAGATTCTGTAAGCATTTTATCTGATTTTAGTTTTTACGTTTACAATTGAGTCTGTCAATTCTCTCACAGTTCGATTTGACCAGATTGTGATGGTGTCTTTAGCCTCCGTGTTTGACTTCCGCGCTTCGTCTTCACAACCCGAGGTTGTCATCATCCGATGACTCCGAGCTATTATTCCGTATCCATTAGAATATATCTGCCTTAAAGATTAATTATATGGCCGAAGAAAGCTGCGACAGCGGCTGAATACTGATATTAATAAACTGGAAATTTAATCAGCGTCGCCAGAGAATGAATTGTGATTTCTCATCTCCGAACTGCGCTGAGCTCATTGTTACAAAGGCCCGAGCCTGGAGCAGGTGAAACTCATTAAAGGTGCGCTGTAAAAGACTTACTTATAGAAGTAATTTCTTTTCAAATCTATCTTCCACTCGGCGTTAGGCTTGTAATCCGCTTACGATCGGGACGTACCTTCAAAGACTACACGAAGAAAGCAAAAGGGAGATTTTAAAACTTCCCAAAATCATTTTAATGTAATACTTGCCCGAAATAAACGTACGCGTCAGGACAGGAGAAAGAAAAAACCTTATGAAGTATTCAATTGTCACCTGAGGCTCTCGGAGAGAGATAGGATTCCTGTCTCAACAATAGACTTACTTTTTCAGATAGAAAGGTTAATAACTTATTTACACCGTAGCATTAAATGAGACTTTCTTGAGGCCTTTGATCATTAAGAGGCTACATGCTTATTTACGGTGTGCCATCAAGCAAATGATTTCATCTCACACCGAGAAACCACGGCGGGATTATTTCAACTTTGAAGTATACAAGTCTTGTCCTTGTGAATTAGCAAGTGATAATTATTATGTGTTATGCTGTTAAGTTAATGTCTCTTTTATCCAAACGAACCATGAATGAACTAACAAAACCACATGTTTCTTTGCTTGTAAATACCGTTATTAGCGTGATTACTATTGGCCGAGATATGGGGAGTACTGGGATTGAATTGAAAGTGATTAGACGTGATCTAAAGATTGAATTGTGAAATTTAAAAACCGTCGGCGTGCTTTTTCGTTGCTGAATCCTAATTCTCCGAGATGAAATAGCATAATAGGAAAGGTGGCATATTGACAATCCTCTTCTGCTTTTATGTTATTTTAATATTAGTTTATTCAAAGGTGGAAAAGGAAATGATGTTATTGGTTTTTAAACAAGTTTTTCTTTACAAAGGTTGAAGGGGCTTATTATTTAATGCTCTCGCGAGTCAAAGAAATAGCTGCAATCCTATTTCACAGAGAGCAGTTAATCTTTATGTTTTGGTATTATGAAAGACTTGATAATCGCGCGATCGTGAGGCGGTGGAAGTAAAATCATTAGTCGAATTTTCGTTAAATAATGTTGTCTGTTGATTATGGAGTAACAGGGACATGTTTGATTGAAGAGAATTATTGTACACATCTTTGCTTTTGACGTTTGTTTTCAAAAGAAACACGTTTTTCATATGCAAATTATTCGTGTATATTGTTTATGAGAACGTCATTGCGTTACACAAATGTTCGTTCGTTGTTGAGTCAAAACTGTAGTCAAAATAATAAAATAATATAATTCACGGCGTTGCCTGTCTTATTTGTGCAGAGATCTTGGCATTGAATTCAGTCTTTTTCCTTTCGTCTTACGGTACCCTACTGTTCATCGTTGGCTTCATCAAAATCATAAACGGCTACGCAAACAGTTCATTTACATTTTAAAAGTAAATATATCAACATTTTACAAAGCAGCAGGTGTAATAACGTAGATGTACATATGTTAGTATATTTGTGTCAAGTGGAATCACATGGAACTGTTGATTCTGTATCGACCCGTGAAGCACAGGAACCCGATGTCGCACTGTAGACCACAGACCTAAACGCACGTCATATATTAATAGAGTAACAATACTCTAACAGTAATACTCTATTAATATATGAGGTGCGTGTAAATCTAGGGTCTATGTTTAACCAACAGTGCGATATCGGGTTCCTGTGCCGTGAAGATCCGGGTTAGAATTGATCTTCGGTAACCTATGCTTGTCTTAAGAGGCGACTATTGGGATCGGGTGATCAGGCTCACCGACCTGGTTGACACGCCACCGTATCCCATATGAGTAGATTAAAGCTCATGTTGTTGATCATTTGATTGTCTGATCCACATTCGGTTATTTCTAGACGACATCCATATAACAGGAACATTGCGGAGTGCTGAGTAAAACTGAACTAAACTCACTCGCTGATTACTAGTATGTACCGTGAAGCAGTCGTGATTACATTGTACAACCGATGGTTACTAGCATGAGCATCGATCCAATACGTGGACACGATGGGAACCACACTTTTTAAATCTTCCCAACCAGCAGAATTTGGGGAATTTGTTAAAACAGAGGCCAGCAGTTCTGCACCATATGCTGGCCGCACCTTATGGAGTCGAAAAAACTCCCTGAAGTTTCTCCGTATCTTT
The DNA here is from genome assembly GCF_037392515.1 of Haliotis asinina. Taxonomy (NCBI): domain Eukaryota; kingdom Metazoa; phylum Mollusca; class Gastropoda; order Lepetellida; family Haliotidae; genus Haliotis; species Haliotis asinina. The sequence goes on from NC_090284.1 coordinate 59,492,628, forward strand.
TACAAACGAAAGAAAAGAAAACTGCGATTGTTTTTTAAAACACGTCGATAATATAAGGCGTGTTTGGTCCACATAGGAGCTTCGACTGTCCATCAATCGAAACCTGATTCTACCATGACTCAAGGAAATACTGGATTCTGATTGGTTGTTTAGAAAAATCAGACGGTATCAATTCTGGATTGTCAACTAAACCTTTTTGATACGAACTGAAATTGTTCAGTACAAACACATACAAACAAAGGATAAACATAACGGTAGACGGTCATAGACTTCTGTGATGAAAATATTTTTCTTCCTACTTCGTACTTCCCAATCTTCCTACTTCCATATCATTGATATTGATCCATATCATATATATATTAGGCACAGTCTGAAACTTTGGTCTAGGTCTTGGGACGTCTTCGTGATGACGGTACCATTCAACTTTGAAGTGGGTCCGATCAGAGGCAACATTGCGCTGTTTTATTTTTAACGGTCAGTGTGAACCAACATGTAGAGCTTGTTGGCTACCAAGGACTTGTGAACGACAAAGTAAGCATGTTATTAATGCCCCAATAACACAGGAATAACAACAATCTCTGGGTGAAACCGTCAAAATTCCTCAATTCCATGGTCGGTGATGCCAGAATATGTATGGTTTTAGTATATATGATTATTGATTTCTCAGCTATGGCCTGCTTCGTACGGAGTGGTATCGAAAGAAGTGCGCGTCGTTTGTGAACATTCTCCCCTGAATACATTCCAACGATACCGAGAGTAGGCAAGTGAATGTAATACAAGGATAACATTATTTAACGTCCACCGCAATCTGATCTATCCTGGAGGACATACGTTTTCCATGTTTAGCACTTCGGTCAAATCACAAGTTTAGATTTGGCGCTGATAAGCTAGTAAAATAATCAGGCGAATATGACAGTCGAACCGAAGATAACAGGTTTCTCGTACAAGATAGGGAAACAGACCTCCCCAACTAACTGTACCGATTCATTCACATGGGCCACCCGAGCCCCTAAACGATGACAAGAAACCGAGCTTTATCCCGTGTCAATATTAAGGAATTTATTGTAATGCGATCATAATCGTCCCCCCACCCCCCCACCCACTCATATCGTCATCCGTATCATCAACACACTAATGTTACCTGTCCTTTAATCCATCGTTCGTCTGTTTGTATATGACAATGTTATCACGATGTATACTTTAATATCTGAGCAGGGAAATTAAATGAGCTTATAGTATCTTTTTCGACGAGTGGGCAATACAAACGGTGTTGGTTGGCTGGACAGTGATCTCCGATTACGAGGCAGCGATCTGACCATACTAACCCCGAAAAAAATTCAACCTGCAATTGAATACAACCCGGGATTGCCGATTACTCACACTGAACTACTAGAAAAAGACAACGACCCTGAAGTTCCTGGTAGGTTAACGTTATTTTACATCGTCAATACTTCATAGGTGAAGTCCCCAAGCAGTACAGCTGTTGACCAATCACTGTTTTCATCAAGCCTATGTAGATTACATTTCAATCGCCGATCATATGCAGCCAGTATTGAATCCATTGCCATCAGACTCATGAAGGTCCGGGGTAGAACAAGCCTTCAACAATCCATGCGTGACGTAAATGGTGACAATGTTTGTCGCAAGAGCCGACTAAGGGGATAGGGTGGTCAGACTTCTTGACTTGGTTGACAAGTGTCATCGGTCCCCAATTGAGCAGATCGATGCTCACGCTGTTGATCACTGGACTCTTTGGTCCAGACTCGATTATTTACAGACCGCCGCCATATAGCTGGAATATTGCTGATTGCGGCGTAAAACTAAACTCACCCCATGGAATCACGCGGTATGCATGTGTGTGAGAAAATATTAAGTAGGCAATTTCACGATTTAATATACGGCATGTTCAGAAGACAGTCATCATGCAGCATTCATGCATCAGTGAACTGAACTGTAGAATTATTTTATCACGCCATGCACGTGTTAACATTCTGTTCAAAACCTAGCTAACCTTTGCTCTCGTACAGTGCCTTTCGGACCCTGTTTAACCCGAACAAATTGTGATTGTTATCGAATTTTACCTGAGCATCCAGATCACCGAAATTGAATTGTGCTGAGAGCGATCCTTGTTTGGGGTGTCCCATGGCACCAGTAATTTCGTTAATGACATTGAAACTCCAATACTGACTGGGCATGCCAGATTAAATCTGACTTGTATGAGCTAAATGAACATGGTTCAATCAGTCTTGCTGGGATACACGTACCAGGCTACTTTGGACGTTGCATTTAACCTCTGGAAAATGTTGGATATTGACTTGTGAGTGGGTTTGGAGGAACTGGTGACCGGGTCTGGTCAACACGCTATTGGGCTTTGTAATCACTAACTCATTCAAACACCCGTGTCTAAGTTTAGGTAAATTATTCGAGCTATCCTATACTACCGGTAAACAGTGAATAAAGAAATACTACTAAAAAACAAATGTTTACTGCACGTTTGATAAAAAAAGGTCGACACAAAGGTATCTGACAGTATTAAAAATTATATCTATTATATTAACAGAGGGTCTTGGTGACTCCTGAAGGACTCTTAGTCAACGGAACGGCTCTGTTGAAGAAAACTATATTGAGATAATTCGTAAAACGTTAAAAAGCCTGAGGTGCTTACGATAGAATTGGGAGCCATTCCACAGAAATCGTCCCACTTCAGCGAAAGTGCTGGACGTTGGTCCTCGTAGGTGCAGTGACGTCCTCATATTGACACCAGAACAAGTTGGTGACTGAATCCTGTACCAACCCACGTTAGTTGATGGTTTTTTTCAGTTCTAGAAACAAGCAGGAGCGTTTTTTGGCGGTTTTTTCTTTCTGTTTGTGACAAAATTGTGTGGGAAACTCACTTTTTCCAACAACTTAACCAAAAAGAACTGGTCAAGAAGGACCCAATGTGTTACCACTGACACTCAAATTCGAAAGTCCCCCAAAAACATAAACCCACAGCCAAACTGCAAAACCAGCAGGCTGGAATACTGTTGACAGTCCATGTATCTTTCTCTCAATTATGATATTCTTACACTGACCTTTGTTTCTACCATAACTGCAGTTAACAACAGACAATTTGGATATAAATGATATTATATTTATGTTTATCACTGTGTACAATACTGGACACATATATGACACAAGACTCTGAGGTATTTTCAATAGAACAAGAATGTTTCGAATGACAGCCATCAGTTGGTCTTTATCTTTCTTTTCTGCAGGCTGGTTAATAGGGTCTAGTCTACCTATGCCATCTCAGAAAACTTTAAGTCGAGCTTGGTGGAAGGACTTCCCACCGTACTACCGGAAAACTACACAGTCAGTCAACACAGACATATTTTTACAGTGAAAGTATTTTTTCCAACAACTTAACCAAACAGAAATATTTGATAACAACCTTATAAATTGTATAAGAATCAACAACCCTGCATAAATGTCTTGCACTTTGAAGCATGCAACATCATTCCATACCTTCAAAATATCTGCAATGTTAAGAAACACCACATTTTGGATGATCTGAATGGTTTCATTATATAAATTGCATATTTGTGTCTCAAATATCTGTATTTCATTTGTGTTGGAACACACCAGTACTGAGAGATGATAAACTTCTATGCTGCTCGTGACAAGAAATAAAGCACGATGTAAAACATTTCATATGCTCTACAACATTGTTGACCTATCAGCAAAGCGTTTGTTGACATTGAATAGAGATCACTGTTGACATCCTGAGGCAGGTGATGACATCACAACCTATAATGGCTGACATCATAAAGACATGGTGAAGAAAATCAACATTGTGAAAAAACAATACTTCTTCACCAAAATAATATCTTTATATAATCTGTCAGTAATCTATTGATTAGCATTATCACTCTCCTCAGATGAACACCAATGAGAAGGAGATATGTACCCACTCATGTGACCTCAGAATTCGACACTTTCAAAAGAGATATCCCGGGGAAGTGCACGTATTTGGCAGGGTATGGTCACACAGTATCACGTAACTGGTTTACCAAAGGAAACTAAACAAGGATAACCCATCTAAACTAGCTGCAAAATTGGTATATGTACAATTTCAGTGAAATATTGCCTGTGTGACTATATTTCTTAACTAACTTACAATGATATATCCACTGTCATCTCACGCAGACTTACATCTGTCATGTCTGTTTGGCATATGAAATCAGGTTTCATTCTTGTAAGACTGGAATTGACATACAGAAGTCATATCTACCATTTGTATCACTGTATGATAGAGGTACATAGAATATGACTGAAGTATTATGCAGTTTCACACTCAATTGTGTGACCGTAAAAAATATGACCAGTATAAAAGACCCCAACAATCATGAAACTGACAAAGAGGCCATGACAACTTGCTAACCTGAAGACAAAGGCAGACAAAGAAGAGAATTTCTCCTGCAAGGTACCTCTTTTTTTATGTACCTGTCAATTGAACAAGTGTTCCATGAACAACTTTCTGACACCAAACCTTCAACCCTTAGTGAACACATTCATCTATAGTTTAACATATTAAATGCAGTTGACAAATGTTAATGAAACAATCCATGGCTATGATTAAAAATATGGCTGACATTTTGGTACAATGACATATGTCAATAAGTATTTATGCAAGGGTGAATATTTACAGATGACATAACGATAACAAATCTATTTATTGCCAGGTTCCTTCTTGACATCCTTAACATGATCTTTATCTGACTTCTCCGGTTCTGAATTGTGCACAACAGCTGGCTTGTTTTCCAGAAGAGCTGTCATGGCTGAGAGGGCGCTGGCGATGGTATCCCTGCTTTCTGTCACGACAGCAGTCCACTTCCTGTTACACGTGTCTGCCTCTTCACGCATAATATGCTCCTTCTCCAGCTCTGTCTTCACCTGTCTCAACTCGGATACCAGCTTCTGACAATTATACTCACTTGTATTCAGGGTGCTCTTCATGGAATCTGCGAACACGAGGCAATATTGAATTAAATAATGTGTTAAGGTGATGGGGCAAAAAGGGAATTATTGTCCTTAGTTTGAGACATGGACACATGTTGCTTGCACTAGTCTGCTAATGTCACTGTACTTCTCAGATACCAAGATTTACACCTTGAACTTCTCCCAACCCGCCACTGCCTGACTTATTCCCTGACATAATCTTTTGGAATAATGCAGCCACAGGATTCAGCAACTGTTTCACTCTCAGGAAAGCTCTATCTAGTACATCTCACAATATATATAACAGACGAATGTTAAATACTGTCCACATGAAGGCTGTCATTTGAATTATCACATGGCAGAAGCTGCCCTGATAAAGTACTTTACCAAAACTGCTTTCAGTATGAGGCTGAGTGAATGTTGGTTTCCAGATTGGCTGAAAATGTTGAAAACATTCAAGTAATTCCTACTAGTACTTCAACTAGTACTGCAACTGCCCTGTAATGAGTGGGTCTGGTGGACAAGCTGCAGTGCTTGGATAATAAAGACAAGCCAAACAAAGGAGACTGGGTACCTATTAATCCTGAGTACCCAGAGATATAAGACCCTTTCTTTCCGCTGTTTCTCCTTCTGTTTTACTATGAACACACCTTGTAACTATCCATTCCTAACCTGCACCAGGCTTGACAACAGCTAGGGCATACTTATTACACAGTCTAAGATGCTTTGAAGAAAGACCAAAGGTGACAACAGTGCTTTATCAGACGATAATATGCTTTTTTTGCACTGTGTGAAAATGCTGTTCTAGTTTGCCCCCTCATAATCAAACACTTTTGCATTATGTCAGTTGTCACAGCCTCATACAACCTGCTATAGTAAACTAACTCTGTTGTATCCCATTTCATGGTGTGCAGTTGCGTCACTCAGCCCACATCACTGGTGGAAACATCACCTTTATGTTTTCTGACAGATAAAATGTCTCCTAGTTCAACGTACAATTTTCCAGTGACATGGTAACGTTCACAATGTTGATAGTACCACAATGCAATCATTGAATCTCCTTTGACCAGACAGCTTCATCTGAATGTACTGATTTAAACTTATGTTGGTTGTAGAAATGTGACGTTCATATTACTCCATATGGTTTACATTATTCACAGATGTAATAAAACTAATTTGGAGAAGATATTAAACCTGAACATAAACCGTCATCAAACTATTTATCATCTGTTTAGTCTGGTAGTGTTTTTCTAACAGTAGGACGGCAGACACATCAAAGGAATAGCGCATCAGTTAGCCTGTACAAGGATTCTTAATTTAGGTTACTGACAGCGTCATTTGTTTTCTACCTTAGATTAATTGAAATTATCATTAGAAAGTATTAAATTTGGCATCTTAAAAATAAAGTTTAGCTCTAGCCCAATGTGTTTTGTCATGAAATATACTTTTGCCCTGAGCTACTATAACATCAAAGCACTGGGACTACAGTCCACGTGCTTTAATTAAAACAGTTCTGGGCATAACTATATTCTATTACAAAACACACTGGTTTAGAGTAAACTGTTTCCTAAATAATCCTGGAATACACAACAGTGATAAGAGACTATCAGCCTGTTACACTTACAATTATCAGTTGTCATCTCCTCCATCTTCTTCTCTAGATCTGCTCGACACTTCTCACTCTTGTCCAGCCTGGCCATGAGACTGTCAATGTCCAGCAGGGAGCCCTTATAGTGGATGATATGGGACTGGGGGGAATCAGCCTTGCTTGTACTGTTCCGTGTGCTGGTCTTCTCGGCTGGCTTTGACGCCACTGTTCCTGCTTTCTTCAAGAAGTCTATGTTACCTACAAACACCATAAGAGATGAGATAAGGATAGAGGGTTTTGTAGTCACAAAGCCAGTATTCTCTTTAGACTGTCTTTTGTACAAAATGCTAAAACAAATCTTCCCAGCAAGATCAAGTGAAATAGGTCTGAAATTACAACCAAATGATCAACAAGAAAGAATATCATAGAAAACAAGCTAACATCTACATGGGAAGATATCCATCATCATCCACACGTGAAACAATAATCAAGCATCAGTATCCGTGAGTAGGTCTGAACACCACTTTGTACAATATGAAGGTCTGGCAGCTTAATACCAAACACCAAAGTGTTGCAGGTGCCACAACTACTCTTCCTATGAGGCCCACAAAAATGCTGCTGCCAAACTTTGATGCATTTCCAGGCAGATTGAGGATTTTAGCCCAAGATTTCAGGTTGCCTTGGACATGCAGCTCTTCTCTGTGTTTTTAAGGAGTGTTCTTACTTGAATCAAAGGGGTACTTAAACAAAACAGAACATCGCCAAGTTCTCAACACTCTTATGCATGTAGCTTGACAGTAATGTGGTGACTCGTTCATGTCATGAAAGGATTATTGCAGTCGACATGGTCTAAACATATCACAGAATTTGTTTTGTTATTTCACCGAGCATCATAAAAGGTGTTAGCCTATATCTGTATTTGTAACCCAATATACATAACATGTATCATTTTGATCTCTTAGTAGATTCATTACAGCCCTAATAATGAATGTAGTAAGATAACCACAGAGTAGAGAGACTGGTACCACACCTTTACATATTTCCTCTTCACTGACCGCTGTCACGGCTAGTGCCTCATCCACCTTAGTTTCCCCTTCTGACAACACAGGCCTGTCTGTCAGTTTACGGTAGTTCACAGAGTCCCGGGACACTACTTTCTGTACCAACTTCTTCACCTATTGTCACAACAAAACATTACTGGCCTTCAAATGTCTAGCAGTAATTAACTATCAACTGAGTACAGTCTGTCCACTGTCTGTTCAATCACTGACAATATTGAAGAAATAATATTAGGAATTTGGCACAAAAATGTCCATGTACCCAGTTTGGTCTAATTGTGATTCACAAAGGTAACTGAAAGTAAGTGAGTGAGTCTACAGACATTCAACCAGTGAAAGTAATTGCTGAGAGCAGTGTTTAACCACAAACAACTTAACAAACCTAATCAGATGTTCTTATTTCTTTCACTTATTGGGGCTGGTTTGAATTAGAACCGGTTTTAATTAACCAATGTTTGTCCAACAGCATAGGTTAGTTGGGATTACCTATCTGTTTGATGAATGTCATTGTCACCAACTGTAGTCAGTGATTAATGTTCATGATATTGATCACTTTACTGCCCCTTGCCAAATTATGTACAGACTACTGTCAAGTAGATGGAATATTTCAGAGTGTGGCAACAAAAACCAACCAAAACAACTACAATGAGTGAGTGTAGTTTTACGCTCCGCTCCACTCACCTGTTTTCTCCATTATGGTTTAGGTACGTAATAAAATTGAGTCAACCATGTCAACCAGCTTGACCACCAGATCCCTTTTGTCGCCTCATATGACAAGCATGGGTTACTGAAGATCAATTCTAACCCAGATCTTCAAGGGGTAACGAACAAACAAAGAAAAGTCATCAATATCCCCTGCACTGGCAAAATATTCTTCCTGAATATGTGAGTTGTGATTATGTCAAATGTTTTGGTGTGTATATAGCAAAGTAGGAGAGTACTGAAAGGTTTCGAAGTCCTGCTCCAGAAAGGAGCACAACCACAAAATTCAGTTGAAGGCTAAATTGTTGCTATGGAAACACAAAACACAAAAGAGTTTATTCAGAAATCCAAAACTACCAAAAGTCACCAGTTCACCACTAGATCTAACTATGCATGAAATTTGGTGATGAGAGAGTGGACAGTTTTTAAGTTCTGCTTTGGAAAAGAGCACTACCACCAATTTAAGTCTAAGTCAAACTCATTGCCATGGAAATGCCAAAGTCAGGCCCCCCTAAGTAATTGAAGGAATTACAGCAAATTTGAAGGACTTGCATCTCAAATGTAAACAAACGCAGCCCACTCGCGAAACAATTGCAGCGATATCGGTAGTTTAGCGGTAATAACAGAAACACATTGGCCCTATCAGAAGCAATGTCGGTAATACTGGAAACACGATCGGCCATCTTCGGAGATTTTTCGGTCGCGAGCGGAAACTCACGCAGCAAAACATGGCGTCGTTGGAAGAAGCACCCGTCTCGGTGAGATTTGTTTTTAGTTCCTACTATTACATTGTCATACTTATCCATCTTTGACCACCCGCGTTGAATGCGTTTAGGTATGAGGTGTTGTCGGGGCAATAGCTTATGTTTTTAGGAAAAGATTGTCACTGCAGAAGAGTGTCACAAGTCATGCCCCTGGAGATTGTTTACATCTGAACATCGAAGTCGTGCCGATGATTACGAACATCATGAACGTGCGCCATGAAGAAGTTTATAAGCCATAATTTTTCTTGCTACGAAGTGCAATTGACAAATTTAAACACATTTTACAAAAAAATGATGTTATATCTGGCGCACGTTCGTAATCATCGGCACGACTTCGATGTTCAGATGTAAACAAACTACAGGGGCATGATTTGTGACACTCTCCTAGAGTGACTATCTTTTCCTAAAAACATAAGCTATTGCCCCGACAACACCTCATACCTAAACGCATTCAACACGGGTGGTCAAAGATGGATAAGTATAAAAATGTAATAGTAGAAACTAAAAACAAATCTCACCGAGACGGGCGCTTCTTCCAACGACGCCATGTTTTGCTGCGTGAGTTTCCGCTCGCGACCGAAAAATCTCCGAAGATGGCCGATCGTGTTTCCAGTATTACCGGCATTGCTTCCGATAGGGCCGATGTATTTCTGTTATTACCGCTAAATTACCGATATCGCTGCAACTGTTTCGCGAGTGGGCTGCGTTTGTTTACATTTGAGATGCAATTCCTTCAAATTTGCTGTAATTCCTTCAATTACTTAGGTGGGCCTGAAAGTAATATTTATTCAGAAATTCAAAATTACCAAAGGGCACCAATTGAGAACAAGATCTATCTATGTGCCAAGTCTGAAAGTTGAGCTCTGGAAAAGACAAATGTGCACGGATGCATGGACGCACAGATGGACGGCGTCCATTTTAATACCCCCAACAAAACATGTTGCTTGGGATAAAAAGTACAATATCTGCATAGTCATCACCTGAGCACGAGAAAGGTGAAGCCCAATAGTATGCAAGATTTCCTCTACATCCTTGTCCAACAGGTAGCCGGTGTGGTTCTGGTCAAAATAAACAAAGGCGAGAAGCAGGGCAGGATCCACAGTCAAGTACTTCTTCTTATCTTTTTTCTTATCCTTATCCTTCTTGTCTGGTTGAAAGAAAGAAAGAAGTAAGAATAAAAACAAATGCAACAATTTCAGAAAATACTTGCAGGTCGTAAAGCATGATGAATATATTGTAGCCAGGTAAGTTTAGCAAGTCTTACCTTTATCTTTCTTTGAGTCTCCATCAGTTTTATCTTCATTCTGTATTGAAAATGAAATGAATGTTTTTAAAATCAGAAAACCTAACAAAGCACAACACAAGGGGAACAACTCTGATTACAACTGACAATAATCAATAATTGAAGAAATGTACATTACACCCTCCTTCTTGCTTTATCTCCCTCAATATTCCCCGACCCAAATTGTTTTCATTCGACCACAAAATGTTCCATGGATTCGAACCTCGTCATCATTGGCCATCTCCTCAGTTTCCATATCCTCCTCCACTGACTCTTTCCTGGTGGCACCATCAAATGGTTTCTCCTCCTAAATGATAAAACAGATTCAGTATAAACCTGCTTTCGCTCAATTTTATTCAATTATCACTAAAACTTTGTTAAAACAAAAAATATTTGACTTAAAAAACACCAATACAACAGTAATATTGTCATTAATATATTTGTCTGAATGAGTTAAAAATTCAGTTGTTTGTTTCCTATAAAAGATTTTTATGAATCCTGTTCTTCGCAAATTAACCATAATAATTGTTCAGCTGTTTTTCAATAAGTATATGCATGTATGACATCTTGAACTAGAATGAAAGTTACAAACCTCATTTTCTTCTGTTTTCTTTTTCTTGACGACAGGTTCCTGTAAGTGGGCATATTTCAGCATTTGTAAAGAATATGTGCTGTATGTTATTGGATGGCAATTCACAAAATGGTCCAAAATCATCACACTCAAATGACTCCATGGAGATAAGGCAGTTCACGTGACACATCATCTCAACATATCCATATACATGAACACTAAAAAAACCTAAACATTTATGACATACACTAAAAATTTCCCCTAAAGAAATATGTTGAATTATGCCATTGCCATGCCAGTGATATCTGACCCATCTTCCCAGTGTAGGTTCACAATGAATTAATACCTCAAAGTGTGGTAAACAGCAAGGCACTACAATAAAGTGCATCAACACAGATTAGTTCTTCATAGTTTGTGCTATGAATAATGTCTGCCAAATTCATTGATACCAATATCACACCTTCAAATCTGCACCACTCTAGACTTTGAATTGAAAGATGACAATGAAGCAACACTCAATAACACATATTATTACAGTACTGATACTCTTGACACCTCATTATGTACAACTGTATATAAACAAACTGAAGTGCAAACCTTAGTATCTTTCTTCTCATCCTTCTTGTCTTCTTTTCTGTCATCCTTCTTCTCGTCCTTCCTATCATCTTTCTTATCTTCCTTCTTGTCGTCTTTTTTATCATCCTTTTTGTCGTCCTTCTTGTCTTCCTTCTTTTCTTCCTCTTTCTTAGGTGGTGCCAGTACAAGAGCTTTGTAGATTTGGAAGCCAAAGTCCCGCATTAGCATCTCATTAAACAGCTCAGCAAAGAGAGACACCTAAAAATAACAACATATTGGTAAATCTCTGGTGAAAATAACCAGCCAAAACATGTAAAAAGACACAGCAGTTCATTCAAGAAATAAAGTGTAGTGTCACAAACAGAAAAAAAAACATATGAATTTTAATCTGTAGTGCATACTTTGAGATGCACATTCTTGGTAAGACTGTATAATTGCAAATAAACCATCCGAATAGAAAACTCCATCAATGAATCATAGGATATATATGTTCACCTAGCAATAACATTTGAAGCAAACATTTTGTGTCTTTCCAGGGCACCATTTAGTTATGTTAGCATGTTCCATAATACAGTGATAATATAGTCAAGTCCTGCCAATCCGACATCATTCGTTGCACACCAGATTATCACATTAATCAGATTGTCAAATTATCGAATTCTGAGGACAGATCATGTCCATGATCAAAAACAGGACAATAATGATGTCACTGTAAATAAAACTAAAATGATAATCAATTTAGAGTTCATGTATTTTTATTAGCAAAGCACATAAAACTGCACAACAGTTATGAATCTAATTTGTAACATCAAACACATGTATACATTTTATGAACAAAACCATGTACATGTACATCATTACATGTACTCACATGTGCCACTTTCACTTACACACTCCCGTAAACATACGATGGAGCCCATATGATACACTATTTTCCATTTTCCTGTTGAAAAATGTCTTTGGTGCATTTCTGACATTCAGTTATGCTTGTGATTTTTCTGAGAGTTTTTTAGATATTTTCAAGCGCATCAAGATCAGCCATGCTGAACAGGTCCAGATGATGCTCAACAAAGCTTGAAATCTCAGTCACATGAGTTTTGACAGAAGAAGTAATCAGAATAATGATAGTTTTGCTGTCATCAACCTCGTCCTCAATGACTTTGCTGTTTTCAGTCATTTGATCCAAGTTGATGATCGATAAGTCAGATAGTGATTCTTCGCATGGCAGATCGCTGTCTGCATTGATGAAATCTTTACCCGACGTGCTTGGTCGATACACTTTATACAAAGCTGTTGTAATTTTGACAATCGTCTCCTCTGCATCGATGGCAAGAACAGAGGTTGCTGGTTCAGTTGACAGTTGACTTTGGATGTGGTGCCAGCAGTTAATAATGGTCTGTTGTTTTGACTTCATTCCAACCTGTTCTGATAGAGAGAAGTGCTCGTTTCACATCCCAAGCTCGTGAAGTTTCATTCTGAGCATTGTCTTGATAAAGTTTCATTTGCTGTTTTTTGTATTGGAGTTTGATGTCATCCATGCTTGTTTGTTTACATACATGTGGCACACAGATGAGGGGTCAACTGTTCTTCCAAAACATCTTAGCGATAACATTTATGAATCATAAGTGGTTTCAGTTTATCGGTTCCAGTTGCATTAACTGCCAGCATTACTGTCAGGCAATGTTCAGACAGTTCCTCACCAGCAACCAGACTAGTGCACAATGTTGAATTCGGCACAGTTTCGTAAAATAAGTCTGTCTTGACACAGCTGAAAATGTCACATGGATTGAAACCGGCAAGGACTGAGGCAACTGCCTGCCCTAACCAACACTTTCTAACAACACAGAAGCAGAATCACAATGAACTTTCTGATATGTTATCCCATGCCTTTGTTTAAAATGATTCAGCCAACCGGTTCTGTATGCAAAATCGACCACACTTAACCGATCATTTAATGCTTTGGCCTGTGTTTCAATAGTTCATCATTCAGTGTCACATTTCTTGATCTTACATCAGTAAACCACAGAAACAAAACATTCTCCAGCTCCTCTTGTTTTGGTTTTCAGTTTCTTGGCATGGATGTGTCAACCATTTTCTTGCATTGTTCAGGATGTCTGATACCGTCGATATGGCGATCTTCAACCTGAACTTCTCACTTGCATAAGTGATATTTTCATTTTGAGTCACTTTAGGTTTAGTTTGCTTGAAGAGGCAATGGTGTTAACTCTACTCTCGGACTCTTGCTTGGTGTTGAACACAAAATTTTGTCGACTGTGTAAGGTATGTCATTTTCTTGTTTTTATACTACACCTTGTAAATTGTGTTACTCACTTTTGTTATCCAGAATGACATGTGTCAGTGTATTCAAGGCTAACTGATCCCATGCATTGTTCACCTCAGCGTTGGATTAACAGGCTGATTACTGTGTGATTATGACATCTGGTTGTTATTTGGGTCTGTCAGAGTTGGAACACGGGACTGAGAGAATAAATAGCATTCATTCAATTTGTTAACAACAAAAAAAGTTGGATAAAGCTGACTGTTGGATAAATGGAAGTCGGATTAACGAGACTTGACTGTATACTGCAGAGAGACTAATGTAAGGGCAGTAACTCTAATGCTTTGCTCTTCAGGAGGTGACTGTAACTATGATGGCACATTTGGTATAAACAGTTGGCAAGTCTTAGAAAATTATGAACTAGAAGACGAAGTCATCAATATCCCCCCAATGGCAAATACTCTTCATGAATATGTCCACTTGTTATGATGATGTCAAATGTTTTGACAGAGTAGAAGAACACTGAAAATATTTTATTCATAATTCCAAAACTACCAAAGGGCACCAGTACACCACCAGACCAATCTATGTGCCAAGTTTGGTGAAGAAATATTGAAAGGCTTTACAGTTTTGCTCCATGAAAGAACACTACCACCAAATTCTAAGTCAAACCTTTTCCCCTTGAGAAATACATTTCATTCAGAAATTAACAAATACCAAGTTTGGTGGATAAATAGTTAACCTTTTTAGAGTTCTGCTCTGGAATAGAGTACTAACACCAACTTCACTCAAAGTTAAAATTGTTGCCATGGAAACACAAAAAATATTTTGTACAAAAATCCAGAACTACCAACAGGCACCAGTACATTACAAGATCTACCTATGTGCAAGGTTTGGTTTAGAAAATGAGAACGATTTTGATGTTCATGTCACTCCCACCACATTCAGTCTAAGTCAAAATTGTTGAAATGGAAACGCAAAAAGAATTTTGTTCAGTATCTCAAAACTAACTAAAGGCACCAGTACACCGCCAGATCTATCTAGGTGCTTAGTTTGGTAAAGAAACATTGAACAGTTTGAAAGCTCCAGAAAAGACAAATGTGCATGGACGGACGCCATAGACGGACATGATAGATTACTTTATCAGCTGGGTAACGCTGCTGTACTCACAAGTAAATAAAGCTCACAACCAGTTATGTCCATAAGCCTTGAACTGCCAGTGCGATTTTTTTTATCATTTTAATCTTGGTTTGTTTGTTTGTTGTTTAGTCTGTTAAAGGTACATGGCCTGCATGACGAATCTAGGCCAAACAATCAAGAGAATATTGCTTTAAGCACTGTGCCAAGCCATGCCTCTTTATGAGCATCTTAGCTTCCTGGAAACCAATTCTAACTCACATTCACGCTCATAACATCATCAAGTTCTATCCGTCCCCCTCTGATTCAGAACACAGCACCAGATTACAAACGAAGACAATGTTGATATGCAGATCTTACCTCAAATGAGTGTTCCTTGTTGTCCTCTGGTCGGTAGTCTAGCAGGACACTGAGGGACATAAGGGAGCAGTCAAACTTGCCACCCTTGGCTGTTGGGGATGGGTTTATAATGATTGCTGGGTTGCTAGGCAAGCAGTACTTCCTCTCAACTGCTGCCTTTTCTCTCTTTTCTTTGGCTTTCTTCTCTTCTTCCTGAATAGGTTATAAGTTACATGTAATAGTGTAACAATGCTGATATTACATAGTTTTGGATGGTTCATTAAAGTTCTCTTGCACCTGTACCCATGTTGATTCAGAAGATGAGTTATGGCCTGTCTTGTAAACATGGCAAAGGTGTGTGGTAAATAATGGGGACATGGTTTCTCAAAAAAAACATTAAGAAAACGAAGGATGGAAGTATGACTATGAATGAATATTTACAATTTTTTAACAGAGCATGTATAACTTGGGTCCTTATGTCCTTTTTCAAAGTCAGATATGCAAGAATGGAACATGTACGAGTCACTGCAAGGAATAATTCAAAATCTGAGAGAAACTGCTTTTATTCAGCTGTTTCTCACACTACTCTCACCATGAAGATTCATAAATAACTGTGATGGTGTCATAAATGATGTACTGATAAGCCTCACACAATGGGAGGTAACTAAAGGGTAAAAACATTCTCACCTGACAATCCAAACCATCAAATACTCCAAAACAGGTAAACTACTTTACATCATTCTTAAAACATAGACATGATATGTTCTCTTGTAATCTGAACACACTCTGATGAAAAAAAACCAACATACATCTTTCTTCTTTGCAGCTTCCTTTTCCTCTGGCTCAATTTCATCAGGAACCTTGACTGGCACCACGGTTGGCTACAAGTGACGAGTTGACAGGTATCATAACATGGAAAACAGTGGGCCTGAGCCAAAGGCTTTTGAGTCACCAAGCACAAAGCTGCCTTTTGGAGACTATTTCAGCGAATATTCTAACTAAACTAAAGTCAGCTGAGCTCTGCCAGATACCTTGTTTATTAGACTGGGACTTGTAACATATGACTAAAGACTAACACTGAAATTGAAACAAAAATGTTGTGGAGAGCAAATGCCATAATGTGGAGATCTCTTCATCAATGTCACAAAGGTACTTACACACACATTACCATCCATCTGAAGAAATACTTTGTAAGCTGTCAATGGTGAAGGCAATACATATAATCCAAAACAAAAACATCTGGCCTAGAAACTACACAGGACAACAAAAGAAATGTAACTCTGGGTCTTTTTTAAGTCACATTCTTAAATAGAATGCATAAACATGAACGCTTACTTTTATGAGATTTCAAGTTTTTCTAAACTTGCATTTCCTTGTCTGTTCAGTATACATACATCTGTCTTCAAACACAGTCACCACAATAACAATGGTATGTATAATATTCAGCTAATGTCTATGTACAAGATACATGTATCTTAATGATAAATCTCACCTGGCTTTTCTCCTCGTCTTCATCTTCCTTTTCCTGTTTTAATGTCTTGGTGAGTCTGGCAATCAGCTGAGATTTCAGACCCTTAGAGCTCAGAGCTCGGCACTCTAACTCATGCCTCAAGTCCACAATCTGTCAAGGTTAGAAGAGTCATGACATCATTCCCCCGTCACTTTGCTGGTGACAATACACAGACGGAGCCTACTGCATACACAAAATCATCACAAGTAATAATAGTCACAAAAATACATTACAAGAGTTTCTTCTAGTGATATTTAGAGAGGAGCTGGTATGATGAACAGTTTTTTAGGGACAAACAACTTCTCTACTGCAATGGATGCAACGTTTCAGTGTAGATGCTAATTTGCATGATTACAGCGTTAGCATTTGCACTGAAAGGTGGCATCCTTTCAAGAATATGCTGGTTTCATCAAGAACATGCCGGTTTCATCTGTTTCTATGTAACATATTAAGTCAGCATTATATTC
Organism: Haliotis asinina; assembly: GCF_037392515.1. NCBI lineage: Eukaryota > Metazoa > Mollusca > Gastropoda > Lepetellida > Haliotidae > Haliotis > Haliotis asinina. The sequence continues at coordinate 59,509,880 of NC_090284.1, forward strand.
AATTCCTGCACAGGTAATATTTTATTAGCCTAGCAGCTGTAAGGACACACTGTTGGAAGTATCTTCTCTCACCTTCATGGTTTTGGGATCAAGGAGGGCATGGTTTGTTGGCTCAGACTTTTCAGCTGCTTCCTTCTCCTCCTCAGTTTCTTCCTCCGCCTGAACAACATAAGAGAGAACGTTGTTACAGAAACATCCTTGTCTGGACTAGATGTTACACCACGCAGCACACTCGTACAACCATCTTGTCCCATCCCCCAATCTCATTCACTTCATATCCATAGGTTTCATAGGTACTGGGCACAGCCCATACTTTCAGCTTATTTTTCAATCCTGCAAAAGAATCAATCATGCCTGATCCAAGGAAAAGGAATTTGTAGGCTCAAAAGTGCCCTCCTGTAGTTCAAACTGCCAAATGAATAAAAGAATATTGAGCAGGGATTTATCAGTGAATCCAAATGCCCTTGAGAGGCAATAAAGGAAAGTCCTCACTTTCATGATTTCAGAGACAATTTAACATGATATTTTGATATTGCATTCAATGTTATATCAAACTAAACATAACACCTCTTCATCTCTGTTTTTTCTGTGTCAAAGAAATGCACGTTACCATTGCAATGTCATAAAAATTGTTCTTACATGAACAGATAAATTTTTCATTACAATTTAGGAATTTTTAAGTTTTCACTGCAGATTTGAGGACAATTACTAGATTCTGTGTTTACGTGGATAAATCCCTGTAAAGTGATTGATTTTGATCTACATATTCATAGATGATGATGATTAGACTTTCAAAGTCACTGATGTTTAACTTTGATGGTTTCTCTTGGACAAGGCACTTCTTCCATGTAAAGTGTACCAACTCTCTGATCATCCAAGTCCTACACTGTGTGAATTTTGGATGAATCAGCAAGCGCCGAACCATCCAGCTGGGTTAGTAGGAAACAGTGATTATGGTGTTGATGAATGACCAGCCCTACCTCGGCCAAAGATCAGGATGATTTCATGTCCATAACATGATTATACCGTCTATGAGGCTAATGTAGCAACTTTTCGAGTTTTAGACTTAATCTGAAAGATCAATAAATAACAGTTAAATGCAACTTTGGAACATGATTACAGGAACAGCCAAAGGTTACTGTGGATCAACATGTCTGGTCACCTCCTTCACGTCTAAGCTCTCTATTAATCTCATGGCACCAAGCCAACCATGGCAGGACACCGATTGTGTTGAGCATGTTCGGTCTAGCTAGTGACCTGTGGGCAGTTCTTGTACATCTGGACTGTACAGACAGAGAGTGGTATATCAAACACACTGCATTGAGAAAGAAAAAGTTATAATTTAGTCAAGTGCCTGTGGGTCTGTCCCTTCGATGGCAGCAATCTTGCGTTGAAGCTGCTTGGAGTAGGCCACCTGCAGACTGCCCCACTCCAGGCGGGTTGGGCTACAAGTCCATACGTCGGGCAAAAAAAGTACGACAGTTTCAACACGAGCTGGAATCTGTCTGCCTTTGTGGTTGGTCTCAGGCCGTAGATAGGCGATCTCTGCATACCGATACCTGCGATAAAGGAGTGGTATGCAAGCTAGTAGGGATCTTTCTTCAGGGGTTTGGGCAGGGATAAATGTGTTCATAGATGAACAGTCACATCACATGTGACCCAAAAACTGGTGCCTAGTTCACAGATGATAGAAAAAAATCAACTGGAAAAATTAAAGATAAAATGTAGCATTTTCGATTGAATTTATCTACCATAAATATCTTATAAAAGATTAAATTTGAAAAAAGAAAAAAAAATCTTTAAACCAAAACAGAAATAATTTCATTTTGTGCTACATAAACATGAAAAAAACTAAACTGCTTAAGCAAATAAAAAAGTTCAGGATTACTTTGGGTCCTCTACTCGATAAACTCACCACTGGGTGCAGGAACTGAGATCTAATCCTGTTAAAGCTTTAGTTGTGCGTATAGCAGTTTTAATCAACACTTGAGGGTTTTCAGCTGGATTTGGACCATCCAGTGATGGTGACCATGCTCCTCCTATAGCCATTGGCTCATTCTTTCCTCTGATTCCCACCAGAAACTGTAGTAATCGTGTTGGGTGCTGGAATGAATCAGAGTCTGTCTGGGCCAGAGCACAGGACTTTTGATAGAGTTCTTCCATCAGAGGTGAGGCCAGGAGCATAACCTGCAAGCAAAGCTCCAAACAATTACAGTTTTCAAATCACAATCAGATGAATTTGATAAAGGGGAACATTTCAGAAGGCACTAGTTGACAGCTGGTCTTTGTGTACTAAATAGAATCCAGACAATAATGGACACAGAATGATGTACGCACAATCTGATTATTTTTCACCAGGCTTAAAATGACACTATGTCTACCATAGTTAGTGAGTGGAAACTGAAAATATTCAAAAATGTAATTTTCTGAATAAAATTGATATTTTATACTTATCCGGACTCATGCTTAATTGCTTACTCTCCTCTTCCTGGTGAAGGTAGTGGAACACCTGAAATCCCTTGAAGTTCCCTTCTAAAAGAAGTGGACGTAAAATTCACTCACCCAAGTATTGCCTCCCTTCCCCTCCACATGGTCAGCTGACTGCCATGATACTTCACTCTCTCCTTTAATCGCCCAACACGAGAATAGGAGAATTCAGAGTGTCTGTGAGGGGCGGCTTCAGACCCTTAGACCGACGTAAATAGCATAAATATTCTGCTATTTGAAGATGAGTTGCCTTTTTTCTGGCGTATGTCTCAAACTGTTTCCACTTGTCGTCATAAAGTGCGTGAGTGGATTTCCGTAAGGCTAAGGTGACTGCTTTCGCTGCTCTCGCCGAAAATATCCTCTGTGTTTCAAACATGTCTTAATACGGTACATATGTGTAGAAGAAGTACCGATGGTTGGCTGTGCATTTGCTTTGTGTGGGCATGAATGAGAAGATTCTTCCATTCTGGTAATTGTAGTGTTGGTTGTCCTAGCTCTTCTGTAAGTGTTGGAAACCAATCTCTTGTTGGCCAGTAGGGCGAGACCAAAATCAGTTGTAACCTCTTTGTTTGTCTGATTTTCTTGATGACTTTTGGTAACAGTACTGGAGGGGGAAACGTGTACACGTTTAGTCCTTCCCATGGAATGCTGAGAGCGTCCGTTGTCCAGGCTAAGGGATCTGGTACTGGCAACCATGGTTGTTGTCTGCTTGTTGAATCTCGTTGTAAACAGGTCTATTTGTGGTGATTCGAAAGCTTGACTAATTAGTTGAAACGCTTCCCGATGCAGCATCCATTCTGCTGGAGATGGACGAAGGGGACGAGATAGGGCGTCTGCCATGACCTTGCAGGCTTCTGGTATGTGATATGCTTTTACTTGAAGATTCAGACTGTTGAGTAGGTTGTACAGATAGTGATCTTGATGACCCTTGTTTGTTTATGCAAAATGTTCCTGTTGAGTTGTCCATGTGGATCATTAATAACTTGTCTATCAATGCTGTCGACCAGATGTGGATGGCATGAATGACCACTTTCATTTCCAACTGGTTGATGTGAAGAGCCTGTTCCTCTTTGTTCCAGATTCCTGCTGCTACCTCGTTTCTCAGATGAGCTCCCCATCCTTGTAAAGATGCGTCTACGTAAAGATGGTTGTTGAATACTGGCCCTAACATATACGTTCCTGCGCAGACATTTGCAGTCCACCACATCAGAAAAGGCTTCAAGCTGTCTTGGAGCGGAATCTGTCCTCTGTTGTTGAGATGAAGATTCAAGAATCGTTGTAAGAGACGCAACTGCAGTATCTTGCGCTGACGTGAGGAGAACTAGTAGACACTGCCACTGTCGAAGTGTTAACGGAGAGAGTAGAGCTTGCATTATCATTTCTTGAGTCTTGATCCACCGGTCCTCTGGAACTACAATCTGATTCAACGTAGTGATGAAATAAATCCCAAGGAATTTGATATCTTGCTAGTGTAACGTTGATTTGTCTGTTTATGGACAGAAGTCAAAGTGTCGATGGATTTTATTATCATAACTTCCCTTGAATCTTAAGTAACCAATCTTGCTACCCCTTCCATCCTTCCAGCAAATACCGCAGGTGCAGACCATGGGGCTTGATACAAAGGCTTTGTGAAGTTCTCATTCCATGACGTGGCGGACAGGAGCCCCTGCCTACGAAGTAGATTAATCCCCACAGTGGTAGAAGCTATAAGTTTCGGATATAAACTGCTGATCCTTCCTCTGTGTAGCAAGTGCCGACAGGATCATCCTCTCTTCCTCATTTACTGGATAGCTAAACTTGGCGATGAGAGTCTCATTGATGGCTCTTGATCGAGCTAATCCGAAAAAAGTTCACCTCGTAGTAGTTGCACCAGTCTCCTGTCTTCCACCTTGTAAAATCTGCTGCGAGCTGAGTTGATGACTTTATAACCTTCGTCGACCTCAGGTGCTCTGATGAATGGCTCCATATTATGAAGAGGGAAATGACGTGTGTTAAAAGGCGGCACATGTTGAAAACTTGGTTGCTGTTGAAACTTGGTTGCTGTCTTGAATGCTGTAGACAAAGTCTCAGGAATAGTAGATACAGGAGCTATCGGCAGAAACATTAACATATCAATGTTGTCATTCTTCATCTTGTATGTCTTGAACACGTTGGTATCCTTAAATAGGGAAGCCAGTTTTAAACCATCTGTAATCCATGATGTGACTTCCGAATCTGAAAATAAGACTTCCTCTGGTGACAAATAGTGAAGTATCATGGCAATCAGCTGACCATGTGGAGGGGAAGGGAGGCAATACTTGGGTGAGTGTGAATTTAAGCTGGCTTCTTTTAGAAGGGAACTTCAAGGGATTTCAGGCATTCCACTATCTTTGCCAGGAAGAAGAGAGTAAGCAATTAAGCATGAGTCAGGATAAGGAAAAATCAATGAAATTCCAGAATTCAATTTTGACAAGAGATTCATGTTACTTACTTTGGTTGAGATAACAAATGGTCCCAGATTTTCACTCGTCTCAGTCCCATGACCTAGCCTGTGACTGAATCTAGCCCAAGACAGAGCTAGAAACCTGGCTATTCTCTATCACCAATTGTCACATCACATATATTTATATTCAAACACACCTACGACATGATTTCAATTCTTTTATATGTCAAGCAACAATTAAATGAAATTTCTTGTAACCTTGCTGGGCTTACCTTGGCACTGAAGCTATGGTCAGCATCTGGAGCCTCATAGACGGACTCATTGGGTTGAAGAGGCTCCACATCTTTCTGCATGATGTGGAACTGGCAGTTGGAGCCGAGGTTGAAAGGTCGGCCAACAGGGAATACATCAGCCCATGAGAAAGCAGCATTGAAGAAATCACTTGGGATATATAAGTTGCTATAACGTGACTTGAGGGCAATTACATTTCCACCTTTCCTGTAAAGGTCAATACACTGACATTAGGAAGGACACTTGCAGACATGGCAAGAGGTATCACTTCAGACAGTGACTGAGTGAGTTTAGTTTTACATCACACTTAGCAACATTCCAGCTTTATGGAGGCAGTCTGTAAATAGTCAAGCCTGGACCAGAAAATCCGATGACAAACAGCATGAGCATCAATCTTCGTAATTGGGATATGATGACAATTAAGATATGTCAACCAAACCAGCGAGTCTGACCTCCCCATCCCGTTAGTTGCCAATTCTAACTGGATCTTCAAGGGTCATCACTTCATACAAATCTCATGACAATAACAAGGTAAAAACACTCTTTCAGGTCTTGTGATGTTATCAAGACAGCTAAAGGTGTTCTCATCTATTTCCATACCTCCTCAGATTTTCAGTAAGCATGGATTCTATATCAACGAAAAAAAAATGAAAAAAAAGACAACAAATCCCAATTTGAAGTACAATGCATATCCTTATCCTACATATGTGATACGTTAGCCATTCATATCTAAATGTGAGTGAGTATGGCCTTACACAGCTTTAAGCAACATTTTAGCAATGTCAAGGTGGGGGAAGGACACCAGACACGGGGTTCACATTACGTCTAAAAGGTCATATTTATCAATCTCAAACTCAGTAACTGGCAATAACAGTTTTGATGTGCGTTTATTAGAAAAAAGGTGAATCTGACTAGAACCTGCAACAGCTGTTTCAAAGATCCACACATGAAACAACACATTCAGGATCTTATTTATAAAACAGTCTAAAAAAGCTAGAGATGTACTTACGTTTCTAGTGACAACTTGGGTATCTGTACAACATATCTTGGAATAACCCTAGCAGGCCGTCTTCGTATAGGACTCCGCGGCCTGGGAGCTGGGGACTTAACAGAATGAGATGGAGATCTCTGACGCTTCAGTCTATTTTCTTTCCTTTCACGTCTTTCCCTTTCTCGTTCCCTCTCTCTTTCTTTATCTCTGTTGTTTTTCACCCCCTGGAATCGGCCAGCATCATTCCTGTGAGGTGGACCACCACCAGACCTTTGAGTTGGAAGCAGACCTAACAGGAGTGGAAGGAAGTTAAGACAAACGAATCTGAACAACAAAACTGAGACAGTAGCAACAAGTTAGCAACAAGGGGAAATGTAAGAATGTCATGCTTCAGTATATTCTGTAATTGATGTTCAGTATTCTTGGGTTTTAACAACTATTTGCTTCTCCACAATCTGCACATCTCTACTACAGAGGCTACTCTAGACCTTACAGGACAACAGCAAGAGGCAGCAGGCCAAGAACTCAAAGGATAAGTCTGATCTCCTGCTACTGTCTATAGATCAAAAGCCAACTAGCTGATAAGGACATGCCTGTAACCTTGTTAGTAATCCCCATGAGGAGTTTGTCCCAGACCATGTGTGCGACAAAGCAGTGCCAAATTCATTTCACACACTGTCAATGACGGCTTGTTTTCTTTGTTGTTTAACATCACACTCAGCAATATTCCAGCTATATGGTCTGTAAATAATCGAGTCTTGACCAAACAATTTAGCGATAACAGGATAAGCACTGACCTACTCAGTTAGTGTCTATAACTGTATACTGCATCTGCCATGCAGTTTATTATCTGATATACTTTATATGATATAAGCAGCAATATGATATGCAAAGAATGAAGACTCACAACATCTTCAATCATTTTCAGTCAACTGTACTTCAAAATTAAATATAATGTTTGAAAATACATTTATCATATTCAGATTACTGCCACACTGAAGGCTCTAAACACAAGCTCAGAGTCTTCAATCTCCTAAGAGTCTATTGGTGGAAGCACAATATAGTAGTGATCAGTACCTAGAGATGGTTGTGGGTTCTGTGCCATGAGAGGGGGTGGCTGCTGTGACAGGACAGGTCCTGCTATAGACTGTGTGATGATTTGGTTCCCAGTCATTGGATTCATGCTGCCAACTGGGGGCACAGGCTGTGGAATGCTCACACCAGGGGGATTCAACCCAGCTCCGATTGTCAGCTGAGGTGCACCTTTAAGTCCTGTGGGGATATTTGGCGCTCCCTAAATATGGAAAACCACTATTATCACCAAAATGATTCAGAGGGATCTTCTTGTCATGGCAAAAGAAGAGCATCTTCCACGTCTACAAACAAGATAATGTGTGTGGTTGAAATATGCACAAAAGACAGAGTAAATATTTTTCTATTTCTAACAAATACAGTACACAGTGGTTTAACAAACACAAGGGACACAAATTATGATTTAGTAATATCCATAGTTTGTTTACAGACTCAGACTAAAGCAACTATTCCCGATAATTTCCAGAGTATATGTTTCATAAAAATTTCCACTAGTATATCCTGGATGCGTCTTAAGATTGGTCCAATAATTGTATTACCTTCCTTTATCATTCATGGATATGTCCTACTCAACCAGCTTCCATACAACATTCAGCAGATCACAGATGAAAACATTTACATGGAAAAACAAACTTTCACCTGATTAGCCAAGACCTGTATTCTGGTTGCATTCCACTTGAAGGGCATGTTAGCATTATATGTGGCTTCCACCAGAACTCTAGATCCTACTTTTGGCAGGCTTCCTTTGACACAACTGTAGAACAAATAAAGTGTCACCTCATCATACAACATTTCAAATGATATATTTGAAAGAAAAAAAATATATGTAAATCTTCTTGTCTTTGTAAATTAAATTAACTGAAGGAGGTGTTTTCAGAAATAAAGTCTGCATAATATTTAAGCCTCACAAGCAAATATATGCATATATCTCATGAAATACTGTAGCGATACAATGTATTTTTTACAACTAAAATTAAACTACGTATATGAACAATTCAGAGACTCAGAGAAGTCTCATTCACTTTGAAGTGGCATCACTAAATAAAAGAACACTTCTTTCCAAAGTTAATTTAGCACCTCTAAAACAAACATCTCTTTCAACCTGATACCAATCAAGCAGTCGTTCTAGTTCACTTACGTAGTCTGAAAAAAGACATCATCATCTACAAATCCAAAGTTGTCATGTAGTTTTGTGACCGTTCCGGTGAAGACTCTCTGTTTGGGTGACTGTGGCTGTGTGATGCGTGGTGGTGGGTAGCTGACTGTAGCTACTTGGGAGGTAGCCAAGGTGGTCGGGATGGCAATGCCCGGCTGGGGTAGTACAGCTGCTGCTGCAGCTGAAGCAGCAGCCTGTTGTAATTGTTGCTGAAGAAGAATGATGAATAAATAAATAGCTAACTACTCTTAACACTATGATTTATGATACTGGCATTTCAAGTTGAATTGTGCAAACTCATAGTGCCTGGAAAATCTCTCCACCAGCATGATTGTCTTCCTGAAATTTTTAAGGTTGACCTACTTTCAGTTCGCTCTCAGGACGATCATTCCATTTTAATTGTCATGTCATATTTTGTTTTAAGAAAGGTGAATGAAAGCTACGAGCATATTCCATAATTATACATGGACAACTCTTCAGCCAGTGAAGATAGTAATAGAACATTAAAACTGGCTGGCTTAGTAAGCTACGCAATGATTGGTCATCTGCAGTCACATGGTTCAATAAGAACCAATCAAAGAGAGGGTTAATTAAAGGTGGGCGGGCAACTTTCAAGATGGGCAGGCAACTTTTATGGGCCACCAGCCCGGCTGTCAGGTTGAGCTGAAACATTATTTCAATCACTGCTACCAGCCACTATTTTGTTTAATGTTCCAAAATATTTGAGTAACAGTCGTTTTTTTCATTACAGCACGTTGTAATCATGGTGCAATTGTTACGGTTTACATCAGCAAGTAAGTGCATAATGGCACTGGAAACAGGTATATGTGACAAATGTGTGCCAGAAAAATTGTTAACATGCTCTATGTGACTGAATGGGGCCCAAATTTCTCAAAACAAACTTACGTTTTTCCTCAAATTTCCAAATGAGGTTGACAATTTGAAACAGCTGAATTTTTCTCTTAACTGCATTTTGCCAACAGAAAAGCACAAACAACTTAAGTAATCTATCAACCAAACTCAAACTGTGCAAGTATAATATTGATTTCAATTCATTCTGGGAAGTGCATCTTCTCAAATATGAGTAAAACTTAAGTCGAAACTCAGACTTCATTCTGTTTCAAGAAATCAGGGCCACAGCTGAGCTCCTTATGATGTCACCTGACAATAGGTGTGATAATGGCCTGCAATTTGGGGGCATTAACTAAGTACAGTGGCCTGCTCATTTCTGCTAACATATAGGTGTATTAATGACAATTCTTTTCACCTTCACTAAAATGTCAGATAAGTGTTGGTGTAAAATAAGTGGCCCGGACAAAGTCATAAAATTTGATATATAACATGAACTAGCAATTCCAATTTGGGAATATCATTTCAAAATTACCAAGGTTTCTTTATTCGGAATCCTGGAAAAATTCCTAGGTATGCATTCATTTCACATCAAATTCACTAGTGTGGTAGAGTTGTGTATATAGTGATTATGTTTTATCATTCAGCTGTTTTACTTTAGTATGCTCAAAATAATGTCATTTGTATATTTCAGGCAATACAGTAATTAATTACCATTTGGTGTATCAATTTCAGGTATATGAACCAGTCAGCATTACTGATTTATAATAATTAAATCTCTCATTTCAGGCTGCGTAAGATATTTCAACAGTTGTAAGTAAAGTAATATCATTAACGCTCATTTCTTTTGTTAAGTTATTTCATTGGGTAAGTCCATTTCACTGTCGGGTAGTACAGCTAGCAATCAAAGTGTAAGCTTGGATATTTCAGCCATTGGCTGGTTTTGAATTAGGTGTCCTACATCCCAACCCTTTGTTTCCACATGCTTTTTTCTTATGACTTTCACATGGACATTTGGATCATACAGACTCTCCGAAAAGTGTATTAAAAGGGTCGATACCAGATATTATTGGTCAGATGCCAGGACAACAACCCTGTGGGAATCATAGGGGTGTCAGTTTGTCATCAATTTTACATGACCAATAAACAGTTCTCACACCCTAGCCTGTGTCACTGTGGATGAATTCGCAAGACTATATTGATGGCTGTAACACTAGTCCCTTTTAAAATTATTTTTTCATTAATTATAACTACCTGAGCCTGTAGAGCTGCCATTTGTGCATTGTACTGTGGCTGCGAGATTCCGCCACCTGGTGTACCGAGGTTGTATACAGGTGTTGCTGTCACTGAGCCAGCGTTCAGTAGTGCATTCTGGGCCTGAGCTAGAGATGTTGGAGTGACAGAAGTGGGACCTGTTGCAGATGACATGTACTCTGGGCCAACTGCAAAATCAGAACAAAACTATCTATTGTGCTGGGCTTTTTTTTATACACAGCATTCTTAACATGCATGTAAATCTACAGCAAAATATGGAAAAGCATGTGAAGGAGCTTACTACTAGTCAACCACAAATACCTGTATATTGTCTGAGGTGATGTGAATTGGGGATTAATGTTGCATTAATATAAATTTACCTGGGGTGCTGGAGGAGGGTTTGGGATGCTGGTGGAGGGGTTGGGGTGCTGGAGGTTGGGGGCGAGTAGTGGGCAAGAGGGTAGGGTGATGGAGGAGTGGGTAAATTGCTGGACGAGATAAGGGTTTTGGAGGAGGAAGTAGGTTGCTGAAGGGGTCTTGGAGGATGGGGTAGGGTGCTGTAGAAGGAATGGATGGGGAGGAGGTTGGAGGTGAAGGTTGGGTACTGTAGAAGGAAGTGGGGTGCTGATGGCTAATTAGCTTAACTCATTAGCCTAGATAAACTAGCAATGCTAGTTTGATCCATTGTATGCTTTCAAGCCTAAATGTTGCTCTAGTAAACTAAAATAATCCCTAATCTGCATTACCTGATGCTGGTCTGGCCCAGGGCGGGTTTTTAGCTCCCCCGAACTGTGATGCCATGTCCTGAAATAAAAAATAAGTAAATGATGCTCATGCTCATGCGTGCACTGTCGTACTTTTTTAAGCAAAATGGGAACCTGAAAGTACGGAAAAACTACGTTTGCATTCGAGCTTGCATTAGGATATTAATTTGTTGTTACCTTCAGTTACCTCCCTTTGGTTGTTCGTTTGTTTGTGCATGCCGGGTCCGTATCGGTTGACAACAAAGTGCAGTGCCCTAATTTTGTCTAACATCAATCTTTTTAATTGGATTTTTGCAAACCGCTGTCCTAGTCTAGTTAACAATGATCGCACTTTTTATACTATGCTGCGCCTGATAGCAACTTGCCAGGTTGAATAAAGGCAACATTCTCACACTAGGTCTCCAACAGCACTCCATTTCATCGATTTCTTCCACCATAGAGCATATATTGGGAATAATGGTGAATGCTTTCTTAAACATGAGCAATCAGATTTTATTAAGTTAAATTGCATTCGTGATACGTGATACATACGAGGGTATATTCCTGGGAAACGTCTTAACCGTGTTTTCCAGTTCACAATGGCGTTCGGAGGATTGGTAACATTTGTAAGAAAACTGATTACATATAAAGGCCACTACACATAAGAATAAACAGACTGCACTTAGCTGCACTTTTTATAATATCACTACATATTTATGCTTAAACTATGTAAGTATCTGAAGGGCATTAAATCCACAAGACGTATCTTAAAAGGAATGATGCATTAAGCTACATGTAAAAGTTGACAAGTAGTCCAGTAATAGTACTTATTGTTGAGATGAATTTTACCGTACTAGATATAAAAGAATACATGTAAAGTACGTCTGCTTGTTGCACAGCAGGCCAAGTCGATTTACAGGGATAAGATAACATCCACCACAACCGAAAAATATGTAACTACAAAGACAAAATAAAAATAAAATAAAATAAATAAATAAACTAGATAAGCTAGGTTACTGGTGTGTTGAATATGTTGTTATCCACATGACGGAACACTATAGACCAGAGACCATGTCATATAATATCCGCAATGTACAGTCTAATGTATGCATACATATATTCGAAACTATGTGCTACTGACGAGCAAATTCGGAACAAATAATGTGCTTTTTAACTGATTTTCTTCAACGCTGTTGTCTAAAAATGAAAACTGCATGCAGTCTCATCATCCTCTCTTTGTCACGGGTCGTTATCGGTGAAATACAAGTCACTTGTACACAGTCACGATGTTAGTTATAACTATTCCAATATCATCTGAGTGAGTGAGGAATAAATTGCATTATGAGTTCCCAGGATCCTATCATCCGCTGTGTGAATAAACGGGTTCATAGAGGCTGACCATGTGATATTAGGTGAAATGAGTTAATTTTGAATTGATACTGATAATGATATATGGATTTATACCAGTTTATGTAAATTTAGCCCTAGTGTTATTCGTTATATTCCTACAGTGGGACCCAGTGTAAGGAATAACACTGGGGCTAGGTTTTATCAGGGAGCCTATATAGAGAGTTATAGAGTATCCCTGGTTTTATACAAACAATCATGCTTTTCGCAGAGATTAGACTCAGAGACATTCTGGGGTCGATAATAGCACTTCAATTGTATTCACTGGAAATAGAATCTGTAATGATTCATGTAACACCTTCAGTACAATATTACGGCGCATGCCGGATTTAAAATTTGAACGCAATTTTATTTGTTCTGAGGCGCTAAACATCGAATTAAAGACAATTATGTTTCACTAAATCACCTGATGGCTTTGGACACACAAATTCGTTCGATCTGTTTGTTGTTTAACCCCGAACTCAGCAATGTCTCAGCTATAGGACGGTGGTTTGAAAATGGCATACTTAAATTTTATCGCGTTGAATATTATCAATTGATAGCGCCTATTTTAATAGAAGTACGGTAAGAGTTGTCTTTCTTTTTGGATAGCGGCGCCACTGTACTTCCTTTCTACTGGAATCCATAGCTGTTCTGCTAGGTGTGTTGACATGCTCATATAATCCACCTTCATCTTTTGTCCACGATTACGATGTTATATTTTGCCAACGTTATTTGGATATAACATTGATAATGAAGTTATTGAGCGATGCTATATTTTTGCTAGAACGCGCCAGTATCTTGGTATTTGCGTTAGGTTGCAGGTGTGTTATGATGATTGCTTTCAGGGGAATAAGAAAATGTGGTTAAGATTTGTTTAGGGGTAATTCTATGAAATAAATGTTCTCCTTTATCACATACACAAAGATGTGTTTATGTTCCTCAGCTACAACAAGAACACCAACAACAACCAAACAAACTAAAAAGAAAAACAACAAGAATTTAACTTGTGTAGGCCGAGGACGATTTATTGGCCCTTCATCTTTGGTTTGTCTGAATTCATATAGATTCACTTGTATTGTGACTATGTTACGTTTTCTCTTGTTGATGTTTGTGCATGATGAAAACTTGACACCTCTTATCTGAAATATAGTGAGAGATCGTTATTTTTTTTAACTGATGCAAACATCAATCATTGTGAGACGGACAGCCTTGTGTCGAAGAAGGCTGTGTAATGTCTATTAGACTGTAGTAAAACTGTTACAGTCTAATGGCTTCTTAAAACGTGCTGCTATGAACTGCAGTCATTCGACTAGAATAATTCACTTTTAGCAAGAAGAATCAAAGAGTAACGTCTCAGGTTAAGCAGTGACTGCATATGTCACTCACTCTGTACATCTTAATCACGTTAATGGCATGATACTAATCTCAAATAGCATGTTGATCATTTTGCCTAGGGATACTGCCAGACATGTTTTTTGCTATGAATTAAGCATAAGGTGACTGTAAAGCACTGATAATCATGATAAGGGTAAAAATATTCAGCTAGCCTTTGTATGGTGTAATATTTTGCAATCATGAAATTGAATATGAAGGAAATTCATTAACATAAACCTCTCAAAAAAGTTAATTCACCAGGCCACATTTTCATCCAGTATGTATGTAGCATGCTAAGCAGGTTTACTGACGTTCATTTCTCCACCCACGCCACCCACCAATGACGCATACCATGGAATTGTTTTTAAAATGTTTGATGTTCTGCATTAGCAAACCATCTTCAAAGTCTTACTGTATTTCCAAAATTAAATCTTCAGATATACCAAGATCACTGACATCATGTTTTGTTCTGTTTATGAATTTCATTTCATGCAAATATTTGGCATTATCCATCTTGTTTTAGCATGTTCGCAATTCAGTCATGAGTTGTTGTTTTTTCTAGATATTGATATTTTGAACCTCCTTGAACCTGTGAAGGTCCGGGGTAGAATAGGCCTTCAACAATCCATGCTTGCCATAAAAGGTGACTATGGTCAGGTGGTCAGACTCGCTGACTTGGTTGACATGGCATCGGTTCCCAGTTGCACAGATTGATGCTCATGCTGTTGATCACTGGATTGTCTGGTCCAGACTCAGTTATTTACAGACCGCTGCTATGTAGCTGGAATATTGCTGAATGCAGCATAAAACTAAACTGTCACTCGCGCTTATTGTAAGAGGCGACCGACGGGATAGAGTGGTCAGGCTGGTTGACTTGTTTGACACACGTCATTGGTTCCCACTCACTGAGCCTCCTATAACCATGCTTTACAACAAAAGGTAACTAATGCAACTCTTAATTCAGCAAATAGTGTATTGTTTGTTATATTCATTAAAAAAATAAAATATGTATTCTTTGAGATGTTCTGACAATTTGACATCGTTAATATTTGCTGCCAGTGACTGCATTACCGTCAAATATCTTCATAAGAATGTTGATTTCTATCCTGCCTGTAGTGCTTTGCTTGAATGTATTCCATTTTGTGTATCATGTTTTGACAAATAATCCCCAAATTCAATGGAAAATACTTTAATTTGAAAATTCATGAATATTTGATTTTAGTGATTGTGAGTATCAAACTCTTGAAAGCATGAGTTTTGATGGAACATTTATCAGTAATTACTGTCAGTACAAACTTGCCATGTTGTGTGTATGCATGTATTCATTCTTGTGTGTACTCATTGCATTTCAGATCCAGAGGCAAGCAAGATGGTGAGTGTTCTTTCTTGGTTATGTGTACAGTATACTCCCTGTCTATGGTGACCATTTGTTAGTGAAAACCGATTAACTGACGGCAAAATATTTTTCCCTTTCCTCTAAAATCATTAGAAATTAATGAAACAAACAAAATGTAATATGTGAAACTGATGACTTTAGTTTCAGTGTTCATAAATGCTGCTTCAAAGTACTGTGACATTGGGTCCTGCAAGTTTCACAGGACCCATATAATAAACACACAATTCAGGTTTAACATTTCTTATAGTAGGCATTGAAATTATGATGTCATAAAATTTATGAACAACAAAAAGGTGTAACATGTCACAACTTCAAAGTTACTGTGAAGTAAACAGTCAGCCACTAGGCACGGTGGGTTGTATACTTCCACTTGGCCATTGGCGAAACGGTTGGATTTGTCAGAGGGTGAGACGCTATTTGTGAACAGTGGTTTTCATGTCAACAGTGATTGATGATTTATCTCTGATTTACTGATTATGTTCTTGCCTAGTGTTCAAATATTACTTACCAAGCACTGCAATATGTTACTGGTATACCAAAATGCACTTTCCAAATGATGCATATTGCAAAAGTTTTGTCTGAGAACCTGTAGCAATACATCTTCTTGAGTAGCAATATATTGCAATACAGTTTATTAGTTAGCATGAATATCAGTAGCTCAGATGATGTTGCACATGATGAAAACTTGACACCTCTTATCTGAGCTATAGCGTGAGAGATTGTTTTAAATTCTGAAGCAAACATCAGTGCTCCTGCTACAATGAATGACAGCTATACTCAAGCTTCACACTTCTTAAGTTATTTGGTTATTTTGTTCCTTTCAGCCTCAGCAGATTTCAGAAATCAAGGACTTTCTCCTAACAGCAAGGAGGAAAGATGCCAAATGTAAGTAAATGTTCAGACAGTTAAGAAATGTCAGCCTGTGCCACTAGTCGGTAGTCACAGTATTTTTTCACTTTTCTTTTGTTTCTGGAACATTTGCTGCGAAAATCAGTGCACTGCTAATGGCCATTTCTGACTTGGTTTGAGGAAATCTTCATCTGTACTTTAAAAAAAACAATACCCAGCAGAACGGAAAATGTAAATTACTAGTAAAGTGAAAGTGAAGAAAAGTGAAGAAAGTGAAATCCCAAATATGACATATGTTACTAGTAAATAGAAAATCATTATGTCTGGTGATGCTTTGACTTGCTTTTAAATTTTGTATTGACAGTTTAATTCATGTTCACTCAGACATGAATTTGCTGAGGCTCACAATTTATGTAGAAACACTTTCTTGGTTATCCATACCAAACCTTAGGAAGAAGAAAATGGTTGATTATGATGCTCTCGGGGGTAAAATGGTATTTGACTACATGGGCCACATATCCATGGTGCAAGGGCCCCTGTTTTTAATGTGCCATCAGTGCACACCACAAAATGAACTCCCAGTTGTGTTAATTATTCAATTTATCACCTTATGCTTGCACATTTGGATATTATGAAAGGCTGTTTAACGCAGCATTTAAGTTACTTTTGCTGCACAGTATCAGATGTAACCCAATTTGGTCAGTTTTAAATACTACTAAAGGTTTGGTCATGCATAGGAGGAGTGACACTGTACAGTTTCAAGACAATGAAATCTCTGCAATCAGAACTGGCAAAAACCGCTATGAAGAAGTAAGAGGAAATGAAGAGACGTCATCCCAATCACTACCAATAACATCTGTACCTATTAGCCTGCGTAGCATTTTGCATTATTTTAGTACATTTAAGAACTATCAAATGCACTTCCATAAGCAAAGCCCGTTGTCTACGAATCTATTTTTGAGCCATGGCTGCTTGGTATTTTCTAGGGTGCCATGTTGTGGCATCCACCCAGTTACTTTGAGAGTATAGTTTTAAGAGATTTTTCCAGATAGTTTTTCAGCACATGCCCATCATGCATATTTTTTCACCCAGTGTTGGCATGTCACTTTGAAGAAAATCTAGTTTGTGCATCTAGTATCTTTCGCTTCACATTTCAGCTGTCAAAATAAAGAAGAACAAGGATAATGTGAAATTCAAGGTGCGATGCAGTCGTTACCTGTACACCCTTGTCATCCAGGACCGAGAAAAGGCCGAGAAGCTGCGTCAGTCTCTTCCACCAGGTGAGTGGCTAGATTGCAAAATACAGCAGAGTAATTCCAATCCCTTGAGTTTGACAGTGGTTTTGAGGCCTAGTGGGCAAAGAGTTCCTTCGAAGCACCAAAGACCAGGGTTTGATTCCTTGCATGGGTACAATGTGTTATTACTGTTAAGTCCATTTCTGGTGCCTCCGGCAGTGATATTGCTGAAAGCAGCATAAAACTAAACTGACTTGCTAGCCTTAAGCTTGAAAGTGTGGCGATTCCAAGTTCACCTGAAGATTGGCCATAGGGATGAAGTTCAGTTCAAGGTGGTACTCCAGGAATCCAGTTTAAGTATTCACCATGACAAGCTATCTTGGGCAATTGTTTTCCTCAAATTGGTCGTCTTTGGAAAATTTCATCGTTTTACTGTGATTATTCATTTCAATTTTCATGATACCAAAGTATCTCTCTTTGTAAACAGGCAGACTTGTTGGGTTAATCATGCACATTCGTTCGTTGTAATTGAAGTAATATTTGAAATGATGCAGCCTTTCACTGAATTCAAATTAATTATTCAAATTATTTTTCAGGTCTTGCAGTGAAAGAACTTAAGTGAAAATGCTGTAAATAAAACAAGAAAAATCTCAGTGTCTTTTGTGTAATTTTTGCTATTTGTCAATGGACTATACTTCTCATGGTGCAGCTGTGTTTTCAGTGTCAGAGCACACCCTTGCTTGAATTCTCGGAATGGCTGGAGTATTACCTCAGATTCAAAAAGCTGATGGAAGTATTTCATTCAGTTCCGGCCTTGTGGGGAAGGTTAGTGATACTCTTGCCAAAGGCCTGGGTTCTATCCGCTGTATGGGTACAGTGTGTATGGAGCTATTTGGTGTTCCCAGCTGTGAATTGCTGGAATATTGCTAGAAGCAATGCAAATTCCAACTACTCTCCTTTGAAGATAGTTGGTCGTCAGCAACTTGAGATTTTAAAAGGGGTGACTAATGGGATTAGTTGCATGTAATCCTATGCCAGCTGTTAGAGTAATGTTCATAAATAGCAGTCACAGGATTGTCTGGTTCGAACATGATAAGGGTCAACAGTTTAGCTTGAAAAGTACTGAGTGCAAACAAACTTCATACCAGCGATCTTTGATAGATTTGGCCCTGCATTTAGGCGGTGTAACAGAACAGATTATTGAGTCGACCATGCAGCGTTGAGGAGTCGTGCTTGCCAGGCATGGTTAATTCATGAGAATATCGTGGTATGGGGCAAATGGGTTGAATTGAGGTGTCGCCTATATCGTCGTGTGAACTGGACACGGATTTGTCTTTTCCATCAAATTATTTGAAGGTGAAAGCGATACTTTTATTCTGACAGACATGGAGTTAATTTCACTTCATCGCTGCATTTCAGAATGTTTCTGGGCCACACCATGTATGCTATTAGAGCGTGCGTCAACGTAAACATGACATCATACAGTGCCCTCAAACGCTAAGTGGTTGGGTTTCAGATTCCACTGAACCACGCTTATTTACTGATTCTCAGGACACAGCATAATTTAGAGAATGATCAAATGTAACATCTTATATTCAACCCAGGAAGTTCTAGGTTAGAATTTAGCCCCAGTAACCCATTCCCGTAAGAGGTGACCAACAGGTTTGGGAGGTCACGCTGGCGGAGTTTGTTGACACGTCATCGTCACCCAGTTGCTTTCATCGATTGCTGGAATATTGCAGGTTGCGGAATAAAACGTCACTATGAATCAAGTGTATTCATCACTTTCCGCCATGGGAGTCGTCCCAATTCACGGTATAGGTTACACGAAGTACGAGATGTCTGTCCTTCCATTCTTTGGAAGCTCCAGGTGGTAAGATGGTTGAGTTAGTGGGCTTGCGAATAAGTGCCTGACTTTGAGAGTAGGGTTTCGAATCACGGACCAGCCTCGCGTAACGAAAGTACTACAATCTTTACTTGGAAAGTTTAATTCCAGATTAGAACACCTTGAATAGCAATTAATTTATATCTGCCGTTGGTTGTGTAGACAGGTTGGTCATATTTTAGTGCACATCGAATACCCAGGCATAAAATGACGAATTTTCAAAATTAGGTATTAAGTCAGGATAGGGATATGAACAGGCAATTGGATCTCGACCACCAGCAAAAAGACCTCAGAGTCATGGAACACTAGGGTGGATGTGACGAGTGAGTGAGTGAGTTTAGTTTTACGCCGCACTCAGCAATATTCCAGCTATATGGCGGCCGTCTGTAAATAATTGAGTCTGGACCAGACAATCCAGTGTTCAACAGCATGAGCATCGATCTGCGCAATTGGGAACCGATGCCATGTCAACCAAGTCAGCGAGCCTGGGCACCCGATCCCGTTCGTCGCCTCTTACGACAAGCTGAGTCGCCTTTTATGGCAAACATGGGTTGCTGAAGGCCTATTCTACCCCGGGACCTTCACGGGTCGGATATGACGAGCAATCACTGACAAAAGTGTATGTAAAACGTTTTATTTTGTTATGTGTACAAAATGTGAAAAAGGTTGCAATTTACAGTCTCAAGCATGTAAAAAGCTTCGGAAACTATCACAGTTCGATGAAAAAAGGTTTTGTATAAAGCACCATTCAGTCCCCACTCAAAGAGAATCCGATTTCTGCAAACAAATCAAAAGGGGAAAGATTAATTTTGAAATAACTCGCGTTATTCGTGAACAACTTCCTGCAACAACAGTTCAGTTGTGATAACCATATACACTATTCAAAATATGATTAACAGTTGAAGGACTAGATACTGAATCTAATCAGATTCACTCGTCGAACTAAGTGGTTAAAATTACGAAGAGAAATAAATGTCTACAGTTAGGACATAAACATACTGTGATGGAAAATCAGAGCAACAAATACCAAGAAAATTAGAGCAACCATGAGTTGCATGGATATGTGCGCTATATAAACATCCCAATGATAATAATCATAATATATATTTAACAAATCAGAGATGTATAACGAAATTATAGTACTTCTAAATTTAATTTAAAACCGCAAACCTAGACCTCATTTGTTGACTGCAACGGATCTTGTTCATCCCGTCAGTACAAGTGATATCCAAGATAACTGATCTTAACTTGAAACTTGGGAATAGTTTTCAACTTAAAACACAAGATACGTCAACCTCGATAATCACATGGAATGGTCACGTTTATCAATGTAAGAATATCCCTGTGGCCACGTTCACGTCTCCATATAGTAATATTTTTAGTGGTCATGTGCCACAATGTAGAACATACAAGATTTGAATAAACCAATATTTAGTGGCGAAGTATAGCACAGCGAATAACATACCCAGTGCCTCTGTATTATCAATTAGTGACCTATCTACGAATGTACAGGACACTAACCGAATTCACGTCAATTGTCAATGCTCCACTGTCTGCAGCGTATTAAATCGTCGCTCTTTAAATCAGCCCAAAGCCTATTTACTATCTCAGTGGCAACATTTAACAGTCCTCCTTTCGAAGCATAAAACAGACTCTAATTTACTATCACGAAGTACCTGTACTAACCTAGTGCCCACATTTGATAGTCTTCCCTTTGACATATAAAATCGACTCTCATTACCATATTCAACAAGAAGTGTGTAGTCTCGATACTATATCCTAGTGGCTACGTTTGACAGTCCCCTTTTTGAACCTATAAAACCGACACGCATCAATTCAACAAGAAGTGAGTAAAGTTCCTGTACTCACCTAGTGTCTACGTTTTAGAGTCATCCTACTCCTGAGTCTGTTGGCGATGTTGGATGTGTCGCGGGAGGTGACAAAGCCGTTGTGCATGAGGAATGTGCCGCTGTCTACAACAACAGAGAAAAGTTCATTTGAAGCCATCAGTTCGATCGTTGGCTGATATAACAAATAACATTATATACTACCCATCAATAGTTTAAGCTCACCCAACTATAACATGTTACATGTATATGGTTACAATACGTTGTTCACGCGTCACGAGGGTTTGTGTGGGTTTGATGTACCCTTCGGGCTCAGGGAACATTTATAAACAAACATCGTGGGTACGTCAACCCATGGGCACCTTAATGCTAGTTTTTAACAGTTCTAATCATAGATATTGGATATACACTTCAGCCAGCCTGTGTGAATCAAACGATTCGAATCTTTCATCTTGTTGCTTTTTCTCGCATTTATTGTCTTAGTAAAGTCGTCATGGTGTAATTCCCCTTCTTACTGTTCACAAGGACAACAATGGATGTATTGTCAAAATTTATTCATTGGAATGCGAGGCCAATGCAGATGACACAAGAAAAACAACAACACATTTATAGTTATCTCCCTTCCATCGATTTGCATTCGCAAAATATCGGTAATTTCCGTGCACCATACGTGATTCAATGCTATTCGAGATAAAGAAGTACTACCACAAAGTACCGAATGAGCTGCCATTGGCAGGGGGGTACATTGCAATGTATCTCGCTTGTACACGGGGTACATCGAAAATAATAGAAGAGCGCTTAGCCTGTCAGAAAACGACACTGGTTCGGGAAACATAAACAAACCCACATCAAACCCACTTTTGACTAGTGAACAACTTATAATGCACACAGTGTATGTAAAGAACAAAACGGAATATTACTTCTGCTTGACAAGTATTAGATGAGCCAGCACAATGAAAGCGTTTGTAACAAGCAGGCGGGGCAAGTAATCTGGACGAATACACTTGCTTGCTTCAAGCAGATTGGCGATTAAGCACATGCAATACATGCTGACCGTGGCGTGAAATCAATACCAAGTTAGTTTCAGCAAAACACCACCACGGCATGATTTGCACGAGGAAATTGTTTTTTGTTTCAAATAGAATGTTCTGGAGGGCGTTCCCATATATACAGATTGGGGTCATTTGTTAGGTCGCGGCTCATCTAATTCTTGTCACGCAGTAAGAACGAAGTTATTTCCATCACCAGCACCCAAGGAATAACCTTTGTTTACAGCAATTGGGTTTTACCTGACTATTTGGTCTATTTTAGGTTGGTTGTCTATATTCCTTGGAACGCAGCGATTGAAAATATACCCTGTCAGAAGCATCAACGTACAGCCAACCTCCAACTTGAAAGACTACGCGGTTAAAGACGTAAACATGCATACCATATTTAGAATTTTGTTTGCGAGATCTCTTTGGTCTGGTTTCCTCCATGTTGATTGATGAGGTCATCTCCTCTAGTTTTCTCTTCCTAGCCGCTGCAAACGACACAGTGTCTCTCCTGTCTCTCTCCTCCCTCAGCACTACTCTCGCCTGTGTCGAAGTTTCTCTCTCACGTTGCTGTTTTCTCTCGCCGATCTGCCTTAGTCTCTCTGCTTCCTGCAGTTCGTACTCAATAACCCCGACACACCCCCTCATGCGGGTAGGCAGGGTGGGAGGTACAGGACGGGTGGATGATGTCATACTCGTCTTCTTTATTATTTCTAGGTCTGGAAATCACAATGCATGCAAAATACAAAATTTCCGTTCAAACTGTTCGATTTTCGGGAAAAATATCTATTGTCTGAATTGATCGGTTAATTGTTCCACACAATGCATTAATATATAATGGAGGGGAAGTGATTGTCTGAAGTCGTACCCTTTCTGACATTGTCAAGTTGTCTTTCTATCCAAATGATGGCGGCATCCACGGGACAAGTGCACGTTTCAGAAACGCTGAGGTCGGAATGAATGGACGTGAGATGGAGATCGGAGCGGAAAGTCATCCTTCCAGCAAACAGGAGCATGTCCGTGGCGGCCATGTTGTATACTCGGGGCCAATCTGTCTCTGGGTATAGGGAACAGCTGTCGCCTGGAAGACATATATCATGAGATATCAGGGGGAATCTACTTGTACTACGACCTTGCATTCCTGGTATCGAGAGATCAAATAAAAAGAAGCCTAATCTTTTCCTTGTCTCAAGACACCAAAATGGTCGTTATACACATTCCGCCAAGTACATATACTTTACTTTACATCATATTTTCATTAGTACCGACAAATTTACCACCTGTGATCAAATTGTGATTTCTGTATAGACTTACATTACTAAGAATTATACTACGAAATATGTTCGGACTTATTGCAAAACCCAAACTGAGGTATGAAACCTTCATGGTGAAACTTAGATATACAGTTTGGATTGAAATAATTATTATGGGATTGTTGGAATATATATATGTTCCGTTATACTAAAGGAACTGTATGGTAAAGTAGCAATGTGCACGTTTCAGAATGTTTTGGGGTAAAATTTTTAAAATGAACAGGTTTACGAGTAATTATAATTTATCATTACATCATGTGGTCTGAAATAAACTATCATCACAGAGACCGATAATATTCGTTTTACATACTCAAAGGCCACTCCAAGTGCCCTTGGTCAAAACACTGAGTCACGACATTACCTGCGAGACCAGCTCCGCTAGTGATTTGCGAATTGGTATTAATCTAGAGTCAAATGTATTTTTACTTGTTTATAAACAATAGGGGCGGTTGAGCAGCCTAGCGGTCAAAGCGTTCGCTCTTCACGCCGAAAACACGCGTTCGATTCCCCACAGGGGTGTAATGTGTGAAGTCCATTTCTGGTGTCCCCCGCCGTGATATTGCTGAAAACATTGCTGGAAATATTGCTTCAAGAGGCGTATACCCCAACTCACTCTCTATAAACAATATTCATAATTATATCCTTTATCATCTCGACAAAACACAACCACATGTTTATAGCTGACACATGATGCACGTGTGGGAGAGATCCAAGGAGCCCAGCTGTGGCCAGGGTTAAACACTTTGGAGTCAGCTATGTGTGCAGTCTCTTTCAGTGTTGTCACAACCCCTAGTGTACAGTACCCAACCCCGAGCACGTGGAAAAAAAAACACGATTCCGTTGGTAAATGACCAGATAGTGGCCACATGAATACGCGCAAATACCTGCATGGAAAGCAACGTGCAGTGAAACTTGAACAAAGTGCTGTGACCATGTGGCCAGTCCACCCTGCTATGAATGGGTATCTCGTAAGAATGGGAAAACCACATTAACTTGGTGCGCCTGGTGGGGTGGACTATAGCGTTATGTAAATGCCCATATAAGAATATAAAACTAATTATAAAACATTAACACAAAATGAAATAATATTACTTTGGTGACTCTACACGTGAATCATGATTTCGGAGTAATTTTATTATGTGAACGAGCGAGTTAAGTTTTGCGCGATTTTCAGCAACAAACCAGCAATATCACGTCGGAGGACACAAGAACTGAGGTTCACACGCTCTACCCAGTAATATGATAATAACACAGTCTTTTTCTTACCTTTATTTCGGTGGGAATCCATTCGAAAATTGGTCTGTCACTCAACCAAACCTATAAAGCTGGATAATTTTTTTCAAGCTGCCAGTTATGCAGTGGATATGGTAATTTGGCAGAGCGTGGCAGTAGATCGCCTTCTTGTTCTGAGGAATGACGATTGTCCATGACGTCACAATATCGTCGTAGCCATGACGTCAACCTTCAGAGCTAACCGGTTTGGAAGGTTTCGTAACGTACATGTCCACGTCAACGCTCAAGGTTTAAAAAAATACGTTCATGCTACATACAATATTGTCCCGAAACACACTGTACACTCAACAACCTTTAAGTCTGGGGGCGAAGTGTCAGACTGACGATGATTTCCGAACACACAATGACGTTATTTTCGTTCTGACGTCACAATCTATCTGCCAAGAGAGCTCCCTCGCATATCGTGATTCAGACCACAGGGACTTGTACCACTTACAAACGAGACTGAGACAGTCTGCATTCACTGCTTGTTCCTTTCCTAGATTTCAAATATACGGGACTGAAATAATGCCGATCTTTGTTTTGTTTGTTGTTTAACTTCCCACTCAGCAATATTTTCCAGCTATCTGTCAACAGTCGGGTCTCGACCAGACAATCCAGTGATCAGCAGCGTCAGGTTCGATCTATGCAATTGGAATACGATGACATGTGTCAGTCAAGTCAGCGAGTCTGACCACCCGATCCCGTTAGCCGCCTCACGACAAAGAATGGGTGGTGAAGACCAGCTCCAACCAGGATCTTCACTGGTGACTGAAGTAAAAACGGATCACACGCCTCACTAGACATCGAGTTTTGTCAGTGACAGAGTCAGCTTGTCACAATCAACGTATTTTTCTATGCTTCCACAGACGTGTATTAAAACATTTCGGTTTTCAAGCTGAGCAATTTTAGCAATGAAATCAGAATTTCTAATACAACTCTTTCTTGAAAACCTGGTTTGCAAATGTGCATGTATGGGACCAGGGTATATTTATTACTGCAGACCCAAGATGGTTGTAATCACAAAAAAAAAAAAAAAACATCTCTTGTTCCCCAATTTCGACTGTAAGGATAATCTTTTCACGCATCGCTTGTGTTTGTACGAGTCGCCTTCCCGGATCAAGCCGCGCGAGTCGACTTTATACGTCTAAAGGAAGACTGTTCATCGTAGCCACTAAGTTATGTGGTATAGAGACACTGCACAATATACACTTCTTAAATAAAATAATAAAAGTCGATTTTATACGTCTGAGGGAAGATTGGACACTAGGTTAGTACAAAGACATAATACGATATACACTTCTTGATGAAGATGAAAAAACATGTGACATGTTGTGACTGGGTTCGTGTAGTAACATGAAGTTATATACACATATCGCACAGAATAAATGAAAGTCAGTTTTATACCCCAAAAAATGGGTATACTGGGTTAGTATAGGGCGTTATGCACTTCGTGATGTATAAATGAAGGTCGGTCTCACGTTTAGTTGTATTTCTAATCCATTTAATAATATCTACCAGTAGTCTATAATTTGCATATAATTATTTTTTTCTTTTGTTTTCAGAAATTGGCAACTTGTTTTGACGTTCAAGATATAGTTCTAAATTTCGTCATTATATTTTCATCGATCTGTCATTGTTCGGAAAGCCCTTTCTGCAATTATAAATCGAAATCGTCATATTGATAACAGTTTTACATTGTGATCGGTTTTAATAAAGAAAATGTATAAAGTTTACCGTTAGATTTGTGTTGTTACTGTCAGTACCAGATATCACTCACCGTTTGTAGGGAATCAGCATAAAAAATTCGACTCATCGATAGTCTTATAAATCACTAAATGAGTTTAAATTTGTTAAGACAATATTTGGTTTACTGGGGTGTCACGACAGACAGGCGGATGAAGTAAACACTAATGTAGAGGAAATAGAGATAGCAAGGCGTGCAGTGAGACTGATGAAGATATGATCCATTTAGCAGTTCACTGCAGTACTGATAAATGGATTTGTCTGTGGATATTGGTGTTTGGTATCACAGTCTGAGCATCGGTGTACTCTCAATGACAGTGCCCAACCGGCTGTACCTACAGACTGGAATATTAAAGTCTGCTACTTTCATCATCTTTCACATATTCCTAGTTCCCAAATGAACAGCTGAGATCAAACAACGGTAACCCGTTTCAAGCTATATTTCTTTGGGCCTGGCCTCTCTGTTTCATGTGTGAGATCTTCGGGCAGGGATGTATATTTCAGATCAATAAATGGAAAATATTAGACGTTTTGTAACTGGCCAGGTGTTCAACAACGGTGAGTGATTATATGTGTTATGGTGACCGACATAAGGCAAAAAATACAAAAACTGTGTAGCCGGCTTGAACTCGAGGATATCGTGTCTGATGGGATCTCTTACACGGAGTAATAACTGTGACATATGTCACTGGACTAGTACGACTTAACTGGCATTAGTTCTGACATGTACAAAAGACAGATGCACGCGCTTAAGTACAAAACACATACCGAGACCCACATGCGCGCACGCACGCACGCACAAACACAGGCATGTCGCAATACGCCATATAGTAAACCGATATTAAGCTGCCAAAAATTAGCAAATGTTGGCAGTCCTGCTGTTAAAAGAAGAAGAAATTCTCACCAAAATACAAAAGTACCACAATAAGCGATAAATTGGGATCCATGAAGCTGTAGGTTTTCTTTTGCTGTCAAAAACAATACATGTTGCATCTCTACAGCGACAACCCCACACGGTGTTGCTGATATCGCGCTTATTGCAAAGTGATGCCAGGCAACACCGCCCATAGCCGATCAGCAGCTTGAACGTAGAAATATACGTGGACACTGGAACTATATACTCGTTATGTGGTTTACTTAAGGAATACCCCTTATGTATACCATCCCAGTGATCCTTTAGACGAGCGTGTCTTGTGTCATGTAGCCCAGGGGTTAGAGGACAAATCGGGGCAACGACGCCGAAAGATAACGGATTATGTTCATCGTGATCAGCCGATTGT
Source organism: Haliotis asinina (assembly GCF_037392515.1). Taxonomy (NCBI): domain Eukaryota; kingdom Metazoa; phylum Mollusca; class Gastropoda; order Lepetellida; family Haliotidae; genus Haliotis; species Haliotis asinina. The sequence goes on from NC_090284.1 coordinate 59,537,785, forward strand.
CGGGATACCGGCGCCCTGGGATGATACAACGAGGGGGATGATGAGGGGACGATTACACCACGTATAAGGGTCCAGTATATTACGAAGCATAACCAGTTATAGTCTGTTCGCATTTCACTTTAAACATAAAAGTAAATAAAATAAAGTGAAATTGAGAATGTGAATCGTCATAAATTTACTTTGCCAACTGGCCATTTAAATCTTAGAATTTTATTCAACCTAGGATAAAAGTTGTTTAACAAACAATGATTGATTCAAATCAATACTATTGGTATTACAAGGGGGGTAACCTCAGAAGACGGAACGGTGAAACAAATGTACGTGCGATACGCGATGGGCGTTAACTTAGACCAACCCTATTTCTTCTCGGTGTTTAATTTGATGTACTTACTCCCGTGTCGTACAAAGCAATAACAGCGATTTGAAACCGCATAGACAGAAAATTGAGGCGAGTCTTTTCTGCAAAATTGCTCTTGTTTATGAATACAAGAGTTTTTTTATGGATGACAACTTCTTTATTGAGAAGAGTCACGACGTTTCGAAGTATATTCTTACTTCTTCATCCGGTGATGCCATAAAAACTATTGTCTTTATGTATATCACTTCTAAATGCCCTTCAAAGACTCTGCTCTTGTTTATGTGTAAAAGAATAAAGAAGCTTCTTTCAGATGAAAACGAATGTTTATTTTCTACAATAATAGTTTCGGTCCTGGTGAGACGCGAACATTAAATGGCTTACGCCAAGTTACCTAAACTTTCTAATATCTAAACTTCAAGGTCCTCTGTACAGATCCATGAGAGAATTCGTCCTCGTTAGTCGCGACGAACAGGATCGGATGGTAAGGCTTGAGAATTCAGTTTAGCATGTCATTCTGTCCTAACTGCATAGATTAATGATCATGATGGTAATCACTTGATGTTCTGATTTATTTCTGATCACCGTTTTGCAACATTAATGTTCGACGGTACAAAAATAGAAAAAGCAAGTTAGCAATCAAACACGGACTAGATGTACAGCCTATGCGGAATGCCGACTTATGTTGATTTAGTCTATAAAATGTATAATTCCACATGTTTAAATTGAGTGAGTGAGTGAGTTTGGTTTTACGCCGCTTTTAGCAATATTCCAGCAATATCACGGCGGGGACACATGTTTAAAAGCCATGTTGATGTCATAAAACATCTGTGTGAGAATCACCCATTATACCTTTATAGTGATGACGATCTTAGTTATCAGTTATACGTCATTACCTCTCAGGTAAGGCTTATGAAGTTAACAACCAATATCTCGCCTTATTACGTCATCTCCTTCCAGCGTTAGCTAACGCCATAGGCTAATTACGCTGGGTGATTTAAAACGTCGCCCCTTACCCTCCAACTGCACAAATCACACTGGGACACAGCAGGTGAGACATTGTAACGTGGTCTTTGTTCATGTCAATATGATAGTAATTTTTGAAAATATTTTGAAACTTGTGATAAGCTGTCATGAGATGTTAACTGTGATCATATGAACAACTCTGGGTTTTTAAACTTCTTACAGTGGCATTTTAAACTGATGGATAAATTGGTTTTAGGTTATAGAAACTACCCCATAACGCTATTACGAAAAGCGAAGAGATTTTAAATTTGTAAGGGTCTCACTGGTTTGTGCATGAAGGGTTCAGAAGCAGATCGATCTAAGTGAGACTTACACTGTTTTGACATGATAATACCCCATCAATCATCATGTTGAGATATACATTGTGGTGAATTTATACATTTATATTTTGAATAGGTATGTTTTATGAAATAAAATCCAAACCTATACTCATTTATGATATACGTGTATGTATCGTGTCTCTATTCACAAACGTTCGTCCCAAGACGTCCATGGCAGTAATATGAGCATGGTTTATAAATAACGTAAGTTCATCAGTTATACCCACAATTTGTATAGGGTTATGCAAAGATGTTAACGAAAACTATATGGTTTTATTTTAACTATACATGTTGTCTTCTTGATTCCAGAGAGAAAACACTACCCAGCAAGTCGACGTCATCGCCATGGTTCCGTCGGTCAAGGTCATCGGGACGGCGCTGGTCCTCCTGTGTGTGGTGATAGACGGAGTAAACAGCATGTGTGAGTAAGCCACGATCACAAAAACACCCCCAAACCCCCCAAACAAACAAACAAACAAACAAACAAACAAAAAACTCCCCAAAAACCAAAACAATAACAAAGCTAACAATATGTAAATATAAAAATGGCAACAACAGTGATGATAGTAATAATAACACCGTTGTAGACTATATAGAAGATGCTAATATTTACTTGTTAATGTTTTATCTCCAAGAGCGTCCGAAACAATTTTGATGCTGTAACTATTCTCACCTTCTGTTACTGGAATTCAATTCGAATTTCGTTATCAACCAAACTGACATTACTCTGACTCACAACCACCTCTTTGTTGTCTCAGACTGCGACGTGGCCGTCAACACCGACATCGTCATCGCTATCCACGACAGTGCTTCAACAATGCAGTCCTTTTGGGGAGGGATTGCCATCTCCCCCGGTATAGCCAATTTCTTGCGTTCTTTCGTCACCCTGTTCGACTTATCCCGGGTCCGGATCTCGCTGGTGGCATACGGGACAACTGTACGTGAGCTCACCGGTTTCACCAACGTGTCGACAACGCTGCAGACGGCGTTACGATGGAGACCGGAGTTCGGAACGGCGAGAACCTACGACGCCGTACGCTTCATTAGCAACCACTTCAGAGCAAATGCCCGCCCCAACACGGCCAAGTTGGCCATATTCGTCACCAACAGGGCATCTGACAACTATGTGGCTACAGTGTCCGAGAGCATCCAGCTGAGGGCGGAGGAAGTCGCCATCGTCGGCGTGACGTATGGGCCCAGTCCTGTCAGAGAGTTGACGATGATGGCGGGAGGTAACTCCCTCCAAGTTGTCTCCACAACATCGGACTTCCTCCTGATGCAGCAAAGTCAAAGGATCAAGAGGCTCATATGTTATCGTGAGTAGAACGTAGAGTACGAATCTAGGCGACGTAAACTAACGTGTAACGTGTGAGTGAGAGAGTTTTACGTGGCACCTATATGGCGGCAGTCTGTAAATAATCGAATCTGGACCAAACATTCCAGTGATCAACAGCAGTAGCATCGATCTGTGCGCAACCAAGTCAGCAAGTCTGACCACCCGATCCGGTTACTCGCCTCTTACGACAAACATTCGTTACTAAAGGCCAATATTCTAACCCGGACCTTCACGGATAAGCGCGTAACTTACGGTTGTATTGCCTGCTGTCAGCGGCTTCTTTCAGAGAGCTTCGTCCTTAGTTATGCGTGCCTGGATGTCTAGAAGTTGGTTCGAATCCCAAGTAGTACTGTAATATTTTTTCTCGTTTGTAAGCACCATCGCTGTGTTCGTGATATTCACCAAGTCCGTAAACGTTTGGTAACCGCATCACCGCATCAGGCTCTTTACCTACGTGAATCTAAAATACCCTGATACCACTGAACTGATCGATGTTCAAAGCAGCGATGAACCCCTCACTCATTCGGCATATGGGTATGTGTCCGAAGCTCGAATCAAAGTAGTGGCATTCTTATGCCAATAACTATCAACCATCCACATGTGTGCCTGACATCCGTCTCCGAATATGCTTATAGGATCTGTACACATTTGCATAGGATATGTCTCCGCGTACATATCATATGGGGCACACCCGAGAATATCCGGGACAGAAGTGATCCTCAGCAAATCCATGCTTGTCGTAAGAGTCCAACGTGTGGTTAGGCTCGCTGATTTGGCTGACACGTCGTCAGTTGCCAGTTGCGGAGACCAATGCTATGCTGTTGTCACTGGATTGTCTGGTCCAGACCCGATGATTTACAGACTGCTGCCATATAGCTCGAATCGCTGAGATCGATGCGCATGTTTTTTTTCACTGGATTATCTGGTCCTGAGTTGACCATTTACAAAACACCGTCATACATTGCTGAGTGTAGCGTTAAGCAACAAACAAACAAACAGAACCAGTATAGTGAGTGATTCACGTTTATAGTATGTGATGTGTGTCTAAGCTTATACATAATAATAATTTGTATGTGCACTTATATAAATACCGCGCCAAACTCCAGGCATAGAATATTTGTCAATGAATAATGTTCCTTTTTACAGTGGCTCAGATTTACCGGCAAATACTGGCGAGACGACCCACAACCACTACCCCTACTACTACCACCACGACCCCCACAACCACTACCACCACTGCAACTACAAGTACCACTACCACTACAATGGCAGCTCCACTCGGTGAGTATTTTGTGGAAACTTTAACACTATCTAACCGGGATGTATTTGTGTTGTGGTAAAGGAATGACCAAGATTATGGCCTTCAGGTGGTGGAAGAGTTAGTCCAGTTGTTAAAGCGATTGACCCGGGTTCCATCCCTAATACGGACAATGTATGAAGCGATTCTTCAAAGGCATTTAGAAGTTTGCGTAGTAATACAGGGCAAATTTTATGGACAGCAACTTCTTGAGTTTATTTTACTATGTTTATGGGCTTATCCTAGCCCCCTCATCAGATTCAGCTGAACTGAACAGTAAGGCTTGCAATCCATACATTTTTTAAAGCGGTCGCTGGTCACGGCGATGTCCCGGGTTCGAGTCCGCACATCTCTTCGATATGTGAAGCCCATTTCTGATGTCCCCCGCCATGATATTGCAGGAATATGAGAAAAACACTGCGTAAAACAAAACTCATTCATTATTAATATTAACTATTTGTTTGATAAAATTGCTATAATCCATTGTACTTCAGTTGCTGCTGTCGTGTCGGATATTATGCTAGTGTTGGACCACTCGGACAGTACCAGACGCTTCTCGGGACTGACAGCCAGCTGGGCGTCTGCCCTGACTGGTTTTGCCACTGCATTTGCCAATCGCTTAGTGACAACTGGAGGAACGTGCACCGTCGGCCTCACGACGTTTTCCGACACGGCAACAATACGTCAACAACTAACAACCAACACGACCATCTTCACAAACACCGTCAACATGGTCGCAGACAACAACAGCATCCCTTTCGGCGGATCCAACATCGCTGCCGCCATCAATCTGGCCACCAATGAACTTATCAACAACGGCAACGCAGGAGCTCAGAAAGTGATTTACATCGTTGTGGACGGGTCTCCGAATGACGCTGCCACCTTGGAAACTGATGCCCAAACAACGGCCGCTGCTGGCGTCACTGTATACGCGGTCTCTTTGCGGACGCTCAGCGGCCTGGCGGTGACACAGGCAACTCTCAACACCATCGCTCGGGACCCTCTACGGACATTCGCTAATCGGGTGGACTCGGATCTTGTAGACTTAACAACAAATCTGCCTTCCGGAATCTGTCCCAATGCATTCAGTCCTTTGTAATGAAACAAGGAAAGGTGTTCTTGTTATTAGGACCATTGGAGATGGTGCTGGGTGGATTTTTTCCCCATAGAATTCTCCTACAACTCCTACACCAACGGGAATTGACATGCCCACCTTTTATGATCATATTGGTCTGTATTTGCTGAAATAACTACACGGATACGGATCAAGATACATTATTGTTTATAATTACAGTATGGATCGTGATTACATTATTGTTTATGATTACAGTATGGATCGTGATTACATTATTGTTTATGATTACAGTATTGATCATGAATGTGTATTGATTTTACTTACATTTCACAACGGTCATGGCACATAATGCTGAAGAGGGCCACCCTGTTGACAACATAATGCACACACATCTTGACTATTGGTAGTCCATCAGCCATGTTTTATGTTATTTATTATTTTTGTTTCAGTGTTTTGATGTATTCCTATTGGGTCATGACTAATTGAAAGGCAACGATCACGCCATCATGTTTTGCGCCTGAAAGGCACCTGTCTAATTTATTTACACATGATTTATGAATATTTATTTTTATTAAATCATCAGTTCATATATTATGCTGTGTAATTTAAGGAAGGTGAATGCATTGTCTATCATCAATAAATGAGCTTTTGTCTGGAATACTGTTTATCGTATTCAATGTAACTGTTGGGTTGTGTCTTCATGTCCCCAGATATTCACACAATACCATGATATATGTGTTGGTATGTGAAGGACAACGGGTATGTTGTCACATTCCAACGGAACAGAATTATCCAATAAGTGAAATGTTACAAAGTTAAAATTCGCTCCCTCAACAAATCGATCGTAGCCAGTTAATATGTCACATCACACATTACCAGGAGACTATGGCATGTTATTGGTGTTCGGAAATAAGTCCGACTCCGTCACGTGACCACATAAATATTATTAGTTATATTAAATATTAAATATCAGTTATTGAAAGGGAATTCAGGCCTGTAATTAAGATCCTTGTAAATTTCGTATTTCCTGAGGTCCGGGGTGGGGAGGGGGGGGGGGGGCGATCTGATGTCGTCTGTCCCACAAGGGTTGGCCAAGTTGGGCAGGTCAGCCGACGGTGGGTGGCTGCCTAGGACGTTGACGCCACGTGTTCCCGTCCTGTCGCAGACCAATTTGGTGTTGCGCTATTGCTGGCCATGCTATTTTATGGATGTCGTGCACTTGAGATGAGCATTGATGCTTCATGCAGGAATAAAGCAACTTTTACACCAGATATCAAACTGTTTGTTTTATCAACGACTTGAGGCAGCCTCCGAGGTCGACTGGATGATGCGTGTGCCCACACCGGAAGGTCAGTGGTTCAAACCTTGGTCGCTTCATACCAAATTTAATGTTAAAATATGGTTTATACTGTTACCCTGACGGACCAAAGCAGCGATATGGTCATCTCGGAATCGGCGTAAAGTGTGTGAGTGAGGTATCCACATTCAACCACGGCATGGTATTCTAGGCTAGCACCATACTACCATTAGTCCTAGCTTGAAGAAATAGATGCACACAAACTCCATTTCACCTTATGTCTCCTCAAACAAGAAAACATGTTGAGTTTAACACGATCACTCTGTAAATGAAGTCGCCTGCAAAATTAACCTCATAGCTATGTCATACGGTAAAAAGGTCATCTGGGCCTGTTGTAAGGCTCATCGTTATTCGGCATAGGTGATGTTACTAGTTCACGAGTTCATGACTTGCACTATGTATATTCTACCCCATAAAGATTCGCTGATAAGGGTAATGTAGAGGATTATCAGTGATAAACACAAGTAACTCATTTCGCACATCAATAAGATTGAAAGAGGATTATATTTTCTTTATACTAAAGGATTTTATTTTCTTTATTCACAATAAACATTTTCTTTTCCTAAATAGAAAGAGGTAGTCTATATTTTCTAAACAGCCATGCAGTGTTCTTGTATAAAGAATGAGTTAATAATTCATTTCATGATTTAAATTCAAGTCGTCTTCATTGCAAGATTCAAACTAGCAGTTTGTTGACAATCCCCTTTGGGGCTATGAAAGTGGTAGACTTCATCAGTAAAACCGAGCTGTCAAGCATTTCCAAGAGACTTTGTATGACACTCACTGTCACGTGATCAGTATGGCTGCTGCAGTGATGTACGTTGATAATGATATGCCAGTTATTACAGTTATTACATGTACATGTGACACTTTTTAGAATTATTTACACATAATTTATGCTTATAATTATGTATGTGTATGATGATTATAATGATTACTGCGAAACGAATAAATGAATGAAACTAGAGATTTTTTGTTTCCTACTTTGTCGTTTACAAGTTCAATGCATGTGCAGTAGTATGTACACAACGTGCATTTGTATAATGCATTTCAATCTCGAATCACCCGATATCTCGATTCTGTCTTGATAGGCCCCTAGGATTCGAGATCCAGGGAGAGTTTACTCATCTACTTCTACAGGAGTTGTGGAACATTTCAGAGCCGCATGACTATCCCCAACCAGCGTACATGTTATGTAGAAATCACGCCTCTAGACAGTGATTATCAACGTAATCATATTAATCTGTGCTAATCAACATGAAACGATTCTGTTCATGTTTACGCTCGATTTGCAATAGTGGGGCAGCCCTAGATGCTTGACCGCAGCCCTGTGTGATCTTGACCCTTGGCAGTGGTCACCTGGCTATATTAGCAGGGACGGAGGACGTGCTGACATTCCCGTCTATCTTCAACCGAGTGAAAAGTATGTGTGTTGCATTCTTCTGGAGAACATAGTGCGTTTACAAAATTCTAAGACGTTCTGCTTGTACGTTGTTTTCAGCAAGGTCGGTCTCGATGTGATTATCGCCAAATGGCAACAACATCATGTAATGACAGTTAGATTTGAGTGTCATTAAATTGCTGTTTAACCATTACGGACGCATCCTTCAATTTGGGTGCCTGTTTGTTTTAAAATGTTTTACTTTTTTGCCTTGTAGCCATTCAACTACTGTTACCTTTTCATGAAATATGGAAGTACCGATGTCGTCTGCTCGCCTGTTTTTCGTCTGCCTAGTCGTCTGTTTCTTTTTAGGAAAATACGTCTCAGCTTCACGTGAGTAAAATCTACTGAAATGTATCTCTGGAACAGAACAACACGGTAAAAATACTTTGTGAAAAGGAAAATATCACCTCAGAATACATGACCTCAGAAATGAATTTACAATGTATAATTACACATATGCATATTGAATACAGAAAATGAACTATTTGTTCGGCCTTTTGAAGTTCAGTTCTGTCAAAACCCGAGTATGAAAAGGAAATATGTTCGTTCAGACGTGATAAAATGTTATACATAAATATAAAATACGCACCACTCTGTATTTTACCAATTACCTTTGTCTGAAATGAAATTCTAAACTCTCTCCGAAAAACAACGTATAATTTGGTAGTGCGAGTATTTAACGTTTCAAAAACGAAAACGTCATTGAAATTACCACGTGTTGCAATTTGGATAACTGCCTGTGTTTAAAACAAGTTACCTTATTCTGAAAATTAAAGTAATAATTGATTGTTTCGAGGTCACTAAATTCGGAATTTATTGTGAATGGATGAAAGTTTGTAGACTAAGATTTAGGTAAAGTCAAACAAAACAAGTAAAATTTCAAAATGCAGTAAAAATTGCTTTACGAACAAAAAGAAAAGATTTTAGTTGTAATTATCAGCATCCGGCAAGTAGAAGTATTTATTCATTACAATTACCTCAATATAATAAACTACTTATTCCAAACTCTTATTAATGTGGCCTTTTTCAGGTTTTCGTCAATTAGCACTCTAAATTGTTAGAAAAAATCTTTGACATTCGGATTCTTCATGATCATGCATAATTAAAGTTGACTTTATGTCTGAATGTGATCTTGGAGTATATCAGAATCGTTATTTTTGGTCTAAAGGTAATTTTATTGAGCAGTTTCAGCAAGAGTGGAATAGTGATTTGGGGTGAAATTTCAGTCCCATCACATTTTCATCAACATATTCTTTCATAAAGAATAGTAAAGGTTATGGTATTTGTGAAAACGCCAATGGATAAAGCTTCTTCGAATATAGTTGATTAAATTGATGGCTATTCCCTAACTTTTCTGTAGGATCACATCTTATATTCAAAATAGGGTGCTTAAATAATGCTCAGGTGTATATTTGCACGAATGTTTGTATTTCTCAGCTATTGGTTTTGAGAAGTGTTGAAGTAATCAGATATGTGACAGAATCTACTATCTGTATATGTTCTGTGTTGGTGGTCCATATGTTTCTGTTTTGTGTGTACAAAACGAACCATGTAGTCAACAAACACGCTTGATCAACAAATTCAAATAGATACACACTAACATCTCCAGATGTACAACGTACAATGATTTCATAATTAAAGAATGACCAGTGTCGAAAAGAAGACATAAGGTTGGGGAAACTTTAAACGGATCAGTCATCTTGAACGAAATGTCTGTGTAGGAACATCACATGCCGAGGAAGACACCTTGTATGATGAAACAGACATGTTAAGACAGGACACCAAGAAGACAAGATCTGGAATGTACTTATGCAGTAACACATTTATTGAAGTGTGTGCAATTACATATTGATTTCGTTTTCAGCGTGTTCAGTGCCAGTCGTCACCGACATCGTGGTTGCCGTCGCTGACTCAAAAGCGACCATGTATCACAGCTGGGGAGGAATCGTGCTTTCCCCGGGTCTTGTCCACTTTCTTAAATCTTTCGTCAGCCAGTGTGACTATAGCAAAGTCCGAATGTCCATCGTTTCTGTCAGTAACACCGTGAGACTTCTTGCACCTTTCACTAGCAACCCAAACGACCTTCACCTAGCTATTCAGACTTGGAGACCACAGTTTAAGGGAGCGAGAACGTTCCTGGCTCTGAAGTCCATCAGGTCCTACTTCAAAACCGACGCTCGCCCAAACGCCGCTCGTATCGCCATTGTCGTCACTCCACAGCAATCCGACAACTATTTCTCCACTGTGTCCGAGAGCCTGTTGCTGAGGGCGGATCACGTCGCCGTCATTGGTGTCGGTTACGGTCGCTTCGCCCCTTCTCAAGAGCTGACCGCAATGGCAGGACGTCGTGATCGAATCTTGATAACTCCCAATGATTACTTTCTTATTTACTTTGTCAAACCAATCAAGCAACTTATTTGCAAACGTGAGTACAATGATTATTACATCGAAACATACAAAAATGATGCTGATCGAATTACTATTAACGACATACAGTCGGTATACACACGCTCATTTATTGATTTATGTGCATATTTTCTTTGACAGTGAGCCCGATATTTCAGAAGAAGCTGACCACAGGTGTGTTTAATCCTATTACTTTCAAAGTGCATTAGGGAAACCTTTGTTTCAAATATCGTCCACGTTTTCGTGTTACGTATTACCATTCGTCATAGATAATACGATGAGAAAATACTCATCTCCAATGTGGTGTCATGGTTTGGATTGGTGTGGCTGTTGTTTAACGCAATATGGAGGTGGTCTTGACAAGGCAATCCAATGATCAACAGCATGAGCATGAGCTTGGACACGGTGACACGTGCCAACTAAGACAAGCCTAAAATTCCCTCGTAAGACCAACAAGGATTACTGAACATGAATTTTAACTCCGATCATCACTGGCTGAGCCAACTATCTAATATTTTTCCTACGCATGATATATCTTTGAGACGAAACTCATTCTAACTCATTTTGCAGTTTCATTAACTACTTCTACTACCACAACAACTACACTAACAACTACAACGCAAACAACTACGACACCAACAACAACTACAACAACAACTACAACGCCAGTGACAACGGTGGTCAACGACGCAACGACTATGGGTGGTAAATATTAATTAATAGTGTCTTCCAGTGCAATGTTGTTGAAACATAAAATATATCAGTGTAATGTCAGTTTCACTAATGTATTCTCAGATAGTCTGGACATTTCATGATTGTCCAATCGGAAGTGCCTTCCTTAACATGCACTTGGAGCACTTCAACTTGATGAATAACTATAACGAACTGTCAATATTTCAGATAAATGTTTACTGTTAAATAATCGAGTGTTGTTAACAGATCGACAAGGAGGTATAGTTTTAGAGATGGCGGTAGAAAGCTTCACACTTTATTTGCGTTTTGTTCTTTGTTTAGCCACTTTGGTGGACATTATGGTGTTATTGGACCACTCAGCCAGTACAGCCCGTTTTCAAGGTCTCAATGCCTTCTACAACCCAGCCATCATTGACTGGTCCAACATGTTCGTCGACAATCTCCCCCTCGCTAGATGCCCCGTCGGATTCACCGTCTTCGAGAGCAATGTTCAGACACTGCAGACCATCACGAGCGATAACGCAGTGTTAAACGGAGTCATCAACGCCCTTGCCACTGACAACACCATCCCGTTTGCTAGCTCCGCTGTCGACCTAGGCATTACAGAGGCAACCAACCAGCTGATCAACAACGGCAATGCAGGAGCGAGCAAGGTGTTGGTGGTCCTTGTTGATGGATCGTCTAACAATGATGCGGCTACGGAAGCTGCTGCGATTGCTGCAGAGAATCTGGGGGTGGAGACATGGGTAGTGACCTTTCCGACCCTCATGGGTGTGGCTATCACGCAGACCCAGCTGCAGGCCATTTCTCGGAACCCAAGTAGAATTATCAGCGTTAACAGTGACCAGGAACTACCGCTAGTTGCAACCAATCTGGTTTCTAGTGTCTGCCCGTAGACCTGGGATGACATGGCGTCAGCTGTTCATAGTGGACAATTGAGCAAGATGCTCGTGCAATGTTTGATAACTCCCTTGCCAAAAGTAATTCTCGAAACATTATCTCTTTATGGCTGCTAAGGACGGCATCTCTGTAACAATGCAATACCCCAGTGGCTTCATGGAGAACTTGTATCATACAATTACACTTACGGGCAGATGAAATATACTCCCTGGTTGGTGATGGCTCAAAATGAAACAAACATGAGATGGTTATTCATTGAGGATGTGTTATGGGTAACAGACTTGAAGCAACTGTTTTCAGCGTGGTAATGATTGGATAGGGTTTGAAAGTTTGTTCAAGTCCAGGTTCCGAAAGTATAATTCCTTGTGCCCGACAATTTATAACTTAGGTGCAAGTGTGTTTACTGTGTTTTAAACGATTGTAACAAAATATTTCTTTTCGAAATCGAATAGAAATGTTTTTTTTCATATATGGCGTTTTACTTTTTTATACCTCCAACACGAAAAGGTCGAGAATAAAAGGTCATACCAAGGACGTCCATACGTACGACGACATTTGTGTTCAGCCAATAACCTGCAAACGTCGGTTAATTTTTTTTCAGATTTGAACATTTCATTTAATAACATGAAAAGAAATGGCCAAAATGTTTTCAAAGTTAGAAAACAACTTCAAGGAGAGGTGCAGTTCCTATTTCATACATATTTGAAAGAGTCACTCTACACATTCTGAACTTAAGAAAACCCAAGAGATTTTTTGTTCACCCTACAATTTCATAGTTTATCGTCCTTCATAGGTGCAGGAACGGTATAGCGCAAAGTCTATCGAGAATTATCACAAATTACATCTGTGTGTGTGAAGGCAGTCACTGTGGCTTCTTCCATGTTGGAGGAGAACACAAAGTGCGCGATCTAGGCTACCCGCATTCCCTTACTACATAGGTTACTCCTGTCATATTTCCCTACTACTGTCATATCTTTAAGCGAGAGGAGTAACCTCTGTGGGAAGAGAATGTTATCATACTTGTTTTAGTGTATCTAGTCTCCGCACTGTTATGGAGGACGGGTAAATAAAGCAGAAAAATAATGATCCGGGGTAGTTACAAACCACAATAAATGGCACTGCCTCACCTGAGCCCTATTAAATACGGAATGTGTGGCTTGATTATATACTGACACATATTACAAGGCATTAAAGGCGAAGCAGATGTAATATATATTACTACGCATGTCTGGACCATAACATCGAGTAACTGACATGATCAGCACCGGTCTACGCAGACCAATTCAGCGAGATCGATCACCCAATCCTGTTACTCACCTTTCACCCAAACAGTGACAGTTATGCAAACCTTGTAATTATGGATGTGCATTTATGTTATTATATGAACTTCAAAACAATACCAAGTCATTTGTCGACGATGTAGTAATTATGTCGACATAATCTCGAGACATCAGTGGAACCGAATAAATAGTAAGCAGAGATATCATAACCCTCCATAATTGGGTAACACTGGTTGGGCAATATAAATGCAGAGACAATGGCTTTTATGTTATGTCGTCACAAGAAACAACACTCAATTTACATACGCATTGTTTATGATAATCCAGCATTAAACGCATATCACCACAAACATTTGGCACCACAAGACATCAAATGGTCCAAAACTGTAGAATAATTTCGTGATCAACATCATCAGCTCCTTTCATTTGATATATATTTTATTCATATAGGAAAAGGATTGGGCACAAGTTACCCAACTTAATGACGCCCTCTCCCAATATTTACAACAGATATATATTTACATGAGAAACATATGATATACGTGACAAATCTTCGGTTAGAGAATATAACTGACAGGTATCGTTTAGTTTGATTGAAGTTATGATGGATATGTTTGAAGATGTTCTTCACTTGAGAGGTCTGCATTGCGATGGAAAATAAGACGTATATCTAGTGAACATCTATTTTGTAAAACATCACTTTTATTAGCTAGCAAAGTTTATGGCACACAAGATCGTTTATCTTACCTCACACCAAAAAAACCCGTCGTTTTCTTATTGGCTGAGCGCTCTTCTGTTATTTTCAATGTACCCCGTGGTACATTGCTATATACCCCGCTGCCAATAACAAACTGATTGGGTACTTCCTGGTAGTTACCTTTTTACCGATATTTTACGAATGGAAATCGATGGAAGGGAGATTACGCTAAATTGGGCTGAGGGAACATAAACAAGTATCGAGGGTAACTCAACCCATTTCGCCCCCGTGACCAGTGAACAACTTATATTCTCCACTGAAAAGGCTTTTCAGGTGTAAGGAAACAAAGGGTAGATTTCATAATATATTTACATTGTTCAAATAGTGATTCTAATGAATCTGAGAGCAACTTGTCCCAATAAAACTGTCACGATTAAAGAAGTGAGTGAGTGAGTGAGTTTAGTTTTACGCCGCACTCAGCAATATTCCAGCTATATGGCGACGGTCTGTAAATAATCGAGTCTGGACCAAACAATCCAGTGATCAACAACATGAGCATCGATCTGCGCAATTGGGAACCGATGACATGTGTCAACCAAGTCAGCGAGTCTGACCACCCGATCCCGTTCGTCGCCTCTTACGACAAGCTGAGTCGCCTTCTATGGCAAACATGGGTTGCTGAAGGCCTATTCTACCCCGGGACCTTCACGGGTCCACGATTGAAAAAAGAGAACTACTGTTTTGACCTTCAAATCTTCACTGTACCAGGCGTAAGAATACCAAAATAACTCAACCATGTAAAAGAGAAATTGCACGGATTTTGCACAAATACACAGTACTTATAGTTATAGTACTATTATAAACAGTTGCATTATAGTTTGTGTGCATCTTCCAATGAAAGAAAAATGCTTTCACTATGTCAAGGCATATGCTGATAATTATTCCTTTAGCAAACATTAACAAAAATGTACGAGAAGAAAACGGAACTACATTTAGAAACATTGTGACAGAGTGAATCCGTTTATGAATATATGCCAAAGTCCGACGGATTTTCGTTACAATTTCTGGCATGATGTGTACAGAACAGATCAAGCAAATATCAAAGTTCCCCCCGTGCATAACTACACATATGTGTGCCTACTTAATTGTTGTGTCTGTATCTACATTACTGATACTGTATTCAAACGTGTTTACATGTAGAAACTAGATTATGATATAATTGCTCATACAAAACATTGTGAAAATTTGCTGTCTGACTGATCCGTGAAGATCCGAGTTAGAATTGATCTTCAGTCTTCAGTCAGGCTCGCTGACTTGACTGACACCTAATTTCATCGTATCCATATAGTTCGATACTCAGCCGTCATATAGCTGGAATATTGCTGATAGAGGCCCAGTACTAAACTCACGTACTCGCTGCTATCTAAGTAATAGTTTATAGATACATTATACTTACGGTTAACACTCTCCTGACCGAGAACAGTCTGTGAATGGCCAGGAATGACAATGCTTCCACGGCTCCCTATAGCCAACAGCTCCCTGGCCAGGGTCAAGATCAGGGGTGACACGGGTCAAACATCCAATGCTTAGCTGTCAATGCAAATCGAGCGTAAACATGAACGGTGTCACTTCCCTCTCCCTACAGTCACACACAATTCATACATTAATGCATGCACTCACCCGCCAAACTTTCCGCACACACGCACCAACACCCGGCGGGTAAAGTTTATCATGTCTCACAAAGTAACAACACTCATCCTTTCAGTAGAAGAACTGCTTGCTTTACAGTTCATGTCGTGCATAATGCCATGATTGGTTGAGGCTTTCAAATCGTATCTGGCGTCATTAAACATTAAATCCAATTTAAGTGACTATAATTGATCAAGTAAGTCACTACAGCTGCATTACCCATACTAAGTTGAGGTGTTCTTGTTTAATAAGCGTCTCACAGAGACGCAATAAAACGTACACATTTAATTGTCAGATGTGCATCGTAAGTGAAAGAACGAAGATCATAGTCAAGTATTTTACACAATTAATATATATAAGATACAACTTAAAATGCTTGTCTATCAAAAGGACTTAACACAATCCGCTAATTCATTCCAAAATCTTAAAATTATGAAACAATTTGAAAGATCATATCTCCCATATTACGACGACGTGCCACCTGCATGTCATGTAGAAGCCATGCCTTCAGTCATTGTCTATCATCTTAATTTCATTAATCTGTTCTAATCAACCAGAGCCCTTCCTTCGTCTTTACGCTCGATTTAAAACACTAGGGAAGTGCAGGATGTTTGACCGATGTTTACTCTGATCTTGATCCTGGGCAGTGGGCACTTGGCTATATTAGAGGCAGCAGTGGAAGCGCTGTCATTCTCGTCACTCCAAAGTCTGCACTGGGTCAACAGAGTGAAAACTGTGAGTTTCATGAATTTTGAACATGTTTAGTTTACGTATTTGCAGTGAATTTAGATCGCCCTTGACAGTTTCAAAGGCTTGCCAACCACTTAACATAAAGGAAGAGATGGACATTTTATGGAGATTAGTGACAAATCTCGAAACAAAAATCGAAATCGACACAAATATTTTCTTATTTTGTTTTATAGATCAATGCTGTACTCAAAGCTGAAAACATTATTTTCTACAAACTATTTTCTGTAAACTATGACAGATTAACTTTTAAGGTGTATTATATTTTTTATATTCAAATACTAATAGATACTTTAAAAAAACTCATTGTTTTGGTTGATTATTCAGATGAAGTTCCTGATGTCGTCTGTTCGTCTGCATCTCGTCTGCCTTGGCGTCGTTTTAGTGTTTGGGGGATATGCCTCAGCTTCCCGTGAGTCATGTCCACTGACACATGCCTTTTCACAAAGACTTTGATATTGACTTTTGAAAATATAAATGTCACGATACGCATGGTATATTTCACTAAAAAGAACACCAAAGTGATGTGTCTGTTTCCATCTGGACGCCCTATATAATTATGTATTGATGATCAGCAAAACGTTTTCATCTTAGGAACTGAGATCGTCATAAAAAATATGTTTAAGTATGCATCTCATCATGAGGTTGCATCAAGGATGTTTTTGTGATAAGAAACAGATATTTCTCTGAGGCTTTTCTCTACAGTGGTTTAAGGCAGTGAATGTAATAAGTATGACATTAAATGAACTGGTCGTTTTCAGAATGTTCAGTGCCAATCGACACCGACGTCGTAATTGCCGTCGTCGACTCCAAAGCGACAGTGTATCACAGCTGGGGAGGAATCGTGCTTTCCCCGGGGCTTGTCCATTTCCTCAAGACTTTCGTCTCCCAGTGCGACTACAGCAAAGTTCGTCTGTCCATCGTTGCAGTCAGCAACACTGTCAGAGTCCTTGCGCCTTTCACCAACAACCCAAACGATCTTAAGTTAGCTATTCAGAACTGGAGACCAGAATTCCTGGGAGCAAGAACCTTTTTGGCTCTGAGGTCCATCAGGTCCTATTTCAAGACAGATGGTCGCCCAAATGCCGCTCGTATCGTCATTGTCGTCACTCGACAACAGTCAGACAACTATTTCTCCACAGTGTCCGAGAGCCTGTTGCTGAGGGCGGATCACGTCGCCGTCATTGGTGTCGGTTACGGTCACTACGCCCCTTCCCAAGAGTTGTTGGCCATGACCGGAAATCGTTATCGAGTCTTTCTAACTGGCAATGATTACTACCTTGTGTACTCTGTGAATCCCGTCAAGCAACTGATTTGTATATGTAAGTAGAACAGAAGATTATATATCTTTAAAGGTAATACTGCTACCAGTCTCTATTCGTCCTTGAGAAAATCTTCTTGTAAAAGGTGGCACAAATTTATTACATGTTTATTCCTTCTTTATTTATTTACAGTGAGCCAGGTATTCAAGAATGCTTTGACGACAGGTATGATTTTTGAGGATACAATTTCAGCGTTTGTGTGTTTGCTTCACAAAGCTGCACTCTGCAATTTTCTATCTATACTTGTGTGTAAATATATAAGTTGGGTAAGATAATTCAGTAACTAACATGATGGGAATCGATGTATGCACGTAGGATACAATGACCTGCATCCATTAATCTCATACTTTACTGAAGACAATTCCAGCCAATATCTTCATGGGCTACCACCATACCTGAGCCGTTTTCAACTTGAAAACGTGACCGAAACATCTTGAAGTTGTGGATTCACTTTAGGCATGCTATATAAAATGTTCATGGTGTTAAATATCCTTATAAACATCAAGTTGGATACGTGGTGTTAATGGCAGTAAAACCAGGAATCAGCTTTCTCAAACAAAGTCCATTTACAATGTATATCCAACACCAGTCACAAATATACACAGTGTAATGGAATATATTTCCTGAAATGGAATACAAAAGCAGTTTTCCTTTCTAAATAAATTCCTATTTATTTTTCAGCAGCCACGACGACAACGACGTCAACAACAACTACGACTACAGTTTCGACTACTGACCTCGGCCTTATGACAACGATGAATAATTAGGCAAATACCCTGGATGTGTAAATGATACTCGGATAGTTTTACTCCTAAAACCTAAAGTTTATTAATTGTATATTACGATTTATCTTTTATCAGATACCCCAGATATACACCCATGTACGCAAGGGTTTGAAATTGTGATGGTTTCTTCCGCCTTTGTACAGAAAGGTTCTGTAACTTGTTTAACCATGATTTCTACTTGTGAGTCACCAATCTTGCACTATGTAAACCTGCTTGTGTAATAAACCATACAACTGAATCAATAGTTTTGTCTTCGGAATGTATGCATACTTATTAGAGGACCTTTGCAGGTCCCGGGGTAGAATGGGCCTTCAGCAACCCATGCTTGCCATATAAGGAGACTTGTGCTTGTGGTAAGAGGCGACTAACGGGGTCGGGTGGTCAGACTTGGTTGACACATGTCATCTGTTCCCAGTTGCGCAGATCGATGCTCATGCTGTTGGTCACTGGACTCTTTGGTCCAGACTCGATTATTTACAGACCGCCGCCATATAGCTGGAATATTGCCGAGTGCGGCGTAAACTAAACTCACCCCCTGCTATCACGCGGTATGCATGTGTGGGGGAAAATATTAAGTAGGCAATTTCACGATTTAATGTATGGCCGCCATTTCAGAAGACATAGTCATCATGCAGCATTCATGCGTCAGTGAACAGATTGTAGAATTGTTCTATCACGTCAAGTGTTGGTCACTGGATTGTCTGGTCCAGATTTGATTATTTACAGACCGCCGCCACATTGATTGAATATTGCTGAGTGCGGCGTAAAACTAAACTCACTCACTCACGCACTTCTTAGAAACATCTGTCTTCATCACACCATACACATAATGGTAACAAGAACCATGTTTACGATTTACAAGTCATTTTGACAATATTCCAACAATGCTCAGTTTTTACCACATTCTACTGCATTACTGCATATACACAGTTTTACTGTGTCTGCATATCGTAAAATGTGGTCGAGTGCAACAGTGTCCAATGAGAAGGCTGTCCGTACCTAGTAGTCTGTATTGTCAGGATCGGGGAGAGGACTGATAATTCCGACATCCTTTACTAGAAGGAAAATGTACAGAATAATGTAGCATAAGGACGCAAACAGACCTATTCATGAAGTTTTAGAAAGGAATTTGAAAGGTGAAGGAACAAGAATGTATGACGCGCTTTATGGGTATTACTTCTTTGTATTCTTTACACGATGTTTCAGAGCTAATTCTTCTGGTTCTTCCACTCTTCTGATCCAACCATGACTAAGCCCTAGCAAACGCGGTCATGTTTGACATCTTTAGGAATCGCGAAATCAGTATTCATGTCAAGACCATATTCATTGCATAAGGTGCAATGATGGTATTGCATTGTTTTAAAATAACCTTCTAGGTCTCTGGATTTGAAATCATGTAAAGCGTCTATGAAATGGACTCGATTGACATGCACGTCAGCATCAACGTCCACGTACGACAAAATTCTTGCCCAAAACGTCAATGTGGTGTAAGAGAAATGGACGACCATTCCCCACAACACCTATACTGTTTGTGCCCTGGATATGCAAAGCAGGTACAGCATCACAAGGCGGTCTCACTAAGCACTGATCAGAGACCTTCCTTCCTTGACCTGCATCTCTTGTCACAGGTTAATCCGTGTTGCAATTTACAAAAGGGCACGCAACCTTTACCATCGGTTTATAAATCATATTGTATGAACAACTAATCTGAGGTCCCTTGTGACGACTTCCGTCGATATTTTGTGATCTTCACAGGTGTTATTGCGTGGCTACATTTCCTTACTGTTGCAGCAGACGATGTTTTTAGATATAAAGGAAGAACGTATTTATCGGTTTTATTTACGTTTCTGAATGGATTGCTAGTGTATAGTCTCTTCCGGACTCTGGCAACAAAGAAGAACTTCTTTAACAGCGAGATCGACAAGATTCGTCAGGAGTTTTCAAGGGTCTGTGAAGGTGTAGGGGAAGCTGAATCAAAGAGATATGAAGGCACTTCATTTACGGAGTTCCCACTGTTAGAAGAAGCAGATGTCCTGAAATTAACCTTTAAACAAACAAGTTGTGAAGAAGATCTCATTCCCACCAAGCTGCTGTAGGAGCATATAGACATCTTGCTACCTACATTAACAAGAATAATCAATCAAAGTCTAGAAGCAGGAGTATTTCCACAATGTTTCAAATCGGCAGTTGTTCAATAATTGCTCAAGAGACATAGCCTGGACAAAAACAAACTTACAGACTATCGGACCGTCTCAAATCTTCCCTACATATCAAAACTTTTGGAGGAAACTGTTAAACATATGAAATCCAATCACCTGGGGGCCAAGTTTCAGGCTGTTTATCGTGTCGGTCAAAGCACAGAAACAACCTTACTTAGAGTTGTCAGCGAACTTCCATAAACAGTTGATCATGGAAAACTGGGTATTCTAGTCTTCTAGATTTAACAGCAGCCCTTGACACAGTGGACCACTGTACACTTCTTAATCGTCTTCAATCAAAGTTCGGTATATCAGGACATGCTCACTACTGGATCACCTCGTATCTATCAGGAAAACAGCAAGGTGTTGCCATTGATGATGTCAAGTCTGACAGAGCGTTGCAGGAGTGTGGTCTACCACAAGAATCTGTGTTGGGGCCGGTTTTATTCACCATGTACACACAGCCACTTGGTCACCTCATAGACAAGGGTCATCACCTATACACAGCCGACACACGTCATGGACAGTTTACTTCTTGTTCAGGATCCTATCCCCCATTGTCATCTTTGGAAGGCTGTCTGAATGATACTGATTCCTGGGTGCAAGACAACAGATCAAAGCTGAACAACAGCAAAACAGAAGCCATGCTTGCTGGAATCAACTCCAAGCTGAAAGAAGAACAAGATAGACAACTTCTCTGTTGGTAAAACGAAATAAATCTCTCCTCATGTGTTAAATACCTTGGAGTGTACCTTAAATCGGAATTGGACTGGGAAAAGCATGTAACTGACTTATTTAGTACGTGCCACTACCATTTACACAGCGTCTGGAACATTCGTCAACTTCTCACGCATGATGAAGCCGCAGCCCTCTTCCGGACGCTATTACTATCTAGGGTTGACGATTGCAACAGTCTTCTTTTGAGTGCAAGCCAAGAACATATTCATAGATTACAGAAGATACAGAACAAGGCGGCCAGGATAGTGACACCCAGATCCAAATACAATCATATCACGCCAATACTAAGATATAACCTGTCTTGCGTATTTGTATATGGATGGTTTGGTGATCCACTACTGAAGCAGAAAGATATACGCTGATTCTGGTGTCTGGTCATACTTGTAGAAGTATGATTTGGTTACCCAATACTGAATTAGAAGATATATCAACTGGCCATACTTGTATGAATGGTACTTAAAAGTCTAACATCAGTCAGCATTCTGTAATACGTCAGTGACTTGAGAAAATGCAGAGACTGTTTACTCCCAATCGAAAGATCGTGTCATTTTACCAAAGTACTCATCATGTTTATAGTATCTGTATACCCGCTTCACTTCAACCAAGGTCATCCGAGAACTAGTAAACCAAAGGTTACAGGTTGTCCAGCTTGACCTACATCGGCATGACCCGGGGGATCAAATGTCACAAATGGCTGGTCGAGTTAACTTCATTAAATAAGGGAGCAGAGATCGTTCGAAACATCGCATTCGTGCGAAACATAGATACAAATATTCGTTACGGAACTTGTCCTGGAAAATAACTCTATTTAAAAATCGCAATCATTTCATTTCTTAACTGAATTGCTTCTACTGTCATAAGCTATCTAGTTTGGCTTACTAAGTTCACAACGTAAGGTCGGTTACTTTCACAATCCAAATCACTGATGTTGCTCGCTGCCTAAAAGCCCGAATGGGAAACATTAAATCACCTTTAAACCTATTTAAGTGCAAACTCATTCTGAAAAAGGTGCAAAATTCACGGAAGTAATGATTGAATTGTCCTTTGAAATTCGGCTTATGTTTTTATTTCGACCCAAAAACAGTAAAGACATGTAACGTATGTATCAAGATAACAGATACTTATGTTACTGTCACATAAATGTCGTACATTTGTCAAAATATCAACAGTGGAATTTGTAGAAATCAAGTTTCCAAGTTCGTGACATCATTATCAGTTGAAAGTTTACTATTTATTATGGTGAAAATCTGCATTTGAATGTTTAGCTAGATACGTAGTCAGCAATGCTGTAAGCTTTCTTATACCACACAACTTTTACATTTATTCGTTAACATGTACGTATCTGCTATATAAGGTAATATAACAGCACTACACTACACGCACTACATACATCTAGTAAACATAGACGCTGAAACGGGGGATACCTTCACTACTCCTTCTTGTAGCGTAGGCATCACATCCTGTAAAGAGATCAAGGCAGAAATCATGAACCCTTCACAGCAGAGTCAATGCTGGTTTCTTTTGCATTTTCTAAGGCATAGTGTAACAACCGTCATATAAAATACTTACCTGGGAATTTCTGCTGAAATGCTGACAAGACGTATTAAAAGATTCGAATCGACCAAACAAGGAAAATGTGAAAATGAAAAGCACCGATACCTGTATGCAGTCCATCACTATTTTTATAATGCTTGATGCCAATTAATTTAATGTTGAAGGTCTCGTGCAAATACAGCCCAAGTAACGTAGGTATCACGTTTCAAGAATTGATTTATGAAGAGGTGTGCCACAAGCCAAGTCACCATACATTTCTTGACGGTTTCCATTACATTTTCCACGATGGGTTGTCAAAATGTATAGCTTTACGTATTCGCGTTTAAGGCTAAATGGTGCAGTGACGTAGATATTCTCTGCATAGTCTTTTGTTTGAGCTCATCTGGCTATGCATGAATGGAAGGTGCCATAATAGACATGGAAGCAAGGCTGGATCACTTACCAATCGATATAACTATACTTACTATTTGCATTTCTTTAAAGCAGTCTGTATCTATCAGTTCAACTGGGCAGGCAGGTAGGTGTCGTTTTATGTGTTTGAGGTGTTGTTGTCAACTACGAAATGAATTCTGAGGGAATCCTGAAATTCTTCTGCATAAATGTCCCGCTTAACCGTTTAATGCAATGCTGTCTAGCAACGCATTTGTCTACTGGCAGGACATTTTGAATGTGATATTAGAAATCCTTTTATGACCAGTATAATTAAATAAAACATCCAACGATCAGTACTGTTGCACTCCGCTAAAATGACTACGACTTTCATATGCACGTCTCGTTGACGATGAAACTTTATCATACCAATAAAAAACAAACTCGTGGTGGAAAATTAAATTGGCGCACAGCAAAACTGTACATGTCTGGGATAGTTTCTGAGTATCATCGTTATGCGTCAACGCCGCACACCCCACCTGCATGTTCTGTAGAAGCCATGCCTCACGGCAGTGGTTATCTCCTTAATGAAATTAATCTGTGTTAATCAAAGTGAAGTGATACCTGTCTTATTTACGCTCGATTTGCAATATTGGGGAAGAGCTGGATGTTTGACCCAGTCATATCTTGACCCTGGGTAGTAGCCATACGGCTATATTAGAGGCAGGAGTGGAAGCATTGCCATTGTCTACCTATGGTCTGCATAGACTCAACTGAATGAAAACTGTGAGTTTCGTGAGACTTTTTGCCTATGTGTCTTCATGTATGTTCAGTAAATTGCCAGGGCCATCTCGAATATCTGCCAGGCCAGGCTCCATAAATGTGATGATGAAAATTGTATATAGTGATAAACTGCAAATTGGAAAGTAAATTCATTTTTTTCATCATTCAGATGGGTTTACCTTTGTTCTTAAGCTAAACAAGAATCGTTTTAATCAGACTTTTATGGACTTGAATTTTGGTTTAGTTTGAATGTTTACTTATTTGGTTTAACATTCAGATGGAGATGGGGTCATCTGACCGTCTGCATCTTGTCTGCTTCGCCGTGTGTTTCATGTTGGCAGGACACGCCTCGGCTTCACGTGAGTAACACCGATCACAACTCTGCGTTCTTGAAACGCAAGGTGAAAAATATAAAGTGCCATCTTATACAAGCTAAACCTACGACACATGATAAAACCAACGGCAACTGGACATAGACAATATGGTTTCTTATACATGCAGATGCTAGTTTGTCATACAGGTTTGTACCTGAAATGGACAGACTAGTATCTGGATCATATGCAAGACTATACGAGGACGTTTGTAGTTCCGTTTGGGCATTCAATCCAATGTGCGAAGTCAAGAGCCAAGAAGGACGTAGTGCTCGAATATCAGATATCGGCGCAATCACACATGGCTCTACAATGCTGTACGTGTATTATACATTTATTAACAACACCATAGAGTATTACGCTCACTGAAGGACAAAGTACCTGATAATGTTGTTGTACATTTTGTTCTTGTTCTTAGAATGTTCAGTGCCAGTGGACACCGACATCGTACTTGCCGTCGTCGACTCCAAGGCGACAATATACCACAGCTGGGGAGGAGTCGTTCTGTCCCCGGGGCTTGTCCACTTTCTCAAAACATTCGTCTCCCAGTGCGACTACAGCAAAGTCCGACTGTCCATTGTCGCAGTCAGCAACACCGTCAGAGTCCTTGCACCTTTCACCAGCAATCCAAACGATCTTCAGTTAGCTATTCAGAACTGGAGACCCGAATTCCTGGGTGCAAGAACCTTTCTGGCTCTGAGGTCCATCAGGTCTTCCTTCAAGACAGACGGTCGCCCAAATGCCGCCCACATCGTCATTGTCGTCACTCCACAGCAATCCGATAACTATTTCTCCACAGTGTCCGAGAGCCTGTTGCTGAGGGCTAATCACGTCGCCGTCATTGGTGTTGGTTACGGTCACTATGCCCCTTCTCAAGAGTTGTTGGCCATGACAGGAAATCGTTATCGAGTCTTTCTAACTGGCAATGCTTACTACCTTGTGTACTCCGTGAATCCCGTCAAGCAACTGATTTGTATAAGTAAGTATAACAGAGGAATGAATCTTTGTATTACAAAGGCCTCAAAGGAAACAATGGTGCTATTGCATTCGATCTCTTTTTATCCTGAAGGGACGTGTCCTTCTTAACTTGCATTGTTCTTTATCTGCATCTGTATCGAAGTCGTGCTATTTTGAGTTTTCCAGATGTCACTGTGAAAAAGAAGTTTAATCTCAGGCATTACCTAGTTTTTCAAGGTCCGTTCATGCGTGAATTGTGATAAAAATGTGATTTGTTAAAAACATACAAACACTATGTTTCTTTGTTCCTTATTTTCCTATTTATTCTTCAGCTGCGTCAGCTAAGACAACGACGTCAACAACAACAAGAACAACAACAACAACGACTACAGCTTCGACCACGGGGATCGACGTTATGACAACGATGGATAACTAGACAAAGACCACGGATATATTATATTACTTATGGTTCAATTTACCAGTTCAGTGTTACAGTTAGCTATTGTTACACTCATTCCTTTCTAATAAACTTCAGGCACTCTCAAATCTTTCACTGATGAACTCTAATATGTGAGACTGTGGTGCTCTTCTGCATCCTTGTGTATATTCCAATAGTCTATTATGACTGGGACATGATTTAAACTTGTGAGTGTCTACTCCTACATCGTGTTAAGCCTTTTGTTGAATAAAACGTGTTCTACACCAACCTTTTAAATATTTCGCATCATCTCTCTCTACTTTTTGGTTAGGGTACCCTGAATTTGATGCTGTAAAAAAACCAACATAATTCAATTATTCCAGTTTATCCATTTTGCCAGATCCTATAGATAGCGGTTATGGAAACGTCTCAACTCAGGGACAAATACCAATATTACTGAACACAGAAGTAATAGGAAAGGCATTATACGGAACCTGTTTGAGTGACGGGGAAACGTCTTGAACCCAGTCTGATAGAACTCGAACCCGATTCCTGAATCTCTGGGGCCGCACAACCCACAAACCAGACACATGTCATGTAGTATCGGTGTTAGTGGCAAGGGGTGACGTTGATAAAAGGCCCTTACGTCATGATCTTGTGCATGGTGGTGATTCTTAATCTACCATTGCCAAAGCTGAATTCAGGAGATTGCACCAATCCCATAGAGGGCATATAGCGCTATGGTGTACTGACGTGCATTTGCAGACTGGGATCTTCCACCATCAAGACGTTCTGTGATGTTCTTGGAAATGTTGACGTGCAAAATCTTTTGTCACTACTAATGTTTTGTCGCAACTTAGTTTGGTAGTTAGTTGTTAATAGTTCATAGTTACGAATGTATCTGATTAGCATGACTGATAAAGCAAATAATACCTTGTAAATGAATGCATAAAATAAACAAAACGAACAATCTCAGCATCGTGGGTTTTTCCTTTATATTTGCGGATGTCTTAATCCAATCATTGCATGACATGCTATAATTTACATTTGGCATAGGTTAATGGTTAGAGAGTTCGCCCTTTAACCAAATACAAAATCGAGTAAGTGAGTGAGTTTGAGTTCATGTCGGAAGATCCAAAACAGTTTCCCTTTACCTGTTGCTTTTAGCAGTATTCCAGCAATATCATGGGGAACATCTGAAACTGGCTTCGCACTGGGAAATTGAACCCGGGTCTTTGGCATGGCGAGCGAACGCATTAACCACTTGTCTACCTCACCGCCCCAGCATATTGTAAACTACTCTAGCTATGAATGAATGAATGAATGAATGAATGGGTATCCACAATGCGTGAAATAGTGTTTTTGCGTCTCCCGCAGCGATATTTACGGAATATTTGTACAAGCGACTTAGAACTATACTCACTCAGACCATGCACACCAGGAAACAACCATCTTATGTTATGTTATGACTGGAAATGGTAGATCAAACAGATGTCTGTTATGAGCCCTTCCCCATTAATAACCATGGTGGTTGGGGCGTGGTGGGCGTTATATTGAATCTGGTCTTCTGTAGGGTAATCCAGCGAGTGTGAGGTGTCGGGATCGAGTACACCTGTGACCGGGTGTAAAAAAACTTTGGAGTAACTTTGTGTGCAGGCTCTCTCCGTGTTGTCCCTAGTGTACAGTACACAACCCCGTGTACGTACATGAAGGTACGAATCCGTTGGTAGATGGCATACGTGCAAACATTTAGTTGCAGTACACTTGGACAAAGTACTGTGACTATATGTCCCAGTCCCCCAGGTGTGAATGGGTACCTCGTAGGGATAGGAAAGGTGTGACGTTTAGATTGACATCCCATGATCGAGGGAACAAATACCAGCGCATTGAGGATGCACTAATGCGTAGATATGTGCACTATGTAAATATCCCATAGTGATAATAGTAAACATTGAATTACCCGATGGTACATGAAAAGATAACGTTTCAAATAGATAGAAGCGACAAAACCCATTTCACAACCAAATCTAATCTCAAGTTCCATTTCGATCATTAGTATATATTTGTTTCAGCAGTATTGCAGCCTTACGATGTTGTTTGTAAACAAATCAAATCTGGACCAAACAATTCACTGCGTGTCACCATGCGGTAAGATGGCAGAGCAAGTGTTTATGAATCAGTATGAAATAGTGATGCTACCCTTTAAGCACCTGACACAGACATCAGCAAAGTCTGTTGAATTCTTCACTTGAACTAGTTGGGGAACTTACGGTACAAATCAAAATAGGGAATTGCAACTGGCAGCATTTTTGTCACGATATATCAAATTTCGAAATGCCCTTCACATGTATACCGTAGAACTTCCTGATGCTTGAATGTAACTAACCTTGAATATAATCCTGAAAGATGCTAAATATTAGGCATAGCTCCTTTCCCCAGAATAACCGCATTTGAGGTTGTCTTTTGCTCCCTACAGTTAGTTTTACGTAGCTTTATTTTATGATGATCTAATTATCCATCATATACGGTTCATATGTATAATAAAACACCGCTTCTCGGTTAAGGTTGGGAAGTTAGCCTTCCACCATCGGGTGGGGAGAAGTAACAACGCTGCGTCACCTTCCACCATCGGGTGGGGAGAAGTAACTGCGCTGCGTCACCTTCCACCATCGGGTGGGGAGAAGTAACTGCGCTGCATCACCTTCCACCATCGGGTGGGGAGATGTAACAACGCTGCATCACCTTCCACCATCGGGTGGGGAGATGTAACAACGCTGCGTCACCTTCCACCATCGGGTGGGGAGAAGTAACAACGCTGCGTCACCTTCCACCATCGGGTGGGGAGATGTAACAGCGCTGCATCACCTTCCACCATCGGGTGGGGAGAAGTAACTGCGCTGCGTCACCTTCCACCATCGGGTGGGGAGAAGTAACAACGCTGCGTCACCTTCCACCATCGGGTGGGGAGAAGTAACAACGCTGCGTCACCTTCCACCATCGGGTGGGGAGAAGTAACAGTGCTGCATCACCTTCCACCATCGGGTGGGGAGAAGTAACTGCGCTGCATCACCTTCCACCATCGGGTGGGGAGAAGTAACTGCGCTGCGTCACCTTCCACCATCGGGTGGGGAGAAGTAACTGCGCTGCGTCACCTTCCACCATCGGGTGGGGAGAAGTAACAACGCTGCGTCACCTTCCACCATCGGGTGGGGAGAAGTAATAACGCTGCGTCACCTTCCACCATCGGGTGGGGAGAAGTAACAGCGCTGCACTACCTTCCAGTCTCGGGTCTTGCTCTCCCAACCATAACATCGGAGTCGCGCTATATCCGTGGTAAAAAGATCGATTGTATGAGTTTTGAAATGTAGACACCTAGAGCTGTTGGGCGATTATATGACAAGCCGTTTTCACCTTTACTAAGAAATGAAAGATAACTTCAATCAATTGTTGTAAAGATATCTAGAATTGAATTCAAGATATCTTGGACTGAATTGACGATATCTCAAATTGAGATAATTGTTGATATCTCCATTAAAATTTTATGATATTGCGAAGTGAATTAAGGATGTGTTGAATCATATTAATGATATCCAAAACGTTGCTGATATCTTGAATTGAATTAGAGATATCTATAATAAATCAAATATATCTCAAATAGAGAAAATGTATTGATGGATTACTGATATCTAACATTGTGTTAAAGACATGTTGAATTGTTTCAAAGATATCTTGATTTGGAGATATCTTAAAATGAATTAAAGATATCTTTAATGCGGCCCTACATAGTTAAGATATAAACATGCATCGCGGCCGAGAGCACTGTCTGTATAAATCCTACCCAGATTCGTCTTTACATGGCTGAAATACTTCCACTGCGACGTAAAACTCAACACAGCTATTTTGAGATTCTCGTAGCCGATTACCCCTCGTATGTTATGGAGACAGTCTAGAAATATTTCCCATGGGTTTCGACTGAACAACTGATATCGATATACTTTCATATAATTCCCCTGTACATACACATAACTGTCATATTTTTACGACTGTGAGCATTGCACACGCAGGTTTATGACGGCTGGTGGTGGGGGAGCAGCAAATTATTGAGAAGAGAGGAGGATACACACCTCAATTTCACCTGCGTGCCACTTCAATGATCATTTAACAAAATTTCAGGACAAAAGGAGGTGGGGGTGTGCACCCCCCTCTGGTTCCGGCATTGTATGAATAATACAATATTGGATCATCGGGAATTAGGTGAGAGAGGGAGGGAGACAGACAGGCACCTGTATATTTTAGGCAGTTTGGATTCTCTAACTCAGATTACAGGAATCTAAGAACAAATATACACCATCCGTTTGGCTATTACGTCCTTTATCTACATGTGTGTGTGTGTGTGAGAGAGAGAGAGAGAGAGAGAGAGAGAGAGTGAGTGAGAGAGAGAGAGAGAGAGAGAGAGAGAGAGAGAGAGAGGGAGGGGGTGGGGGGCGTTGGTTGTTTCGTGTTAACATTGTATATGTCTATGTTGTTGTGTCTAGGTGCAGTGATTGCTAAGGCGTTCATATTTCTTGTCTGATACATTAGTGGTTAATCAACCCATCCTTCTACAAGTATGTCCAGACATCATGAACTTTACATCTTGTCTGATACATTAGTGGTTAACCAACCCATCCTTCTACAAGTATGTCCAGACATCATGAACTTTACATCTTGTCTGATACATTAGTGGTTAATCAACCCATCCTTCTACAAGTATGTCCAGACATCATGAACTTTACATCTTGTCTGATACATTAGTGGTTAATCAACCCATCCTTCTACAAGTATGTCCAGACATCATGAACTTTACATCTTGTCTGACACATTAGTGGTTAACCAACCCATCCTTCTACAAGTATGCCCAGACACCAGTGAGTCTCACGACAAAGCCACCAACTCCTTTGACTGGACGATTTAGCTTTACAGCGGTGTATATCATGTCTGACACCACAGTAGACCTTTAATACATTAAAACAATGCGTTGTTGATCATTATAAGTCAATATCATCGTCCTTTCATCTGTCAGTATTGTTGCACTTCGCTTGTTTGATTTCAGATTTCTCATCGGAATGTTGTTGTTGACATTAAGTCTAAAGGGGTACAAAACCTACACATTTCATTGAACATCATTTGTTTTATTTTACAAATCCAAAACAAACGTCAGTCGTAACACCATACACTACCCATGTGGTGGTTTACATACCAACATGAAATTGTTGTACAACTCATTTTGGTGATCAAAGCCTTCAACTGAGAACACATTTGTGAAACATTTCTGAGCCTCTTCACCATGTTACATTAACGAAAATGCCACCTGCATATCATTTAGCAGACATTCCATACATATACAAACATAAACTTATTGTCATCAAAAAAGAAAACAAAAGTAAATCGAAAGATTTCACTTCATTATTTAAGGCGTGGAATATCTAGGACACATCGCACACCACAATAGCTTACACCTGACCTGCATGTTCTCACGGCAGTGGTTATCACCTAATCATATTACTCTGTGCTAATGATCAGGAAGTGATACCGCTCATATTTATGCTCGATTTGCAATATTGGGGAAGCACTGGATGTTTGACCCAGGTCCAGTCATATTTTGACCCTGGGCATTAGCCACTTACCTATATTAGAGGGAGAGGTGGAAGTACTGACATTGTCGACTTAGGGTCTGCATTGGATCAGCAGAGTGAAAACTGTGAGTGAGTTTCATGACTTTCACCCGTTTGGTTATTGTATATTTCAATACAGTGAAAATCTTAGTGCCATCTCGAATATCTACCCAGTCAACATCGATAAAAGTACTGATTAAAATTGTGTAAAGTGATAAACCTGTAAGTCGGAAGGCTGAGTTCGTTTTTACTCTCATTTAAATGAATTTAGCTTTCGTTGTTAGTGTGGACAGGACGTGCTTTAGAAAGACTATTATCCATTTCGTATGTTTCTGTCGAAATCTCCATGGGCGTTTATTCCTTCGGTTTAACATTCAGATGAAGTTTCTGATGTCGTCTGATCGTCTGCATCTCGTCTGTCTGGCCGTCTGTTTCTTGGTTGGAGGATACGCCTCAGCTTCACGTAAGTAACGTCAAATAACACGTTACTTTAATAAGCAAAATTAGTCAAGTTGAACGTTATCAGCCTTTGAGTGAAAGGATAAATGGCATCTCATACATGATAAACCTGCGACAAAAGGACACTGAAAATGTGAGCTCTTATACATAGATGTGCCAGTGTGCCTAGCTTGACTGACAATGAATTGTAACTTGAATGGTCGTAATGTTATTTGGATCATATGTGCTTTCAGAATGTTCAGTGTCGGTGGACACCGACATCGTGCTTGCCGTCGTCGACTCTAAAGCGACAATGTATCACAGCTGGGGAGGAGTCGTTCTGTCCCCGGGGCTTGTCCACTTTCTCAAAACATTCGTTTCCCAGTGCGACTACAACAAAGTCCGACTATCCATCGTCGCAGTCAGCAACACCGTCAGAGTCCTTGCACCTTTCACCAGCAATCCAAACGACCTTCAGTTAGCTATTCAGAACTGGAGACCCGAATTCCTGGGTGCTAGAACCTTTCTGGCTCTGAGGTCCATCAGGTCCTCTTTCAAGACAGAAGGTCGCCCAAATGCCGCCCACATCGTCATTGTCGTCACTCCACAGCAATCCGACAACTATTTCTCCACAGTGTCCGAGAGCTTGTTGCTGAGGGCGGATCATGTCTCCATCATTGGTGTTGGTTACGGTCACTACGCCCCTTCTCAAGAGTTGTTGGCCTTGACAGGAAATCGTTATCGAGTCTTTCTAACTGGCAATGATTACTATCTTGTGTACTCCGTGAATCCCGTCAAGCAACTTATTTGCATTAGTAAGTACATCAGAGGAATGGCACCTTGTATTGTTGGATTTCGAGAGTACTACAGGTTTTGAAGGTATCAACAGAACTATTGCACTAGTCTCTTTTCATTCTAGATAAATGCATCATTGTTAACGTGCATCTTTCCTTACCAACATTGTATTGGAATAGTGCTATTTTGAGATTTTCAGG
Source organism: Haliotis asinina (assembly GCF_037392515.1). Taxonomy (NCBI): domain Eukaryota; kingdom Metazoa; phylum Mollusca; class Gastropoda; order Lepetellida; family Haliotidae; genus Haliotis; species Haliotis asinina. The sequence goes on from NC_090284.1 coordinate 59,570,989, forward strand.
TTAATATCCTTGATTTTAAAGACATATCTCAAGCAAAGGCGTTTTATATAACGCAGGGTACTGATGCACATAATGGGATGGGATATAGTTATTGAAATGGAATACAAAAACTATGTTCATACGTTCCTATACGTCGTATTTTTCAGCTGCGTCTGCTAAGACAACGACGTCAACAACCACTACGACTACAGCTTCAACCACGGGGACTGACCTTATGACAACAATGAATAACTAGGCAACGACCAAGGAGATACCAATAATACAAGGATCATTTTACCATCGCCATATCATAGTTTACTAAACGATTGTTACAGTAGCTCCTTTCCAGATAACTTTACACAGTCTCAGACTTATTTTCACTAATGAACTCTAATGTGTGAGACTGGGATACCTTCCGCTATTATGTACATATTCAAATTGTGTATTATATGACTGAGGCATGATTTATGCAAGTATGTGTCACAGTTTGTGAAACTGTTTGTTAAATAAAACTTGAAACCGTCTCATTGTAGTCATCTTCTAAATCACTTTATTTCTACACTAACATATGCCTTAAAAACATTGGACATTATCGTATGCCATGTTATGGAGGTTACAATAGCTGGAACCATGCAAGACACATGACACATAATTACAGTTGATAATACTCAAGTTTATCCATGCTGCTAAATGCTGTAGATGTTCATTCAAACCTCTACATACAGGGACATATACCAGCTTTCTAAGAGGAACTACTGAATCTCTCATCCGATAACTCTCTGAAACCAGACACATGTACCGCAGTGCTGTTACCATTGATGTGAGACTACGTCGATGACAAAGCCGGTCGTAGTATCTTGTGCAGGATGCTGACTCTTTTCCTACCATTTCTTGCGTTTAATTGGCACACAAACCCCATGTACGGGATGTGGTACTCTGATGTACTGACGTGCAATTGCAGGCTGGGACTCTCCAACATGAAGACATGCTATGACATTGTTGGATGTTGAATGTCGCTGCTCACTGCTGTAACAACTTGCCCATGTATCACAGAGCCACTGTATGAGATGAAGTAACTGAAAGATCGGTATGCAGTTATCTTGTGCAGGGAGGTAACTCTTTGTCTACCATTTGTTTGGTGTAACTGAGGTGGATATAACTACCCCCCAACGTCAAGACGTGCTCTGGCGTTGTTCAAAATGTGGACAGACATTTAACCCTTTAAAATCATTTCTCAGTGTTCATTATCGTCACAGCTATATAATTCCTTTCCTCAACTGTTTTGCTCAGTCTGTTAAGCAACAGTGGTAGTTTATAGTTAACAATATTGTAAACGAACACGTGATTAGTACAGTAAAATAAAATATTATTAGACTTGAACTGAAATTAACAAAATCAACATTCTCATTCTTCTTCATGTTTTTCAAACCTGCCACTAACTTGATCACAGAACCATTGCATGTTAGCCCACTAAGAAAGGTCTTAATCAGAGGACTAATAGTAAACTAATAGTTAAAGAGTTCGCACTTCTGAATGAATACCTGGGGTTTATTCTCCAAATGTGTGCAGTCATTGGCGTTTATAGTTATGTAAACGTCAGCGCTTGAGATGTACACCACACGACATCACAAGATAGGTTGAACATATTGGAATGTTCAACAAGGAATGAATGTGATACTCAATGTCGATGTTACCCAATACCACATTACACATTGTTATTTTGATCAACACTGTGAGTGCTTCGAGAAAAAATTATTTCAACAAAAGTTTTGAGTTGTTACAAATGTTCCCAGAGGCATTCATTGAAATATATGTGATATCTAACATTAATAACAGTTAGTGGCGCTGTGTAGTAGAAGTAACAGCGTACCACGTCGTTTGAGTGTGATCCTTCAGTTGTCGACAATGTGTGAATGTCATGTGAATGTCACTTTTGTCGATGTCCCCTGTCACGATATCCATGGAGTACTCACCACATACTCGACACGATGAAAACCTGTTTCCGAACCATTTTTACTGGAACTACAAAACGAAAATAATGTGGTAGTTAACTTATGCACTTACCAAATCTGCAACACTGCAACATGAAATATATGGCAATGGCACAGGTACTGGAAATTCAACGTAAACATTTCCGAGCCAATTTCTTTAGTCAAATGTAACAGTTGGAACAAATTGGAGCCTCCGTAGAATGAAATGTTACAAGAGTTGTTTATCTAATTTATTTAACACTCCTATCCAGCAATATTTCTCTTGAAATGGTTTTCATGTCTGGAACCACACTACCTATGAACCAGTCACAGGTTTCAGTGGTTTTAGCATTAATTTTTTTCCAGAACGTCCAAGAACATTTTGTTCATATGTTCCTATTTTGTTTAAGACAATTTCATTTTCGGGTATGTATTTGATTGGACTTGATGAGAAGGACAAAACTAGTTTTACTGTGTACCATCTAATCATTGAAGAGATACGTTATTGGAAGTTTCGCGGAAGATCTTACTAGAGTTAGTAGTAATAGGTTGTTAGTATGAGCAGAACAGAAACAGTTCTATTGTCCTGAATAGGCTGGTTTTAGGCCAGGATTTCAAACAACAGACAACACTGTTATTCTTCATACATTAATTGATAAATACCTTTAGTTATGTAAGGGTCGTCTTTATTGTGTCGTTAGTTGAAGCAGCATTTGATTCTGTGGACAGGACAAGTCTTATATTCAAACTCTGGTTTGTCAATGTTGAAGGCAGTACTATGCATATAAACGTAAAAGCTTGTGTTTCCATTAAAAAGTGTTACACTATTGTCTTTGATTGTGCATTTGGCGTACGTTAAGTTTGTCCGTTATGTCCCGTCCTGTTTTCATGCCTTAATAATGATTTGGTGGATAATTTGGCTCAGATGGTGCAAGTATGTGAATCAAACATGGTGCGTGTGTGTTTAAGCACCCTTCATTTTTCGCTGTTTTTGACAATGAGTCATTTCACTGAAATTCAACCAGCATTAAATCAGTTGCTTCACACCATGTTCCAACAAGTTGTTTAAACTGCCCATTAACCATAAAAAAGTTACATTTACCTTAGAGAATAAATGACCTCACAATGTTTAAGTTTACATATGACACATTACATATTACAAAGTTTAGGGTGTTCCTATACTTTCGCTTTGTAGTATATCTTGTCTGTTACAATGAGCATGTAATATTTTCCACAGGTTATGCTATATGAAATTAGTCTGATGACAAAGCCACCAACTCAAGACTCAACTGGCAGAATTAGATTTTCAACAGCGTTTATCAGTATTTGATAACTCATTAACTCTTGAGTATGTTAAGCGAAATTGTTTTATAACTCGAAGAATTCAGTGAAATCAGTGATGCTGCATTTCGCTTGTTTGACTACGGATTCCTCCTGGGCGAGAATGTGGTTCTTATGGTTCGTTTGACTCAAAAGCGGACCAGTGAATTGCAATCTATCGCGCCAAATAGTGAACTGTGTCGATATTTTAACGATAGCTTGTTAAACCACTTTTTATTGTTAGGAAATAAATTCTGAACAAAATGAGAGTTGGTCTGATGTTTTGATTATGGTCGTTTTGTTGAGCATTATATATTTATTACTTTGCGAGTTGGACTTCATTTGTCCGCTCTTGCGCCAAACAGACTAATACAATAAACCTAAAGCGGTCCAAAGTGGATATCAAATAATTACAATACAAATTTCAAACAAACATCGATGCAGATGGGTAGCTTAATGGGCATAGAGTCACGCCGAAGACACGGGTTCTGTTCCCCATATGAGTGCAATGTATGAGGCCCAATTCTGGTGTCCCCCGCCGAAATATCACTGGAATATTGTTAAACGTGGCTTAACGTTTAGTTACCAAAGTTGACATACAGCATAGTTTGGTGAACAATGACTTCAACTCTGAACGTCATCGCCACGCTGCAACAACGTACATCCCACCAGCATGTTATGTAGCAGACAGTCTTTCAAGCAGTATTCATACACTAACATTAACATACATTAACTGATAATCAAAAATGTATCGATGTTATATAGGAGACATTCGTTCAAGCAGTATTCATACACTAACAAATACATACATGTACTAATATTCAAACAAAACGAAAGCAAAAGTAAATCGAAAGATCTTTAGCTTCATAGTTCATTTATATGCGTGGAACATTAGTGACTTTTATTTCTCACACCACCACAGCGTACACCCCACCTGCGTGTTATGTAGGAGCCATGCCTCATGGAGGTGGTTATCGTCTTAAAGAAACTGATTTGTGCTAATGAACGTGAAGTGATACCATTATTATTTACGCTCGATTTGCAATATCGGGGAAGCGCTGGATGTTTGACCCAGTCATATCTTGACCCTGGGCAGTAGCCACATGGCTATATTGGAGGCATCAGAGGAAGCATTGTTATTGTCTATTGTTATTTTTCAGTAAACTGAATGTGTCATGGTTGGTCTAAAGTACCTGCCGTTCTGGCTCGATAAAGGTGATACACCTACAAAAAAATCGGAAAATTGAGCTATTTTTTTCATAAATAAAATGGGTTTATCTTCTGTTTTTATTCGTGACAAAAGGTGTTTTACAAAGACTGTTATCTGTATCGTTTTCGTATGTTCCTGTGGAAATATTTATGGACGTTTATTCACTTGGTTTAACATTCAGATGGAAATTCTGATGTCGTCTGATCGTCTGCATCTCGTCTGCCTGGCCGTCTGTTTCTTGATTGGGGGACAAGTCTCAGCTTCTCGTGAGTAACATCGACCAAAACTTTACTTTATTAAAGCACTTAGTCGAGGTAAACATTATTTACGTCATTGAGTGTAAGGATAAATGGTATCGTACACACATGCTAACCCAGCAGCAAATGGACGTAGGTAATATGAGCTCTTTCTATATATATATATATATATATATATATATATATATATATATATATATATATATATATATATATATATATATATATATATATATATATATATATATATATACACACACACACACACACACATATATATATGTGTGTCTGTGTGTCTGTGTGTGTGTGTCTGTGTGTCTGTGTGTACATAAATATGCCAGACTATCTTGCAATTTTCACCTGTCTAAAAAGGACGTTCTAGCTGGAAAATAGATATTCAAGCATATACGAGGTTGCTTGTACCTCTGATATTTAGTCTGGAGTCTGGAAAGATGCAGCATCGGAATATCAGATATCGGTGTTATCATGCGTGACCGTTTCTTAGATGCAGTTCACCCAGTCTACCAAGCCTGACCAGTCTGATAATGGCGTTGTAGGAGGAAACGTATTTGTATCATATACAAACATATGTGAGGTTGGATGTTGTTCTGAGTTTTAGTCGGGAAAGACGAAGTGTTCGAATATCAGATATAGGTTTAATTATACATGCCCTCTTCTAAGATGTACCTTAATGGATAAGGTACATGAACATGTTCCTATATTCGTTCGTGGTTTCAGAATGTTCAGTGTCAGTGAACACCGACATCGTACTTGCCGTTGTCGACTCTAAAGCGACCATGTACCACAGCTGGGGAGGAGTCGTTCTCTCACCAGGGCTTGTCCACTTTCTCCAAACGTTTGTCTCTCAATGCGACTACAGCAAAGTCCGACTGTCCATCGTCGCAGTCAGCAACACCGTCAGAGTCCTTGCACCGTTCACCAACAACCCAAACGATCTTCAGTTAGCTATCCAGACCTGGAGACCAGAATTCCTGGGAGCTAGAACCTTTCTGGCTCTGAGGTCCATCAGGTCCTCCTTCAAGACAGAAGGTCGCCCAAATGCCGCCCACATCGCCATTGTCGTCACCCGACAACAGTCAGACAACTATTTCTCAACAGTGTCCGAGAGCATATTGCTGAGGGCGGATCACGTCGCCGTCATTGGTGTTGGTTACGGTCACTACGCCCCTTCTCAAGAGTTGTTGGCCATGACAGGAAATCGTTATCGAGTCTTTCTAACCGGCAATGATTACTACCTTGTGTACTCCGTGAATCCCGTAAAGCAACTAAGTTGTAAAAGTAAGTATAATAGAGGAATGAATCTTTGTATTTTCGTGACTACAGGCTTTGGCGGTAACAATGGAACGATTGCATTCGATCTCTTTTTATCATAAAGGCATGCGTCGTTGTTCACTTACATTTTTGCCACCTGAATAGAATAGTGTTATATTCAGATTTCACATTGTCTGACATCTCTATGTAAACGAAGTTTATTGTCAGACATTAACTAGTTTTCTCAAACTAACTCTATAGCACATGGCATCGATGCATACAATGTGACAGAAAATGAGATTTGTTGAAAGAAAACACAAAAGCTATGTATCTGTGTTAATACGTTCCAACACATTCTTCAGCGGCGTCTGCTAAAACAACGACTTCAACAGCAACAACAACTACGACTACAGCTTCGACCACAGGGATCGACGTTATGACAACGATGAATAACTAGGCAACGTCCACAGAGATACTATTTATACAACGATGATTTTCTCATTTCAATATTATGGTTCACTGAACAATTCTTAAAATAATTCATTTATGAAAATCTTCCTTTTAGTTAAACATCCTTTCCCTGATGATCCCTCATGTGTGAGATGTTTTCTGCCGACCTTGTATATATTCAGATGGCATATTACATGAATGAGACGTGATTTATACCTGTGGGTATCTCTTTTACATTGTGTAAAACTGTTTGTTTCATAAAACGTGCTGCTAGCTCAGTCTCGTTGTCTGTGAATCCATATATTTCGAAGGCATCTACCTTTGAACCATTGAACATAATTTAATGCCATGTTCTGGTTGGGGAACAATACAAAATATAAAACACATAACTACGCCTGATAACATCCCACTTTATTACTCGCCCGTGTGATACGGCAATATTACAATAGTGTAATACCGCTTGACGTATGACGTCAAAATGGTACAAAGTTGTGACGTCACAATGCTGATGTCGCTCTCGTAATTTTACCAGACCTTGCTTGACTCGAGGAAAGCTGCAAGTCCTCACACTGCAGTCCACTCACTTTGTTGGCGAGTAATAAACAGAATACTAAACTCGCTTCCGTGAAATACCATTTTCATTAAACTCGTTAAAGATTTAGTATCAAACTCGCCTTAGCTCGTTCGATACCAAATCATTAACTCATTTAATAAAAATGGTATTACACGGAAGATCGTTTAGTGTCTTCTACACATATCATAGTTCTCGTTTATGCCAACATCTCACTACATTGACAAACACCAGAACCTTTGATCCTATGTAGCCTCGGTAGGCAGGACTACAAGGAATGGTTTTCACATACCTATGCTGGGAATGAAACACGGGCCTTACACTTCCACCACAAGTGCACCTCTCCACATCCACTTGATAGGTACACTTCGTCCCACGTGTGTTAGATAGGGTAATGGCCACGTCATGATGCTGATAACTACATGTGGTCAATGGTCTTCGGATCTGAAATTAGATCGTTATCGTCCATTACACCAGTATACATTCTCACACATCCAAAATCAAAATCGGCACACGTCCACGGATTGCCTGGATTAAATTAATACAATCATTTAATCATAACAGAAGGATTATGTAGGATTATGTAGTTCACTATCACTACGACGATATTAGAATGCCTAAAGTGTGTCTGATTATCCTAGAAATAGTCTTCGAACTGATCAGTATTACTCTGAGGGTGTGGGTTCGAATTCCGGATGGGACTCAACCGAAAAATTACTAGAATGCGTACTTTCCTAAGAGAGTGTAAACCCAAATATGACATATGTTTATCAATGATCAGTGTTACAGTCTGAGTATACATGACATGGAGAGCCAAATGGTAGTGTGTATGAACATAGCACATTTACAATTTCTCCTTTTTAAGTAACAGTTTTGATATGTTCAGGCGAACGAGGTTATCAGCACCATGGCGTTAGATGGCAAAGCTCATCCAGGGTTTCCCAAAGCGTATCCAAACAGATATGTGCCTCAGCATGATCGGATGGTTTTCGGTCAAAGAGGAAATAACTCGTCGCCAGCCCATATTGTTTTACAGACTAATCACTCTACTTCCATCAGTTCTGTCGCGCCGTTTGTTCACTTCAAGACTTCTTCTATACCTCCAGAAAGCCGACTCCGACATTGCATATGGATTCTGTCCCACAATTGTCTTCTTTCTTCAACTCTACAATCTCGACCACTACGTTATTGCTTTCATTCAAGGCCTACCTATACCAAGCAAGCAATCGTGGTAAAAACTCTTCACAGAACGAATAATCCACAATTACTCAACTGAATGGAAACAGCGTATAAGCGCGGACGATGATTTCCAACGATTCAAGTCTCTCCACATTAAGCCTTCACCATGCCTCCCATGGGTCCTAGCCGGGAAGAGACAGCACGTCAAGGCCTTCACCATGCCTCCCATGGGTCCTAACAGGGAAGAGACAGCACGTCAAGGACTTCCACTTTCTAGCTCAGATGTGGATTGCAATCCCTCAGCCCAGTAAAACGATCTGTATCCTGTGCAAGCTCCTATACACGGACCTACTCCATTATGTCTCTAGCGGATGCCCAGCACTATATGCCATCTATGACCAATTCTGGAACAACACGCTGAATTTTCTCCCCCTCAAGCTACATGCACGTCTCCACAACTGTGATGACGAGACATTCCTGCAGTTGCTCATGGGTCGTCCATAAAGCGTGTGCACTGATGCACAGGTGCTCCTCCACTTCCACAAACTGTCCGCTATTTTCCTCATGTCTGCGATGTCCGTGTACCAGCGATTCATCACCATACAAAGAGTAACAAGCATCTGACACTCAAGCCACTCCAAGTCAGCATACATACTGGGTTACCACTATCTTTCAGTAAATTAGCACTTCTTACCTTCTTGTACATACTCCCACTGTCACCTGATGTAATCAACACCCAATCTCCTATCCAAGGAGGAAATAAATATGATGATGACACTGAATACAATATAGTACATATTAACATAATAAACCATATTAACATTCTCAGCCTCTTCGTGTCAGATACACAATCGGAAAACGTGATGGGGCCTTGTTCGAGGAATGCAATTCGTGATAACCTTCAGTAAATTATGAACATCAAAATGCATTCATCTTATTGTTGACCAATCAATCCCATGATTCTTGTAAAGATCCAAATATATAAACTGACGTAAATCTTCCAAAGATTAGAAAGGACAAGGTATGATAGAGGCCCGCATTGGCCCACAACATGTCATGATTATCAAAATTTTTACAACACGATAATTTTAGCATAAAAGGAGCTAAAATAATTGTTGAAGTTACCTCCAATTGCATTTTTATGTTTTTAGTGTTGTTAGTTTTCCTCTTTGAAGACCTCAAAGTTAACATATTTTACAATATCTTCTAGAAACCTACATTTTCTGATTTTCAGAGTGATAGAAAAATGTGAGCAAAAGGGTGACCCATCCCAAGTTTTTCACCACATATGAAGAGAGTAAATTAGAATGCACACCTAAGAAATTGTGTTGGGTCACGCTTTTGCTCACATCAAAATCTTAAAAAAAGTACATTTTTTCGGTTTATGAAATTGCCCCATTCAACATCTCAAAAAAATAAACATCTTTAAACACAATCCGTCACATTTACACATCTGTGCCATGATACATTATATTTTGAATGGTTTTGTGCCGTAAAATACACATATCAAACATCACTATTAAAATTTTGAATATCATAAGGCACTCACAAGGCTGATTTATGAGGGGTAAACATTGGTGTTTGGTTGTTGGTCTCTGCTAGAAAAGTAAGAAGATGTCTGAAGATTTTCAAAATATCATCAAGCAGCACTGTAAAGGTGAGAATCTTTGTTATTATGTAAGAATTTGATCAAGTTTTTCTATCATCTGTGTATCAAACACCTTTGAGTCACCTGTCACTGTCAAAATAACACTGTCATTCAACGGGATTGCCATGTATAAACATAAGCATTTTCCAAGAACTTATGTAGCTTGATGCTTCCAATGATATATTAGATTTCATTTACAAAATGACTACACTTAACTGTATGAAAAGGATTTTTTTTAGCTAGAAAAAGAACATTGTATCAAAGTCTAGCAGATTATGAACACAAGCAGACGTCAGGTCATACATAGTTGTAAAGTGTAATATGTAAGCTTAAATTCACATTGTGAGGAAAAGGAATATGTGGCCTAATGGTTGCTATAGTGAACTATTGTTGTTTTTTTGTTACCAGACATGCAGGTCCATGTAACTTTTCTTTCTTTTTTTCAAAGTTTGTTTATCAAGTCTACAATGTTTAACTAAACTGTGTCACATCAAATCCAAATATTGTAATTTTATTTCTTAAGTATGGTAATCTATCTTACAACACTGGTGAAACAAGCTTTAATTAACATCATGTAAATCTTTTCTTAAGACACTGACCATTCACCTTTTCAAGTCAGTCTAGTTGCCTTTGTTTCCAATATTTTAAATTAATATTTTATTATACATTTTGATCTACTTTAGGCTTATACACTTTTGAATACAGTTCTTGAGAGCGAATCAGATACTGAGATTGATGACTGTGTGAATGAAAAGTAATAATGGATGTTTTATATCTTTAAAGTGGATAAGTTGTGAATAATTACTCTGTGACGTCTTTTGAATACTGACTTTAACATGTGCATGGTGTTAACATGAACCTGCGCTGACAATGAAATTTCACCCGAAATGGGCCCCGTTGAAGTCAAGACGCTAACTGTATATTTACTAAAAGTGGTTGTAAATGCTGACTTGCAACACTTACTAGTTAGAATGAAGCTGTGCTCAAAATGAAGCTTTACCCCAAACAGGCCCCTGGGATTCTTAGTACAACATGATTGTTATCATGCTTACATGTTGTACAATGGACCCATGGATTACATTTGCAAAGAATGCTGTGAATAATGACTGAGTTTTGGGGACACAATTGGCAAGTAATTGAACTAACAATGTTTTGCAACCCTAATTGGGCCCCTTGAGGTTAAAACATTATGATTGACATTGACATGTTTTTCAGCATGACTACCTGTCGTAAAACTGCTGTAATTTGTATGTAAATATAATAACAGTTGTAAATAAGCCATTATGGCAGACTGATATTTCAGATTTCTTGTTATTTTTCATGGGAACTGATGAAACCCATTTTGGGGCCCTCTGCAGTAAAATTACACCTCAGAACATATAAAATATAGCATTTTTATGCCAAGCTAACTTGTCTCTAAACAAATAACATGTTTTCAGCCAATTCTGTTCGTGGGCCAAACAAAAACCACCCTTAACATACCTTGTCCTTTGGAACCAAATTTCGCCCAAAGGTAGGTCCACCATTCAAATATGTTTCAGTTATTGTTGGACAAGTTTCCAGTTTCTAAAATAAATGTTATTTTTGAAGTAAAACTCAACATGTCATAATGGCATAGTGTTTGCAGCGTGCCCCTCCTTGAAGCACACATGGTGGTTCAACCATCAGTTTTCATGTTACTGGTGAAACAAAAATGTCTCCAGACAGATGGTCGGGCGGAATTCCACAGCAGAACTATAATTACCTGAACGGTGGAGATTTCACGCGATATCACAAAATATTCAAGAAGATTCCTTTGCACATACCAAGGGATAACACACAAAATGTTCATCTACAATCGTGTCACTAAATGTACCCATTGTCTTATTGTTGTTTTCATTAACACCCTGTGTGATTCGAGAATGACAATACCAAAGTACGTCTGTTGGGAATACATGTGATGTGTAACAAACATGTCTGGGCGGTTAAGCAGCTCGGATTTGATTCCCCACTTGAGCATAATCTAGTTGATGCCATCCGCGGTGATATTGATAGTGGATTGGTAACACTGGTTCAAACTCGCTCACACAAAATAGTAACGTACTCAGCAAGCAAGAAATCCCTCCAATTTCAAGAAGCATTATTTACTGGCACTGTCAAACTGGACTTTTGAGAACATCTGCCAGATCATGTCACCTACCAACGCTCATCTTACTGCAACAATGTTTAATATTTAACACATACACGCAATGTCCCGAGGGAGACAGAAACATTCAATCACATTCTTCATACAAATGTAAAGACTCGAAAAGCTAGAGGTCAGGTGACAGTGACTGCCGTTAAAGTAATTTATTTAAATTGGGAGACACTACTTCCCACCAAATCATGTGTTTTCTGGCCTAACGAGGTCAATACATGTTTACTACAAACCGAAAATATTCTCTATATCTTGTATCTCATACAGACGTGTCCAACCTTTCATATGTTAAAATCCATCCCTAAATAACTAGTATATGTTGATTAGAGTACAGTCTGTACTGTTATATTTCACCTACCGCAGTAGCGCTACACGTTTAATTTTATTTGAATAATTATAATCAGACAAGAGGAAAACTAGCAAGTCGTAAGATTTATAACAGTTCCCGTTTTCATTAGAGACTAAGTGCCTGAAATATAAATTATGAAAGAAAGAAAACGTTCCATGAAAATTGGAAAGGCGCACCAGTGTGATACAAAATTCAGAATCTAAAGAAGTATCGACCTGCTCCATTAGGGGCATTAGCACTGCAGAAAGGTTTGGGCGGAAAGGAAACGAATATGGTGCAGGGACTGTCAAACCAGCTACCGCTTTCATGCAGAAGCGCTAAACATTCCTTCATATCTTTCACACACAACAAATACAACACCACACCTGTGTGTTATCCATAGCTTCAGGCAGTGGTTAATCTCTTAATTTTATTAATCTGTGCTAATCAACGCGAGGTGATAATTGTCTTATTTATGCTCGATTTGCAATATTGGGGAAATGCTTGGTGTTTGACCCTGGTCCGGTCAGATCTTGACCCCTGGCAATGGCCGCTTGACTATATTAGCAGGGCGACTGACAGTGTTCTCATCCCGCCTGATCATCGTCTGCATTGGGTCAACAGAGTGAAAACTGTGAGTTGGATGATTTTTTCAATAGATTTAGTTACTAGGTATTTCATTAAAAAACTCAGAGCTTCATGGCCCGTATGCTCAATGTGAAATAAATGTTGTGATGAAAAGTGCATGAAAATAGATGATAAATATTTGCTGTTTATATTTGCTGTCACATTTGACTTTTGTCAGTGTCTGTATTTTGTGATATGTATTTGGACGAGAATGTGTTTATAAAGATCCATTATCTATTTACATTTTCGATATACGTTTGTTTGCTTGTTGATATCCAAATATTCATGAAAGTCTGTTGATTGGATTTAACATTCAGATGGAGTTTCTGATGTCATCTCCTCGTCTGTATCTCGTCTGCTTGGTTTCCTGTCTCGTGGCGGGGTACGCCTCAGCTTCGCGTGAGTAAGCTCGACTGAAATGTTACTTGACTTCACTTTTCTTTAATGTTTACTGTAAGGATAAATGTTATCCTACATATGACAGAGGTAACAATGGAGCATATATAATGTGAGCGTTTACACATACAAATACAGAATACCCCATACGTTTGAATACTGAGGTGTCAGTCTACACACATTTGTCCTCGACTAAGAATTTCGTGCATTCGTTTTATTAATTCCACTGAACGTTCATTTTAATTGAAAGACATAGTACATAAACACGTTGCTTAATTGATATATGTTTTCAGAATGTTCAGTACAAGTTGAAACCGACATCGTACTTGCCGTTGTCGACTCTAAAGCGACAATGTACCACAGCTGGAGAGGAGTCGTTCTCTCACCAGGGCTTGTCCACTTTCTCCAAACATTCGTCTCCCAGTGCAACTACAGCAAAGTTCGTCTGTCCATCGTCGCAGTCAGCAACACCGTCAGAGTCCTTGCACCGTTCACCAACAACCCAAATGATCTCCAGTTAGCTATTCAGAACTGGAGACCGGAATTCCTGGGAGCTAGAACCTTTCTGGCTCTGAGGTCCATCAGGTCCTCCTTCAAGACAGACGGTCGCCCAAATGCCGCCCACATCGTCATTGTCGTCACCCGACAACAGTCAGACAACTATTTCTCCACAGTGTCCGAGAGCCTGTTGCTGAGGGCGGATCACGTCTCCATCATCGGTGTCGGTTACGGTCACTACGCCCCTTCTCAAGAGTTGTTGGCCATGACAGGAAATCGTTATCGAGTCTTTCTAACCGGCAATGATTACTACCTTGTGTACTCCGTGAATCCCGTCAAGCAACTAATTTGTAAAAGTAAGTATAACAGAGGAATGAATCTTTGTATTTTCGTGACTACAGGCTTTGAAGGTAAAAATGGAACTATTGCATTCGATCTCTTTTCATCATAAAGACATTTCCTTGTTCACTTAGATTTTTTGCCACCTGAAACTGTGTCAGAATAGTGTTATATTGAGATTTCATATTGTCTGACATAGCACATGACATCGATGCATACAATGTGATAGAAAATGAGATTTGTTGAAAAAATGCAAAATCTATGTTTCTGTGTTAAGACATTCCAACGTATTTTTCAGCGGCGTCTGCTAAAACAACGACTTCAACAACAACAACTACGACTACAGCTTCGACCACAGGGATCGACGTGATGACAACGATGAATAATTAGGCAACGTCCATACAGATACTACTTATACAACGATGATTTTACTATTTCCATATTATGGTTCACTGAACGATTGTTAAAATAATTCATTTTTGAAAAGAGTCGGACTCCTTTTTGTTAAACTTCCTTTCAGTGGTGAACCCTCATGTGTGAGATGTTCTCTGCCGACCTTGTATACATTCAAATGGTGTATTATATGAATGAGACGTGATTTATACCTGTGGGTATCTCTTTTACAATGAGTAAAACTGTTTGTTCCATAAAACGTGCTGCTAGCCCAGTCTCGTTGTCTGTGAATCCATATATTTCAACGCTGGCATCTACCTTTGAACCATTGGCAATTATTTTATGCCATGTTCTGGTTGGGTTACAATAGTAGGAACAATACAAAATATAAAACACGTAACTACGCCTGATAACATCCCACTTTATTACTCGTCCGTGAGATACGACAATATTACAATAGTGTAACACCGCTTGACGTATGACGTCAAAATGGTTCAAAGTTATGACGTCACAATGCTGATGTCGCTCTCGCAATTTTACTAGACTTTGCTTGACACGAGGAAAGCTGCAAGTCCTCACACTGCAGTCCACTCACTTTGTTGGCGAGTAATAAACAGAATACTAAACTCGCTTCCGTGAAATACCAGTTTCATTAAACTCGTTAAAGATTTAGTATCAAACTCGCCTTAGCTCGTTCGATACCAAATCATTAACTCATTTAATAAAAATGGTATTACACGGAAGATCGTTTAGTGTCTTCTACACATATCATAGTTCTCGTTTATGCCAACATCTCACTACATTGGCAAATACCAGAACCTTTGATCCTATGTCGCCTCAGTAGGCAGGACTACAAGGAATGGTTTTCACATAGCTATGCTGGGAATGAAACACGGGCCTTACACTTCCACCACAAGTGCACCTCTCCACATCCACTTTCATAGGTACACTTCGTCCCACGTGTGTTAGATAGGGTAATGGCCACGTCATGATGCTGATAACTACATGTGGTCAATGGTCTTCGGATCTGAGAGTATGAGTAATTAGATCGTTATCTTCCATTACACCAGTATACATTCTCACACATCCAACATCAAAGTCGGCACACGTACACGCATTGCCTGGATTAAATTAATACAATCATTTAATCATAACAGAAGGATAATGTAGGATTATGTAGTTCACTGTCACTACTACGATATTAGAATGCCTAAAGTGTGTCTGATTATCCTAGAAATTCTCTTCGAACTGATCAGTATTACTCTGAGGGTGTGGGTTCGAATTCCGGATGGAACTCAACCAAAAAGTTACTAGAATGCGTACTTTCCTAAGAAAGTGTAATCCCAAATATGACATATCTTTATCAATGATCATTGTTACAGTCTGAGTATACATGACATGGAGACCCAAACGGTGGTGTGTATGAACATAGCACATTTACAGTTTCTCCTTTTTTAAGTAACAGTTTTGATATGTTCAGACGAACGATGTTATCAGCATCATGGCGTTAGATGGCAAAGCTCATCCAGGGTTTCCCAAAGCGTATCCAAACAGATATGTGCCTCAGCATGATCGGATGGTTTTCGGTCAAAGAGGAAATAACTCGTCGCCAGCTCATATTCTTTTACAGACTAATCACTCTACTTCCATCAATTCTGTCGCGCCGTTTGTTCACTTCAAGACTTCTTCTATACCTCCAGAAAGCCGACTCCGACATTGCATATGGATTCTGTCCCACAATTGTCTTCTTTCGTCAACTCTACAATCTCGACCACTATGTTATTGCTTTCATTCAAGGCCTACCTGTACCAAACAAGCAATCGTGGAAAAACCCTCATCACAGAACGAATAATCCACAATTACTCAACTGAATGGAAACAGCGTATAAGAGCGGACGATGATTTCCAACGATTCAAGTCTCTCCACATTAAGCCTTCACCATGCCTCCCATGGGTCCTAGCCGGGAAGAGACAGCACGTCAAGGCCTTCACCATGCCTCCCATGGGTCCTAACAGGGAAGAGACAGCACGTCAAGGACTTCCACTTTCTAGCTCAGATGTGGATTGTAATCCCTCAGTCCAGTAAAACGATCTGTATCCTGTGCAAGCTCCTATACACGGACCTACTCCATCATTTCTCTAGCAGATGCCCAGCACTATATGCCATCTATGACCAATTCTGGTACAACACGCTGAATTTTCTCCCCCTCAAGCTACATGCACGTCTCCACAACTGTGATGACGAGAAATTCCTGCAGTTGCTCATGGGTCGTCCATAAAGCGTGTGCACTGATTCATCACACAGCGATTCATCACCATACAAAGAGTAACCAGCATCTGACACTCAAGCCACTCCAAGTCAGCATACATACTTGGTTACCACTAACTTTCAGTAAATTAACACTTCTTACATTCCTTGTACATACTCCCACTGTCGCCTGATGTAATCAACACCTAATCTCCTAACCAAAGGACTAAATAAATATGATGATGACACTGAATACAATATAGTACATATTAACATTTTTTTATAATTTCTTTATTTTTGTTGCATTTTTACAGTCACGCATACTCATTTACAATTCATGAGAACTAGCTAAAAAGCAAATGACAACTCGACCAATATTTATAAAATCTGTAGATGTTTGAATTTATGGAGGCTGCATATTTAGTTAGTCTATAATAATCTATTAGCTCCCTTTGGATTTCTTTGAATTTTGGCGCTTTCTTTTGTAATCTCCTGGTGAATATGCAGTGCTTAGTTATTAGTGTGATAATGTTAAGTGGGTTATTATTTCTTTCGGTATAGCCAAGGAAAACCATTTCTTTTGATATATTTATATTTATCTGAGCTTCTGTTAGCAGCCACCTTTTCAAATCATTCCAAAGGGAATGTATGTATTGGCATTCCCAAAACAAATGGACTATAGATTCCTTTTCTGATGAACAATAGCTGCATAAATCACTTTCAACGTATCCCATTTTATAGAGGCGAGAATTTGTAGGTAGAATATTGTGTAGAATCTGATACTGAAACCATTGGAACTTAGTAGAATCAGTGCATTGAAAAACTAACAAGTTATAGCTTGTGCGCTCTCTGTCATTGATATTATGGGATAATATATGTTCCCATTTCGCAAAATTTTGGTTTTTGCATTGATACTTTTTTATCAGAATTTTGTAGAAGTATTGTGAACCTCTCTGGGTTTTTAATAAATGAGCAATATGAAATGGTAGTAAAGGATATGCAGTTTTGTGTATTTTTGTAATATTTTGTTTCCTACAGTATTGTTTAATAGATTGTATAATGCCCATATAATCTAAGTAGTTTATGGAGATGGAGTTTAGCTTACAAAAGTCTCCATAAGAGGAAAATTGTCCCTTTTCATCGATAAAATCGTTTATATATTTTACACCTAGTTTGTACAATTTTTCTATAAAGATCGCGTTATTTCCTACATGTATGTTGTCGTTGAACCAGACAGGTTCAGACATAATGTCAGTATTAGTTAAAGTAGTTTTGTTCAGGCCCTCTATGAACAACCACCATCCTTGTATTAAATCTTTGTAAAACGGATTATTTATGTTGGAAACGTGTACATATTGTTGTTTACTCAAGATATCATATATACTATGATTTTTGACGCCGGGAGTATTTAGGAAAAACAAGCGAGTCCATTTAGCGTTAGTAGTAAAGGCTCGTCGTAACATACCTAGCTTCTGAGAGTATATAGTCTCTCTTATATTAGGGCATTTTATTCCCCCATCGGCTTTATCACAAATGATTTGAGATCGTTTTATCTTATCAGGTTTATTACCCCAAATAAAATTAAAACATTTTTTTTGAAAATTGTCAATAACACTGTCAGGTGGATTTGGGAGTGAAGAGAACAGGTGGTTGAGTTTTGGAAGTATCAGTGACTTAAGAATTGTGTTTCTACCTATTGGAGTTAAATCACGAGCAGACCATATCGTCATTAATGTTTCACATTGTCGAAGTTTTTCTTCATAATTCATGTCGATCATTTCAATCAAATCCAAAGAAAACTTGATGCCAAGCAGTTTGAACGGTTCTTGTTTCCAGTCGAGGTTCCATTCTGGACATAGTTTCAGTTTTGATCTTTTCTTTGAACCTATCCAAAGAAGTTTTGTTTTGTCAGTGTTTACTTTCAAACCAGAGAAACGAGCAAAAAAAGTTAACGTTTGGAGTACCGCGTAGAGGCACCTTTCTGATCCATCAAGTGTACACGTTGTGTCATCTGCATATTGAGAAAGAAGATATTCTATATTTCCAATTTGAATACCTTTTATGTGTTTATTATTCTGAATAAGTATTGCTAGAATTTCTACACAAAGAAGAAATATATATGGAGATAGTGGATCTCCCTGACGACATCCTCTGGATATGGTAAAGAACTTAGATCCAAAACCGTTGACTAGAATGCATGATTCTATTCCATTATAGAAAGTATTTATCCATCTTTTTATTGAGTCCCCAAAGCCGAAAAAGGTCAGTGTTTTTCCAATGTAGCTCCAATCAACTGTATCAAATGCTTTTTCGAAGTCTACCATAAGTAATAGACCAGGGATCTGATGATCTTCCGTGTGTTGAATCATATCATATATCTTCCTTGTTATTTCTCCGATATAACGACCTGACATATATCCTTTCTGATCTTCGTTTATGAGTAGTTCTAATACGTTTTTAATTCTATGGGAGATAGCAATAGAAGCGATTTTATAAAAGATTGATAAAAGAGAGATTGGGCGCCAATTTTGTAAAAACTGTTTTGATTTGTTTTCCTTTGGAATACAAGTTATGAGGCCCCTTCTGTGCGATACTGATAGCTGACCGCTTGTATATGCATAGTTGAGAGATTTAATCAAGTATTTTCCAATGTCATTCCAAAAAAATTTAATGAATTCGGCAGTGAATCCGTCAGACCCCGGGCTCTTACCATTTTTAAGATGTTTTACCGCTTCTAGCACCTCATCATAGACAAGTTCACCTTCAAATGTTTGAGAAATATCCTGGGACAGTTTAGGAACGTTATACTCATCAAGTAATGTATTTAAATTTATGTTAGACACGTCGTGTTTGGAGTATAACTTCCTGTAGAATCTATGTACTTCTTCCATAATTCCATCTTGTTCGCTGAGAACATTACCATGATTATCCTCCAACCGACTAATTGACTTGTTCAAATAGTTCCTTGATTCTAAACTGAGAAAGTATTTTGTTGGCTTCTCCCCATATTCCAACCAATCTGCCTTTGATCTAACAATAATACCTTGTGTTCTTAATTTTACAATATCCTCATTAATAAACCATATTAACATTCTCAGCCTCTTCGTGTCAGATACACAATCGGAAAACGTGCTAGGGCCTTGTTCGAGGAATGCAATTCGTGATAACACACAATAAATTATGAACATCAAAATGTATTCATCTTATTGTTGACCAAACAATCCCATGATTCTTGTAAAGATCAAAATGTATAAACTGACGTAAATCTTCCAACAATTAGAAAGGACAAGGTATGATAGAAGCCCGCATTGGCCCACAACATGTCATGATTATCAAAATTTTACAACACGATAATGTTAGCATAAAAGGAGCTAAAATAATTATTGAAGTTACCTCCAATTGCATTTTTATGTTTTTAGTGTTGTTAGTTTTCCTCTTTGAAGACCTCAAAGTTAACATATTTTACAATATCTTCTAGAAACCTACAGTTTCTGATTTTGAGAGTGATAGAAAAGTGTGAGCAAAAGCGTGACCCATCCCAAGTTTTTCACCACATATGAAGAGAGTAAATTAGAATGCACACCTAAGAAATTGTGTTGGGTCACGCTTTTGCTCACATCAAAATCTTAAAAAAAGTACATTTTTTCGGTTTATGAAATTGCCCCATTCAACATCTCAAAAAATAAACATTGCCATAAAGTAACATCTTTAAAAACAATCCATCACATTTACGCATCTGTGCCATGATACATTATATTTTGAATGGTTTTGTGCTTTAAAATACACATATCAAACATCACTATTAAAATTTTGAATATCATAAGGCACTCACAAGGCTGATTTATGAGAGGTAAACATTGGTGTTTGGTTGTTGGTCTCTGCTAGAAAAGTAAGAAGATGTCTGAAGACTTTCAAAATATGATCAAGCAGCACTGTAAAGGTGAGAATCTTTGTTACTATGTAAGAATTTGATCAAGTTTTTCTATCATCTGTGTATCAAACACCTTTGAGTCACCTGTCACTGTCAAAATAACACTGTCATTCAACGGGATTGCCATGTATATACATAAGCATTTTCCAAGAACTTATGTAGCTTGATGCCTCCAATGATATATTAGATTTCATTTACAAAATGACTACACTTAACTGTATGAAAAGGATTTTTTTAGCTAGAATAAGAACATTGTATCAAAGTCTAGCAGATGATGAACACAAGCAGACGTCAGGTCATACATAGTTGTAAAGTGTAATATATAAGCTTAAATTCACATAGTGAGGCAAAGGAATATGTGGCCTAATGGTTGCTATAGTGAACTGTTGTTGTTTTTTGTTACCAGACATGCAGGTTCAAGTCCATGTAACTTTTCTTTCTTTTTTTCAAAGTTTGTTTATCAAGTCTACAATGTTTAACTAAACTGTGTCACATCAAATCCAAATATTGTAATTCTTTTCTTAAGTATGGTAATCTATGTTACAACACTGGTGAAACAAGCTTTAATTAACATCATGTAAATCTTTTCTTAAGACACTGACCATTCACCTTTTCAAGTCGATCTAGTTGCCTTTGTTTCCAATATTTTAAATTAATATTTTTTATACATTTTGATCTATTTTAGGCTTATACACTTTTGAATACTGCAGTTCTTGAGAGTGAATCAGATACTAAGATTGATGACTGTGTGAATGAAGAGTAATAGTGGATGTTTTATATCTTTAAAGTGGATAAGTTGTGAATAATTACTCTGTGACTTTAACATGTGCATGGTGTTAACATGAACCTGCGCTGACAATGAAATTTCACCCGAAATGGGTCCCATTGAGGTCAAGATTTTTATTGCAACATGGTTTGTTATTGTAATGACATATGATGATTGAGACGCTAACTGTATATTTACTAAAACTGGTTGTAAATGCTGACTTGCAACGCTTACTAGTTAGAATGAAGCTGTGCCCAAAATGAAGCTTTACCCCAAACAGGCCCCTGAGATTCTTAGTACAACATGATTGTTATCATGCTTATATGTTGTACAATGGACCCATGGATTACATTTGCAAAGAATGCTGTGAATAATGACTGTGTTTGGGGGACACAAGTGGCAAGTAATTGAACTAACAATGTTTTGCAACCCTAATTGGGCCCCTTGAGGTTAAAACATTATGATTGACATTGACATGTTTTTCAGCATGACTACCTGTCGTAAAACTGCTGTAATTTGTATGTAAATATAATAACAGTTGTAAATAAGCCATTATGGCAGACTGATATTTCAGACTTCTTGTTATTTTTTCATGGGAACTGATGAAACCCATTTTGGGGCCCTCTGCAGTAAAATTACACCTCAGAACATATACAATATAGCATTTTTATGCCAAGCTAACTTGTCTCTAAACAAATAACATGTTTTCAGTCAATTCTGTTAGTGGGCCAAACAAAAACCACCCTTAACGTACCTTGTCCTTTGGAACCAAATTTCGCCCAAAGGTAGGTCCACCATTCACATATGTTCCAGCTATTGTTGGACAAGTTTCCAGTTTCTAAAATAAATGTTATTCTTGAAGTAAAACTCAACATGTCATAATGGCATAGTGTTTGCAGCGTGCCCCTCCTTGAAGCACACATGGTGGTTCAACCATCAGTTTTCATGTTACTGGTGAAACAAAAATGTCTCCAGACAGATAGTTGGGTGGAAGTCCACAGCAGAACTATGATTACCTGAACGTTGGAAATTTCACGCGATATTAAAATATTCAAGAAGATTCCTTTGCACATACCAAGGGATAACACACAAAATGTTCATCTACAATCGTGTCACTAAATGTACCCATTGTCTTATTGTTGTTTTCATCAACAGCCTGTGTGATTCGAGAATGACAATACCAAAGTACGTCTGTTGGTTCAAACGCCCCCAGATGCATTATGGAAATACATGTGATATACACATGTAACAAGCATGTCTGGACGGTTGAGCAGCTCGGATTTGATTCCCCGCTTGAGCATAATCTAGCTGATGCAATCCGCGGTGATACTGAAACTCGCTTACACTAAATAGTAACGTACTCGACAAGCAACAAAACCCTCCAATTTCAAGAAGCAACAACGTTTAACATTTAATACATACTTGTAATTTCCCCAGGGATACCAACATGGCAGAAACATTCAATCACATTCTTCAGACAAATGTAAAGACTCGAAAAGCTATAGGCCAAGTGAAGGAGGCTGCCGTCAAAGTACTTTCTATATATTCGGAGACACTACTTCCCACCAAATCATGTGTTTTCTGACATAACGAGCTCAATACATGTTTACTACAAACCGAAAATATTCTCCATATGTTGTATCTCATACAGAAGTCGCAACCTTTCATATGTTAAAATCCATCCCTAAATAACTAGTA
The DNA here is from genome assembly GCF_037392515.1 of Haliotis asinina. Classification (NCBI taxonomy): domain Eukaryota; kingdom Metazoa; phylum Mollusca; class Gastropoda; order Lepetellida; family Haliotidae; genus Haliotis; species Haliotis asinina. The sequence goes on from NC_090284.1 coordinate 59,594,244, forward strand.
TATGTTGATTAGAGTACAATCAGTACTGTTATATTTCACCTACCGCAGTAGCGCTACACGTTTCATTTTCTTTGAATAATTATAATCAGACAAGAGGAAAACCAGCAAGTCGTGACATTTATAGCAGTGCCCGTTTTCAGTAGAGACTAAGTCCCTGAATTAAACAAGTATGATAGAAAGAAAACGTTCCATATAGACTGGAAAGGCGCACCAGTGTGATACAAACTTCAGAATCTAAAGAAGTATCGACCTGCTCCATTTAGGGCGTTAGCACTGCAGAAGGTTTTTGGGCGGAAAGGCAAAAGAATATGGTGCAGAAACTGTCAAACCAGCTACAGTTTTCATGCAGAAGCGTTGAACATTCGTTCACATCTTTCACACACAACAAATACAAAACCACACCTGTGTGTTACGTCGACGTATCCATAGCTTCAGGCAGTGGTTAATCTCTTAATTTTATTAATCTGTGCTAATCAACGCGAGGTGATAATTGTCTTATTTATGCTTGATTTGCAATATTGGGGAAATGTTTGGTGTTTGACCCTGGTTCGGTCAGATTTTGACCCCTGGCAATGGCTGCTTGACTATATTAGTAGGGAAACTGACAGTGTTGTCATCCCGTCTGTTCATCGTCTGCACTGGGTCAGAGTGAAAACTGTGAGTTGGGTGATTTTTTCAATAGATTTAGGCAGGTATTTTCATTAAAAACCTCAGAGCTTCATGACCCGTATGCTCGATGTGAAATAAATGTTGTGATGAAAAGTGCATGAAAATAGATGATAAATATTTGCTGTTTACATTTGCTGTCATATTTAACTTTTGTCTGTGTCTGTATTTTGTGATATGTATTTGGACGAGGATGTGTTTATAAAGATTAATAGATACATGATCTATTTACATTTTCGATATACGTTTGTTTGCTTGTTGATATCCAAATATTCATGAAAGTTTATTAATTGGATTTAACATTCAGATGGAGTTTCTGATGTCATTTCCTCGTCTGTATCTCGTCTGCTTGGTTTCCTGTCTCGTGGTGGGGTACGCCTCAGCTTCGCGTGAGTAAGCTCGACTGAAATCTTACTTGACTTCACTTTTCTTTAATGTTTTCTGTAAGGATAAATGTTATCCTACATATGACAGATGTAACAATGGAGCATATATAATGTGAGCGTTTATACATACAAATACAGAATATCCAATGCGTTTGAATACTCAGGTGTCAGTCTACACACATTTGTCCTCCACTAAGAATTTCGTGCCTACTTTTCATTAATTCTATAGAACGTTTTCCTTAATTGAAAGAAATAGTACATAAAAACGTTGCTTAATTGACATATGTTTTCAGAATGTTCAGTACAAGTTGAAACCGACATCGTACTTGCCGTCGTCGACTCCAAAGCGACCATGTACCACAGCTGGGGAGGAGTCGTTCTCTCACCAGGGCTTGTCCACTTTCTCAAAACTTTCGTCTCCCAGTGCGACCACAGCAAAGTTCGTCTGTCCATCGTCGCAGTCAGCAACACCGTCAGAGTCCTTGCACCGTTCACCAACAACCCAAACGACCTTCAGTTAGCTATTCAGAACTGGAGACCGGAATTCCTGGGAGCTAGAACCTTTCTGGCTCTGAGGTCCATCAGGTCCTCCTTCAGGACAGAAGGTCGCCCAAATGCCGCCCACATCGTCATTGTCGTCACCCGACAACAGTCCGACAACTATTTCTCCACAGTGTCCGAGAGCTTATTGCTGAGGGCGGATCACGTCTCCATCATTGGTGTCGGTTACGGTCACTACGCCCCTTCTCAAGAGTTGTTGGCGATGACCGGAAATCGTTATCGAGTCTTTCTAACTGGCAATGATTACTACCTTGTGTACTCTGTGAATCCCGTCAAGCAACTAATTTGTAAAAGTAAGCATAACAGAGGAATGAATGTTTGTATTTTCGTGACTACAGGCTTTGAAGGTAAAAATGGAACTATTGCACTCGATCTCTTTTTATCATAAAGACATGCGTCCTTGTTCACTTAGATTTTTTGCCATCTGAAACTGTGTCAGAATAGTGTTATATTGAGATTTCATATTGTCTGACATATAGCACTTGACATCGGTGCATACAATGTGATAGAAAATGAGATTTGTTGAAAAAATGCAAAATATATGTTACTGTATTAAGACATTCCAACGTATTTTTCAGCGGCGTCTGCTAAAACAACGACTTCAACTACAACGACTACGACTACAGCTTCGACCACGGGGATCGACGTTATGACAACGATGAATAACTAGGCAACGTCCATACAGATACTACTTATACAACGATGATTTTACTATTTCCATATTATGGTTCACTGAACGATTGTTAAAATAATTCATTTTTGAAAAGAGTCCTTTTTGTTAAACTTCCTTTCAGTGGTGAACCCTCATGTGTGAGATGTTCTCTGCCGACCTTGTATACATTCAAATGGTGTATTATATGAATGAGACGTGATTTATACCTGTGGGTATCTCTTTTACAATGAGTAAAACTGTTTGTTCTATAAAACGTGCTGCTAGCTCAGTCTCGATGTCTTTGAATCCATATATTTCAACGCTGGCATCTACCTTTGAACCTTTAGCTCGTTCGATTCCAAATCATTAACTCATTTAATAAAAATGGTATTACACGGAAGATCGTTTAGTATCCTCTACACATATCATAGTTCTCGTTTACGCCAACATCTCACTACATTGTCACATACCTTTGATCCTATGCCGCCTCGGTAGGCAGGACTACAAGGAATGGTTTTCGCATAGCTATGCTGGGAATGAAATGCGGACCTTGCACTTTAACCACAAGTGCACCTCTCCACATCCACTTTCATAGGTACACTTCGTCCCACGTGTGTTAGATAGGGTTATGGCCACGTGATGATGCTGATAACTACATGTGGTCAATGGTCTTCGGATCTGAGAGTATGATTAATTAGATCGTTATCTTCCATTAGACCAGTATACACTGTCACTACAACGATATTAGAATGCCTAAAGTGTGTCTGATTATCCTAGAAATTCTCTTCGAACTGATCAGTGTTACGTGGAGTGTGTGGGTTCGAATTCCGGATGGGACTCGACCGAAAAATTACTAGAATGCGTAATTTCCTAAGAAAGTGTAATCCCGAATATGACATATGTTTATCAATGATCAGTGTTACAGTCTAAGTATACATGACATGGAGAGCCAAATGGTGGTGTGTGTGAACATAGGGAAGAGACAGCACGTCAAGGCCTTCACCATGCCTCCCATGGGTCCTAACAGGGAATAGACAGCACGTCAAGGCCTTCCACTTCCTAGCTCAGATGTGGATTGCAATCCCTCAGTCCAGTAAAACGATCTGTATCCTGTGCAAGCTCCTATACACGAACCTACTCCATCATGTCTCCAGCGGATGCCCAGCACTATATGCCATCTATGACCAATTCTGGAACATCACGCTGGATTTTCTCCCCCTCAAGCTACATGCACGTCTCCACAACTGTGATGACGAGAAATTCCTGCAGTTGCTCATGGGTCGTCCATAAAGCGTGTGCACTGATGCAGAGGTGCTCCTCCACTGTCCGCTATTTTCCTCACGTCTGCGATGTCCGTGTACCAGCGATTCATCACCATACAAAGAGTAACCAGCATCTGACACTCAAGCCACTCCAAGTCAGCATACATACTTGGTTACCACTATCTTTCAGTAAATTAACACTTCTTACCTTCCTTGTACATACACCCACTGTCACCTGATGTAATCAACATCTAATCTCCTATCCAAGGAGGAAATAAATATGATGATGACACTGAATACAATATAGTACATATTAACATAATAAACCATATTAACATTCTCAGCCTCTTCGTGTCAGATACACAATCGGATAACGTGATGGGGCCTTGTTCCAGGAATGCAATTCGTGATAACACTCAATAAATTATGAACATCAAAATGCATTCATCTTATTGTTGACCAAACAATCCCATGATTCTTGTAAAGATCAAAATGTATAAACTGACCTAAATCTGCCAAAAAATAGAAAGGACAAGGTATGATAGAGGCCCGCATTGGCCCACGACATGTCATGATTATCAAAATTTTACAACACGATAATTTTAGCATAAAAGGAGCTAAAATTTTTATGTTTTTAGTGTTGTTAGTTTTCCTCTTTGAAGACCTCAAAGTTAACATATTTTACAATATCTTATAGAAACCTACAGTTTCTGATTTTAGAAAAGTGTGAACAAAAGCGTGACCCATCCCAATGTTTTCACCACATATGAAGAGAGTAAATTAGAATGCACACCTAAGAAATTGTGTTGGGTCACGCTTTTTCTCACATCAAAATCTTAAAAAAAGTACATTTTTCGATTTATGAAATTGCCCCATTCAACATCTCAAATAATAAACATTGCCATAAAGTAACATCGTTAAAAACAATCCATCACATTTACACATCTGCGCCATGATACATTATAATTTGAATGGTTTTGTGCTTTAAAATACACATATCAAACATCACTATTAAAATTTTGAATATCATAAGGCACTCACAAGGCTGATTTATGAGAGGTAAACATTGGTGTTTGGTTGTTGGTCTCTGCTAGAAAAGTAAGAAGATGTCTGAAGACTTTCAAAATATGATCAAGCAGCACTGTAAAGGTGAGAATCTTTGTTATTATGTAAGAATTTGATCAAGTTTTTCTATCATCTGTGTATCAAACACCTTTGAGTCACCTGTCACTGTCAAAATAACACTGTCATTCAACGGGATTGCCATGTATAAACATAAGCATTTTCCAAGAACTTATGTAGCTTGATGCCTCCAATGATATATTAGATTTCATTTACAAAATGACTACACTTAACTGTATGAAAAGGATTTTTTTAGCTAGATTAAGAACATTGTATCAAAGTCTAGCAGGTGATCAACACAAGCAGACGTCAGGTCATACATAGTTGTAAAGTGTAACATATAAGCTTAAATTCAAATTGTGAGGCAACGGAATATGTGGCCTAATGGTTGCTATAGTGAACTATTGTTGTTTTTTGTTACCAGACATCAGGTTCATGTCCATGTAACTTTTCTTTCTTTTTTCAAAGTTTGTTTATCAAGTCTACAATGTTTAACTAAACTGTGTCACATCAAATCCAAATATTGTAATTCTTTTCTTAAGTATGGTAATCTATCTTACAACACTGGTGAGACAAGCTTTAATTAACATCATGCAAATCTTTTCTTAAGACACTGACCATTCACCTTTTCAAGTCGGTCTAGTTGCCTTTGTTTCCAATATTTTAAATTAATATTTTATACATTTTGATCTACTTTGGGCTTATACACTTTTGAATACTGCAGTTCTTGAGAGTGAATCAGATACTAAGATTGATGACTGTGTGAATGAAGAGTAATAGTGGATGTTTTATATCTTTAAAGTGGATAAGATGTGAATAATTACTCTGTGACTTTAACATGTGCATGGTGTTGACATAAACCTGCGCTGACAATGACATTTCACCCGAAATGGGCCCCATTGAGGTCAAGACCTGTGATTTTTAGTGCAACATGGTTTGTTATTGTAATAACATATGATGATTGAGACGCTAATTGTATATTTACTAAAACTGGTCTTAAATGCTGACTTGCAACACTTACTAGTTAGAATGAAGCTGTGCCCAAAATGAAGCTTTACCCCAAACAGGCCCCTGGGATTCTTAGTACAACATGATTGTTATCATACTTACATGTTGTACAATGGACCCATGGCGTACATTTGCAAAGAATGCTGTGAATAATGACTGAGTTTTGGGGACACAATTGGCAAGTAATTGAACTAACAATGTTTTGCAACCCTAATTGGGCCCCTTGAGGTTAAAACATTATGATTGACATTGACATGTTTTTCAGCATGACTACCTCTCGCAAAACTGCTGTAATCTGTATGTAAATAACATAACAGTTGTAAATAAGCCATTATGGCAGACTGATATTTCAGATTTCTTGTTATTTTTCATGGGAACTGATAAAACCCATTTTGGGCCCCTCTGCAGTAAAATTACACCTCGGAACATATAAAATATAGCATTTTTATGCCAAGCTAACTTGTCTCTAAACAAATAACATGTTTTCAGTCAATTGTGTTCTGTTAGTGGGCCAAACAAAAACCACCCTTAACACACCTTGTCCATTGGAACCAAATTTCGCCCAAAGATAGGTCCATCATTCACATATGTTCCAGCTATTGTTGGGCAAGTTTCCAGTTTCTAAACTAAATGTTATTCTTGAAGTAAAACTCAATATGTCATAATGGCATGGCATTTGAAGCGTGCCCCTCCTTGAAGCACACATGGTGGTTCAACCATCAGTTTTCATGTTACTGGTGAAACAAAAATGTCTCCAGACAGATGGTCGGGTGGAATTCCACAGCAGAACTACAATTACCTGAACGTAGGAGATGTCACGCGATATCAAATCGCGATATTAAAATATTCAAGAAGATTCCTTTGCACATACCAAGGGATAACACACAAAATGTTCATCTATAATCGTGTCACTAAATGTACACCATTGTCTTATTGTTGTTTTCATCAACAGCCTGTGTGATTCGAGAATGACAATACCAAAGTACGTCTGTTGGTTCAAACGCCCCCAGATGCATTATGGAAATACATGTGATATACACATGTAACAAGCATGTCTGGACGGTTGAGCAGCTCGGATTTGATTCCCCGCTTGCGCATAATCTAGTTGATGCCATCCGCGGTGATACTGATAGAGGATTGGTAACACTGGCTCAAACTCGCTTACACAAAATAGTAACGTACTCGATAAGCAACAAAGCCCTCCAGTTTCAAGAAGCAACAACGTTTAACATTTATCACATGCAATTTCCCAAGGGATACCAACATGACAGAAACATTCAATCACATTCTTCAGACAAATGTAAAGACTCGAAAAGCAATAGACCAAGTGAAGGAAGCTGCCGTCAAAGTAGTTTATATAAATTGGGAGACACTACTTCCCACCAATTCATGTGTGGGCGGAAAGGAAAGGAATGTGGTGCAGCTACAAATCATGTGTTTTCTGGTATAACGAGGTCAATACATGTTTACTACAAACCGAAAATATTCTCCATATGTTGTATCTCATACAGACGTCGCAACCTTTCATATGTTAAAATCCATCGCTAAATTTACTACTATATGTTGATTAGAGTACAATCAGTACTGTTATATTTCACCTACCGCAGTAGCGCTACACGTTTCATTTTATTTGAATTACAATCAGCCAAGAGGAAAACCAGCAAGTCGTAACAGTTCCCGTTTTCATTAGAGACTAAGTGCCTGAAATATACAATTATGATAGAAAGAAAACGTTCCATGAAAATTGGAAAGGCGCACCAGTGTGATACAAACTTCAGAATCTAAAGAAATATCGACCTACTCCATTTAGGGCGTTAGCACTGCGGAAGGTTTTGGGCGGAAAGGAAAAGAATATGGTGCAGAAACTGTCAAACCAGCTACAGTTTTCATGCAGAAGCATTGAACATTCGTTCACATCTTCCACACACAACTAATATAACACCACACCTGTGTGTTACGTCGACGTATCCATAGCTTCAGGCAGTGGTTAATCTCTTAATTTTATTAATCTGTACTAATCAACGCGAGGTGATAATTGTCTTATTTATGCTTGATTTGCAATATTGGGGAAGCGTTTGGTGTTTGACCCAGGTTCGGTCAGATTTTGACCCCTGGCAATGGTCGCTTGACTATATTAGTAGGGAAACTGACAGTGTTGTCATCCCGTCTGTTCATCGTCTGCATTGGGTCAACAGAGTGAAAACTGTGAGTTGGATGATTTTTTCAATAGATTTAGTTAATGCATTTTCATTAAAAAACTCAGAGCTTCATGGCCCGTATGCACGATGTGAAATAAATGTTGTGATGAAAAGTGCATGAAAATAGATGATAGATATTTGCTGTTTATATTTGATGTCATATTTGACTTTTGTCTGTGTTTGTATTTTGTGATAATTATGTATTTGGACGAGAATGTGTTTATAAAGATTAATAGATACATGATCTATTTACATTTTTATACGTTTGTTTGGTTGTTGATATCCAAATAATCATGAAAGTTTATTGATTGGATTTATCATTCAGATGGAGTTTCTGATGTCATCTCCTCGTCTGTATCTCGTCTGCTTGGTTTCCTGTCTCGTGGTGGGGTACGCCTCAGCTTCGCGTGAGTAAACTCGACTGAAATGTTACTTGACTTCACTTTTCTTTAATGTTTTCTGTAAGGATAAATGTTATCCTACATATGACAGATGTAACAATAGAGCATATATAATGTGAGCGTTTACACATACAAATACAGAATACCCAATGCGTTTGAATACTCAGGTGTCAGTCTACACACATTTGTCTTCGACTAAGAATTTCGTGCCTACTTTTTATCAATTCTACAGAAGGTTTTCCTTAATTGAAAGAAATAGTACATAAAAACGTTGCTTAATTGACATATGTTTTCAGAATGTTCAGTACAAGTTGAAACCGACATCGTACTTGCCGTTGTCGACTCTAAATCGACAATGTACCACAGCTGGAGAGGAGTCGTTCTGTCACCAGGGCTTGTCCACTTTCTCAAAACTTTCGTCTCCCAATGCGACTACAGCAAAGTTCGTCTGTCCATCGTCGCAGTCAGCAACACCGTCAGAGTCCTTGCACCTTTCACCAACAACCCAAATGATCTCCAATTAGCTATTCAGAACTGGAGACCAGAATTCCTGGGAGCTAGAACCTTTCTGGCTCTGAGGTCCATCAGGTCCTCCTTCAGGACAGAAGGTCGCCCAAATGCCGCTCGCATCGTCATTGTCGTCACCCGACAACAGTCAGACAACTATTTCTCCACAGTGTCCGAGAGCCTGCTGCTGAGGGCGGATCACGTCTCCATCATTGGTGTCGGTTACGGTCACTACGCCCCTTCTCAAGAGTTGTTGGCGATGACCGGAAATCGTTATCGAGTCTTTCTAACTGGCAATGATTACTACCTTGTGTACTCCGTGAATCCCGTCAAGCAACTAATTTGTAAAAGTAAGTATAAAAGAGGAATGAATCTTTGTATTTTCGTGACTACAGGCTTTGAAGGTAAAAATGGAACTATTGCACTCGATCTCTTTTCATCATAAAGACATGCGTCCTTGTTCACTTAGATTTTTTGCCACCTGAAACTGTGTCAGAATAGTGTTATATTGAGATTTCATATTGTCTGACATAGCACATGACATCGATGCATACAATGTGATAGAAAATGAGATTTGTTGAAAAAATGCAAAATCTATGTTACTGTGTTAAGACATTCCAACGTATTTTTCAGCGGCGTCTGCTAAAACAACGACTTCAACTACAACGACTACGACTACAGCTTCGACCACGGGGATCGACGTTATGACAACGATGAATAACTAGGCAACGTCCATACAGATACTACTTATACAACGATGATTTTACTATTTCCATATTATGGTTCACTGAACGATTGTTAAAATAATTCATTTTTGAAAAGAGTCCTTTTTGTTAAACTTCCTTTCAGTGGTGAACCCTCATGTGTGAGATGTTCTCTGCCGACCTTGTATACATTCAAATGGTGTATTATATGAATGAGACGTGATTTATACCTGTGGGTATCTCTTTTACAATGAGTAAAACTGTTTGTTCTATAAAACGTGCTGCTAGTTCAGTCTCGTTGTCTTTGAATCCATATATTTCAACGCTGGTATCTACCTTTGAACCATTGGAAATTATTTTATGCCATGTTCTGGTTGGGTTACAATAGTTGGAACAATACAAAATATATAACAGATAACTACGCCTGATAAGATCCCACTTTATTACTCGTCCGTGAGATACGGCAATATTACAATAGTGTAATACCGCGTGACGTATGACGTCAAAATGGTTCAAAGTTATGACGTCACAATGCTGATGTCGCTCTCACAATTATACTAGACCTTGCTTGACTCGAGGAAAGCTGCGAGTCCTCACACTGCAGTCCACTCACTTTGTTGGCGAGTAATAAACAGAATACTAAACTGGCTTCCGTGAAATACCATTTTCATTAAACTCGTTAAAGATTCAGTATCAAACTCGCTTTAGCTCGTTCGATATCAAATCATTAACTCATTTAATAAAAATGGTATTACACGGAAGGTCGTTTAGTGTCCACTACACATATCACAGTTCTCGTTTATGCCAACATCTCACTACATTGGCAAATACCAGAACCTTTGATCCTATGTCGCCTCAGTAGGCAGGATTACAAGGAATGGTTTTCGCATAGCTATGCTGGGAATGAAATGCGGACCTTGCACTTTAACCACAAGTGCACCTCTCCACATCCACTTGATAGGTACACATCGTCCCACATGTGTTAGATAGGGTAATGGCCACGTGATGATGCTGATTACTACATGTGGTCAATGGTCTTCGGATCTGAGAGTATGATTAATTAGATCATCATCGTCCATTACACCAGTATACATTCTCACACATCCAAAATCAAAGTCGGCACACGCACACGCATTGCCTGGATTAAATTAATACAATCATTTAATCATAACAGAAGGATAATGTAGGATTATGTAGTTCACTATCACTACTACGATATTAGAATGCCTAAAGTGTGTCTGATTATCCTAGAAAAACTCTTCGAACTGATCAGTGTTACGTGGAGTATGTCGGTTCGAATTCCGGATGGAACTCAACCGAAAAATGACTAGAATGCGTACTTTCCTAAGAAAGTGTAATCCCAATATGACATATGTTTATCAATGATCAGTGTTACAGTCTGAGTATGAACATAGCACATTTACATTTTCTCCTGTTTTAAGTAACAGTTTTGATATGTTCAGACGAAAGAGGTTATCAGCATCTGATCCAAATAACTTACAACAAATACTAACACAATAAGTCTGCCGATGACCGATATCGTTATTGTTGGACTGAAACACATGTCAGGATCAATCAACTAGGATTTTTCCAAATCCCAGTTGACACAACTTTCCACAAGACATCCTGTACGAAACTGGCTCACGTATGACAAAAATTTATCAACATCAGTTTTGTTTATTCATGTTCCAACTGAGAAATGCATCGTCTGAATATTCAACGATTCTAACGCTGTTAGGGCCCCTTTGGCACAGGGGTATTAACCAAGCTTAGGTTGTTATCCTAGCTTGCAGACACACTTGACAATGTTTTTCTCACAAAGTCAACTATCTTTCCTGTAATGACAACCTGTCATCGTACATAGCTGTCGAAGATAGAGTTAGGTTCTTCCAGCTTTGCTGGTCATATCCCACATTGCAAGTAAACGCCTTCCATCGAGGTCATGTTCGACTACATTTGGAATCCTAAAACCTATCTCTCCTACGCCGCACTTGGACACAGCGATCTCTGAAAGTATATTAGCTGGTAAATAGTTCGTTGCATGGTTATCAAGGTCATCTGATCATGATCTTCAGCCCAAGTTAAACGAACCTGCTAGTAATGCCATCCCATTACCATGGAGAATTCGACCTACTGGACGATCAGTTCCTCATCCTGCTTCAAATGCCACTCAGTGACACTGTTATGGAACCGTTATGTGATACTCCTTACAATCACGCATGGTGATTCACAGAAGAATTTGGTTTTACACTAGTAGGATAAACATTGTCGTCAGTCGGGGTTTCAAATGAAATATTCCCGTGCTTCAAATACTCAATAACACCCGGAAAATGGCCAACACATGATGTTATCTCCTAAGTACAATATACATTGTACTACACTTTAACATAATCAACTACATGAAAATTCTCAGCCTCTTCGTGTCAGATATTGTATACAATCAGATGACCTGATGGAGCAATAGCACGATGAATACGTGCAATAGCACGAGATTACTTAATGAGAAACTGTTCGATACCATTTATCGAGTACAGTAATCTGTTTCTTGCACCCCATAGAATAGCACCATTTTATGGTCGAATAGATTCAAATTCCATATTGTCTCATCGTGGCTGGAGCAATGATACAAAACACGGCGTTTATGGATGAGTGGCCTCACTTGGGTATAATCACTACTCATCCCAAAGGTGACCCTCCACAAAGAAAAAAAACCCCAAAACAGACAGAAACAAAGATATTGTGAAAATGCAAATTTGACAAAATCACAGAAAATGAATAAAACACTCTAAAGCGATGAAACACTCTAAAACGATGCATTACAAGCATAAAATTTCATGGGCGTCAGACGTCATCGTGCTCGTTTGGTGGTTGACGTCACTGGAATATTGTTTAGCATATCACTGCACAATGGGATCTGTACTTGAGTACTATTTTACGTTCAATGTTCCACCGACCGGATCCAAGATTATTGAGTGTGTGTAGTGAGGTGTAACCTGTGGTGGAATGTGACATTGTTGAAGTGATTTTCACTATCAATGGTGACTATACTTTCTTCGCCACAGTCAGAAACTGCAACTTGGAATGTTACGGAATTTACGGAGTTGCCTTTGTGAAATGTATATAACACGTCACAATTTAGTTCTGGAATCACAAAAAAAAACAGGAACTCTCCGCACTGTGGCCACACTCTCACAAGAGATTTGGCAGAAATAAACATGCAGCTGTTATGAATATGTTCTAAGGATGAAAAAATGAAAAAAAAATTTTTTCGAAAACTCAAAATTTAAACTCGCTCGCCCATGGGCGAGAGAGTTTAATTTCGTCCAGAATAAATGTTTTGGAGGTTGTAAATGAATGAAAAAATGTTAATAAGTATCATGACACAAATTTCAGCTCGATGTGACTTGACTCCGCTAACTGACAGCGATTTTAAAAAATCTCGCCCATGGGTGAAAAACATATTGGCCCATGGGCGAGAATATTTACTTTCACTGAAAATACATGTTTTTTCCATGTTTTGCAGTTTTTAAATAAACGAAAATATGTTTATTAGTGTCGTGACACGAAAATCAGCTTAATTTGACTTAATTCTGCTAATTTAGAGCGATTTAAAAATATCATTTGGCCCATGGGTGAGAATATTCACTTTTACCCAAATTACATCCTTTTGCATGTTTTGCAGGTTGTAAATGGGTGAAAGTATGTTCATAAGTATCATAATACAAATTTCAACTTATTTTTACTTAATTCCGATTTTTGAAAATCTCACCCATGGGTGAAAAACATTTCGGCCCATGGGCGAGAATATTGCCTTTTACTCCAAATATATCTTTTCACATGTTTTGGAGGATGTAAATGAATGAAGGTACATTTATGAGCATCATGACAGAAATTTCAACTCATTTGACTTAATTCCGTTAATTTAGAGCGATTTTAAAACATCTCGCCCATGTGTGAAGAACCTTGTGGCCCATGGGCGAGAATATATTTTTTTCCCACTCAAAATAGATTTTTTTCCATGTTTTGCAGTTTTTAAATGACCGCAAGCATATTTATGTGTGTCATGACACGACATCCAACTCATTTCGACTTAATTCTGCTAATTTACAGCGATTTAAAAACAATCTCGCCCATGGGCGAAAAACATTTGGCCCATGGGCGAGAATATTTCCCTTTACTCCAAATACATCTTTTCCAATGTTTTGAAGGATGTAAATGAATGAAAGTGGTTTTATGAGTATCAGGACACAAATTTCAAACGATTTTTTAAAAATATACGAGAATAATTACTTTTACTCAAAATACATCTTTTCCTGTGGTTTGGAGGTTGAAATTGAATGAGGATATATCTGTAAGTATCATGGCACAAAATTCAACTCATTTTGACTTAATTCCGCTAACTACAAGAATCTGCACTTCCACAATGTCTCAGTCACAAAACTAAATCAAAATCAGTTGAAATGAGTTGGATGTCGTGTCATGACACACATAAATATGCTTGCATTCATTTACAAACTGCAAAACATGGAAAAAATACATTTTGAGAGAAAGTTAATATTCTCGCCCATGGGCGAGATGTTTTAAAATCTCTCTAAATTAACGGAATTAAGTCAAAGTGACTTGATATTTGTATTATTATACTACTTTCGTCCATTTACAACCTCCAAAGCATGAAAAAAATGTAATTTGAGTAAAAGTAAATATTCTCACCCATGGTTTTAAAAAATCGCTCTGTATTAGCAGAATTAAGTCAAAATAAGCTGATGTCGTGTCACGACACTGATAAATATACTTTCATTTATTTAAAAAATGCAAAACATGGAAAAAACATGTATTTTCAGTGAAAGTAAATATTCTCGTCCATGGGCCAATATGTTTTTCACCCATGGGCGAGATTTTTTTAAAATCGCTGTCAGTTAGCGGAGTCACACCGAGCTGAAATGTGTGTCATGATACTTATTAACATTTTGTCAATGAATGCAATGTGTGATAACACTCAATGAATAATGAACTCAAACTACATTCATCTCTCCATGTGGTTGAACAAAAATTCCCATGGTTTCTGTAAAGATCAAAATGTATAAACTGAAGTAAATCTTTCATAAAATAGACATTGTGAACCAAATATTGCACAAATATGTTTTAGCTATTTTTGGACAACTTTCCAATATTTTTAAATTGATGTTATTCTTGAAGTAAAATTCAATACATCAATGATGGCATAGAATTTGCAGTGTGCCTCTCCTTTGTACTTTGTACGTTGTACTTCAACCACCAGTTTTCGTGTTATTGATGAAACAAAAAGGTCATCAGACTGACGGTTGGACGGAATCCCACAGCAGAAATATAATTACGTGAACGTTGGAGATTTCACAAAATATTCAAGCAGGTTCATTTGCGCACACCAAACGATACCACACAAAATGTTCATCTACAACTGTGTCACTAAATGTGCCCATTGTCTCATTGTTCAAGGCCTGGCGGGATAACTTAAGAATGGTCAGCGAGCCCTAACTTAACACACAGAACGAATCAAGCTACAAGGACATATTTTATATAATTGGAAAGAACTCGAAGAGATATAAACCCCAAACGTTCGTGTGCCAGTGTATTCACGTGTTAATAAGCTCACAAATCGGCTCTGAAAATGCAGTTCTGCAGAAACATTCCTGGTAGAAATTTTTGTTTTTACTACTAGAAATCAGAGCCAACAGACATTGACAGACTGGGCTTTTGTGAACATCTGCCAGATCATACCACCTACCAAAGATCTTCTGACTGCAACAACGTTTAACATTTAATACATACTTGTAATTTCCCCAGGGATACCAACATGGCAGAAGCATTCAATCACATTCTTCAGACAAATGTAAAGACTCGAAAAGCTAGAGGCCAAGTGAAGGATGCTGCCGCTAAAGTAGTTTCTATATATTCGGAGACACTTATTCCCACCAAATCATGTGTATGCGGGCGTGACGGGTCAATAAAAGTTTACTACAAACCGAAAATATTCTCTATATCTTGTATCTCATACAGACGTGTCCAACCTTTCATATGTTAAGATCTATCCCTAATTAACGAGTATATGTTGATTTCAGTATTATCACTACTGTTATATTTCACCTACCGCAGTAGCGCTACACGTTTCATTTTATTTGAATTACAATCAGCCAAGAGGAAAACCAGCAAGTCGTAACAGTTCCCGTTTTCATTAGAGACTAAGTGCCTGAAATATACAATTATGATAGAGAGAAAACATTCCACATAAACTGAAAAGGGGCACCAGTGTGATACAAAATTCAGAATCTGAAGAAATATCGACCTGCTCCATTTAGGGTGTCAGCACTGCAGAAAGGTTTGGGCGGAATGGAAAGGAATATGGTGCAGGGACTGTCAGACCAGCTACAGTTTTCATGTAGAAGCGTTGGACATTCGTTATATCGTTCACACACAACAAATACAACACCACACCTGTGTGTTACGTCGACATATCCATAGCTTCAGGCGATGGTTAATCTCTTAATTTTATTAATCTGTGCTAATCAACGCGAGGTGATAATTTTCTTATTTATGCTTGATTTGCAATATTGGGGAAAAGTTTGGTGTTTGACCCTGGTCCGATCAGATCTTGACCCCTGGCAATGGCCGCTTGACTATATTAGTAGGGCGACTGACAGTGTTGTCATCCCGTCTGCATTGGGTCAACAGAGTGAAAACTGTGAGTTGGATGATTTTTTTCAACAGATTTAGTTAATGTATTTTCATTAAAACAATCGGAGCTTCATGGCCCGTATGCTCGATGTGAAATAAATATTGTGATGAAGTGTATGAAAATATATAATAAATGTTTGCTGTTTATAGTCATATTTGACTTTGTCTGTGTTTGTATTTTGTGATATTTATTTGGGAGAGAATGTGTTCATGAATATCCATTATCTGTTTGCATTTTCGATATACGTTTGTTCACTTGTTGACATCCAAATATTCATGAAAATTTTACTGATTGGATTTAACATTCAGATGGAGTTTCTGATGGAGTCATCTGCTCGTCTGTATCTCGTCTGCTTGGCTTCCTGTCTCGTGGTGGGGTACGCCTCAGCTACGCGTGAGTAACCTCGAACATATGACAGAACTACCAAAGGAGCATAAACAAAATGAGCGTTTATGCATATAATACCCAATGCGTTTGAATACTCAGGTTTCAGTCTACACATATTTGTCCTCGACTAAGAATTTCGTGCATACTTTATATTAATTCTATAGAACGTTTTCCTTAATTGAAAGAAATAGTACATAAAAACGTTGCTTTATTGAGTTATGTTTTCAGAATGTTCAGTACAAGTTGAAACCGACATCGTACTTGCCGTTGTCGACTCCAAAGCGACTATGTACCACAGCTGGGGAGGGGTGGTTCTCTCACCAGGGCTTGTCCACTTTCTCAAAACTTTCGTCTCCCAGTGCGACTACAGCAAAGTTCGTCTGTCCATCGTCGCAGTCAGCAACACCGTCAGAGTCCTTGCAACTTTCACCAACAACCCAAATGATCTCCAATTAGCTATTCAGAACTGGAGACCAGAATTCCTGGGAGCTAGAACCTTTCTGGCTCTGAGGTCCATCAGGTCCTCCTTCAAGACAGAAGGTCGCCCAAATGCCGCCCGCATCGTCATTGTCGTCACCCGACAACAGTCAGACAACTATTTCTCCACAGTGTCCGAGAGCCTGCTGCTGAGGGCGGATCACGTCTCCATCATTGGTGTCGGTTACTGTCACTACGCCCCTTCTCAAGAGTTGTTGGCGATGACCGGAAATCGTTATCGAGTCTTTCTAACTGGCAATGATTACTACCTTGTGTACTCCGTGAATCCCGTCAAGCAACTAATTTGTAAAAGTAAGTATAAAAGATGAATGAATCTTTGTATTTTCGTGACTACAGGCTTTGAAGGTAAAAATGGAACTATTGCATTCGATCTCTTTTCAACATAAAGACATGCGTCCTTGTTCACTTAGATTTTTTGCCACCTGAAACTGTGTCAGAATAGTGTTATATTGAGATTTCATATTGTCTGACATAGCACATGACATCGATGCATACAATGTGATAGAAAATGAGATCTGTTGAAAAAATGCAAAATCTATGTTACTGTGTTAAGACATTCCAACGTATTTTTCAGCGGCGTCTGCTAAAACAACGACTTCAACTACAACGACTACGACTACAGCTTCGACGTTATGACAACGATGAATAACTAGGCAACGTCCATACAGATACTACTTATACAACGATGATTTTACTATTTCCATATTATGGTTCACTGAACGATTGTTAAAATAATTCATTTTTGAAAAGAGTCCTTTTTGTTAAACTTCCTTTCAGTGGTGAACCCTCATGTGTGAGATGTTCTCTGCCGACCTTGTATACATTCAAATGGTGTATTATATGAATGAGACGTGATTTATACCTGTGGGTATCTCTTTTACAATGAGTAAAACTGTTTGTTCTATAAAACGTGCTGCTAGTTCAGTCTCGTTGTCTTTGAATCCATATATTTCAACGCTGGTATCTACCTTTGAACCATTGGAAATTATTTTATGCCATGTTCTGGTTGGGTTACAATAGTTGGAACAATACAAAATATATAACAGATAACTACGCCTGATAAGATCCCACTTTATTACTCGTCCGTGAGATACGGCAATATTACAATAGTGTAATACCGCGTGACGTATGACGTCAAAATGGTTCAAAGTTATGACGTCACAATGCTGATGTCGCTCTCACAATTTTACTAGACCTTGCTTGACTCGAGGAAAGCTGCGAGTCCTCACACTGCAGTCCACTCACTTTGTTGGCGAGTAATAAACAGAATACTAAACTGGCTTCCGTGAAATACCATTTTCATTAAACTCGTTAAAGATTCAGTATCAAACTCGCTTTAGCTCGTTCGATACCAAATCATTAACTCATTTAATAAAAATGGTATTACACGGAAGGTCGTTTAGTGTCCACTACACATATCACAGTTCTCGTTTATGCCAACATCTCACTACATTGGCAAATACCAGAACCTTTGATCCTATGCCGCCTCAGTAGGCAGGATTACAAGGAATGGTTTTCGCATAGCTATGCTGGGAATGAAATGCGGACCTTGCACTTTAACCACAAGTGCACCTCTCCACATCCACTTGATAGGTACACATCGTCCCACATGTGTTAGATAGGGTAATGGCCACGTGATGATGCTGATTACTACATGTGGTCAATGGTCTTCGGATCTGAGAGTATGATTAATTAGATCATCATCGTCCATTACACCAGTATACATTCTCACACATCCAAAATCAAAGTCGGCACACGCACACGCATTGCCTGGATTAAATTAATACAATCATTTAATCATAACAGAAGGATAATGTAGGATTATGTAGTTCACTATCACTACTACGATATTAGAATGCCTAAAGTGTGTCTGATTATCCTAGAAAAACTCTTCGAACTGATCAGTGTTACGTGGAGTATGTCGGTTCGAATTCCGGATGGAACTCAACCGAAAAATGACTAGAATGCGTACTTTCCTAAGAAAGTGTAATCCCAATATGACATATGTTTATCAATGATCAGTGTTACAGTCTGAGTATGAACATAGCACATTTACATTTTCTCCTGTTTTAAGTAACAGTTTTGATATGTTCAGACGAAAGAGGTTATCAGCATCTGATCCAAATAACTTACAACAAATACTAACACAATAAGTCTGCCGATGACCGATATCGTTATTGTTGGACTGAAACACATGTCAGGATCAATCAACTAGGATTTTTCCAAATCCCAGTTGACACAACTTTCCACAAGACATCCTGTACGAAACTGGCTCACGTATGACAAAAATTTATCAACATCAGTTTTGTTTATTCATGTTCCAACTGAGAAATGCATCGTCTGAATATTCAACGATTCTAACGCTGTTAGGGCCCCTTTGGCACAGGGGTATTAACCAAGCTTAGGTTGTTATCCTAGCTTGCAGACACACTTGACAATGTTTTTCTCACAAAGTCAACTATCTTTCCTGTAATGACAACCTGTCATCGTACATAGCTGTCGAAGATAGAGTTAGGTTCTTCCAGCTTTGCTGGTCATATCCCACATTGCAAGTAAACGCCTTCCATCGAGGTCATGTTCGACTACATTTGGAATCCTAAAACCTATCTCTCCTACGCCGCACTTGGACACAGCGATCTCTGAAAGTATATTAGCTGGTAAATAGTTCGTTGCATGGTTATCAAGGTCATCTGATCATGATCTTCAGCCCAAGTTAAACGAACCTGCTAGTAATGCCATCCCATTACCATGGAGAATTCGACCTACTGGACGATCAGTTCCTCATCCTGCTTCAAATGCCACTCAGTGACACTGTTATGGAACCGTTATGTGATACTCCTTACAATCACGCATGGTGATTCACAGAAGAATTTGGTTTTACACTAGTAGGATAAACATTGTCGTCAGTCGGGGTTTCAAATGAAATATTCCCGTGCTTCAAATACTCAATAACACCCGGAAAATGGCCAACACATGATGTTATCTCCTAAGTACAATATACATTGTACTACACTTTAACATAATCAACTACATGAAAATTCTCAGCCTCTTCGTGTCAGATATTGTATACAATCAGATGACCTGATGGAGCAATAGCACGATGAATACGTGCAATAGCACGAGATTACTTAATGAGAAACTGTTCGATACCATTTATCGAGTACAGTAATCTGTTTCTTGCACCCCATAGAATAGCACCATTTTATGGTCGAATAGATTCAAATTCCATATTGTCTCATCGAGGCTGGAGCAATGATACAAAACACGGCGTTTATGGATGAGTGGCCTCACTTGGGTATAATCACTACTCATCCCAAAGGTGACCCTCCACAAAGAAAAAAAAACCCAAAACAGACAAAAACAAAGATATTATGAAAATGCAAATTTGACAAAATCACAGAAAATGAATAAAACACTCTAAAACGATGAAACACTCTAAAACGATGCATTACAAGCATAAAATTTCATGGGCGTCAGACGTCATCGTGCTCGTTTGGTGGTTGACGTCACTGGAATATTGTTTAGCAT
The DNA here is from genome assembly GCF_037392515.1 of Haliotis asinina. Taxonomy (NCBI): domain Eukaryota; kingdom Metazoa; phylum Mollusca; class Gastropoda; order Lepetellida; family Haliotidae; genus Haliotis; species Haliotis asinina. Next base: position 59,614,836 of record NC_090284.1, read on the forward strand.
ATCACTGCACAATGGGATCTGTACTTGAGTACTATTTTACGTTCAATGTTCCACCGACCGGATCCAAGATTATTGAGTGTGTGTAGTGAGGTGTAACCTGTGGTGGAATGTGACATTGTTGAAGTGATTTTCACTATCAATGGTGACTATACTTTCTTCGCCACAGTCAGAAACTGCAACTTGGAATGTTACGGAATTTACGGAGTTGCCTTTGTGAAATGTATATAACACGTCACAATTTAGTTCTGGAATCACAAAAAAAACCCAGGAACTCTCCGCACTGTGGCCACACTCTCACAAGAGATTTGGCAGAAATAAACATGCAGCTGTTATGAATATGTTCTAAGGATGAAAAAATGAAAAAAAAATTAAGTTTAAATTCGTCCAGAATAAATGTTTTGGAGGTTGTAAATGAATGAAAAAATGTTAATAAGTATCATGACACAAATTTCAGCTCGATGTGACTTGACTCCGCTAACTGACAGCGATTTTAAAAAATCTCGCCAAAACATATTGGCCCATGGGCGAGAATATTTACTTTCACTGAAAATACATGTTTTTTCCATGTTTTGCAGTTTTTAAATAAACGAAAATATGTTTATTAGTGTCGTGACACGAAAATCAGCTTAATTTGACTTAATTCTGCTAATTTAGAGCGATTTAAAAATATCATTTGGCCCATGGGTGAGAATATTCACTTTTACCCAAATTACATCCTTTTGCATGTTTTGCAGGTTGTAAATGGGTGAAAGTATGTTCATAAGTATCATAATACAAATTTCAACTTATTTTTACTTAATTCCGATTTTTGAAAATCTCACCCATGGGTGAAAAACATTTCGGCCCATGGGCGAGAATATTGCCTTTTACTCCAAATATATCTTTTCACATGTTTTGGAGGATGTAAATGAATGAAAGTACATTTATGAGCATCATGACAGAAATTTCAACTCATTTGACTTAATTCCGTTAATTTAGAGCGATTTTAAAACATCTCGCCCATGTGTGAAGAACCTTGTGGCCCATGGGCGAGAATATATTTTTTTCCCACTCAAAATAGATTTTTTTTCCATGTTTTGCAGTTTTTAAATGACCGCAAGCATATTTATGTGTGTCATGACACGACATCCAACTCATTTCGACTTAATTCTGCTAATTTACAGCGATTTAAAAACAATCTCGCCCATGGGCGAAAAACATTTGGCCCATGGGCGAGAATATTTCCTTTTACTCCAAATACATCTTTTCCAATGTTTTGAAGGATGTAAATGAATGAAAGTGGTTTTATGAGTATCAGGACACAAATTTCAAACGATTTTTTTAAAAATATACGAGAATAATTACTTTTACTCAAAATACATCTTTTCCTGTGGTTTGGAGGTTGAAATTGAATGAGGATATATCTGTAAGTATCATGGCACAAAATTCAACTCATTTTGACTTAATTCCGCTAACTACAAGAATCTGCACTTCCACAATGTCTCAGTCACAAAACTAAATCAAAATCAGTTGAAATGAGTTGGATGTCGTGTCATGACACACATAAATATGCTTGCATTCATTTACAAACTGCAAAACATGGAAAAAATACATTTTGAGAGAAAGTTAATATTCTCGCCCATGGGCGAGATGTTTTAAAATCTCTCTAAATTAACGGAATTAAGTCAAAGTGACTTGATATTTGTATTATTATACTACTTTCGTCCATTTACAACCTCCAAAGCATGAAAAAAATGTAATTTGAGTAAAAGTAAATATTCTCACCCATGGTTTTAAAAAATCGCTCTGTATTAGCAGAATTAAGTCAAAATAAGCTGATGTCGTGTCACGACACTGATAAATATACTTTCATTTATTTAAAAAATGCAAAACATGGAAAAAACATGTATTTTCAGTGAAAGTAAATATTCTCGTCCATGGGCCAATATGTTTTTCACCCATGGGCGAGATTTTTTTAAAATCGCTGTCAGTTAGCGGAGTCACACCGAGCTGAAATGTGTGTCATGATACTTATTAACATTTTTTCAATGAATGCAATGTGTGATAACACTCAATGAATAATGAACTCAAACTACATTCATCTCTCCATGTGGTTGAACAAAAATTCCCATGGTTTCTGTAAAGATCAAAATGTATAAACTGAAGTAAATCTTTCATAAAATAGACATTGTGAACCAAATATTGCACAAATATGTTTTAGCTATTTTTGGACAACTTTCCAATATTTTTAAATTGATGTTATTCTTGAAGTAAAATTCAATACATCAATGATGGCATAGAATTTGCAGTGTGCCTCTCCTTTGTACTTTGTACGTTGTACTTCAACCACCAGTTTTCGTGTTATTGATGAAACAAAAAGGTCATCAGACTGACGGTTGGACGGAATTCCACAGCAGAAATATAATTACGTGAACGTTGGAGATTTCACAAAATATTCAAGCAGGTTCATTTGCGCACACCAAACGATACCACACAAAATGTTCATCTACAACTGTGTCACTAAATGTGCCCATTGTCTCATTGTTCAAGGCCTGGCGGGATAACTTAAGAATGGTCAGCGAGCCCTAACTTAACACACAGAACGAATCAAGCTACAAGGACATATTTTATATAATTGGAAAGAACTCGAAGAGATATAAACCCCAAACGTTCGTGTGCCAGTGTATTCACGTGTTAATAAGCTCACAAATCGGCTCTGAAAATGCAGTTCTGCAGAAACATTCCTGGTAGAATTTTTTGTTTTTACTACTAGAAATCAGAGCCAACAGACATTGACAGACTGGGCTTTTGTGAACATCTGCCAGATCATACCACCTACCAAAGATCTTCTGACTGCAACAACGTTTAACATTTAATACATACTTGTAATTTCCCCAGGGATACCAACATGGCAGAAGCATTCAATCACATTCTTCAGACAAATGTAAAGACTCGAAAAGCTAGAGGCCAAGTGAAGGATGCTGCCGCTAAAGTAGTTTCTATATATTCGGAGACACTTATTCCCACCAAATCATGTGTATGCGGGCGTGACGGGTCAATAAAAGTTTACTACAAACCGAAAATATTCTCTATATCTTGTATCTCATACAGACGTGTCCAACCTTTCATATGTTAAGATCTATCCCTAATTAACGAGTATATGTTGATTTCAGTATTATCACTACTGTTATATTTCACCTACCGCAGTAGCGCTACACGTTTCATTTTATTTGAATTACAATCAGCCAAGAGGAAAACCAGCAAGTCGTAACAGTTCCCGTTTTCATTAGAGACTAAGTGCCTGAAATATACAATTATGATAGAGAGAAAACATTCCACATAAACTGAAAAGGGGCACCAGTGTGATACAAAATTCAGAATCTGAAGAAATATCGACCTGCTCCATTTAGGGTGTCAGCACTGCAGAAAGGTTTGGGCGGAATGGAAAGGAATATGGTGCAGGGACTGTCAGACCAGCTACAGTTTTCATGTAGAAGCGTTGGACATTCGTTATATCGTTCACACACAACAAATACAACACCACACCTGTGTGTTACGTCGACATATCCATAGCTTCAGGCGATGGTTAATCTCTTAATTTTATTAATCTGTGCTAATCAACGCGAGGTGATAATTTTCTTATTTATGCTTGATTTGCAATATTGGGGAAAAGTTTGGTGTTTGACCCTGGTCCGATCAGATCTTGACCCCTGGCAATGGCCGCTTGACTATATTAGTAGGGCGACTGACAGTGTTGTCATCCCGTCTGCATTGGGTCAACAGAGTGAAAACTGTGAGTTGGATGATTTTTTTCAACAGATTTAGTTAATGTATTTTCATTAAAACAATCGGAGCTTCATGGCCCGTATGCTCGATGTGAAATAAATATTGTGATGAAGTGTATGAAAATATATAATAAATGTTTGCTGTTTATAGTCATATTTGACTTTGTCTGTGTTTGTATTTTGTGATATTTATTTGGGAGAGAATGTGTTCATGAATATCCATTATCTGTTTGCATTTTCGATATACGTTTGTTCACTTGTTGACATCCAAATATTCATGAAAATTTTACTGATTGGATTTAACATTCAGATGGAGTTTCTGATGGAGTCATCTGCTCGTCTGTATCTCGTCTGCTTGGCTTCCTGTCTCGTGGTGGGGTACGCCTCAGCTACGCGTGAGTAACCTCGAACATATGACAGAACTACCAAAGGAGCATAAACAAAATGAGCGTTTATACATATAATACCCAATGCGTTTGAATACTCAGGTGTCAGTCTACACATATTTGTCCTCGACTAAGAATTTCGTGCATACTTTATATTAATTCTATAGAACGTTTTCCTTAATTGAAAGAAATAGTACATACATGCCCTCTTCTAAGATGTACCTTAATGGATAAGGTACATGAACATGTTCCTGTATTCGTTCGTGGTTTCAGAATGTTCAGTGTCAGTGAACACCGACATCGTACTTGCCGTCGTCGACTCCAAAGCGACTATGTACCACAGCTGGGGAGGGGTGGTTCTCTCACCAGGGCTTGTCCACTTTCTCAAAACTTTCGTCTCCCAGTGCGACTACAGCAAAGTTCGTCTGTCCATCGTCGCAGTCAGCAACACCGTCAGAGTCCTTGCACCTTTCACCAACAACCCAAACGACCTTCAGTTAGCTATTCAGAACTGGAGACCAGAATGCAACATACCACTTGTATTTCAGCTGGAATCAGTACTTCTTCCGCGACTACCAGAACCACTACTGCCACGACAACAACATCGTCCAGTACGACGCCAACAACTCAGACATTGTTAACGACACCACCAAATACGATACCATCAACATACACAGCGCAAACTAGCGGCACTACTGCTGCTATGACGTCAACGACATCGACAACTTTGACGCCAACAACACCAGCTGCACAAACTACTACTACTGCGGAGTTAACAACATCAACAACATCTACACCAAGAACGACACAGGTTTCAGAAGCTATTACTCATACAACGACAACGTCAATGACAACTACGACGCCAACAACAACGACAGCAACAACGACTACATCTTCGACGACTGAGTTCGACTCACCGGTTACATCGTGTATGACAACGTTGGACGATGAGGAAACAACACCTACGGAGCTTGCCTCAACAGAAACATCGGCTATGACAAGGGTGGAGGACGAGGAAACAACGACTACAGCGGCGACGGCGGAACTCGACTCAACGATTACACCGGCTGTGACAACGTGGGACGATGAGGACACAACGACTTCAGCTACGATGACGAAGTTCGACTCAACGGTTACACTTGTTATGACAACAATGAACGATGAGGCGACGACCATAAATACATAACCTATGCACGGGTTACCCGCTCATTACACTGTATAAATACAAATTGTACATGAGTTTAGTTTTACGCCGCTTTCAGCAATATTCAAGCAATACCATGGGGACATCAGAAATAGGCTTGGCGCATTTGGACCCACAAGGAGAGCCTAACCCGGGTCGTCCGCGTGACGAGAGAATGCTTCAACCGCTAGGTTACCCAACCAGTGAAAGAAGTGAAACAACAAGTGACAATTTTGTTAAATTTTGTATTTTAGGCTTTAACGTAAGGTCAAAAGAATGTTGGTGAAGTAATTTAATTTATCATCCGCGCTGTGTTCCACCGGAGATATTGCTTGTGTGACATCAGACAATATCTCGATCCTAGTAAATATCGTTTTGACAGTAGAGTTTGCACAATGCCCAGACAGTGCTATGGCGTCATGAAGTTGATGACGTCACAATGCTATGACATCATTGCACTGCAAATCTAATGGCAGTACTGTGTTCAGAGGTGTACAGTTTTCATTGAAAACTAATAAAGAATGATTTTAGATGATAAATAGGATCTCGTCCTCGTGTCTACTGATATCAATTGTATCAACACCCGTTGATAAAGGTCAAAATATCCTCGAGAAGCCTCGGATATTTGTTACTTTATCAACTCGTGTTGATATAACTGATATCAGTAGACACTTGGGCGAGATTCTCTATGTATTGATGCATCTTTGTTTCACCTATCTCGTCAAACGTTGCCTGAGAAACGTTAAGCGCCTTTAAGTAGTCAAACGTCATACAACGTACGCGTGTTATCGGTTAATCCTTTGATCGATCCAGACACAAGAAATGTCAAATGGGGGCCTTTGTCGGACAATCTAAGTGGTGTTACCACTGATTATACCTGTTATAAATTCATTAACTGAGCATCAAGTGAATGATGACAAAAAACGTGTACGTTTATACCACCTAACACAGACTACAACCTAGCGACACCAAGTGATTTTGACAGAATCGTCTATGAAAACAAGGGTTGTAACTCGAAAACTAGACAGGTAGGAGACAAAACTAAGTCATAGTAGATTGTGAGAACATATAGCTTTCATTTTTCTCAACAGCTTTCGCGATTTCAGGTTTGTACAAACCTGTAAACGAAATAATTTACCCCCTTAAATGTAGATGAATTCTGCACAGACCCTCATTTCTGTACCTTCTATTACGTCTGATTGGTTGAAATTTCGTATGCGGCTGAGAACTGTGCACTGTTGACAAAAAGGTCGATTTGAAGGTAATTAAAGATCGAAATGAGCAGTTTTAATGACGGGGTTTCATTTATAACGATGTCAGCAAGTGATTTTGCATTTGTACCCTATTAGAGTTAATGTGACCTTTAAAGTGTAAATTGACGTCGGTGTGTTCAGCACCAATGTTTCATACGGATTCAGAATGCACGTTCCTTGACGTATCTAGACATTCATGTATGCAGCTGTTCAATGCTACATTATGCAATACGAGCTCCACAATTAATAGTGCCATAGTCTCCTCGATCTCTTCTCGTACCGTACCGTAACTAAGGTCACATGAAGAAGCGAGCTGTAACTTCTGTACATGAGTATATTTGCTACCATCCTCCTTGTCAAACGTGTGCACAGCACGAATATATTTGATTTCAATTATTGCCATGCGACGGCATTGATTTAGGGATTCTTCTATGTTCTTCATTGTTAGTTCATACCAATATATTCAGGAGTTGCCTGACTGGATCATTGCATTGGTACTGGAAGTTTTAAGATGCAATGAAAGAAATATTACAAAACGTAATTTTGCCAGATCTTGGTTACAGGATCATTGCTGTTGCCAATTTGTGATCTCTGCGACACGTTGGTGATGAATTTCATTATATTTTATTTCTTTTCCCTGCCCTTTCTTCAAACATCATTATATCCAAACTTATACCCCAAACCATTATGTTAAAAAAATCTTATGGATATATACCCAACAGAAAAATACAAAATACCCTATTCAATGTTAATGCATAATTCCTTACCTGGATGGTGAAGGAAAATCCTTTGTTATCTACTAATAATGATTTGCCACGCTTGCTGCCAGTGGGAAGAACAGTCCATTCAGGATGAGGCTGATGGTCATCGGGCAGTGGTTGGCGATCCGGGTCAGCGGTAGAACTGAAATAATAAATAATTAAATGAAATAATAATGATATAAATGTACTAGGTATCACTATCTCATAAGAAAATAATGAAATCGTTAAATAGTTTTCACTGCTTACTCATCGAAACCATTTGATTGAACTTAGTTGTTGTGAATGTTAATTAGGAACTAGTGAGTTGTTTTGATTGCGTTTTGTTAATTACTTTGGCGGTGACCCACCCACCTTCTCCACTGCTACTTCTTGGCTTGTGTCTGTGTAGATGAATGTTGATCAATTCCGTGGTTGTGAATGTTAAATTGGAAGTAGTGAGTTGTTTTGATTGTGAAATACTGTGTGTATATTCAAGTGTGTTGTTCATTATTTGTCGGTGACCAACGTACTCTATCCTTCTTCTCCACTGCTACTTCTGGGCTTGTTTCCGCAGTTGAATGTTGATCATACTTACCTATTATGCATTTTTTGTATTTATTTCTCAGAGATTAATATAATAATTAAGCAATTACCTCAAGCTGTGAGTGAGTGAGTGATACATTTATTTATTTATTTATTTATTTATTTATTTATTTATTTATTTATTTATTTATTTATTTATTTATTTATTTATTTATTTATTTATTTATTTATGAAAATGAATAATTTTTTTTATCTAAATGAAGTATTAGTTATATTGGCCTACTACAATGAAGACGCTGTGAAACTGTCAGTCCACACGTCTCTTTTCAGATGCTTAGCCAAACAAATACCCATTCGATGATTTCATTACACGCCAGTAAAACTATATATATGTTATTCTGACGTATCAGTTAAAATGGTGCTATGTCGGGCATCGTATAAACAAAATAAACTTAACCATCCACATGAAAACACGGCGTCTTTTTATAGTAAAAATGTGATCCATTCATTGTACCACTGTATTCCAAGCTAAGAATATTATTGAAGACAACTGGAGGGTGTTACTAAGGACCTGTAAGAGATGCTTCCTGATGTATATCTGACCAGAGACCATATAATTAACAGATCATAGTATTATATGGTCTCTGATCTGACTCAGTCGCCCACAGATCACAGTACTGCAAAAATAATGTACGTAGATGCAAAAATAATGTTCAAATAATATGCTTATGTGAAACAATAAAACATATGCGTTGTCTATGTTCATCTGCTCCAAGAGTGCGCACCATTTCCGGTCAGGTTCTGGACTGGGTTCTGGCTGCGAATTAGCTGGGTTCCGTCTCCAAAAATCACAAGGTTCGTTATCGCAGAGAATGTATAAAACTAGATAACTGTTACATCAGTTTCCAGGTCTTTCGGATTTCGTACACATTTTACGTAAGTTCACATTGCTTGCTTATTTAGTCTGAATCAATGTGTATATTACAGTAACACAGTGAAACGAAGGCCCTCAGTTTGTCTTAAACCCACGTCGGATATTGCATTTGCGGGTGCTAAAAGTTAAAGGTAAAATAAGGAAGAGACTTTCAACAGCTGACTAGGAGGATAGTTTGTACTTACAAACTCTGGTTTCATCAGGCACCTGGTGAATAATTCGTGAACAGCTCATTCATATTTGAGACTCCTGGCAAGTTCGTGTTAGCTGTAAGTCAGTCGATCGACAGAATTCGATCGAACCCAAAATTGAGCTGGCAAACATTTGGAAGACAAATTAAACAATTTCCAACTATTCCGACAGATACAAGTTTATGATATGATCACTGATATGATCACTCATGATGTGATTATGTCATCGTAGGCTTGCAGTACAAGTTTTATTGTGGCTGAAGGGGTACTACAGTACCCCAATTGCGTTTCTGTGTACAGAAATGTAGCCTTTCCAAAACCAGAATACAGAAACGTACCATACCATGAATTAAGCTTTGTTTGGTTCAGACATGTTAGGGTGTCGGCTGCATTTCTGTATTTTTACTTTGGGAAAGAGTATCTTTAGTTCCCCATATGGTTTCTTCCACTGATCAAAAGGGGTAATAATAAGTGGTTCAACCCTATATGCTGTTCTTAATTTTAGGGCTATTAGTTATTTTGTGAGTCCTCTAGTAATTGTTGTGTTAGGTTTTTTAATAATTCTGATAAATATGAATATATAAATATTATTTAGGATGGGGGAACGGGAGGAACTCTTACCTTACTTTGTTCAGGGCACAACAGCACCTGTGTCAATAATGAACTCTTCAGCCATGTTATGAGTTTTAGTCTAAATAACATTTTTACTGTATCTGTGCCAGTGTTTGCAATGCTTTTATTTGGCAGTTGGCTATCAGGGCCAGCTGTCGCATACAGGCTTTTCAAATCAACAGGCCCACTTTGTTAAAGTGAAATCAATCAATGATTACACGATGCCATTTAGGAAGTGGTCAAATGCAACATATGCCATATTTGGGATTTCACTTCCTCAGTAAAGTTCAAATTCTAGTACTTTTTTGGTTGAGTCCCATCCGGGATTCGAACCCACACCCTCAGAGTCATTCACACTTATCAGAGGGGTACACAAAGTATGCAGTCTAGACTACCAGTAGTCCGACTTTCATTTTTGTGGAAGTAGCGGTGGCTGAGCGGGTTAGACAGCTGACTTTGTGTGCTGTCGATTAGGTGCCTGACTCTGAGGGTGCGGGTTCGAATCCCAGATGGGACTCATCCGAAAAAGTACTAGAATTTGTACTTTACTGAGGAAGTGAAATCCCAAATGTGACATATGTTGTCAAATCAATAAAAACAAAATAGACTACACTGTACATAGCTTCACACTGTTCCTACAGAATCAGATAGCGAACCCTGTGGCAGAGAGAGACATTTTTATATATTAAAGACATTCCTTTGAAATATCATGAAATGAAGCTAAGTTATTGTAACATGATTGATCATTGATGATTCCTGAACTTGAATAAAGGAAAAAATCAAGTGAAATATTCCATTGTTAAAAAACAGACATAATTTACTGAAGGTTACAAGGGGCTTCAGACATTTGAAACTGCTAGCCTGATACAATAACAACTGGTGCTGGGCCTCCAGTCCGGTGATTATTTCAAACGCTGATCTGTACTCACATGATCACATAGTGAATGACTGGGCAGGGAGTGGATTATGTGCTCCTTGTCGTAGCATTATAAGCAATCAGTATATTCTGTCAGACATATCAGATTTGCAAATTGTATTCATTACATTCATCAGCTAACAGACTAACATGGTTCCCTTATGCAGATGTAATCATTCATGGTTTTCTTTCATTGTATTTCAAAGTGACATAAACAAAAGATACTAATAGTTAAACCTGGAATCACATACCAATCATGGGTTCATATCCCTGTTAGTGATGATTATTATGAATAGTTTGTCTGCACCTGCTATGCATGGAGTTACACGAAACTTTTAGCATGTTTAAACACTTTTCCCTTGTCTTATTTGCTTATTTTGAATTGGTAGTATATGTATTGTGTTACAATGTGATGTAACATCACAATCAAATATTATAATGCAGATTTTCCAAACATTAAATTTTTTATTTGCTGACATTGTGTATTAGCCACTTCTGAGTATATCAAAACACTTTTCTGCAGTAAATTGTTGAGCATATATATATTGTGGCATAGTTTCACAGAAACTACGTAAAATATGCATTGACTTTCCAAAATATGCACTAAAATGTATCTGTCCCAAATACACTAGGGAAATTACAGAAATACTTTGAATAGTTCATGACTTGCGAACAATGACTTTCCTGTGAAAAACAAATTTGTAACAGAAAGTAGCCAACTGTCAAATGTTATGAGTAGATTAGCATTTGAATTTCACTGTGTAACTGTACATTTTGATATATCTATGAACTATAGAAATAAACAATCATGCAGATTCAGTTAGTTTCGCTTGTAGAGTTCATTTTTATTACTATTTTGTAAAATCATCCTCTGAAATAGCTCATTTTGTTAGAAAGTATCACATTCTTTTAATTACCGACATAGAAAATACCACATTTTTAAAAAAACGTAGGTATCAGTGTACCCACTGAAGATAAGTAGTACACATTTATAACAGACACCATGGATAAGGATTCTATAGGAAAAATATGCCATTATAATCAGCCCTTATCAGCCCAATGATGTGTCAAAAGTAAAATATATTTTTGTGTTTTGTAGATTCTGCAACAATAAATTAACATTTTTAGATCATTAGTCCTATCAATGATAACAGTGTTTAACACACAGCAAAATTTTGAAAAAGGCCAACTTCTCCTTGTCTTTATGATTCTCAATGATAGGTCAGTTTGTTAACTGTGATAAAATTAGTACCAATTTCTGTTGCTTCATTTTTTATGCTGCTTGGGTTTTTAATCCCTAACTATGTTCAATAAATTCATTTTTTGTAACAGACTGCAGGTACCAGTTATACAGCCAAGGAACATACAGAACAACAAAATAACCAGCAAAGATGCTCGCAGCAAGGTTTACGTCACTGGGTAAAGTCCCTTTGACTGCGTTCGTCACTACACTTGGACAGTCGACAGCACGATCAGCCACCAGACCAGGTGTCATCATCAGAGTACAGAACTATGCCTCCGAGACAAGATCTGGTCTCAGTCGGCGTGCCAGAGCTCGCAGTTTGAAGGAAATGGCCATGGCGCCTGCAGGAGATTCAGGTATAAATAATCATTAATACCACTAAAGATTTGCTAGAATGGAGGAAAAGTAGGGAAGATGAAGAGAAGTTGTTGTATCATGTTCAACAAACAAACCGATCAGGTGGATAAAGGCCAGTGAATATTAATGAGTACTATTATTTTTTGAATGGAGTCTGCATCAAATAATGGTAACAAATTTAAACTTAGTATTTAATGTCTTGAAACTGAATCAAGCAAATCCGTTATCTCTTTGTGCTAATTTTCCCTCACTAGAGACATGTCAAAAATAAGACATTTAAGACATTGTGGGTTGTATGGGATACTTATTACAAGAAGAATAAATTGAATACTGGTGACCATTATTACTGTGATTTATTAAAGTCTCTGTGCATTTATTGCAGCCTTCTCTGTAGGGAGAGGTGTTGTAGCTGGTGCGTCTCTGGTTGGCCTCGGTGCACTGTGTTACTATGGCCTCGGCATGTCAAACGAAGCTGGAGCAATTGACAGATCAGTGTATGTACATTCATGTATCTGTGAAAGTCCGGGGTAGAATTTGTCTTCAACAACCCATGCTTGTAAGGGGTGATGAATGAGGTCAGGTGGTCAGGCTCCCTGACTTGGTGGACATTTTATCATGTCCCCATTGTACAGATACAATACAACTAGATATTTGTATACCGCCGATATCCAGTTAGTTCAACTGCCCAAGGGCGCTTTTTTTTCCCTCGATCATTGGATAACCATCTCAACAGCTCATCTTATTTTCATTCTCAACTCCCTGGGATCATGCAACTCTTACAGCTTTACCAGGTGCACTGAGTTAATGTGGCTTTCCCATCCATATGAGGTACCCATTCACAGCTGGGTGGACTGATACACAGTCACAGTACTGTGTCCATGTTTACTGCACGTTGCTGTACCTGCAATTAGGTGTATGTACATATTCGTGTGGCCACCATGTGGTCATCTACCAATGGATTAGTGGGTTCTTTTAAGTGCACAGGGTTGTGTACTGTACACTAGGGGTTGTGACAACACTTTAAGAGTCTGCACACAAAGTTGACTCCAAGGTATTTTACACCCGGTCACAGGTGGGCTCGATCCTGGCACCACCAAGCATGCTGGATTAGTAGCCTGGTGCCTTAGACAGCCGGCCCATCAGATGGATGCTGATGCTGTTGATCACTGGATTGTCTGGTCTGAACTCGATTATTTACAGACCACCTGACATTATAGCTGGCATATTGTTGGCTCCAGTGATAAGCAGCAAACAAATAAACAAAACATCATTGTGTGTTGATTTGCTGTATGGAATTACCTCCCTTGACAGTGTAGAGTCGCCTCCCTTCATGTAGCCGTTTCAGTATGGTATCACACTTCAGTGGCCTGCATCACTTGAGGAGTTCCTACCAATGATGACATTGCAAAGAGAAACTAAACTACTGCCCCTCAGCAGGAATCATGTGTGCCATTATAGTTTATACAGCACTAATTCCACAACTGATGATTAGTTTGATGTGTGTAGTGTGTGTGACTGTGTGTAGTGTGTGTGACAATCAGTGTCTCTTGTCTGTGCAGCTTATGGCCTGAGGAGGTGAAGAAGAGGATCAGAGCGACCTACATGTATTTTGGGGGTAGTGTGGCCATCACTGCCATGTCTGCTGTGGCCGTCAGTCGTAACCCGTCCATGATGAGACTGATGATGAAGAACTCATGGATGGTGAGTTATGCCAAAACATGAAAACTATTTTCAAACTATGCTTTGAACTTTCAGTCCATGTTTTTTTTCTAGTTATGCATTGATGATTGAACTTTCCACCCATGCCAAGCTCAAAGTAATGTCAAGGGCCATATTAAGGCAACTATACTTGATATCTATAAGTTTGAAAAGTTGCAGACATGCTTCCGGCAGTGGTAATTTTAAAATGTTTGATTAATGTGAAATACAAGTACCTGCAGTTGAAATGATAATAAATGTGCATTGAAATATCAAGGAAAATATTACCCTCATATTTGTGCCATTCTGAACTTATGAAACTCGTCAGTAGTAGTGTTTGCATGATCCCAACTGTTGTTTTGGTAGAACACACTTGAATGAAGAAAACTAATCATTAAAATTTGACAAATCTTCACAAGCAACCATGTGCTCAAAACTGTAAGGCTGTGTGCACTGTAAGATTTTATCCACTTTTGTTGTTGAATTATGATTCTTGTGTCTTTCGTACATGTATGCATTTCTTTGCATGACAATATTAGTTACATGAAAAACATTAATTAGAAAGAACCTGGGGAAAAACCCTTAAAATTTGGCTTACTTAAAATATATATATTTTGATTATAATCCCAGAGTCTTACACAATAAGTCTTCTGATAATTGATAGTGGATTTGGTTTCCAACTTCCAACACTACTTGTTAGCTTGGTAACAATACATGAATTACTCATTCTCTTGTTCGGGAATTGCAAGAATTCGGTCTCTCATTTTGTAAAGTCAGGATGACACATGTATATCTTACGGAGATTGTACACAGCCTGTAATTATGGATATGTGTTTTTCAGGCTATTGGAGCAACATTTGCTGCACTGATAGGAGCAGGCATGGTGTGTCGGTCAATCCCATACCAGGAAGGGTTTGGGATGAAGCAGCTGGCGTGGATTGGCTACAGCGGTGTGGTAGGAGCAGTCGTCGCCCCCATCACCATGCTGGGGGGACCGCTGCTGATCCGTGCAGCCTGGTACACAGCTGGACTGGTGGGAGGTACGTGAATATCTTCAGGTACTGCAGTGATGATGAAGTGTGAATGTGAATTTATTCCAGCATTTAGCTCGCCCAGGCAAGCTGTGCCGGATGTATGTGTTGACTTGGGTGATGGACAGACTCCTCATATATATACTGTGTCATTGTAGCCAGAATTATTGGATTTGATTCATGTTGTCATCGTACTGGTAAAACTTGCTGAAATGGGCGTTAAACAACAAAATTAGTCAGGAGCATCACATGGTAGGGTAATAATCAGCTACAATTCAGTTGGCTTCATGCTGCTTTTAGCAGTGTTTCAGCAATGTCATCATAAGGGACAGTGGACACCAGACATCGGCTTCACACATTTTACCATGCAGGGAATCAAACCATGGCATTTCTCTTATTGTTCAAGACTGCTTTCAGTTGTTTCGTATAGATTGTACTCATGCAATCAGCTTCTATATCCAGACTTAAACATTGACAGGTGACTGATATGGCATGATCAATGCCTACCACAGTCCTCATAGCTAAGATACATTCTGTAAAATATTTTGTTACTGACATGTTAGTGAATGCCATGTATCTTAGCTACGATGCTCAGAGCTTACACTCTCACACATTGATCATTGTGAAATCTTTTGCGTAAAAGGCTGAGAAGTGTATGTTGAGAGTTGAACTGTCACTTCCTTTGAAAGAGGGGAGGTGGTGTAGCATTATGGTTAAAATGTTAGCACATCCTGCTCAGCACCTAAGTTGCATTCCTCACATGGGTATGATGAGTGAAGCCTGTTTCTGGTGTCCTTTGTTGTCCTTTGCTGTCATGTTGATGGAATGTTGTTTTAAGTTGTGTTAAGCCATTCTTACTTACCAAATACTTTCAAAAAAAGGACACAACAACTAATTTTGTTCCTTTGGCAGCCATGAAGCCACATGTGATGTGAGATTAGTAAGTGAAGGAACGAAATAATCCAGTCATGTTTTCTTTACATGGGCCTCTGATTCTGCACTCTCAAGACACAACCATCCATAATGCTTTACTTGTCTGTTCCAGCTCTCTCTACAGTGGCAATGTGTGCACCCAGTGAAAAATTCCTCAACATGGGAGGCCCATTGGCTATCGGACTCGGAGTTGTGTTTGCTTCCTCCCTTGGTGAGTTGTCTCCCTTTGACTCATGACTTGGCCCAAATTAATTTTCCCCAAGTGACAACATGGAATGCAATTGGGAATGATTTTATGGAACTTGGGTCATATTTTAATTATATTGATGATGAGATCATAGGCGTGTTCAGAACCGTGAGCACCCACGGATGTGAGTGTTCACATCGGTCCTGAACAGAGAAGAGCACCTGGTCATTCATCTCCAACTCGTGTTATGCCAGGACAAGTCGAATTGCTTCTTGTCATCTTGTTTGGAGGTTACAGAAAGGGGCGAGTGGTGATGAATGACATTAAAGCACCTGATGAAGGAGCAAGCATATGCTCCAAAACGTTGTGTTACTCACAATAAAGAAGGTGACATCCATAAATCTTGTTTATCTTATGTCGTTAATTTTTATACTGACATTATGTATGGTCACCATCTTGGTTGGCTTGGCGAGGCAACTATTGGGACGGCTCGCATGTGCTCACAGGCGCTTGTCTGGGCACAGGCGTTAAGGATCAAGTGCTTGCTGGCGTACGTGGGAGCTCGCAATTATGAACATGCCTCATATTGGCTCTATGAGTTGTCTTGATGTATATATTTTCTTGGTTTCAGGGGGGATGTTCCTGCCTCCTACCACAGCTCTTGGTGCAGGACTGTACTCCATCAGTGTGTATGGTGGCCTGGTACTCTTCAGTATGTTCCTGCTGTATGACAGTCAGAAGATCATCAGGAATGCCGAGACGTATCCCACCTACGCTGCTCGCAAATATGACCCAGTAAATGCGTAAGTGGAAATTTAGTCAGTTTGTTGATTTGGTTTATGATGTTGAGTTCAGCTTACTGTGATAAACATCATGAGAAGGGGGAGACAGAATTTGAGACCCATCATTAAAATTGGTTTTCAGCAAGAAAATACTTGGACATCATAAGGATAGCATGCACAAATCCATTATAGTGACATGGTTAAGTTTATTGTCAAGACTAAAGCTTTGAAGAGTTGAAAATCATTTTGTTTTCCGCATACTTGAAAAGAATCGATTGTAGGTCACTATTCCTTTTCAACTTCATTTTATGCCTATACAATAAATTTTCTAAGACATTTAAATTACATAAATTATTTTAAGACGTTAAGTCAGAACCATTTGAAAAGCTTGCGTTTTCCTATAGACTTGCTTGCTTACTCTGTCACACCACTCTGTTACAGGTGTATTGGAATCTACATGGACACAGTCAACATCTTCATCAGGATAGCCATGATTCTCTCTGGCAGTGGAGGGGGACGAAGGAAGTAAACTGATGTTACATGTGTGTGTGTGAATGAACTAAGGTGTTGTCAGTGCAGGACATTCTGTGATACAGGACACACTTCCTGACTGATAGTGTCAGGTCCAACTGCATGACATGTGACTGAAGTCAGAGAACTCTCCTGACTTGGCAGTTCAGAGAGAAACATGTTTTCCCTAAGGATATTACTGTATCAAGAAATGTTTTTACATGTGGTTTAACAATGCTTTTCGTGTTATCCTTGCCAAGTTTCGATGTCCATTAATAATATTATATTATATCATCCATCTATTGTAAAATATAGATTAATGAATATGAATAACAGGTATTTAAAACTTAAGGTTCATGTCCTGATAATGACTGTTATGATATATTGAAAATTGTCCTGGACCTGATGTATTTCAACAAACAATATGTATGTATGTATAAATAAGTAATTTCAGGTGAAAATGGTTTGTTAAATTCAATTTCTGTTCGTACATATTCAAGAGTTCTCAAATCTTGGTTTGGTTGATTGTAGCCCATGAAGTATTCAGTGACTGAAGTCATTCCATTTAAGTGTACCATGTATCTCCTGGTGTATCATGTGTCTCTTGGTGTACCTTGGTGACCACATCATACACCATTACACCAAAGTGTGTAGTGAAGCCACTGATCCTTATCATGAATTGTGGAAGATTCCAGTTCTTTTTTCATTTTGATCCTGTGTTTAAGTAATAATATAATTACATGAATGTTACAATTTCTATGTTTTAGTGTCATTTGTTTTTATAATTTCATAAGCTAGACTCCCAGACTGTTAGTAAGTCCCTAAAATGCCTGATGTTCTTAAAGTGAATCACAACTCTGAACGTATATTTAATGTAGTGTAAGAGGGTAGTAGTCGGTCTAACTATATTCTCCATGTCCAATGTTTAAAAGCTTCCATTTTATTTTGAAAGAACCATTAGCAAAGCCATATCCCAAACTTCACATCTATAGGTATATATTTGACGAGATATTAGTTACCAGAACACATTGGATATAATTTTTTTTTAATTGTTGAAAATGAAAAAACGATCTGTCACGTGTCCTTGTGTCTTTGTGAGCATTGAATATTTTATAAAACTAAATAAAAAGTTGAGATGATCCCCGACTCAAAATGTTTCACAGTACAATGCATAATGTCAGTGTGTGAAAAGCAATTTGAAACTACAATCATGTATTGTACTGAGAATTAGCTGAGTCAGGGGTCATCTCAATGTTTATATATTATTATAAAGTATTTAATACTCGCAAAGACACGAGCCTGCGGATGGATAGTGCCCCCTTTCTTTCAGTACACATGAAAAAGGCAGTCACTTTAACAAGCGATTGTATTTTCAAATTGCTTTTTATGCACTTTAATTTTTAATTTTTAAGTTTGTTTCAAGTGGATTCCTGCCTCTCTCAAGCACAAAATATTTGTTGCATAGTTTGTTTCCTGAAGTTTGTGATGCATTTCTTGCACATATTTGGGGGGATATCAAGATAAAAAGGCAAACAAGATGGGAATCTTGAGGTTGGCAGATAATATGTAGGAAAATTAAAACAGATGCAGTATCAATTCCCAGGTGAGACTCACCACTTTTTGAACGCCCCTGATAAAGCTTCATTTTGGTGACATAAGATTATTTCATATGTTGAAAGTTTGGGTTGTGAAGTATCTGAAATATCAAACCAATTTTCCATTTAACCAAACTTTACAGTTTGAATTTTCCGGGCCCCATATGGTATGATTACTTTTAAATATCACATTTATTTTGTGAATTATCTGTACTACTGCATGCAAAATTGACAAACTTTATGGATAACAACTTCTTTATTACGATAATGCGACGTTTCGATACAGATTCTTGCACCGTTGTCAAGCATGATTCCTGCTTGACAACGGTGCTAGAATCTGATTCCTGCTTGACGACGGTGCTAGAATCTGATTCCTGCATGACAACGGTGCAAGAATCTGTACCGAAACGTCCCGTTGTCGTAATAAAGTTGTTGTTATCCGTAACGTTTATCAATCTTGTACTCCCCAACTTCTAAAATGCCACTCAAAGAAGCTAACTGCATGCAAACTCAGTAAATTTTGAGGAAAGAGTTGATAGATGATATGTAGCCTCGACTAGTGTTTAACGAGCTCCCCATGTCATACCATCGCCCTAATGTTGGCAGCGAACAGGTGATAGAACACTTGAAGTTAATAACGTTGGTGGAGGAGAGTACATGGATGCGTAAACATGTTCTACAGCTGGAATGCTGACAGTGTTTGTCTCTTGCTTAAACACTCGTAAAAATAAAATACCAATTAAAGCGTGTAGGGGAAATTAGAATAACAAGGTTTATAAAAAGCAAATGATGAAGGAAAGGATAATCGATGATGAAGAGCAAATAAAGGAAAATGTGACAATTTATTCCATTCCTTTGGAAATGTTTCTGTATGGATTAATACGTTGTCTCATATGCTTTGGCATTGGTTAATGGTATACTCGCACAATGAAATATCCCCTACTTTTTAAAAATTTTATATTTAACTTCAGAGCTTGACCTGATCGTGAAAACAAATTTATACATTCATGAACAAAACAAAACGCGCGTTGAGGGTAAGATAGTTATAAAAAGTACATGAATTCATCAATAAAACGTATTTTGACACCATGTACTCGCACAAGGAGGTTAGTAAGTCTGCCATACTCGAAGTACTACGACTTGAGCAAACTGCACAAAGCGTATGTAATTTTACAACAACAGCTGCCAAGAGTGGATCAATGAAACTGGGTGATAGAAACTACTTTCATCATCTAGTCACGTGTAAAGACCACGTGTAGTGTCTCCTATGTGATATAGCAGGGATGTTACTGAACGTTTGGGAAACCCAAGTGAGTCACGCAAGCGGTGGTTGTCGACACACATACAGTTTGACCTGCCAGGATGTACAGCTCGGTACAGCCCACGCTATAATGGAAACCGATCCCCGCCACTATTCTCCGAACACCATATTATATTTGGTGGAAACACCATATTATATTTGGTGGAAGCGTATGCAATGTACATTTAATAGTCAACAGAATAGTCCGCATCACATACGCCTGTGGACCCGTGAAGATCCGGGTAGAATAGGTCTTCAGCAACCAATACTTGCCACAAAAGGCGACTAGGAGGAGCCCACTGGGATCGGTTGGACTTGGTTGACACGTGCCATCGATTCCCTGTTGCGCAGATCGATGCTTCTGTTGTTCTGGATTGTCTGGTCCAGACTCGATTATTTACAGACCACCGCCATATGGCTTGAATATTGCGGCGTAAAACTACACTCACTCACATGCTCCCGTATATAATGAAACGACAGACTGCTGGTAGCCGTAACGTAGCCATACCATATTGTACATCAACCCCCAGTGAGATATGCTCTTAAAACAAAGTGGAGGAACTTCATTATTTATTTACGGTTGAAGTAAATCTGAGCTATATCGGAGTGAATCAATGTTGATGTGATAATGAATGTAGAGTAAGTACACCACCACTTGCACTTCCTTTTAGACAGTTGTTTGTACAGTAATCGCTTTTGAAATGATTGGCATATGACGTACAATTTGCATGTCTACGATTTCCATTTTATAAAGAAAACCCAACCAAACAAACAAAAAAAACCCTAAAGGCGTTGTTCAGAGGGTGGTGGTAACGAGAAATGGTGGAACGTTTGTTTTGGATAAGTTTGTTGACGTTTGTACTGTCTGTCCTAATTGAAATTTCAGGTTCCCTTACTTATTTTAAGAGCATATTTGAAATACAGGTCGAGTGACCCGCCTGTCACACCATGACGCATGAACGTGAGTTTAGTTTAGCAATATTACAGCAATGTCTCTGCTGGGAACACCCGAAATAAGGTTCACCCATTGTGCCCATGTGTGGAATCGAACGCTTTAACCACTACGTTACCCCATCGCCCACACAGCGTTTGACTGGAGGGAAAGGTGTAGCCATGCAGATGTCAGACGCATACCACTTCAACGAAAACAATAAGGAACCAGTTTGAGGCAGCCACACCTTGAACCATAATCGGAGCGAACGGGGTCTTGGAAATCAGTTCCTGACGGGCTCAAGGGACGCAACTGCACACATCAAGCCCTTATTCCGGTGCATGTGATTATAATTGTAATTTGTCTGAGAAGTGAACAAACTGGGCCATATGTCTCGGCATCTTGATGACAGAATTTAAATATAAGGTTTATTATTTTCAGATGGTACCAGTTGTTTCTTTACTGAATCTGTATATCAAAATATAATTGGTTACAATTGGTCGTCAGTACCCCATGATTTTCTTACAAGACGACTTACAGGATCGGGTGGTGAGACTCGTTAGCTTGGTTGACACATCTCATCTTTTCCAAATTCACAAATCGATCTTGATGCTGTTGATCACTGGATCGTCTGGTCCAGACTCGAGTATTTACAGACCTCCACCATATAGCTGGAATATTGCCGAGTGCGACCTTGAAAAACAAACAAACAAAAACAAAACATACTAGGGTGAACAGGTACAGGGATGTCTGGCTAATTGGTTGTGATCATCACACACCAATAATGTCATCTGTCGTTCATGCATTCAAGCACCCGTTAATATGACTAGGCTGTTCACACGCAGCGCTGATGCAGCTTAACTGGACCATGAACGGCTATTTCCTCATTCTTTGCAAGATTAATGAACAATCATCGTTTACGAAGGACGAGGCTTTCGTTGATTCGGTGCATGTCAAGCAGCATTTGAATCAATGCGTGACTTCAGCACAACTAACAGACGACTGTGATAAAGTTTCCGTGTCAGGCAATGCCTGCAATATGGTTCCGTATGGCGTTAGAAATAACCGGAGGCCCGGAGGCCCAACGCCGGTTATTGTTGTATCGGGCCGGCAGTTTCAAATATGTACGGGCCCGTATGACCTTCAGTAAATTTTCTGTCAGTTTTCAACTGGAATGTTTCCCAATCTGTCCTGAATCATCCACGATCTGTCATGTTACGGTAACTTACAGTCTCACTCCCTGGTATTTCAGGGCTTTGGCGTTTGAATGTCAACGCCTATAACAAATACTAAGTCCTCTGTGTGCCATAGGTTTCGCTTGATTTTGTAGAAACAGCGTGGAACTGTGTACAATGCAGTCTGTTTTGTTTTCGTTTTCTTTGTTCTTCTTTCCGTTTGACTTTAACCAAAAGGACCTGCAGATTTGATTCAGGGCTTGTAGATTTCACTCAGGGCCTGTAGATTTCACTCAGGGCCTGTAGCGTTCATTCAGGGCCTGTAGATTTTGAAGCCTGCATGTAACAGCAGGCCCTGATGGCCGGCTGGTAAATTAAACTATTGCAGATACTGGTTCCGTACGTCGTAGTAGTGTCATTTTAGCACCCATTCATGTACGAGTGAGTGACTCTAGTTGTACGCCGCTTTTATCAATATTCTAGCAATATTACTGCTGCGGACACCAGAAACGGGCTTCACGCGTTGTACCCATTTGTTGAACAGAATCTGTGCCTTCGATGTGACGAACGAACCTTTTATCACTGGTGTACCCTATCGCCCCCAGTGTAAACCCTCAGATACTACTTTGATTAGCCAAAGCAATATATGAAACACTCAGACATGTGGAGCTTCTTTTGATTAGTATATGTTGTGGGTCTTCGTCTGCCTGGTTGGCAATAGGACTTTTTCACCTCATAATCTACTAAACTTACCCAGTTTGTGGAAGATCGTGTTTGTGGTAAAATAAAGGTACCGATACTGTTGTGATATTTTAACTCATGTCACCAAAGCTAGTGAGTCTCACCACCCGATCCTGTAAATTACACATGCCGCCTTACTCCTGGAAAAATGCAACGCCACTCCTGGTCCATCCAATCCTCTTTTCCAACATGTTTTTCTTATCCTTGACACAAGGCAATTCAATCTTTATAGGACCATTTCACTCCGCGTTTTTCACAATTCGCTTTACTCCTGGCACAACGAAACCTGACTTCGTACAGCCACTCAACCCCTTTTCGGAGACTACAATTTAGATCCTTGAACAACGCAAACCTACTCTTTGCACAATCATCCAATCCCGTTCTTGTACAACCACTGAAGCACTCTCTTTCACCACGACTCAACCTCGCCTTTAGCACATACCTTGCTCTCCCCTCTTCCATTCTCCGCAGTTTACCGTACAACTCACGCACCTGTCTGATCTTTGCACAGCTCGACCACGGGCCCTGAGCCCCGTTCCACAAAGCGCGCTAAGATTATCCCATACTTTAGCATAGGGGAACGGGGCCCAGAAGTCAACATTCTTGAAGAAGATCGCTCGTTCTTGCCGTCTTTTGATCCGGACCCGTCGTCTCTGCTTTTCGCAGGCCATCCATCTCCTCTAGTCGAGTTCCCTTTCCCAACTCAACGGTTTGGCTAACATATTTTGTCAACGTTAGATATACGGTAGAGAACTTCACATCCGCACATTTTTAGTAGAGTTTTCTCCTTTTCTTTTCTGAGAACACAAAATCGTAGCTGTGCATTACCGGATATGATCCATCCCTGACCGTTTCACAAGCTTGACATTGACAAAAAATGCTCCGCCATTAATTTTATGACACGGAAGCGAGAGTTTGGTCTGGTCTTTCACATAGCAAAATCTTCGCTCTGCGTTGTTTCGTTATATCCTCATATGACTATTGATTTCCAGAGCTAAGAGGTTATTGAGGAATGGCATATGTGACTGGTGTGATTCCAAATCGGTTAGTTAGAAATACTTCAGCCACGAAGCGAGTAAAGAGATCGGGTGGCGAGGCTTACTGCCTTGGTTGACATATGTCAGCATATCACATTTGCGTAGACCGATGCTCATGATGTTGATCAGTGGATTGTCTGGTCCACCCTCGACTTTTTTACAGACCGCCGCCTTATAGCTGGAATATTGGTGTGTGTGACGTTAATCAACAAACCAACCAACCCATGCCAAACATTACGCTGCTCTTCGTAAACAATGATCTAACGATCCAATCCACACAAGAAAAAAATATCTACACGCTACACGTGTCATCATGTTACATAGTTTATTCAAACGTCATTGACGAACTCTTCCTGCCAACCACTCTTGATTGATTACCGCTAAAATGAAAACAAAGAATCTGGACTAGACAACCCAGTGATTAACAGCATGAGCATCGATCTGTGCAATGGGGAACCGATGTCATGTGTCAACCAAGTCAGTGAGCCTGACCACCCGATCCCGTTAGTCGCCTCGTACGACAAGCATAGTCGCCTTTTATGGCAAGCATGGGTTGGTTGCTGAAGGCGTATTTATGTTCCATCCCGGGATCTTCACGGGTCTCGTGACTGTCGAAGACAAAAGTACTCGTTGAATGATATTACAGTATATACGCTGTGTCTCCTTTACAATTTCTTTGACAAAGTCTGAAATATCTGGTTTTCATGTGACATGCTTTAATTTTGTTATCAGTTTTGAGTTTTTTCTGCATATATTGAGACATTAGGTGTTTATAACCTGTAACAAATAAATGATATGTTGTAATCGTTTTCTTTGTGATCTTGTGAAGTCATGCATCGCAGTTTAAACAAGACACAGTGGATCATAGATCATCAAGGAGCTTTAATATTTTGAAACAACTAACAAAACTATCAGTTTTGCATCAACTGATCATTACTGTTGAATCTTTGTCTGTGGAAATGTCGAACGTGAAAATTATATTACTACCATCACCGCGTTACAAAATCTCAATGTCTCTGACATTTGCTAATTACGACAATTACCGGAATATATCCCTGTGCAGCATCTGACAACCTCACGTATATGTAGACCAGCTGATGATTTAAGGGAGGCTTGTTTTCCAAACTCTAATATCATGATATCATATTGTAATTCCTCAAGTAAACTTTGAACCTTTATTATCTGGTTATCTGGTGTAATATGACACAGTCAATAGATGTGTCAATTTTGGTGGCGGTTGTGTATGTGTGTGTGTGTGTGTGTGTGTGTGTGACTGTGTTTCTGTGTGAGAGAGAGAGGGAGGGAGGGAGGGAGGGAGAGAGATGTGATGTGTGACTAGTGTTTTGGGCATATGTATGTGAGAGTCCGTGTTTAGTGTGTTCTGTGTTGTGAGTGTTGTGTCGTGTGGTGTCGTGTGGTGTGAACGCACACAAAACTATTTTAATCATTTATTTAAAACTGACAGTGTCTTAGAAAAACGGGAAATTATTATATTCAATACGCAGGACCAACCTCTTCGTTTGATCTGGAGACTGTTTTTTTCAGTCAGTAGTTAGGTACGCACTACTACCCTGCTTAGTCAATAACTCCGTTGCATCATTGTATGGCATCTTCATTGCATCAGAAGGTGTACCGCCATCTAAGCATTCTCCAGAATATTCCTCATGTCACGTGCACAGAACATTCTCGTCAAGGTGAGGAATCACGGCCTGTCACGCTGATGTCCATATGATCGGTCAAACGAGTGACACACAGGTTCGCTGCAGCATTAACCAGCGGCCATGTCGTGTAGTAGTAGTGATTAAACCATCTCGGCGGAATCGGATAACGAATATGTCCTTTGTCAGCCTTGAGTACACATCAGGATTAGACAGAACGTCGACTTGCACGATAGCTGGAGGTTCACCTGTAAGCCATTTATATATAATTATCTCTTTGTATCATTGCGCATGTGATCCTGCAGGCAATGGGATGGCACTGGGGTACTGTTAATGAAAAGGCAATTAGCTGTCGTGATAGACCCTTCTCCCCCTTATCTCGATACCCAGTCCCCCCTCCCCTCCCCCAATGCTTTCTCCATTACGGCTCTCGGTTTGCTGCTTGACATAATCTGTGAGACAGTTCAACATAATCCACTGACCAGATTGATGCTTGTGTTTCAGTTACTAGTTTCCTGGTTCAAACTCGAACATGGATATGTCGCCGGTTGAACAATGTGTTCACTTTACTCTCTAACAGAAAACATACTTATTTTATATTCCAAATCATTTGTGAGGTCATATACTCAGAATAAAAAGTAAGGCGCCAGGCAGTAGTACATACTACTCTAGACTATTTCAAAATTAAGATGTGATGATGTGGAAATGTTAGGCTAAAATTATTGGGATGACCAATCTATATTTAGAGAAGTTTCATCTCGTAACGTTTTAACGATATCATAAGTGAATTTACAATTAAAGGAAATACTGTGAAACATATGATGGAACTGCTTTTCAAAGCAAAATAATTATTCCTCTCCTACTTATACAAGATTATCAAACTACCCCGGAAAATGCCACTTGCCAAAAATGACAACCATGTGACATAAAATTTCTGATTTCTGTTTTTCACGTTTCGAAAAAGGTATCTTGTCTGAGGAAAACAAAATGAATGTTTTCCAAAATCGGATACATCCTGTTTAAAGTAAAAGATAATTTCAATAATTTTAAATTATTAAATTATTTTTGAACTGAGAAGTACTAAACCAAATTATGATAGTTGTTTTTTTATTGTTTTTATTTATTTTTTATTTTTTAATTTTTTTTTTAAAGAAACAACCTGTAGTGGCAAAAACTTCTGGATGGCGCTTAACGTTTTATTTGAAGCATATACTTTGTTTACTCTCTCTACATTGCAACTTTCAAAGTATGAATCTGGTCATTATAATTACGACTGAATGGAGGGCATGACAGAATGTCCGCATGAATTGTAGAAACACAAACGAGTTTACTGAAAGTGTAGAGCCAGAGAATATATCCAAAAGCATTTGTCAAATGGAGTGGCATGTGTTGCCTTCTTTCGCTCCCTACGAAGACGGAAAAGGGTGACCTGTGACAATCATTGTTAGAATCGGTCTCCAGTAACCCATCCTTGACGTAAGAGGCGACTAACGGGATCGCGTGGTCAAGCTCGCTGACTTGGCTGACGTCGTATCCCAATCGCGTAGATCGATATTCATTTTGTTGATCACTGGATTGTCTGGTCCAGACTCGATTACTTACAGGCCGCCCCCATATAGCTGGAATATTGCTGAGTGCGGCGTAAACTAAACTCACTCATACATTCACTAAAATGCGTAGCCAGACACTGAAATTGTCGATCACGCAGTCAACCACTTTTTACCTAACTCAAGCACGTATATCTACCTTTCCCTGGGTGTAACTGAAATATCCTCACCATGACATTAATAGTGCTGCTCATGATATAAATTCACTGGGTTGCAGAGCACAAATACGAATATTTACCGGTCGCTGGGATAGAGTTGGAATATCGTATACTGTATCATTAAATAGCATTCACCCATCGAAAGTGACCGAAAGAAGCTATAACGATATGCGTGGAACATGGTTGCCCCGGAAGGCAAACGCTGACCTTCACCTGATGCCTGACAGCCATTGTTAGTTGCCTACACTGTCCGGGGCAGATTTCTCTGCCTGATCACATAACGCTCGTAATTTTCCTTGGCGGTTTGGATTCTTTTTCTGGATGGTTGTCTTAAACACACCTGCATACTGCACTTGTATTGGCTTTGATGGATCCGATAGCAGTATAATGAAATAAGTCTCGCTCGACCGCCCAAGACGGGGTTCATTTCTGACGGACAGTCTAAATTTACACATAGCCAGACCTATGGTCTGATCAAAATGCTAGAAAACATGTTCCAGTAATATTCTTTGGATTGTCTGGTCTGGTTAAATCCTTATGTCTGGCTGGGTTTTGGACTTACGTCATACAATGCGATGCTCAGTCACTGGATTGTCAGTTCAGGATGAAATGGATGCTTTCAGTTGACCAAGATATGATGACTTTTTCACGAATACCTGGTATCACCTCTGATTTCCACTGATTCATATATCCACTTTACGTAACTATTTTGTCTTTTACAGCTTGTAGAATCTGCTACGACTGTTCCCATCTGATGAGCTGATGATGATTAAAAAATCCCACAAGTTTAGTGTGAAAAACTAAATTACTATTTCATCTTGTAAACGTGACTAGACGCGTATCCTTCATTAGCCCCAATCAACGAAAGAGTAACAATTAACAATGAAATATTTATTTTGCTCCAATATATTCTCTCAAAACACGCAGTTTACCATTTCAGACTAACGCTGGGTACACCTGGGCAGGCTGCAATGTTAGCATGACCTTGGGACAGAAAGACAGTTTGCTTCACAATGACTATCTAGGTACGCAGAATATATTGT
This sequence comes from Haliotis asinina, assembly GCF_037392515.1. Lineage (NCBI taxonomy): Eukaryota > Metazoa > Mollusca > Gastropoda > Lepetellida > Haliotidae > Haliotis > Haliotis asinina. The sequence goes on from NC_090284.1 coordinate 59,643,344, forward strand.
AGATCCTGTGACACCAACAGCAGGTGTTGCATTGGAGCGTTTTCGTCTGATTATTTTATGATAGTTTGTCTTAATTAATTTCGTTTTTACATATAACACGTGCATTTACTGCACCTTGAGTATGATGTGTCCGTCTTTACAGGCGGTCTTTTGATGTTTGTTGTTTATTGGGCAGATGACGTGTGAAGTGCCTATGTAAGATGAAATAGAGTTCGTGCAAGGCTTTGTTGTTTAACTCCGCGCTCAGCAATATTCCAGCTAAACAGGGGCAATCTGTAAATACTCGACTGTGGACCAGAGAATCCTGTGATCAACAACATGAGTATCGATCTACGCAGTTGTGATAAGATGACGTGTGCCAACCATATCAGTGAGCCTGATCACTCGATCCCACCTAGCTCTTAAGACAGGCAAGGGATTTTAATGGCCAATTCTAACCCGGGTCTTCAGGGCCTGTGTAGTATGTTTTAAGCATTATACATCTACATGATCGTGTTATGTGTCGTGGTTTTAAATCTGCATAATAGGCGTCTGTTTGGTTTGTGCATTTTACACTTGCATGTCCGTAATATTTCTGTGAACCTTACCTGTGCTTGTATTTGTTTTGTGAATCATAGTCCATTGCGACAGTATTATGTAATTACAGTAAGGTATTGTTGTTAATCCCTGGATGTATGTAGCATGTTCTGTGCATGTTGTGTATGCATCATCCTTGATTATTAGAGTATACGTTCCGTTATATCTCCATTATACCCTGGATGCATCTACAGCCCGATGATGTTATTACCTCCCTTGGTTGGCTTTTTTCATCCAATCAGGTGTCTACGCTGGGAAGTTGAACGTACCAGTCACGACTCACTTTCGCTTCTTAAATTATGCAACCGTTTCAACGTTTCAGTTCCAGGCCTGTCAATTTGTCTGTATTATTTCCCCCCAAATTTCAATCGCATTGCGAACCGCTTGGACCGTTATTGATTGTTGTGAAATGGGGATTACGGTCACCTAAGCGCTAAGATCGCACTCCGAGACTCCTTTCACAAAGCACTAAGCTGATTGTAAGTCACTACGGTAAACATGGTGCAATGTTAACGAATGGGAGTCGAGGTTAACCTCAGTAAAGGCTGCATCGTTAAATGAGCATCAGGAAAGGGATAAAACAGTTGGCCCTGGGCCGTGTTTGATAAAGAGTTGCCACCGATGGCCAACGTTTCCATTGGGGCGAAGGGTCTAATGCAAGTAAGATGAAACATGGCTTGTGCAAGGGCTATAACTGTATGCATGGAGTATGATCTGTGTGTGGTGCCTGTATGAGTGAGGGAGTATGTTTTTTCGCCGCTTTTAGCAACATTCGAGCAATATCACGGCGGGGACACCAGAATTGACACACGTGGAGAATCGAACACGGGTCTTCAGCGTGACGAACGAAGGCGTTAACCATTACACTACACAACCGCCCCTCTACATGTATGACTGATGTTTGATTTGTGGTATATCATTAAGTATCTACTAATGTTTCTTTAGTTATGGGTGCATGCATCCTCGATATCTCCAGGGTATACGTTCCAGTAAGTCTCCACTATACCCTGCCAGAGAACCTCTGCCAGAGAACCTCTGCATGGTTTCTGTAGCCAAGTATAATCGGTTAGATAATTCAAAAAACGAAAGTGAGTTGTGATTGGTTCGCTCAACTTCCCAGCGTAGACACCTGACTGGATCAAAACACAGTCGAGGGAGGTAATACATTTATCTGACAGAGCCGTAGATGCGTCCAGGGTATAGTGGAGACTTATCGGAACGTATACCCTGGAGATATCGAGGATAGGGTGCATGTGGATCCCACTGTAACTGGATATATCTTTTGAAACGCCATCACCGGAGTGATTGTTTCATAACGACAAACACATTTATTAAATACGATGGAAACATTCTCTTCTGGGTAACGAGTGTTCAGACGAATGTTCATCGGATAACGTGTGCGGGCGAATGTTGTTTCATTACCACAAAAACATCAATTTTTTCTCATGTCAGTGAAGGCTCTGTGCATGGTGAAGAGGAAAGAGAGCGAACCCTGAAATAGAGTGTCGTGGTTCAGTAACCGTAACATTCAAACCCCGAGACGTTAGAAAAATGACATCTGTTGTATTCCTGTAGTTGGAACTATGGCCGTTGGATGGCTCGGGTTGTGTGTGTTGTGTATCAATACCAGGTTGCGGCCTGGTGTCACTTTGGGTGGGTACGCATTAATTAAAAGCCATGTTATTACTGACAAAATACTTCATACTGTGTTATAACGCATCTATGCGTTCCAAAACGAGCATAGTTTCCGAAATATTTTCTCATCTACAATGAAGTCTTTATGGGTCAGATTCATTTTTGTACTTTCAGATAATGATGTTTCTTTCACAGCTGCGTCTAAATGAAAGTGTCTTCCAGATACATAAAAACTGCAACCACTGTCTCTTCTTTCAGAACACAGACAAAACATACCTGTTTTATCAACACTACAGGTTCCATCGATAAATTCTGTGATAACGCGCAGAGCCCAACATAATTATGGTTTGGTGTATTTGATAAATGCATACTTTACGTTATATGCTCCAGCATCTTTCTGAAGAGTAATTAAGTTGACTGTGCAAAGAGGTCCGTATTCTGTATTAGAAATAGCTGAAGCTTGTAAAGTAATGCTTTCCTCCATGCAAATGTTGGAGGTTGTGTTAGACAGAGAACACTAGAAGTAATTCAGATAATATCTTTTTTGTAATGTTTAAACCCGACCGCTATTTCCACACACCTATCGACTCCGCCAGATGTCGTGAAAAGCTGAGGTGTCTCATACATGCCTCACTTAGGCAGATGATCACCATGGAGTAATTGGAGATTAGAGATGGCATCGACCAGATATTAATGCCGTGAACCATGTTAATACATATGTGGCATTTCCACGTTAGCGGAAGTACATCTGGAGATATCCAGCCTGGCGAATCACGATGGAGAGATGAGAGGAATTAGACAGAACCCACAGTATATAGCGTGACAGTCATCAATAGTCGCGCTGCCAGTTGACCCAGCTTGGAGAGGAAGGTCGCGCAGACGACAGAGGGTGAGCAGACGACACTTGCAAGCAGACGTGAGTAGACAAGTAGCCGCAACAATGGTCACCGGTGAATTCTCCCGCTTTGAGCACTCGGTTGTCGGGATTCTTTACATGGTCTTCGGTAAGTCTTGTGACCAGTCTGTTTGTCTGATGATAATGCATTTGTGTTGTCATGATGTATGTATGTCTCGAAGGCTATATCGTTCGTCGTTTGTGTCTCTTGCGCAAATTGCATCGCGCATTCATAACTGTTTGTATTGATATACACTGACATGATGTGGCTGGTTTAGACCTAATGACAATACTTATTTCGAAGTCGAATTATGATATAGTATCATACATTTATATACTGCGCTTACCAGACCTCTACGCCCAAATTCGGTTTATTTCTACTTCCATGGAGAAACCTATGCTGTCTGCAGATGGTTTTAAAGATGTTTACTTCCACCTCAAATGCATCATTTTAACACCCATCAACATCACATCATGCACGATCGCTGGAGCCATTCCAAGTGTTTTAACGGGTTCTGTCGGTTAGGAGCATTTGGTAATTCAATTTGCGCAACTAAAATTTCCCATGTCAAACGCATGGGTTACACAAACAATGCATACATACTATTCATCCATTTGTCTTACCACCTTTATCATATTCATTTATTCAGGTCAACATGGTGATCTGCTTGTTTATAGCCTTAAAATGAGGAAGAGATTTTTAAAATTTTCATATCACCCTGTTTCGAATTTGGCAGATGTTATGATAATTAACGGGGTCCCTGGGAAGGGAATCCAATTTAACATTAACACATCACTTGGTGTAGTATGGCAGTTCGGCTTTATATTCTGTTGTATATCACTCTGACCGTAAAGACAGACCAGTGTATTTAATGTAAATGGCATATATCTATTTACACATGGATTCAGATTCGACCTTACGGTTACTGATAGTGATTCATGGTTGTGGGCTGAAAAATATTGTACTCATCTAACAGTTGAACTGGACAAAAAAAGAGATTATTAATACGACCAAGGCTCTGCAGTCGCCTAAACACTCACAGATAAGTTCTAAAACACCAACAGGATACCCTTATCTAATTAATATTAGCCACTATTGGACATGGGTGCATGTATTCTTTGTCCAGCAGTATATAAGAACAGCATCGTTCTTAGGTATCTTTAAATCCTTCCAGCTGTAAATGCTTACATATATCTTATACGAATGAGTGAGGAGTGAACCGTGGTTAGCACTGAACAGGATTCCTTGTGTATCAAGTGCTCTCAGTGTCATATAGAATGAATGAGTTTGGTCGTACCTCGCTTTTGGCAATATTCCAGCAATATCGCAGTGGCTACACCAGAAATGGGCTTCACATATTGTACCCAAGTCGGAAATCGAACCGGTGTCTTCAGCTTGATGAGCGAACGCTTTAACCACTAGGCCTACCCAACCGTCCTGTGATGTGGAAGGGACATTTGCAGTGATGTAGGTCCAACACGCTGATCGCGTGGTTGAAACCCTGCTTTGTTCTATAGTGCTGACTACCCAAGAAACGTATGAATCTGGGATTCGAACTCACGATAATAGCTGCATCACGGCTAGGAATGATACATCGAGCTACAGTCCCTTTGGTGACTATCCCACTTTTCTTCCCATGTTCTAACTAAACAGTTCTCCGTCGTGACACTGAAGGACATTATTTAAGTCGACACAAACCTAAACATACTCACACTCTCTAACTATCACCCATGGTTCCAAAGACTGCATACTGCACGCGTTACATATTGTCTCGGATGTAGGTTTATGTAAACACGCCAGGAAATTATTGGTATTCATAAAAGCGTCTTTCTGTAACTCAACTGATCGCTCATTGATACCCCCCAAGGAGAGACCCCATGTGTAAATTAGGCCTATTTTAGGCGTCTCAGCCCATGATAATAGCTTAGTGTTGCTAAAAGCGGCTTAAAACCAGTTTCACTCATACACTCTACGGTTTCATTCTAAACTGAATTCGCAGTCCAAACTGTTTTGCTGCTTGTGGAACGCGGACATTATATATTTTGCATTGTTATATCTATTAACTGTAACACATCATGAGATATGACAATCAACGCTTTAAGGACAGACCGACTGCTTGCCAAGGCGATTCGAAAAGATGCGACATTGGTAGCAGTGATACCCCCTTCAAACGGTCTGACAAAGTCTGTCTCACAGACCCTGAACCATATTACTGCCAGTGCCTCTGCTGAAGTCCTAGATGAAGCAAGTGTAGATTTCCTCGCTCTGGTCACCCTGGGGATCCTTTTTAGTAAATGGACTTGATTGTTACTGTAAAAATTATATAATATTGCTAAGCGTAAGTCTAGTTTTGACACTGCTTTTATAATAATGGGTCAGTAAGTGCTTATCGCATTAGTCTGATGTTCTCAGTTTAGTATATAATAACATGTAGTCTCAATTGCATGCGACATAATACGCCACATGTCTAAATATAGAGTAAACTTGTGTCATTCCTAATACAACTAACGAGGAGGAATATGTCAAGCACAGAACACCGTGTATTTATTTCCGTACCCTCATTTGGTTTTCTTCACGCTGGACAACTGTGAAATGTCACTCGTCAGACCACCAGTCGTTCTTTGTCAATTAGTACGTTGCTTAGACGACACGTTTCAACTGTTGTTAACAAGCTTCCATGTCACAGTTTGTGCTGGTCGCTGACCGAGCATCCGTCATGGACAACCCTGTCGAGGTTAAATTAACTCAGAATGATTCATAGCAATGTATAAACGCAAATCAAGTTCACATTTTCATTCTCAAATGGCTTATTTGGAACCACAGGATCAATACCGGTACTTCAAAACATTGTCACCCTCGGCGAAATCAACTTGCACAGCTATGTAACCTCACAATGATCAGAGTGATACAAAGACTATGACGTCATAGATATTTCAAACACATCTGTCAAACACAAAACAGCTCACATTTATTTCAGTACCTTTATCTGACTTTGTCACATTGACCTACAGTGACACATCACTCGCTACCACCGCAATCCTTCCTTGTCAATTAGTACTTGTCGCTGACGATACATGTGCATTAATAAGTGCACAACGCGGGCATCAGTCACGGACAACCCTTTCCACATTAAATAATTGACTATTACTTGGCTAGATCATGCTTCGTTTGTATTTTACAATGCTAACCTATTTATTTAAAAAGATTATAGAAGTAATTGTGTCGTTTGCCATTCATAAACATCCATTTGATACTATAATGGCTCAATGGTTTATTAGCTTTTACGATTTTAAGGCCTCCTGCTTCCTGCCCCGGCTTCCTAAGCGCAGGTAGTGATTAAAGTGTCAGTGCTGTTCCAAGTTCCATATTAATCTACATGGTTTAACATACACATCTGCTCTTCTTTAGCGCTAAGTTACTTCATGGCTTAACTTCTGCTCCGTTCTGTTCTAATCTCTCTATCTTACATAACATTCCGTTAAGGGGCAGTGGGGTGGTCTTGTGGTTAAAGCGTTTCCTCGTCACGCCGAAGACCCGGGTTCTATTCCCCACACATCCCAATTTGTGGTGTCCCCGCCGTGATATTTATTGCTGGAATATTGCTAAAAGCGACGTAAAACTAAGTTCTCTCTGTCCCATGAACAACCAGATTTCCACTTTCCTACATGTACCCACTCCTCCGACTCACACACAGAAAGACACACATACACACAAGCGCATACAGAGAGTCGCACACGCACTGAAACATACACGTGACCTCATATAACACGCCGTCACACACACACGCAGACAGACACACAATGAGATATTACTACGTTTTGAGCAACGTTAATCCTACTCACCACTGCTTGGTGTATTCCATGGTTTACATTAGATCGCAAAAAATAAAATAATAAAAAATAAAAAAATTTAAATAAAATAAAATAAAATAAAATAAAATAAAATAAAATAAAATAAAATAAAATAAAATAAAATGGACCAAAAGCTTATTCCAACTGGATCAATAAGAATAATCACTGGACAGATTGTGTACTTTCTTTGAAGCAGACTACTTAATGACTATGAGTGTAGTGTTCTCACTCTGTGTTGCCATGGTAATAAATGTCAGAGTTCTTCAACGATGATCAGAGCAAAGATGGTCGTTTCAGTCAACCGTTAATACGATTTTGCTGAACATAATCAGAGATATATGTTCCTGGAAGCTGAAGGATTTAGAGAAAGAACTCATTAGCATTATGTGATCTGTTTTTAATGAATTTTACCACCTGTCATTGTGACTGTTTAAACGCTGAAAATATCATCCTCCGATCCCTCCTTATGGCAATCCAGTACTGGGTGAGTGAGGTAAAACTGAACGTCGAATGTGTTACCGAATCCGTAGCATCAGACGTAGCTACTTGCTTTGAATGTCAGTGTCTGCAGTTCTATATCTGTTCACCCACACAACCCTCACATGACATGACAGAGGAAATTAACAATTCCATTGCCTGTATGCCCAACATTTCCACCTCTTTTAGCTAAATGAAACAAACATAATTTATGATGTGAAATTTAAAATGTGAAAACATACAGCAGAAGTCTACGGTTTACTTACAGACAAATGATTTGTTCTCTGAGCCACGAAAGTTAGTGCTTTTAAATCATCAGAACCCAATAACATTATTGTGAACTGTACCATTATTGTGAACCTGTAGCATTATTGTAGCAATATTGTGAACTGTAACATTATTGTGAACCTGTAGTGTTATCGTAGCAATATTATGAACGGTAACCTTACTGTGAACCTGTGGCATTATTGTAACAGTATTGTGAACCTGTAGCACTATTTTGAACCTGTACCATTATTGTGAGACGAAAGAGTGATCAGGCTTACTGATTTTGTTACATTTCATAGGTGATTATTTTCACGTTGGGATGTTATAACCTAGATGTGAAAAGCATTATGGTGCAAGCTTCGCGGTGTCTGCAGTACGGGGCCAGCTGTGGAAGAGTTCACGCCCTCGACTAGGTTTATGGTTGATTTGAGTTGTAGAACTGCTGTGTGTGTCATTAGGCTTGTGACCTTGTTCCAGGTAACACGAGGCAGACAGAGATTGTAAAATAGATGCAAAAATACGTACGCCAAACAGGAAGCTGACTTAATACACTGATCTGGGAATGGAAACTGACCTTTCACCTTTTTGAAGGGTTTTTTGGGGGGCTTGTGCTTTGATGATGCTTTATAGAGAAATATCACCATCGTTATGATATTAATGGCAGGTTAATACCTAACGTGAAATGAAACAAATGCAGAGCAAATGGCTTCTATATTAGATCGTCGATCTACATCGGCGGTGAATATAGTTAACTATTAAACAGTTCTTCTGTCGACAACGTGATTATCAGGATGTCAGATACCACGGGAACACGCCGATTTGTATTACAGGGAGTAGTCGTTCAAAGTTGTAACAATGCAACATCCTCGCGTTTCAAAACCAATTATCTTTCATTGACAGGCATTGTCGGGGTGATCTCAAACTTGATGGTCATTTTGACGTTCCTTAGAGAGAAAGCGTTACTGAAATCGTCGAGAGCATGGCTACACATCAGTCTTGCTCTTTCTAACATCGGCGTCGTTGGTCCCTCGCCTTTTCCGGCATCATCAGCGTTCAGTGGCAAGTAAGTCATACCAACATGTTTGTTCTTTACATTAGCAGCTTACAGTGACAAGTAGGTCATACCACAATATCTGTGGCTTACATTAGCAGAGACAAGTAGGCTATACCAGCTGGTATGTGACCGACATATCAGAAACTTACATTGACAGATAAATAATACCAGTATGTCTGTGTTTTACATTAGTAACTTACAGTTGCAAGTACAAATGTAAGTCATACATGTGTTTTCTGTAGCTACTTATGATTGCAAATAAATCATACTTACAGGTCTGTGGCCGATATATTTAGAACTTTAGTGGCAAGTAAGTGAAACCAGCATGTAGGTTGCTACATTAGCAAATTACAGTAGCAGGTAAATCATACCTACAAGTATGTGGTTTACATTAGCAACTTCCACTTAACGTTGTTTCGTTGAATTAAAGTGGAATACATCGGTTGCCAGACAAAATATCCTTGATATTGAAGTAATGGGTTAATATGTTGACATGTCATCAGGTTGACGTATAAAATATTCGTTTGCATAGGTATCTGACCGGCTTCGATGAAATAATTCTTCATAGGAAAATGCAACAACAGCGCTATATTAGACGATATTTAAACGTCTGTTTGGGCAGAAACGTGTTTATTTGTATAAGGGAAATTATATTTGTGAAATGCTGTATGATGTTTATAGCTATATACATTACATTTTAAGTATATTAGAGTAAATGAATATGTTTCACTTTTATTAGTGTGGTTTTGCGTTTAACGTCACATTTAATTCTTTGATGCTTTTATAGCAACATGCTTTAACATTTGAAACAAGAGTATATTTGCAACACTAGTAGATGAATCTTTGGGAAAACTCACGGCTGAGTATTGATTTTAGGCTTCATGTCTGGCTAACCACTGTCTCCATACTTTATGTTAACAATCAAAAACATTAATGATTTTGAATTTAGTCTGGCTGCGCAGAGTTAAGCACGGTATGTTGGAAATCTCGTGGTTGTGGATTAGATTTTGTCACCACTGTCACCTTACTTCTGATAAAAGGCTTCCCAGCAACATTTGCCGATCTCACATAATATGCATGATTGGAATACTGCTGAAAGCAACATTAAACCACATCCCGTCCCTTCCTCCAATCGATAATTGTGTAAAATATGTATTCTTAGTAATGTCTTGTCAACGTACAGGAATTATATCACTAAGCTCATAGTTTAGTGTGTCAGAAAATCTTTATGATTGTCGTAGACGCTCTATCCTTCCTAGATATTAATATACACTTACTTCATAATATGGTTTCAACAAATGTTTGCATCCCAAAATAGCCACTGCATGTATTATCACTGCGAAATATGCATTCTTAGGATTTAAATTACGACCACGTTTTATACATTCACACGTACAATATATATTTCAGGCGCTTTATTATGATGTACGCTGTATCTTTCATTTGCAAAATGGACCAGTGACCCGCTATGTTAGCAATAAACTCATTTCAACTAAGCTCATAATTTGTTTCAATCTCAAAACGAAACCGTTAAGATGTTATGTGTCATATGTGTCAGTGCGTCCTTTCTGTGTAGCAGCACTCTCTCTGTTACGTGTTAAGCGCTAATCTTATGTCCTAAAGATTGGTGGTGATTGACACTGGATTTATCCTTAACGTATCATGTTTCTTCTGGGCACTAAACCGTTCTGTGGCAAGATCAAATTTGCTTCACAAACAAATTTCACGTTGTTTGCTGTATGTTTTAGCTGACATCAAGAAGCAATATATGCACTTTTAACGTCATCCAAACCTAGATAATAATGGGACATGGGGTCCACTTGGATATTTGAGTAAGGTTCCATCTTTCAGATCATACTTTAAATATGTTTCAGACATGCATATACATTTAACACAAAATCTCAGAATTGAAAAAAAGATACCTTATATTTAAAAGATCATAGACTTTTAGGATCAATACGAAAGACAGACGTTTTAGAAATAAGAGATTCTGCGATGTCAGACAACGCATAAAATATGGCTGACATATAAAGGATGCTTGACTGGGTACACCTGATGTGGCGGTAAATGTCTAGACAGTCACCATGCATGCTATTGACGATTAATGTCGCGTATAAGAGAGATCACTGGTGCACGTATGTTCAAGTATCTTTTCGTCAATATCATATACATGTACGTGTAGATCACTGCTGAGGGCATTTTGTTGGAGTGTTGATTCTCTGTGTTTTGGAACCTCCCAGAGCAAACTGATCATGATTAAAAGTACCATCGTATTGAAAATGACGATAAGGGTGATGACGGCGACGTGGTGACTTGAAGACTCCCGCTCATTGCTAATGAAATGTAACGCTTGCATTCCAAGTTCCAAGTTGTTTGTCCACGTTGTACTGTTTGCGTTTGGTTTCGTACTTCCTAATACCGATATTGAGGGAACACCCGAGTTAGCTGCCAGGAATTCAGTCCTTCTCTGGGTTCCACGGGAAGGGAGCAAGGGAGCAAGAGCCCTGATGGTGGGTCTCAGGAACTTTCAGTGATGCATTCATTTACCTAAATCTCTAAACAGTAATGACAAAAGATAATTTTCAACAGAACTGACTCAGTGTCAGCGCAAACACGTAAGATTATCCTGTGACACTCGTTACAAAACCGTAAAGGATAATCTGAACCCTCTTTCCAGTTTTCACTTATTTTAATCAGTTCTGTAATAAAAATTATAATAATACTGATAACTAGGAGAAGTCTCATTTGCTGTCTGGGGTGCGAAGGGGCAAGGACTGATGAGCATTACCAGCCTGACTGTGCCAGGATCACCCGAACCCTCTCTGCAGCATCCTTATCAGTAAAAAAACAATCTGTAAAACATAATGATAAGTCACAGCTCATAGTGCTACAGTATTGTTCCGGGTGTGGTCTCACATAAAAATGTTAGCTAAACAAATGCGACGTAAAGTTCTACTCATTCACTCACGTAACCGTTAATCTGGAAAGGTGAAAGTGTTACTGTGTGCCTGCGTATCTCGTGCTCGGTATTAGGAGACATCACGCCGAATTACTCATCTCGTGCTTAGTAAGAATATTTTACTGATTGATTGACCTGCAAGATGAGGCACGTTCCCGGAACATGTGATTTGTGCTTCCGGCGCTGATTAAATCTGTGTACATGACAAGTCACTGTGGCGTATGAATGTATAGTGTGAATTTGTAGATGTTTTCATTGGATTATTATTTCCATAACCAATACATTCTTCTCGTTGCTATACCCCGCACAATGACTAGAACCAAAAGGTCTTTAAATGGCTGGTTTGTTGTTCATATGATAATGGAGTAGATGGTATATTTCAGACTTCCTATACTCCGAATTCCAGAATGAAGAAGTTGATGTCAAGAAAACTCTTTTCCTTATGTATCCCGTCATTCAAGTGTTATCACATAACATGGGTGCCAGATCTACCCTTACAGCAAGTACCCGTGAAGATGCAAGTTAAAATTGATCTACAGAATCCTATGCATATCGTAAGAGGCGATCAACGGGATCGGGTGGTCAGGGTTATTGACTTGGTTATTGATCAAGAAGTTGATGTCAAGAAAACTCTTTTCCTTATGTATCCCGTCATTCAAGTGTTATCACATAACATGGGTGCCAGATCTACCCTTACAGCAAGTACCCGTGAAGATGCAAGTTAAAATTGATCTACAGAATCCTATGCATATCGTAAGAGGCGATCAACGGGATCGGGTGGTCAGGGTTATTGACTTGGTTGAAACACACGTCATCGTATCCCAATTTCGTAGAGAGATTCCCGTGGTGTTGATAAATGAATTGTCTGTTCAGACTACATACTGCCGCAGTGTACAGACATATTGCTGAATGCGGAGTTACACAAGAACCAAACCAAACATAAAGCAACTGTGAAACGTTTATCATCTCATGCTCCTTTTTCTCCCCAGATGGCTGTACGGGGAGACTGGATGTCAGCTCTACGCCTTCGAGGGGATGATGATGGGCATTGCTGCCATTGGCAATGTCATCGCTCTGTGCGTGGAACGCTACCTCGTCTCTACTCGGAAAGAAGCCAGTGAGTTGACATTATTGATTGGAATGTAAACAAAACCTCTCGTCCTTGAACATGTATTGAATTTCACTCGCCCACACGAGTTATCTGAAGGACTTGCGTGCTTACATTGAATACTAAGAGGCGCAAATTAGGAAGATATTTCAGTCGTAATGAAACACCTCAGTGCGATGATGGCTTCACTGCAGCTGTATCAGCTAACTGTGGATTTTATATCTAACTACGACAATGACGAGTGGAAAAGGTAAACTCTTGCTTGCCATTTGAATCTGAAAAAGCAACGGCTGAAATAGTTTCAGTGACTCTTATTAACTTTTTTGAAGGAAAGTTCAGCTTCGTCTTGTGTGGGAAATCAATAAAATTGTAAACTAAAAATAGCCTCTCTCATTCTGGCAACCCGGATTTATTTGTGATAAGTTGCAACTCTTATCTGTGGCAGGATCCGTTGATTGTAGTATCAAAAACATGGAAGGTAAGCTTCATGGCGGTATTCATGAGTATCACCCAGCTTAGTGATGCATCACTTACGGTTTGTGTTGTATGTGTGTCTGTGTGTGTTTGAAAGTAATACTCAGCATTACTACAGCTGTATAAAGGCCTTCTTTTGATGTCAGAACAAAATAACTTAATGACTGATACAATGAGCAACTATCCACGTCGGCGGGGTACGACAAACACAACCACTCAATCAACTAAGTAAGCTGTCTCGACATAGGATGCCTTGCGCCATTTTAACATGGAAGCACCGGAAGGTTTAAACATATGTCTTATTTTGCAGTGGAGACAAACCCTAGTGGGTTCTACTGGCTGTCGATAGCTGCTGTGTGGCTCAACGCTTTCTTCTGGGCCATCATGCCAGTCCTTGGTTGGAGCAAGTATGTAACAGTTACCCGCTTGAACCCCCTTAATCAGGACACGGCTAATCCAAACGCCCTCATCACAGACTCTTTACCACCACAAGGAACAAGACTCCATTATCTAGTTTTCATGTTTGCTTGAAATGTCTGAACAGGGTCAATTTAATGTCAGGATTATTTGGGTTTCTCGCTTGATGCATGGTGGTTCCGTCCATTGTATTGTTATACTGTTAATTTGATGACCAAACCAGAAAACAACACACATTCTAAAGACATGTACTTTAATCGTTCGATTATCAGACTGTAGACACGGGCACGAATCCCTGATCTCGTCTAGTATGTGCTATTTCAATTTCAAGCGTTCTTCGCTTTGTTGGAATAATGCAATGAGCTGTTTACACAATCTTCATTAAATCCATGCATTATTACACGGATTTAATGGCTTGATTACATGCCGGGGACTTGTCACGACGTTTAATGCTAATAATCGGAGGAGGGTTGTAAATTGTAAATTGTCCAGTAGCGATACATCCTACGGATTACTTGCATAATAATGCTTTGCTCACTGTAATGCCCATGTCATTTACGCTTCAACGGATTTCGCGGCTGAAGTGTTATTGAATGATATTTTGAATCAATGCTAAAATATGATTTTATTCAACATTTATAGATCCCAATAACATATGCATTTCCTATTACCCAATTCCGATGAAATAGATTGCTTTCCCGGGTTGTGATTCCAGATCAGTGCTGAGTCCGAGTTCAACATGTGACTCTACCACTCACACTTGTTTTATTTTAAAAAAATAGGAAAAAAGACATGACGTTTTAATCACTTCGTCTAAACGGGAATATACATTTTTATAAGCAGCTTAAATGACCTCTCTACAAATACTCCCCACTGATTAAGAACTTGATTACGTCCATCGAAACACATCGTGATAGTCAAAACGCCATCAGTGAAAACATTGAAGCTTTCGTAAAATCTTATGAACCCGTCCACTGACATGCCATACTGAATTTCTGTCCCAGGGTAACGTATAAGCCATGTCCTTGTATTGGATAACTGAATATCATTATTGTTGTGTCCAATATGTACTTCAGTAATGATTAATATAGGTGTCCTTGTTTCTGTCATGGCGTATTTCACTTATTGCTCAGTCATTTCAGCATCTTCAGTCCCGTTGTATCCCTAAGTCTTACTACGATCGTGGGTTCAAACCCGATCATGATCCCGAATAAGTCTGTCCCTTGGTCATGTTCGTGGATTTCCCCGTCATTAGATAAAACTGTGACATTCCATACCAATGGATTTCTTTACTCGTATGAGTGAAACTGAAAATAGTGTTCAAAGCTGCCCTAAGTCTTAAAGTAATTCCTTCGCTCATACCCTGTGCCAAACGCTGTAGTTCCTTCTGTCGTCATCACAGGTTATACTGTTCACGTACCGTGCATGACCGGTGATGATCTGGATTTGGAATTGATCTTTAGCAACCCATGCATGTCGTAAGAGTCGACTAACGGGATTGGGTGGTCAGACTCACTGACTTGGTTGACATGTCCCCGTACCCCTGCATCGCGGATCGATGCACTTGCTGTTTATCTATGGTCCAAACTCGATTATTACAGACAACCGTCATAAAGCCGGAATAGTGTAGCGTTAACAAACAAATTTTTAAATATAAATACACTGCTTTGATTGCAGGTACGTCCACGAGCCTACTGGCTCGTCCTGTGCCATCAACTGGAGGGATGCTGACGAGGGCTATCCATCCTACATGATAATGCTGTGCATATTCAGTTTCGGACTGCCCCTGTTCATGGCCCTCTCCAGTCTGTGGGCCACCGGGGATAGTAGTACGAATATTCAGGTCTCCTCTGCATCTGCATCGTCCAGCCAGGTTGACGCGTTCACTGGATTCAGGGAGGACCAGTTGAAATGGGTAAGTGGTTACGTGAATGGCATTCTGGTGATATACATGTATATATTTGTTCATCACTAATTGGTGAGGTTGTGTGCACAGAGGGTGTAAGGTGGGTCACGAGAGTGTCAGTGGTCATTTAATAAACGTTCAGGACAAAAGGTGGTCACACTTGCAAAATACGGCTGATATCTTGTTTTTGATGGAGCAATTCCATAACGTATGTGACTGTATATAGGTAGCCTTTGTATACAATTATTGTTTTGGTTCCAGCTGTGCTACTCGCACCTGCTCTTCACCGTCATTGGCTGGGGACCATTTGCCTTCCTATGTCTGTGGGCGTTGTTCAGCGCCCCAGTCCAAGTCTCCATGATCGCTGCTTGTATTCCTCCCCTCGCCTGCAAGTCCATGGTACTTATGTATCCTTTCTCCTACATCGTGGCCAACGAACGTTTCCGCAACTCCTTCTTCAGCATCTTCTCTCTCGCCAGCTCCACTGCTCCGAAGAAGGATTAGCCTTTGGTACATCAACAACTTCCCCATGGAGCGACCAAAGATAACTCTAAGACCCTTTGCGCGAACGCTTGGTGTTATCACTGATTTCAGTGATCAGTTCATTAAATTTCTTCACTGTTTTGCCTTATACGCCAAATGGAATCTGACAGAAAGTCGGGACTGGTTGCCCTCTGGGGGGAAAGTGTTGGACTTGAAGAGCTAGAGAGGAATATTTAGAGAGAGGGAAAGTGTACCATTACCAGGCGATCCTGAAATATGGCATTGCGGAGCCAAAGGTTACCGATCGAGATTACATATTTGGTTAATGCAGGGTGTGTGGGCATTTGATGCCATTGAGATCGAATATAAGGAAACGTGTCACGTGATGGGCATTGTAATGTTTCATCCACATAGGAGAACACAGAGTTTATTACCATGAAAATGCGAGTGGTACAATATTGCACTGTTCAAACATCATTCAGTTCATATATGTATCAATACATCGATGCGTCAAATATGAAAGGTGCTTCCTTTACCATCTGAGAAGAGATTTATGTATCATTACATCGATGTGTCCAAGATGATTTTCAGAGGTGCTTCGTTTAAAATCTGAGAAGAGATCGTTTTTACCCTCACATTGTCATCTGGTCAGGTCGGCCAGTGTGTTTCAAAACATCATGTTGAAGATCTGTTTTGGGTATTAGAGGTTATACATATAAAGAGATATCTCTGGTCGAGCTCACCGATGTCATACGTTTGTCTGTGAAAGCTGTACTCCTATGTTTAACGTTAGGGCTTTGCATGTTTTACAGTACTAGCTATGTTTTCACGATGTCTTCGTAATGCATGCGTTTGTTCACTATAATGTATCAATGATCCAGTGGGAAATTCAGCACTGGGATACGTCTGTCAGTTTCTCTCAGGTGGTCTTTCAAAGTAAACACGCATTTAGTGAAGGCGTTTATGTATAGCGCTGATATATCTCCTTGTGCAATACAGCTGCTTGACATAGCTGTATATAGTGGCAGCACCATTTTCTCATTCTGTACGTTCCTATCCGTAATACTTATAAAAGTAGGACTGCTTGTGTTTTAATGAAGAAGATGGATATATAAATATCCAATGTACCTGATGTTTTATGGATGTTTGTCGATTGACCGGCTCTGTATCAAATATTAAGCTGTGATTTGTGTTGTATAATTATGTGTTTGTGGTGTGTGATGGATGTGGGAGTGTTGTCGTGGCTTTTGTTGACAGTTCTGCAATAAAAAATATGAGAATAAGACGTATTGTTGTGTTTAGGCATTTTGATGAATTTGTTTATGAAAAGCGGAGAGTCGTGTGGAAAATAAACCAGTCGACAAAAACTAATTATGGATACTATGATTATATTGATAAAGAAGTATGGTTAATCACGGTGACAATAGCTATTTTCCATTTACTGGCAGTGCAAATAATTCACTACCATAACGTCTTTCAAAGGCATTTTTAAAGTTGTATAGAAGAAGGAAAACCAAGTTCTATGGATAGTCAACTTCTTTATTGCAATGGGTGCGGCGTTTCGGTGTACGTACTAACACCCTTATCAAGCACCGTTATCCAGAAACGTCTCATCCATTGCAATAAAGGACTTGGTTTTCCTTCAATTCACTACCACACGCATATCCCAATCACAGCGTGAGAGGATTGTAATAAAGTCATGACACAAGAATATATCGGTTCATTGAAGGTATGCATGTAATTGTAGCATATATGTTCGTATGTGTTAAGACGTGTAAATGTTCAGTAAAACTACCAGTGGCGTTCATTAGTCACGGAAACCAGTGAAACTAGAAAGCCAATGTGGATCCCCCAAATGGTGGATGGCAGGACTAATATCGACAGGAACGACTTTTTATGGATAGGCAACCTACTTATTGCCATTGATTTGACGTTACCGTGTGGATGCTCACACTTGCTTGCTAACTGTTAGCATGAGCACCGAAATGTCGCAAAAACGTCGTTTCTCTACATCGTAACAGCTTCTAAATGCCACTCAAAGAGGGACTCGACAAGATCGAGAAGATATCTCTTCTGTGATATTTAGTAAATTCCATGTATTCACGCCTTACACAAACTGTCAGCTTTTTCATTCAGTTTTACTTTTAAACATACTGTTAACCACGAAACAGCAATGGGTAATTCATAATTTGAATCTTTGAGAAGAAGAAACAATACTTTCTGCTTTTATGACTTTCAACGCAGAAGAAATGATATCTTCATATGTTAATATGGTATGTCATCATATCATTAGTTTAGTTAATTTTCCCCCACAGTCAGAGGGAAAATATCCTGGAGTGAGTGAGTGAATTTAGTTTTACGCCACACTCAACAATATTCCAGCTGTATGACGTCGGTCTGTAAATAGTCGAGTGTGGACCAGACAATCCAGTGATGAACAGCATGATACATTTGGGATACGATAAAATGACCATCCGTCCCCTTTAGTTGGCTTTTGTGACAAGCATACGTGACTCAAGGTCAATTCTTCACCGGTCTGGAATATAAAGGCTTACTTTTGATATTCAAGTGGAGTTTAGTCAAACAAAGAGCCAGCAGTATGATGGAATTTGCATTCCGTCTTTGTACGATGACATGGATCAATATGAGTAGCACTGACCACCCAGTAGTTACTGCAATCCATTCTGACGTCACACATGAAGATACATATTCGCACCCTGAATCAAACCTACAACATAGTCAAATCTACAATATAGTGAACTTATTCTATTTAATCTATAACACAAATGTATTATCAGTAATATAAAGTACACGTTGCGAAATGCGTGGCGTCAGACACCTGACTCGTAGATTCTGTTATCGGCCAATGAGTAAACAGCTCTGTCAGTTGCACTTGCGGCCTATTCTATTAAGGTTGTCGAAATGTCGAAAATGGTTTGGTTTACCAATAATTAAACTACAGAATTCTGTCCATTCATTCATTCATTCATTCATTCATTCATTCATTCATTCATTCACAGTCCAACCAGTGGTTAAATTTCTCTACCATTCTTTCAAACTAATCGGTCGTGCAGAGTGACTGACCTGCACATTCCTTACGTGTAAGTTTTGCTTGTAAACGAGTGACTATTGACTACAGGAGCAATGATGACATCTGTAAGAGCCTTACACTTAACGTTGTGAGACGAGTAAGCTGTTTATCGTCCCAGCGATACTTATGTTATACAATACGTCGTAATCCTGCCATAACTCAGTCTTGCGTTCGACCGCAAACGGAACCATTTGACCTTCATTGGTGCCACGTGGTAGAATGATGAGAGAGCGTGAGCAGATTGTGTAAGGATGCAAGGACAAGCGATACAATTAATACTGACCGTTGAAGGTCTCCAGGGACATATAATAAATAAAATTAACATTAGAACAGTGAGGAGTGGGCGGATATTTATGAACGCCGTAGCAAATCGTCTGAAGCATGGAATGGCGCTATATCGCACAAAACTCGTCTTTATCAGTTACCATGAAATAGTGACGATACAGGTGTTCCCGCTCCATCGGCGTGCATCATGTTTCAGTGTCTATTTTCTGAAAATAATTCAAGTCATTGAAAATGTTGTAAATCTAGTGAAAATTTACTAATAAACTATGACATTATAATAAAAGTTTCTTCCTGCGACACCCGAATACTATCAGCAGAACACTGAAAATGTTGTGTCATGATAAAATTAGGAAAGAACTAAAATAATACTTCATCATAATTTATCTCATTATCAAAACACAAAAGAACATTACATGGGGGCAATTGTAACACAGTCTTACTATTGCCCCCGATGGTAGGAGCCATGTTTCGTGCCATGTTGACAGCTTTGGGCTTCTCAAATATTTCTACTTCAAATTATGTCGTAATGCCTCAGTTTTGCTCTTGTAAAGTTAATTTCATGCCATGGAACATTTGCTGCCATAAGAGCGTTTTATTACGTTTTGGAAATTTACTTACCTTGGTGAAAAGAGATTTTTCGTCAACTGCATCTCGCCATGAGCGAGCAGCTGAAAAACGCCTTGAAATGTATCGTAGGAAAGCAAAGGGAAATAACTCTACTCACCTACACTGTGTACACTGAAACTGTTTGAGTAATCGCCCCTGTTGCAATTGATCCCGGTCTTCCCTACATTGAGACGCATTCTTAAATATTAGTACTGTATGTTTTAACTTGGAGATGTCTATAGATATACGTGACCGGACGTAAATGAAACGGTGCAGAATTGTGTTGTTGAGTTCTTTCAATACGCGGTGGAATGTAGGTCAAATGGTTCCGTTTGCAGTAGAAAGAATGATTTTGTGGCAGGAGTCAATCATATAACACTAGTAGCTCTGGGGCGATAACCAGCCCACTCATCTTACAACATGAAGTGTAAGGCTCTTACAGCTGCCATCACTGTTCCTTTACTCAAACAGTCCAGTACCAGTTTCACAAAAGCCAAAATGTGTGTTTTCATTGCAGCAGCTGTTCCAGTGCAAGTGTGCAAATATGTACATGTAATTGGCCGCCTAATTCTTAATGAAAACGTATAGCGTAAACATAGTAGCCTGTGGAAAACAGATTGATTTGTGTAACTTATAGTGCTACATACATGCTTTAGCGTGTAGAAATTATTTTTGGATAAAAATCAATGTTTTCAACACCTTCGAGTAAGTGGACGTGTGTAAGATCCGTTGCTGGAAAATACATTATGGGTCTTCACAGTGAAAGATCAAACAAAGAGCAACCTTGGCTATGATGCCAATAAATATTTAACGTATGTATGTACCTATTTCGCCAAACAAACCCACCACCTTAGGTCACCGATGAATAGGTCTTTTGGTGGCGCTGCTGCAAAGTGATCAGAAGAGCCACATTTCACACAAAAGAGTTATGTACCTTGAATGAACGAGAATCCTAGAAATTATGTCCTAAGGGTTCATGGAGAGTGATCATCGCTATTCTCATTGAGCTACAGCGACTAAAGCAGAAATGCTATTCAAACTAACTTACGGAATAAAAAAACTTCTTACCCTGTTTCAAAGGCACCGTTTGTGGTCTGTGAGCTTTAACATGTCTCAGTGGATTAGCCACTCCAATTGTGCCTGGTCTCGGATGTCAAGAAATGAGTATATTTGCAGTAATTTGCGTGCAACCCTTTTGATTATGACAGGTTTGGCTGTTGCGAGTATAAAAGGTGTTTACATGTCTGTCATGTTATTACGGGTTAAATTCAGGGAATGCAGAAATCTGCCAAATGCCTAAAAACATGCAGTTAGACTCGAGAGCTAACTATAGAAAGTCGTGTCTATATGAAGTCGACAAGGATCACGCTGTTCCAAGTTATCCGATTTAGCTACTTCCAAGTAATGTCACAGAGTTGATGAAATTTAAGATTTTGGAAAAAAATATGCATTTTTACTCGAAAATAACCAGACTATACGCAGACTGACATTCGGAACAAGGATATTAAATGGTATGTATAATCAGTTTTCGTTGTCAACTTGAGATCGTTGATCCAAGAATTGCTGTAGGTTTGGGGTGGTGTGATGCCGCCATTTATAGAAGTGGCAGTAAAAGGGTTAAATTTGAGTCACTTAGGACACAACTTGTGTGGAAAGTCAGTCACCTGCTGCTTCTGGTAGTTTGACTTCAAACACATCGTCAACCAGCTGCCTCTCGGTGAGTAAATGAGTTTTATTTTATGCCGCTAAATTAGCAACATTGCAGCAATATCACGGTAGGGACGCAAGAAAGTGGCGTCACAAATTGTACTCATGTGGGGAATCGGACCCAGGTGTTCGCCGTGAGCGAACTCTTTAACCATAAGGTGACCCACAGGCAAACTGTAGCACAAATAGGATTAGGCAGCAGAGAGAAAATTACCAATCTTCTTGTATGTAGGAGAAGCTCTCCCACTGAACAAGTGTGGGACGATTAAACCCATATCTTGATGTCATATAGTGTAATAATGGTGAGTGAGTAAATTAACATCATATTTTAACATCCAACGCCTACTACTACAACCCTCAACCGACGCGGAACGAACTGGTGACTGAACGCATGAGCAACGGCCTATGTCGTCAACCCACGCCATTGTATGTTTGGTATCTGAGTTCCCACACTCAACAACCTTCCAGCTATGTTGAGGCGGTATGTAAATATTCGAGTCTGGACCAGAAACTTCTGTGATCAACAGCATGAGCATCGATCTATACAACTGGGATACGATGAGTGTGACCAACCGATCCCGTTAGAGGCCTCTTACGACAGGTACAGGTTACTGAATTTGTGCCATGATGGCATTTCGCCACAGGAATGGCAGTAACCAGCGTATTGCCCATCTTGTTTTCCGTTGACGACACTCAGATCATGGATAACTTCACCCAGACCCCCAGAGTCAGAGTGAGTCAGGATGGAGTCATGTGTGAAGTATGTTAAATGCTGGATGTCTAGAAACATGCTTCAACTATATAGAGCAGAAAATGAACTTATTGTTGTCCCCGCAAACCCAGACTTCAGACATGAGGTATCGATCGTCTCCAGTTTGAGTACGTGGTAATTCGTGTTTCGAATAGTGTTAAAAATCAAGGCGTGTTTTCAAACGGATCATTGGTTCTATCCGTCTGTACCTCCTCGCTGGAAACTTCACCGGTACACCAGTGGGATCCGTTGTGTTCTCGCGGCAAACTGATGCAGTCTCTTGACTGGGATTACCAACGACCAATCTCACAAACTGCAGACGCTGCAGAACAACAGGAATATCAACACCACAAACAAAGCAAGTCATATCCAGCCTGCTTTGAAGTCCCTCCATTGGTTGAGAATAAGAGAAAGCATAGAATTCAATATTGTAACTGTAACGTACCCAGCACTAAATGAAACTGCTCCACTCTAGGCCCTTGTCTCACCCAACGTCCCACAGAGGAATCTCAGATCTGCCGACCAGACAACTGAAGCATTTTGAGCTGAAGGTGTTTACAATCATAATAGACGACATTGTTGAAAGAAAGAGTGACATATCACTTATGCGGTTCTTTTTTGAGAGTATATAACATGGAATCCTACACTTTATTATTGATTCGTCATGATTATTTGTTATGCATTTGTTGCGTATATAGCCAATAAACATACTGAAACTGCTGGCCGACACAGATCCTTGAGCATACATTGATTGAAAGTAACAGTCTATCCAGCAACCATCCATCTAAATATGTTTGAAAAGCCTTTGTTCCATGGGATGACATGAGTCTAACATGATGCCATGGAACGTTGCCATAAAGTGTTTTCGTCTCAGCAAACACACTTCAATGCGCAGATTCGAAGTCAAACTTGTTTCAATATAAACAGGAGCAATTAAAATGCAAAACATCAGTCTGTTCGATAACGATTTTTTTTGAAAGAACAGTTTTTGAGTTGTGCTCCAGAAACGAAAATCGACCCCAACATGTGACGAAATTGCAAATTGCTTCAAAGGATACCGAGAAAAAGAAAGACTCCCGAAATCCATAACGGCGCCTCTTCAGGAACTGTTTGATATTTCTGCCAATTGAAAAATTGGTAAACGAAAAGATTACAGACGGAAAGACGGACGGACGATCGAGAGACAAGGCGTCGACTATATACCGTCGAATAAAAGCGGGCCGTACGTTCATTTATGTAGGTCACGTACGAACAGTTATATATCTGATGTCAATTACTTCATGGCTGAAGTGACTGATATTCTAATACGAGAACCGAGGAAGGGAACAGAACAATTTATGAAGACAAAACTTTACAGGTCCGTACTCAGAATGACGTATTCTTCCTGCTCAAAAAAAAAGAGAAAATGGTTAAGTAAGGGGTTCAGAATGTCACTTGCATCACTTTACTGACGTGGCACATTCCACAGACACCAGTGATGCGAATTTGGTCTCATATAGGCCCTGACATTTACGAGAAACGTCTTGCTGTGGAGGAAATATCCTCGTAACTCTTCATTTCCTTTACATTAATGGAACTGGGTTGTCAACAGAGCCGAGACCTATTATTTTGTTTCAGGAATGGAGATTTACGAGGACATTCCCCTACTGAAAATGCATTCCTATTTTCACACTTTGACAATGCATTGAGAAATACATCAGAACACACGGCCTCCTGTGTCTACTTGTCGACCTTGCTGGATGCACGGGGAACACGATCACTTCCGCTATTGCATGTGCACCAACCATCGTCGCAAGCTAATACTGACAGCGGATGGTGTACTGCTCTTCATAATTTCGTAGGATAGTGAAACCGAAGGTATATCATTCCCTGCCACTTAGTAAATGCATGAAAGGAATCAATACTGAGCACTGAGCAAGGATGTATGGGTTTGTCTGGATGTTCTTGTCAAAGGTTTCTTTGAGCGAGTTCGAACCTCCATCTTCACACATGGTTTCTGGCACAATGTGCAATCATTTTTATAAATAATTTAATACGTTCTTTCATCTACTCGAAATGTAAAGTTATCGAAATATTGCTCCAGGATGTGTACAACTGACAAACAACCAACACTCTTCTGATATAATAGAACGGCGTCACAGAAAGCGACAAATGGGCATACGGCAGATGATTTCGTGCCACAAGCTAATTTCTTTCTCGAGTAATCGGAGGATGACGCCATTCTCTAAGCGGGGAAAGTCTGTGTCCTCGCGCGAGCTGTGCCATAACAGACAGGAAGTGAAATGCCGGAAAAGACATTAGCAAAGCATACAAGTTGTGGACATGAAGGCAGCAGGAGCTGTCCTTGATCACTGTAGACTCTTTCAAGGATAATAACAACTGCTGACGGTGACTTAAGTCAGTCTCACTTAGAGCATTTAGTTTCTAAAAGATGGGTATGAGGTGAACAAGTTCGTTGCAGATATATTTAGGTTCGTGAGATGTCACCGCCGAAAACGAAAAGCGTCGTGTTGTAAGGCGTCATAATATTAGAGAGCCATTACAGAGTCCCAACCTCTATTTTCTCACGATTCCTTGCTTCCCACTTTGCAATTAGACCACAGACAAGTTAGTATTAGCGGTTGCTGTTCTGGTTAATTTGAGACCTATCTGCTGGTTTGAAAGCGATGCGCTGCATTTATGTCTGATTACTACTTGTGCATCAGAACTGAAGCCGGAGATGGTCTTGTCTTAAAGCGTTTTGAAGGATATGATGTTCTTGTATCATCAAGAACCGCTTGAAGAAAAATCAGTGTCGTGTCAAATTTAAATGTGGTCTGACCTGTCAGTTTTGCTTCTTCATGAGCTCCGACGACGACGTCTGTCGCTGTAGCGGGGAAGCCTATTGGTTAAAGCGTTGCCAGACGGGCTGAAAACCCGAGTTCGATACCCAACCATAGGTACAATATGTGAAGCCATTTATGGTGTCACCCATCGTCTACCCTAAGTGCAGGGTAGACCATACTCACTTACTCAACCCAACGCATGCGAGTGACCAACGCTGTGATAGGTATAATTTCGGATCAGGGGTTTGGAACAGGACTCCATCTGATTGTGTGAAACTGACGAACCCAAACCACGTATGAAATTTTAACGTACTTCAAATGAAGATCTCAGATTGATGGTTCCATTATGTTGGAGAATCATTACTTCCCGGTGCTGTGTCAAGATTTTATGCGTCACCAGCTTTATCCATCACTAACTTGAAAATACTATCGGATGCCTTACCCTGTTTTAGGACCACTTGTAACTAGAATTAACTGAAACCTGCTAAATAAGATACGTCGGTTGGTTGATAATCAGTTGTTTAACACCGCACTCAGCAATATTCTAGTTATGTGGACGCGGTCTGTACGTAATCAAGTCTGAACCAGACAATCCAGTGATTAGCAGAATGAGTCATCGATGTAGGCAATTAGGAACCGATGACATGTGTCAACCACGTCAGCGAACCTGACCTCCCGATCCCGTTATTTGCCTCTTACGGCAAAGGCACCAAAAATTAGGTTTCACACTTTGTATCCATGTGGAGATTCAAACTCGAGTGTTTTGTCTACCGAGCTTTAATCATTAGGCATCGCACACATGATTTGGTCTGTTTGAATCTATCTTATTCGATGACGTCATGATACACGATACTGGTTTTCGATACACATCTGTGTTTCATAGGTTACATTCTCTTGCTTGTCGCATCAAGCATTCGTGATTGCAAAGATGTTCATTGAAATGTCAATGTATGGAAATATGTAACTTTACAGTTTGTGGTTGATTTGGCGAGCTAAGTTACAGAATTATTACAGAAACATATTACAACTTACGCTATTTGATTGTTGTCAGATTGGAACTGATATGTTCTCTGAGTTATCTGATCCGCCGGAAAGTGGATTTATGATAAAAACAATTTCATAATTAATCCATACATTTGATGGACAGTGCTTAGGTCTGATTTGTGCGGAAAAGTATTATTTTTTATTTTCGGAAGCAACAAAGCCAGTTATAAATCGAGATTTCAATGGACCAGTTATAATCAACGATAAATCTTGTCATGTAAAAGATTTTCAAGAAGGTATCAATAATAGATCTGATAGGTTTCTGTGTGCATGATTTGAGGTTTGTATGCAGACTGACAACAAAATCCTTCAGAACATGGATTCAGGGATGCGCTTCGTACCGTGCTTAACGGAGTGATTGTGGGTCTGTGATGTACATCAAACCATATTTCACTGTCACTGGCAAGCAGGAAGTTGACTAGACATGTTACATGTTTAAGGACTAGAAATGTTCGTTCTGAAATGCATATACTTGTTACAGGAGCAGCTTTGTTCCAAAACATCAATAATATCAGCGGATGTTTGGTGTCCGAAGGCTTGTATCCTGTTACGGGGCTTAAATGTACAGATCTCAAATGCTGCTAAGTGCATCTCTAGTTATCAAGAACAAGCTTATGGTCACAATGAGCTTACACAATTGATCGTGTGGTATTTAAACACTATCTTAGATAGTAGTATTTTATCAGCGTATATCACGCTGTGTGAATAGAAGTAGAAACCATATGTGACCGTTTTTTAATTGTGAAAGAGCCGCACTTACCAATGTTCCAGCTATGTGGCGTTTGTTTTAGTGGTGATGTAACCGGCGATACGCACAACTAAACATGTATCGTTTGTTGACGAACATGTCCATGAAATAGATCAACTGAGTTAAATGGTTTGGGTATGGCCTTCATGATGGCTTATCAAGCAGTGTCATCCCCGTTTGGAAAGTGGAAACGGGAGCAGAACATTTTCCATTGTGAAAACTAATATGGGATTCGATAAACATGGATTGACAACAACCACATTTTGTGGAGACAAGTTCTTGGAAATGTCGACTAAGCAGACAGACGTGTTACAGAAACACATTTATTCAAAATTACTTGACTGGATTTTCCAGACTATCGATCACCTTATTGTCTTTTTATAGAAACGTCCCGTGGCAGGATTGCGGCGTCAGACAAAAATGCGTCCATTTCTATACAGACGTGGTGAATGTCTGTACTATCCTATGGAAGTATTTCAGAATACGTCTAGGAAGCTGTCTATAATCGGCTGGGTCAACTGCATCTGACAGGACGTCAATGGACAGTAGTCATTGCAAGATCCAAATATGAGCCACAATTGACAATTTTTTTCAAAAGGGTCGTCGCCTCAGGGTCGGCGTTAACGAGAGATTGTCTCTTGTAATGTAATTGTGAAAGTAGAGGCCAAGCTGACACTCCACTTACTGTGCCCCCACGGAATTTCGATATAGAGTAGGGTTCCCAGTGGTCATATGTTTGTGTAAAGCCTACCCAGAGGGAACGGATGGCCATGGTTTGTGACAGGGCTAAGTGCATGCCTCATTCAATGGCCTGTGATAAATGGTAGGCTAGTGATATATTGCGATGGGTGTTGCAATATATTACAGGAAGCTTTTTTTTCAAATAATAACGATCTTTAACAGCTTGGCCATGAGGTCTCTGAGGACTTTCCTTTTCTTACCTTTTGAGCAGATTCCAGAACAGAAATCCAGAAGAACAATTGAACCCAGCTCTAAATTATGATGAAGTGCCATTTTCATTTTATGAAGCCTCACCTGCATACATAAGTCAATACAAAACCATGAATAATTTAGTGCGGAGACCCAAACAGACAGATGTTTTAACACACACCCCGCACAAAGAATCGATCAAACATAACCATAGTGTAGCTCTACACCTGCAACATAACGTTTCATGCTTGTCACATAGTCTTCAAATTGGAAAAGGTAGTCATGGCCACCTCGTATACTGAACAGAATTAGAGACGTGTTGCCTCCATTATTGGTAATCATTATAAGGGAGGGTGTAGGTAATCCGTTTTCTAAACTCCTGTGTCATGGACATGATGAAGGTCTTGGCGCCCGACGTCAAAAATGAAGTGTTAATAAAGCGGGGAACAGAACAATCACGCATAACAATCACATTTGGCATGATGTGGGAAGTCGAGGGCGATAGTAGATGAATCTCCTCAGACACTGCAAGAACCTAGGTGGCGAGGACGTCGAGCTTCAGTGTTCCCACGGGTGTTTCTGGCCATGTCGAGACGCTGTGTTGTCATCAAGCGTGAAATCACCCTTGAAGGTCGTTCTTGACGTCTTCAGTTTTGTCGGTGTGAAGTTTATTTATTGAGGTCATGGAGCGTCAGGTGCTATACCATAATTCCCCAGTCCACCCCTTGTCGTTATTAGTTGCCTAGATGAAGGCTGTATGATAAACATCAACATTCTTAATAATGCAAACGCAACTTCCATAGTCGAGTTCAAATAAAGTTTTTAATTACTTAACTATATATTTTTTTCATGAGGACTTTCTGAAATTGTACATTACAGTATTATTAAACTTAGTGAGTGCTGGTTGCAGCATCATGACTTTAATCACTTAAATGGCATGTAAGACTTGAGTGGATGGACAGCTGCAAGAAAGGCATTCTGCTCCATGTTTGTAAGCTTGTTTTCTTTTTAGGACAGACTTTGTCTCTTGAGTTCTAGAGACTTTTCAAGAATGAGAAAGATTTTTACAATTCTAGATCTGACACACCTTCGTTTTCATTTAAGCTCGGAATAACAAGTTTAGCAGAACATCTCCCGTCATAACGGTAAACTTATAATTCGTCAGCTATATGGCTTGGAAGTTTATTCTGTCGGATATATGACTGAGTATGAAGTACTACGACTATGAATACTCCTGTCACTATATTCTATTATGAACGAAGACAAAAACGACTTAAATGGCACATATTACTCTCCATCTTCACATGTACGTTCTTCATTAAACCATTGTTTAATCCTGGAATTTCATAATCATAAGAAATATCAGCATTTACATCATGTCCAACATCAGGTACAAAAGCAGCAAGCGTATGAAAGGTTTTAAATCCTTTGAGAGAACTCAGCTGACAATTTGAGTTAAATGCTTCTAGTGAAATGCAGGCAACGTTGATGCAACCCACTAACAACATCATCCCTCGACAATATCTTCCCATTACCAACTGGAGATTATCAGCAAATACTAGTATAGCCAAATTTAAAATAACAAGAATTCTGGGGATTCTAGCGACGATAAACACACTCTTAATGATGAGGTTTTACGCATCCTTACAATGCAAAATGGAGGATTCTCGCCTTTCAATAAATATTCGTGAGAATATCTTACATCGCAATGCGACATCGTCGTAGAATTTCCTTTTCAAATCTGGACTTACATCCCAAGTAAGTACAACCGATAGTTGGTTAATTTCGCGTCGATTATTGATTCCTCTTCTTTTGTATTAAATCCCGAATGTAATATCTAATAACAGTTTTGTAACAGCGGTATTGCATCACAAGGGATGTCACAGATCTGTTGAGCGCTTGTTCACCGTCACCCACTGTGTTCCCAGTAACTGCGATATGATAGGGTAACCAACATAAGGCGGAGTCATGATGAGCAATAGGCAACTTTATCACCGTCTTTGGATCCATCCGTAAAATATATATGTACGTATCAGATGTGTTTCCTAAGTGATAATACTCTTATTGATTTTGACTTTGGTAAAGTATGATTCACCTCTGGATGTTCTCACTAACAAGGTGGAAAAGAAAGAGCTATATTTTCTAGATCTGCGTAAAAAGCAGAAATGTCAGAATGTTTACCGAGTGGTGGTATAAGAGAAGAACTATGAGAGTAGAGCTCTTTATGCGAAAATGATAAATCATTTGCTGGATGAACTGGGGATGTTATTGAATGGTTTTAACAAGCTCCACCATAAATGATTGGACCGTAGTCAATTACTAAACGGATCGGTGTTTAATTAGCTGGATGAGGATCCTTAGTTTTTGGCAACTTTCAATATGTCCACTGCCTTCAAGCATTCATTTTTTTTAATATTTTGAATTAGGCAGAAAGGTCAATTTAGTGATAAAAAAGAATGAAAGAATTTGACGTCCCTGAAAACTTTAAGGGGCACCGTCCGACATTAGGTCTGGTTAATATGTTTTACAAGTGTGTTCCCAATCTGATTTAGATTTTAAAGAATTGGAATGCGTTTGTAAAGATTGTTTTTCGATTTTAAACATAACTGATGTTGCCTTCCGATAGTATTCGGACAGTGGTCGACAATGTTACTTGAAAAGTCTCTGGTAAATGTTTGGAACTAGCTCATGTTACTGCCCAAAAAAAAACTGATGAATAAAGGATACTAAACGATCCATATTGGTTAAACGTATTAACGATTTGGATCAAACGAACAATGACATGTTTGGTAATGTTTAAAAAAAACTTGTTCCAGAGCAGTGCTGAACTCAGACATAGAACATGACAGCTTTCTTTTCTTGACCTTTTAACACACTCATACACATAATTGCAAGAGTTTCACCACGTTCTGTATCGTTTAACAATTTAGCTCCATTATTAAGGTGGTGATGATAGAATTATACCCTTACCTTTTAATTTTCAGTATTATGTTCCATACGTTGGTCATGAACGTGTTTTGGAAACATAATATTGCCAAGACTGGAACATATTTTGTTTAAATGTGCTTTGACATTTAAAATTTTAGGTTTTATTCAAATTATGCAATTTGTGGGGGCGTCAGAAATAGTGATTGTCCTTTTCTCCAAACTTTCCTTGCATGTTTGCAGTCATTAGTAGTGGAATGGTTGAAAAATGATCATTGACACACAGACCGCTGTGGACTGACCATTCGAACCCATTTAACAGATGTGTGCGAGTGAGTTATAAACCTGGAAAAAATATGACCCCGTACCAGGATGTAAGTATGTTCTCGAATTATCATTTAATGTGCACAGATCGTTCTTTGAAATACAGTCGTCTAGTATTTCCCATTTCTGTTTGCATGAGAACGAACCCAAAGAGCATTATGGCCTTTAAACGCATCCATAATAATACACGTATCAAACAGCTGGCCGTAAAGAACCTGAAGATCAGCTGGTTGAGGATGAAGAGGATTTCCAAAGTCAAGGTTTCACAGCAAGGTTTGAAGTGATATATTCAGGGAAACGAGGCTACATGTAAGTATAACACCCTGTCTCACCCAAATCGGAAACCTGCAGTATCTCTAAAGTAGCGCATGCATTGTTGTATGTTAAGAAAAGCTTGTCCTTTAAACGAAAATATTCCATTTATCATTCCAAGATACATATGCGTTATATCCTTTCACGACAGAGCTTTCACAGCTTGTCATTTTTCTTTAGTCATATCTGATCTGCATTATCTCACCATGTTTTCTAATAGACATCGTGACAGCAAGCTGTTATTTATTGCTGAATGATCACATTTGTTCCATTTAAGTACTCTATTGTGTTATGAGGTGTTTTTTTCGGCTTGCTCTAAAATTATTAGACATGAAGTTTAATGTTGATGTCAGTAGAAACGTGTAGTAACACATCGACCTTGTTCAAAAACAGGGCTGGACGATTGTAGTGGATCTAAGATGACATAAGGAGAAAAAGTTCTTACCCGACGTCACGAGCATTGCATTTGTATTTTGACATGCTTGTATTCACCTGTTTGTATGGGTAAGAAGTTTTGCCGGGATTTTAGTCCTGTCCCGTTCAGACACCATGCTACAGTATTTACCTGTCCTATTTTGATAAGAGATGACTGTCCTATTCATGCACAGTGAACACCGAGTCAACCATTCCTTGCTGGTTCTCTGACAGATATTTTAAAACTTACGTACCGTTGTTTTAGTGCCCTTGGGTCGAGTCCTCGAACTTTAACTGTTCATGCTGACACGTTATCTACTCGGCAGCGGGGTCCGTTGCAGTGGGTGAGTAATATTACTCCGTTGCAGTGGGTGAGAACACAAAATCATCAACAACACAAAACAAATGAAAAAAAAAAATCAAGCACACAAAACACGTTTCATGTGGAACAGTCCCATACCGTGTTATGCGCATACTAATACCGAGATATATTTCAAGCAGAAATTTTCAAGTTTTTCCTGTTTCCGTAATTGTGTAAATATCCCTACACATGTAAACTCGAATTTCTATGTATATATACGAGTTGAACATCACCACGCATATGAGACAAATCTTAATCCCGTTGTGATGTAACACTACACTCTATATACTTTGGCCGCTGTAATCATGAATTATCCGTGTTTCCTTTTGTCTGTGACATTTTATGATGATTGATGATCTCTGAAATACATACTGTATAAATAACTTGCTGTAGTGTCCAATTGCGTGATCAGTGAAAATGCACAAAAGCCTCGCGATGCAATATTCCAGTTATTTGACGGCGATCTCTACAGATATTTCAGTCTCGAGCAGTCAGTTCAGTGATTGACACCATAAGCATCGATTGGGATGTGAAGGGATGATATCAAACATTTACACGTTATTACTAGATTGGCACTTCGTAATCGGTCTATTTCAGACAATCAGATATAAGTATGTACACTCATGGATCCTTTGCATGGATCCTTCAAGCTGCAGTGCCTGGAAAACATTGCGGGTGTTTCTCATCCATTGGTTGCATTTTGATCCGTGTATAATGTTCTTATGAGTTGTGAAAAGTTTACTTTGCTTTATGAAATTATATTTCTTTTGTGTTTACTTTTTCTATCCAATTATTTAAATTTGCCTTCAATCAACAAATAATTTGATTATAATTGCTCTTGTGAGATATGTAATTTGGACCTTGTACCTTTTGTCATTGATTGCCGCAAGGATCACAAGTTCAAGCAAAAATGTTATTTTCTGTTTTCCTTCAGCTAGTCTAAACACGTTTCTCTGACCATTTTTCAATTGTTTGGTCTCTGTCTTTTGAACTGTATAGAGTCCACTTTAAGAATGGTAGTAAGGACATGCCACCTATTTTATGCATTATATTATATTACACCTTGCCTCTGTTTCGCCATGGGGGCATAATATATTTGATTATACAATCCGATTCCGTGTCTGGGGCAGTAGAGACGAATGTTGCCTGCCAGCTGGCCTGGTAAAATACAAATATAGCTGACAACGGATGCACTGCATACAGGACCCTGCTTTTTTGACACACTCACGAAGTGAAGACTTCAGCTGTATCTCCCACTGAGACCCCAATCCCAGTTTGCACAGCATTTGTGTACAGGAATGAGGCTGACAGGACAACGAAGTAAGGGGAAAGATAGTGTTTGCTGTGTGTCTGCAACACGGTATTGAACCATTTTCAGTGGGTTAGCTTTAACTGGGTGATGTATGTTTAAGTCTGTAAATAACTCATCCCTATCTCAACCCACCACGCTGACCTCTGTTTTTATGGCCAGTACTCTTAGTCCTTTAAGGGGTTATCTGGTTTGGTATTAGGATACACGTCATATACATTCTGGAGTTTCTTTGCATTCCACTTTTCACCTTGATTTAAAGATTGCACTCAAACGTCCCATGACTATTATTCATTCAATCTGTCCTCTTTATATCGTTCTGGAAAGACCACACTGATCTATTTTTCCGTGATAGAGTATTTCTCTGAAACATTGTGTCTAAAACGTAGCTCACCAATAATGCCATTTCATTAAGAGGTTCGAATCCAAATTTGCAATTGGCCGTCGAACAACTCATTTGAAACATATATTTATAGCCTTCTAGAGTGAACAGAATTCTATATATTTTCGTAAAATGATTTTGTAAGTAAGCTTCTTTTTGCGTGTAAATGGTAGGAGCCTATTTCTGCTGAAATATTTGACGTTCACAAATGAATCATGTATGTATTATGCCTTCCATTGTGGATACTGTGTTGTGGTCTGCCACATTCATTAAACCCTTTGAAACCTGTCCACGCTATGCCTCAAGAAGGGGCGGTGGGGTAGTCCAGTGGTTAAAAATCAATGTTCGTCGTCACGCTAGAAACCAGGGTTTGATTCCCAACGTGGGTTCAATTTTGGAAGCCCATTTGTAGTGTCCTAGGCTTGATATAGCTTGAATAGTGTCAACGGCGGCGGAAAACTCACTCAGTATGCTTCAGTAAAGTAAGTCATAATAAAGTATGTAGAAATGTATGCAGAGTTCAACCATATTCTCCAAGGCATAGTGAGTACATGTATGTAGCATGTATATATCATTCACATTGTGCAATCATTATGACGTGTTTACTCTTCCATGTTATCCCTCAGCGGTATTCGCATAAACATGTGCTTGTTTACCAACCCAGTTCCTTTCATTGGAAAATAAATATGTTCAAATCATATTGAGCTATGTACACTGAAGGGCAAACCTCCAAACCTCAAACGACTACCTGTTTGTGAATACACTAGCCATTGTGCATTGCATCGCTATAAAAGGTATGTATAATTCATGAGATGCATCAGGGGTCTTGCGTATTTACAAGTCGCCGGGTTGTCCAATCCTACGTTATGTGCCATCAATGCCAAGCCTCCTGTCATTACATCCGCATGGGAAATGGTCTGATGTCCCTCAGATAAGGTAAATGTCTGACATCAGAATTTCCGTTTTCATAAAAATGTCCGATTCCTAATTCGGTGATTGTTATCAATCTGGACCGTTTAGAGAAGAGCTATTGTACCCCAGGTCATTTGTGGTATTTATGTCTGAGGACGCACATTCCGATGAGACCCACCGACTGAAGCCATCACGGTGATTGTTTTCTGATTTGGTTTTGAGAACATGGCCACATGAACTACTTAGTGATGTTGCATGACTCACATTCACTTGCCCACAGATCAGATTAAAGTCACATATTTTTTGGTATGTGGGATGTGTTCTCAAAGGTATCGATGTTTTGGTACATTCATCTTGATTATGTAAACGTTTTCCTCTGAACAAGACAGTCTTGATGAATTTTCTCCTTTGTCGCCCCATGCGATGTCATTCCGCGCCATGTGGCTTACTTCTTACAGGATCGTGCTCAATTAGGTTCAGAGCTGATCATCTACGATGCGTGCGCCGAGCAAAATTAAACACGAAAATATGACTGTAAGTGTTACAGCCGTTATGCCTAACGTAATTAAGATATCGCTTTTTAGAAGACAATACCATTAATCATTTTAACAAAATAGACGAATTGTCAATTTGAAGCGAGGGACAAGAAAGATATCGAGATGGATAATTACATCGGAAATGTTTTTGATCACTAATGACCTGTCAACTCAAAAGCATATCACTAAGGACACTCACGTCACACTGAAACTTTAGCACCTTCACATAACTATGCAAATACACAACACAAGGCAATCGCCAATCACGACTATCGAGGAACATGGGTTCCTTAAAAGGAAAGTTTGCATTGAAAGTTCGTGAAATTAAAATTATTTGAAGTCAGCGAGAACACCCGGTGTTCACGGAAAGGGCAGGCATGTGTACTGAAGACACCTGACATACTGCATACTCATTGAGTGAGTGAGTAGTGTTTTACGGCCCTTTTAGTAATAGTCCAGCAACAACACCTCGCTGGACGAGAGAAATGGACTCGACACATGTGGGAATTCGAACCCGGGTCTTCGGGGTGAAGAGTCAATGCTTTAACCACTTGGCTATCCCAACTGTATATAGACAACAGACGAATATGTCACTTTAGTTTTGAAAATATTTTAAATATTTTCTGTTCGCTGCATTCGTCGTGTGACTGAAATATTACAGGTAGAATTCACTCAATCGTCCACACTTTGCACCCTGACGCGTAAGCGAGTACTTTATCTTTGTAAAAAGGAGTGTGTGAGTCATCGCTTGAGAAATATCGTTTGTCCCAATGCCCTACATTTTCTTGGCAACCAATAGCACACATTTTTCTTAATTAATCTTAGCTGGTGTAATATTTTCCAAACAAAAAGGTATTTAGGTGACGTTGGTTTCTGTGACACAGTCCCCTCTATCGCCTTGGCATTTTAATTAAGGACGCAAGGATCCCACATCTCCTTCTCGAAACCTTGAACACTGTCAACAAAACCAGATGCCCTTATTCCAGGGCAGATGACCCATTTCAAGACTAGGTCAGACGTCATGGGTCCTGACAGTGAGTACAAGCACGATAGTTGGCCTCTTGTCCTCTCATAAGGCTTCTCTGATGGTGCACATGTAGAGCACGTGAGCGCGAGCACCTTGAGAGGCGTTCCTGCTTCTCGGCGGCCGAAAGTAGTTCAAACACGTGTCTCAACTCGTGCTTCGAGTATAGTGACAGACTTTTCATATTGATAATCAATACCTCACTTACAAGGCTTCATGTTGAAACTGTGCAAGAGCAGCATGTTATAAATGAGTTAAGGGGAGCTCTGTTTTGATGCAAGGAAAAGTCCATTGGCATAAAAACGCTTCAATAATGGTGGATTAACTAGAAAAGATTGCTGATAGAGAGCTTCAAATAATCACATGCCATCACCGTATTATCAAAGCAGTTTGGTACACAATCATTTGTTTCAGATCCTAGTTTTTGTGTATGCTTGAAGGATAAGATGATAATAGGTAATTCTTCCAACTTTCCTACTTCAGTTTCCAATTCACACAAAAACTGCATATAAGAGTCAAGGATTTGTTATAGTTTCTTTGAATGTATGCAAATGAAACTAGCCAATTATCCCCTAAATCAGGACTGGTTCATTTCATAAACAAGGTAACCGCAAATAGCCCAACTCGTCAGTCAACGGAGACCAAGCTTTTTGTTGCATTCATACGGCTTACCATCATCTAATCAAGGCCAATCAAGATTAAGCTGCCGCAACCCACCCCCTACCCCCACTACATTTTGTTCATATGGCTTCATAGCCGTTATCTGTTATGACAACTGTTAGCAGTGTCATCAAACTGTACATCAACCTCGTTAATTGTCTATCCGTCATGGATACATTCTTCTTGTCTATACTGTAGAAAATCACTTTCGTGATACTGGCGCAAGCATCTATCTCGAAACGCCGTATCCACACCAATGAAGAAGTTGTCTATCCTTAACAAATCGTAGCTGTTCATCATGCCACTCACAGATGTTAGATGCCACTACTTAAAGAAGGTCAAGTCCATGCATAAATACTGAGATGAAAGGAGACTTAATGTTTCAATTATATCATGTGCGTGCATTCATGAAAAAGGCTTGTGCGTGAGTGCGTGCGTGGTGTGGATGGATGTGTATGTTGGCGGGTGTGTCCGGACCTATAACCTTAAGAACTGATATGGCCCGTGAAAATCCGTATTAGAATTAGTCTCCAACAACCCATGCTTGTCGTAAGAGGCGTCTAACGGGATATCTGATCACGTCCCAGTAGCGCAGATCGATGATCATTGTGTCAGTCAGTGAACTATCTGGTAAAGCCTCAATTAGTCCGGACCGCTATCGTACAGCTCGAATAAAGTGGCGTTAAACAAACAAACAAGAACACAAACAAACAGCCACTGAGATGCAACAATTTAACGCCCCACACTCACTGTATGCATAGTTTACAGACTATTGTGCGGACCACTCCTTATTTCATCGCCTAAGACAAGCAACAGGCGCGATAGCACCAAGTAGCTTGGTATGGCATACCTTCGGTTTGATAGAATACAGGAATGCCGTTTCTAAAGTGAGATCAATTTTTATCTTATTACGTGTTTCGTACGATATGGACGGAGACAGAGTCCTGTACATTGTCTCTCCGTAGATACTAACACATGCATTATTATTATTGTCTTAGACAAGTTCGGCTTCCCTTAACAATTAGCACAAATTTGTTCAAGTTCAAAGGGATCAAGGGCCGTTTCACATAGTATTTCATATAGTTGTAATATACGTACATGTACGATTTAAGATCAATAGCGCTATAAGTACCAGGACCTAGTTTTCGAACTTCTCTTAGTGCTAAGATAGGCGTAACTTAACATTAATGTACAGCAGTCGCGACCACTTAACGCTAAGAGTGTTTCGCAAATTTAGGCCCAGGGCCTAGATTTTGGAAGTTCTCTTAACGCTAAGATCGTCGTAAGTTAATGTTAATGTATGGCGCTTACGACTATCTTACCGCTGAGAGAGCTTAAAAAATCTAGGCCCTGGTTTGTTTCTTGGCGAAATGATCATTGTGAAGCCATCCTATCGTCGTACAGTCTAGCCACATTTAGTTATAACATGCTATAAGATCTAGAAAAGAATAACATGCTATAGATCTAAAGTTTCTTTTCGACAAATTATGGGATAACTCCGATTTTCACTTTCAGATCAGGTGGTCTGGAAGCCATGGGGCTGTTGACGTAAATAGTCCTAGTTAGTGTCAACGGTTGTTTGTTTATTTTTAGAAACAAAGGAACCACATAAGTTAGTTCGTCCATTAGTAACAGTTTCTACATCTTATCGTAATCTCTCGTCAGGTTTTCCAGAAATGTGGTAACGACTCATGACTACCGTGCGGAGTGATTAGGTATCTCCGTTGCTCAGATGTACTAGCGCGAGTGAGTATTGTTTTACCTCGCTCTAAGTAATATTTCAATAATATCACCAGAAAGTGGCTTTGTAGATTGTGCCTCTGCAGAGAATCGAGAGACTTCGTCGTGGCGAGCGAACGCTTTATCCACTATGCTGGCCCACTGGCCCACTTGTACATTCATGAGTACAGTGTACGTTAGTCACTGTGACACAGTGTGCACAATAACCGGAAGGAAGCAGTTATGATAGGAATAGGGATACGTGATACGGTTCATACGGTATGTAACCAACTGCAGTAAGCCTGAGGGCTTTGCTAGATTTTTCAGGCGCCTTTGGAAGTGATAACGCAACAGTTGCATTCTGTTGTTACTCAAGAAAAATGTAACCGTGCTGCAACTTGCATATCATAAACGTTTAGGTAAACGGTCACTTGGTTGAGCTGTAAGACGCATCAGGCATAACATTGCACAGGACGAAACACCGAGATGGTAACTGCCAAACAGAGGTTGTGGTTAGCATATTCTGCGTTTTCAACGAATATTGACATTTGATCCTTAGGACTTGAAACAGACTTACGATATAGCCGCCTGCTGGTAGATTTGAGGTGGCATCACATTCTATTTAAGACTGAAAATGGACATAGCATTAATTGTCAAGTTAATCAGAATGGTAGACTGGCCACTGAGTCCAATCAGCAAAAGGGGACAACATGTTGTCTTATTGTATGACCTCAAAATAAGGGGTAATTAACACTCCTTTTCTTGTCGGCTCCGTAGTATTAGAAGCAGTGCAGGAACCCACGAGCCATCACGTGCACAACATGCCTTGACGTCGTCAACAAAGGACGCCAGCGCTAGTTATCACTTTAGTTTGTACATTATTTGTTGGGTTTAGTTAGATCTGTTTAATTAATTTAGTGAGATATCATCATGCCATCTGATACGATATGTTGTTATAAACTAATTGACCGCCATTACTAACTTATTACTCAGGTGTTGATTTTCACACACATGCACTCAAATTGCGTTCAGTAATTCCATGGGAACTATGACACCAATGCTGCCTACAGTCCTTTTTTCATGAAAGAGCACGTTTATACTGCAAAAACGTCGTGTTCCCGAGATGTAGGAATTCGAATACATAAATTCTTTTCCGTATGTGTGTCACTTCTACATGCCATTCAACGACCTTCCACACGTCTGTTTTCATCAGATGAAACTACGCAGAATAAGCATGTCAAAAGTACCATCGTATATTAATCTGCTACACACAATACTGGCGACCCGTCCATGGATCCGCGATTATCGCAATAACGGTCGAGAGAGCACACGCACATACATGTGTTTTCATGGGTAGGTATGCATATGTGTATATTATACACCGAATCAACTAGAACAGAGCTGGTGGACATCTCCTTTATTCCTCATATCTACTCCAGTTGATACCCTAACCTGAACAGTCAGTATCGCTCAATAATCTACAGCACTAATGCAAATGAACCATGTCTTCACATTTCTAAGAACAGATTCTGTGCACATACTTATTGTGGAAAGGGGAAATAGTTGATATGAATACAGCAGGAAGCTGTTACAGATCTTTGGTTCTTCGCAGATCCTAAGAACAATTTTAGGGGAGAATGTAAGTGTGACTTTGCAATTTGACATTTTACAGTTTGAATTGTACACGTTGATTAGGGAACATCATCTTCAGCAGCTCGTTTCAATTACTGTCAACGGAGCACATAATCAACTGTCTGTGCATTATTTATATTCCATGTTTTTTCTGCAGGATGTGTTTACCGACTGATGATAACATTGCTCATAGAACATCTACATTTCATTACTGAAATAACAGAAAAGATATTAGCAGTGAACGAAACATGAACGAATTCATGGCGCAGTTAGAGCCATGTAAAGGTCGGGGCTCAAACCAACCATTATGCCAAGAATAACTGAAAACACGTACACATAGTACACATGCGCACAAACAATTACCCCCGGTCAACAAGAAACGTCACTGTATTACTATATGTCAATATATCCACATGTCCTCTGATTCTGTCCTTGGAAATGTATATGTTTGTTACTACAGGTTCATGCCGTGGACGTATGAAACGTACACTCTGCATACTCTCCCCAATATGGATATGTGTTCTTTTTACCTTAATTAAGACATGATTTTTCCTTATCATCCCAGTTCATTCAATACTTTTCAGGTCACCCATAATACATCTTCGTTGTAATTGTAAGATATTGAACCTTTCTGAAGCGATGGTCATTATGCTAGACACAACAACATACCGAGGCTTAATTACGGTCCTGTGTGTCTGGAAAATAACACGGCAAAATGATATCTTCGGGAAAACTGCTATGCCGTAGTAACAATTCATGAAAAATTACTTTAAGTGGCCAAAATCTGTCTACCATATAGTTATGCTTATGAACGAAATGTCTTTTGTCCATCTGCCCCTTTATCTCCGGCTTGATTATATATGCATGGTCGAAGTCTATTTTCATTAGTGTCAATAGGCGCGATAGTATTATAGAGTGGGTATTGTTCAAGAGAACTGCTAATAGTGGTACTTGTGGTAAAAAATGAGCGTCATCCCATTTACACGCTTATTGACAAGTTATAAATATAGGAGATAGTTATTATTAAAATCATTGACGGCTGCACGTTGGATAACGTCGCAATGATATACAGTACATCTTACACGGACTTGTAGCCGTTGATATATGACTAACACAACGTTAGTGTCAGATGGTATTATATCCATCTTGTATCTTAACAAGAAATAAAGAAAGAGAATTAATTCAGTGCTGTGAACTTTACATTGTCAGTGATAATATCAAGTGTTCGCAATTGGTGCTATCAGCAGCCGCCACTATAGCCCGTTTGGCTCAAAGGCGGACCGATACATTACAATCTAATTCGAAAACTTACAAATATAAAATACTCAATAAAACGCTCTTCATAACTGGAACATGGTACCGACGCAGTGAGGTTTTTTGCATATATTTATCATCAAAATAAAAAAGTTGTGCAACGAACTATCTAAAAATATTGACAGCTGACTGTTACGAGGGAGGAGTGCAGAGAAAGGCACAGCCAGGTGTTGGAGAAGCACGTGCACAAGTGTCGACAAAGGTTTTCATTAATCTATGATGTGCTGTCTCCATGCTTGTGTGCCAAACTAACTATAGTAACTGTTTGACTAACTCAGTAGTTGTTTGCCTGAGACAGCACATCAGTACATTTGACTTCAGTTTTACGACGATGGTTTTGCTACAAGATTCAGATCCTAGGCTTGGACCAAGGAGGTGAACAAACGTAATCGATCCTAAAAACCCTAACCACATCAGTCGATTCTTATAATCATAAATATCTTTGGACTAATTCCCCCAAAAGGCATTACGCCGGGATAGAGGCCAGCCGTACCTTGAATTGAGGTAATCATAAATGTTTTAGATATCTGAGGTTTTCACAGAATATCAGATGTCCCTTTGACTTTTTGGCAGTTTTAAAACACTAGACTTTTAGAGTTGTGCCTCCAAGAATGCTATTTAACCCTGGCAATGAGTTAGATGTATCAGTTTTACTTATATTATCACGTCTAATTAGGAAAATGTCATCCTTTAGCAATCGAATGTATGACAGTTTACATTACAAAAGGTGATTTATTGTCTCTCTTATGCTGTAACATTTACAAAATGAAAAGTATAATTTGATCCCGTGTTCACAGACTAAACGCCTCTTTGGACCTACAGAGGATGTCAAGGACAGGGACGTGTGACATGAACATTGCACGACTAATAATCACACACATAAATTTGGGATCAGGTGTTGGGGGTATTATATTATTGCCAGCACCACTGTTTCTGTGACAGCTATGACTGATGGTGGACCATTGTTTAGCGCCGCACTCAGCAGAATCCCAGCAATAGGAGGTCTGTAAATAATCGAGTCTGGATCAGACAATCCAGTGATCAACAGCATGCGCTTAGCAGTTGGGACATGCGGAAATATGTCAACCCGGTCAGGGAGCCCGACGACCCGATTTGATCTGTGCTACAGAATATGCAAACTCAAGCAATGGGCGCACCAAAATCAAAATCCCCCCAAATGCCGCCTTCAATACGACAACTTCAATATATACTTGCAGCTTTTTGTTTCTTTCATATTTCATTTCACAGTTCGTTAAACTGAACTATGACAGAGATGTATGAAAACATTAAACACTTTAGAAACAAATATTTATTTGTAAACCTAAGACTCTATTGTATGAAACCTCTGATTCACTTCAAAGGGAACTAAAGGAATAGTTTATCCCAAACGCATAGTGAATAAGGAAATACCAAACCACACCAGCAACTTTGCATGTTATCAAATTGTGTGTGTATATATATATATATATAACACATGCAAAGTTGCTGGCGTGGTTTGGTATTTCCTCATTCACTATGCGTTTGGGATAAACTATATATATGCATGTATGTATGTATTGTACGATTCCGACAAAAGGTATGTGTCAGTAGATGTTAAGTATCACCTCCTATGGTTTGATATGATCCACGTACACACACCGTTAAGGAACAAACACGTGGCTAATTCTCGTCCTCTGATTTGACCCCCTGAACTTGACCAATACATGAGCAATCACACCGAATCATTTGTGTCCTACTTAGGGTTTTTGCATAAAACAGTGGACAGTGGACTCCTAGGTACACTTGGGGTAACTGTTCTTTCTTTCTTTACATGATGTTAAGGATGATTCATTTGTCAAACCTCTGTTAACGCCGATGCCGCTAAGCGACTCTTGTGATATCTTAAACACGTGTTTGATCTTCGGATTTTAAAACACGCTGTGGATATAAGCTCAAGCCAAAACCGTACAATCGATTCTGCCCTTGGCGGAGATTTCTTGAAAAATGTTTTGTCGCTTTTATGTTTAGATCACTATCAAACAGAAATGATGCCAGGTACTGTCAAGGGGCAGGTAAACAGGCGAAAAGGCATTTGCTATATACAGATAACCCTGACTCAATAGCAATAACAGCAATGTATATTATA
Organism: Haliotis asinina; assembly: GCF_037392515.1. Classification (NCBI taxonomy): domain Eukaryota; kingdom Metazoa; phylum Mollusca; class Gastropoda; order Lepetellida; family Haliotidae; genus Haliotis; species Haliotis asinina. The sequence goes on from NC_090284.1 coordinate 59,687,383, forward strand.
TGTCATGAATAAGTGATAATTGTGTTTTCATTTTGTTTCATTTTTTGGTTGCATGTAACCTTTAAATGAGATATAATTAGGACATTTACTATATAAAGGAAGGTACGTCGCAACAACGATTTGCCAAAAACTTAAAATTCACTAAAGTTCTACATTTAATTGTCGTTGAGGAGGAGGGCATTCGGTTTTGTATTCATGCGCGCTGTCATACCGAGGATGTAACTGACATAATTCTTGTGATAATGAATCAGCTTTAGTCTCGGAAACGGAAAAAAACACAAGTCGTTCCCATTTGTTTTCGAAAAAACCAAATTTACTTTACTCACAATAACACATAATACAAGAGTTTGTATGTTTTTTATGGTGATTTTTATGATAAATGTGATAATGAAGGAAACGAATGAAAAGAAACTTGAATAAATACAAAAGCATATTTTGTAACGATGGTAAAGTTGCTTTTTCCGGATAAATACTTGGCCAGAACTTTCGAAGGTCGTTGTCCTGTGTATTTTGCAAAACCATCTCCAGCAAATACTTATCAGCATTTTCTTAGACTCCTGAAATTCATACTCGCAAGCTCGGTCAATATAGATGCGACATTAATGTACAGGGCATCAGTGTTTTCAATCTTCTTGTCAATTTACTGAGCCTCATGAATATATCCTTTTATATTAACGTGTGAAATGAGACGACGTGTATATTCATGTATGTGTTTACAGAGGGACTGTGACACCTAACAGAATCTCATCAACGAGCGTGGTGGTGTTACTTCTAATCATTATTAACGAAATCCATTACTCTTGTGGACCTTGATGTCAAAAACAACTGTTTGTGCGTCATTTACAAATGTGAAGGCCGACCTTATGTAAAAGTAGAAATCCTTAGCCCCGATACAATGTTCGTAACAACCATTCTTAATGTACTAGCTTTTGAGTTCGGAATCGAACTACAAATAATGAGTGAGTTTGGTTTTACGCCGTATTCAACAATATTCCAGAAAGAACCCATCGGGGGATGTGAGCTTCACACATTTTACCCATGTGGAAATCCAAACTGGGTCCTAGTCGTGACGAGCAAACGGTTTACCCATTGGGCTACTCCATCGCCATGAACTACAAAATAACAAACTAAAAGAAATAATATTTACAATGTTTATTGAATCTGTTCCGTTTCGTCACTCGTAAGTGCTCATACTGTTATCGAATGCCATATTCATCAAGGTGAACGGGAATCAGAATTAAAATGCATATAATGTAATACGCTTTGCATGTTTGGAACATATGAACTCAGGATGAGCAAAGACGGTATCGGCAGAACATGAAAATGATGTCCCGTCACATGGAGAGAAATTGAAAGAAAATATTGTATTCCTGTTCGTTACCACATGTTTTGAACCTGTTAGCATGGCAAACAGTGGTTAGTATTACGAGAATTAAAGGCACAAAGCATATGCATAAGATTGGAAATCTAGAAATAAACCACTTGACAGTGCCAAAAGAGTAATGTTGACAGCTATTGTCAGTCGAGATACCTACATGCCACATGACAGTATTAGAGCATACATCTGAAGGACAAATATCAATCATAACACCCACAAGTCATAGTAACACATAGTTTATATATAGAGCGGTCATTTAAATTCAGGTGTCTTCAGCTCTGGTACCCTGGTCAATTTCGACACATACATGTCATAGTACCAATCGCGCTATTTACAGGTCATACGTTGTTTTCGTATATGTACTAGGTCATACGCAGTGTAAATCGACTGTATGTTTATTCAAGAACTGAATGGTCAGATCCTATGAGTCAATCGATCTACTTACAGCTCAAATACCATCATGAATTTTGTATGTCAATGTCGAGATCTACATGTCCTAGTGCCAACTGCGTTGTCATACGCCGTTGCTGTTTTGGGATATCTACTCAGCCACATGTGCGGTAATTCGAGCTCAATAATGCGCATATACCATTGTTTATTCCAGAACTTGATCATTAGTTCTTATGACAGATTCAGTCGGTCTACTTACATGTTACATACCATCATGAATTCTGCATGTCGTAGGACAGGCCCAGTGGAGCTATTTACAGATCACAGATGCAGACTTATGCAGGCGATATTTATAACAGCGCCATTCAATTTATCTACAGCAAACATAGTATTACTCTTAACGTGTAGGTGTCAACAGATTATACGAATTGTCAAATCAAATATCTTACAGTAAATTCTAACTCACTCTTACAGTTCAATTAGCATTCTTAATCAAACAGCTTTAGGTCACCTCTTTCAGGTCATTCCTACCATTCTCAAGCCTGCTATCTTCGCAAGAGAAACGTAGCGCCAAAAGGGTTGCGCAACAAAGACAAAAATACCTGCCTCCCTACTTGCAAGCAAAGCCGGCGAAAGTTGTCCTCGTTCCGGTTCTAAAAATATTTTTAATGTCAAACTAAAATATCACCAACACCAAAGGTAGACATCCATTTGCTCACAGGGTGGTGCTCTGGGATTTTCAACCTCATATTTCATAATTACACATGTAAAGTATACTTTATTCAACATTTTAAGCGCCACTCGTGGCATACAGAGTCGTTCTTCATCACCATTACCGCTGCCAGCTTCCGGTTCAAAGGGTTGAATGGATAAGAATAAGCAGAACTTTAACAAAAACGAATATGATATTGCCTAGTTTTACCACTAAAATATTGAAGATTATATTTCTAATCTGCCCTCGTTACTGTTACTATTTTTTAACATTTATTCTCACACCCCTAAACAACAACAACAACAGCAAACAAAAACAAAACACTTCTGCCGTAGTGGGTGAATGAAGCAAGGGAGGGAACTCCGCAAATGTTCCATATGTGTACACATGATTCAACAACTATATTTAGATTAAACTCCCCTGGTCCTTCAATCTGTTGAACCGGAAGCTGAAAGGGATGAAAGAGGCGAAGAACGATTTTGCTTTGCCTGTGATCTACGATATCCAGACTACAGATCATTTACATATGTCAGCCAAGTTATTTACGTATAATATACTGCTGTCAGTGGAGATATCTGATCATTTCAATCCGCATGTATAAACGATACTTTACCAGTGTTAACTGGTTAAAGCGTTCGCTCGTCACGCCGCGGCCGCACACCCGGGTTCAATTCCCCCATGGATTCAATGTGTGAAGCTTAATGTTGGTAATTGCTAAATTTGCTAAAAGCCGCGTAAGCTAGACTCCCTTACCACTGTAAATCAGATATCTACTCATCGAAATGTATCATCGATCCAGATATCTCAAACAACTGCAATATGTTATCGAAACTACGCATATCGAGAGACTTCGCACATGACATTGTCAGTCAACATATCTCACAGATCATTATGCATTGTCAATGCAGATAACGACTTCACAAAGTCCAATGACAATCACGATTTCAGATTTCAGCAGATAGCACTTGTGGTCCTTTCTGCTCTGAGCCCCTTGTAGATACAGCGGAAATTGGTATAATCGTTGGTATAGCCTGGTTTCCATTTGTACAAATCCCACTTTCCATATCTAATTAGCAAAACATGAAACCGTGTTGTTTTGGGGCAACTGACACATAATTTATTCAAGGACCAACGTATGTGTCATTGAGACTTTGCGGTCCGTGTCGGCGTCTGGGAGTAAACAAGGTACCTGAGAGAAGCATCGTGTCCGCTGCTATAGATCGCATATTCACCAGAAACTACTCTTCCTTTCACTGATAGAGCTTTCAGTTAGTTAATGCGTCGGCAGTAATGTAATGTAATTTACCAGGCAATGCAGTGAGGATCAAATGTCCTAATATAATAAGAGTACTTATATGGCGCCTCATCCACATCACTAAGGGACATAACATACTGAACATCAGTATTGTTACCCCGGATGACCGAAGCTGCCTGTTAGGCGCTAGAAGGTTATAGTCACATGCTTTTATCTCACCGGGTACCCATTTCCTGCTGGGTGACGAGAGGCAATTTTGAACAAACTCACTTGTCTAAGGTGAGACCACATGTTTCATATGTGCTTCGTTCTGGGGCAGGACCAATGTCCTACAAACACGGCCACCTATCCAAAGACTGTCCGAGCTCGACGGTGCTTAACTTCTACTGATTTGTGACCTGAGCACTACGCACAGGACCACTCGCATTGCCAGTAACTTGAGTTGCCAGTGCTTTTCACAGGGAAAAAATTGAATAAGAGTATCTGTCACACATTATGACCTTTACATCAGAGCATTAGTTTGAATACATAGTTTTCTATTTCTTTGAAATCTTGATACAAACCAAGATCTAAATAATGCACAGGCTCTATATATAGAAAGCTAATAAACGCATTTTATTGAGAACAAACATACAAGGTATAACAATCGAAACTTTAGACGGAGTTGAGACATTGTTTAAGGAAGAGAACAGCATTTTAGCAGTGTTATCGCGAAGAGATAACAGGAAGAAGACTTAAGACATTGTTCACATTTTGGTAAATGTTGCATGTCTGGCCTTATTGTTCATTTAAGTCAGCTTCTGAAGTTTGACTGTATATTAAATACTCTATTTACAACATAAGATATCATAAATGATCTTCTCAACCAAATGATCCGAAATGAGCCGTCTGCTTTATGCAAATTACACAATTACAAATTGACTTTCACTTTGTGGCAGTTCATTGCATCATGGACATTCAAAGAGTGAGATTCTGATCCTCATACAGATACACGTCACCACTGTGTACATAGAAAGAGGCGCAACCCAATAAAGCCCTTTCCATATTTCACACCAAGGTCAACAACAGTGTCACTGATGGTACTATTCTCAATGCATGGTTGACATCACCACAAACACCAGGCGTCATTGTGATCCTAGAGTCCGCAAACATTCTTCACATGTCCGCAATACCACAACTTTAAAGTCTAAAGCCGAGACGTTTGATACTGGAAAGCTTTGAAGAAACGTAAAATACTGTTTTCACTGATGCGTGAATTACTTGATGGAAATTGGATATTTGGCCATTATATAAAGATATGATACACCTTGTATTCTAGTTAAATATTTGGGCCATATTCACTTCTCTTCTTTTGATATAGCCAACCTGAGCCGAAATTCAAAATACCTGTAGAAAGGAAACATATGGAAAGAAATTAACTTGCTTCTTTTGTGATTCTGCAAATAATAGAGCAAGTACGTTGTGCCTTTGACGATTTATATGGTGTTAGTGTGATGGTTGATAAATCGGAGGCATGCGAAGACATCTTTTTGTAGTTTTGTTCACACAAAAATATTCGAGGCACATTTTCGCATATGGACAGTATCTGTTGTCAGTCAATGTGGCAGTGAGCATTAATTAATTTACTTCATTTTCGTTCAGTACAGGTCGTCAAAATGGCACGATGCGATCTCGAGGTACCTTTAAGTATGAGTTGAGAATAGGCATTTGCCATCTTTACTGTTTTAGCTCATTATGTAAACGCAGATAGACTGAATGCTTGAATAGCGTTGAAGCCGCTTAATAGATTGTTCAATAGTGTGCTAACACTGTCAATGTTAATACCATGTAATCTATAGCTGTTTTCTTCATATGCTCGTTTTGATCATGGGTGAGTTCAAAAGAGGATATTCAAGCACACCTATGAAGTCTAACGTCAATGATCTGTATCACTGGTACTGATTCGTTATTGGGACGTACTATCAGTAATTTCATTAGCTTTGAACGATTGCCATTTCTAGGTTAAAACTTGTGTGATCATTTGATAAAGTTGTCTGTCTGCAAAATGTGGTCAATCACTTAAAGTCCAGTGTAACAAACATTTTAATCATTCTTTGAAATAGTCATTCATAGCAAACATTATTCCAGTAGAACATGATGGGCAGATTTCCTATATTTGACATATCTAAACACCTATCAGCCTTACATGTGAGTGATCTAGCAGTATTCCAGCACAATCACCAGACATCAGAAATTGTCCACTGAGGGGAACTGAACCCAATATTTTGGCGTGACGAGCGAACGTGTGAACCACAAGGCTACTTCAACGCCCGTTGCTTTCATGTACAAACATGTCCAAGCAATGTGCATACGACAGAACATGTATTGAGAGCAAGTAACAGGTATCATCGTGATAATATGGTGAATATATAACAATGAATATACAATATGTCCAGGGTTTTCAGATCACGTCAGGTTGTGTATCTGAATAGCTTCATGGTCCCTGTAGGTGAACACGCACTTGAACATCTTCTTGAGGGCAAGCATATAGCGTCTGTTCATGGTGATGTACACAACAGGGTTGTACACCGTGGACGTCTTTGCACAAAGGGCGGTAATTGTCGTTAGCAGAGGAGTCACGTTGTATGGGGAGTCAAATAAGGCATACAAGTGAAGGCACGCGTAGGGAGACCACCCGACCACGAACAGCATCACAACAATAACCCCCATCTGAAACAAAGGAAACTGCATGAAATACGTGGGGTTTTTGTAGATTTTTTATTACAGGATATTTATATAGCCCACATATCCATGCATCTAGTGCTTGCTCAAGGCGCTGGTATATGATTCCCTCGATCATTGGATGTCAGTTTCAACGTCACATCGTATATCAATCTCTAACTCTTGCTGCTACTAGGCGCACCGAGTTTTGTTGTGGCACTCTCATCCTAACGAAGTACCCAATTCACAGCTGGGTGGACTCAATGAATCAAACAGTCTTTATTCACTTAACTTTACCGCCAACGTAAGTTAGATTAAACAAACAAAATATTTACAACAAGATAGCACATAATTTCTTGAAAGAATGTTACATGAAATAAACATACAATGCTGTTTAAACATCCCCAACATCACGACTTTGCTCCAAGGGGTGTATATACATCTCAGAATATCCTGAGAAAATGTAATGAGGCTTTGTTTTCCTGGAACTACATGTGAATGACCTTGGAGACGCGAAGGTGGTACTTCCATTACACCAATGACCGTCAATTCGTCAAGGTGAAATGTCCAATGGGATGCATACTGCAAATGTGTAACCTTTGACAACTGCCAAATAGATACCAAGGCGGAGCATTGCAGAACCTGGTTAATAACAGACGGACAGTGTCGGCACAATTTTGTGGTCGCCATAAAGTCTTACCGTCCGATACATCAAAATCATCCGAGGTATACTTTCTGGCTACCAATTATAGCCTGTCGTACCCGTGGGGAACAACTAAATGATACTGTTCTATTCATGTTATTCGCATTACGCACCCACCACATCAATTCTTATCAAAACAGCACACTCCCTTTCCTCCTATTCATCTGCACACGCCATCCTTAAATGTCACATGAACAAAACAAAACACCAAGGAAGATTACAGTGATCCAGTGAGCACCGTCGCGGGTCTTTTTCAAGAAGTAATAGACCGATCTCCATGACAACCGTAAGTGGTGATGGGTGGTACCTCGACAATTACATGGCGTCTTTACGGGGAAGAGCATGGCCATCAAGTGACATTCCGGTTGTCGAGAGGAAAATGATTTCTTACTATGCCGTATTAAAAGGTTAGTTATATATTTATCATTTTAAAGAATGTCCTGTTTTGTGGAGATGTGAATCATTAGATCAAGTAGGCATGATATATTCAAAGATAACGAATTCGATACAGTGTAGAAAATGACTGATGGTAAGGAATTTTATCTTAAATTAGTTTGTCTCAGGTATTGTATCGGTTCATGAGGCACCTTGCAAATGTTTATAACCAAATAGCTGACCCTATGGAAGGCCCTTCCCTGTTAGTCTTATTTACAGATCAAAATAGATGAATGCAGTCGAGTAGGTCCGGGTGATCATAGAACAGTCACGGGTTAATCAGGCTCATTATTAGGTATATGCCCTTGCTATATTTCCAAACATCCCAGAGAGTCAGTGGGACGTCTCCTGGAAGATCTGCCTTATCTAACACACAGAGAACTGAAGTTGTTTAATGAAATTGCCGTTTTCCATGACGTCCGTTTCATATTCACAGGCAGCAGCATTGGTGGACCTCCACGTCAAAACCATAAGCATGGCGTTTGTTATAAGATAATGAGGCACAGATGGATACGGTGCTTAACGGTCTCACTAAATTCATTAAAAAATTACATTTCACATTTTATATTTGATACAAAATCACACTTTATTTCAAGTGGAACGTGATATTCCTTGTTCGGAATGCCCTCCTTTATTATTCACAGAACTAACTAACTGACTTACTAACTAACTAACAATATACAAATAAATAAATAAATAAATAAATAAATAAATAAATAAATAAATACAGCAAAGATGGTTATGGTGATAATGGGACAGTGGTTATTATGATCATCAGCCGACGGTTCCTGAACCTTGGAAGAGCGGGGTGGTCGGATGCACCAAGCTCTGCAAACGTCTTCGTTACCAAGAGTGTCAGGAGGGAGGTGTGCCAGGTACCTGGGTTCGATCCCATGTTCTGTCAACAAATTGGAATCAAGAACAATGATGGGGTCAGACAACTCAGTAGTAAGGATGCAAGCGAGACATTTCGTAAGTGTTGATTTCATCGAATTATAGGACGAACAAATTCACCGGTTTGCATAAGACAAAACCATGAGACTGTATACAGGCCTTTTCCACTGATTTACAATTCTGTGATTTTAGCTGACGTCCTCATATTCTTTGCTGTACCTTGAATGTTCAGTCGAATCCACAAGCACGATGAGATCGAAAGGGATCGAGCCATCACTTAAGACACTGTGTTTGTGCCAGTCCACCGACAAGGGATTATTACTATCATTCAACCATTGTTCTGTGAAGGACCAATCACCATTTGCTCTCAAAATTATCGAGGTTCCAAGATAAGTCAAGACTCTAAACATAAGGCACATTGGCAGGCAATTCAGGTCGACTTCAGGTCGGAACTACCTAAACTAATCGTCCAAATGTGGCAAGCAGTGACTCGGAACCCATCAATTTCTGCCTTACGTCGAGGAATAGCACCATTTGGGAGCAAGAAAAGATTGGAGGCGGCATTGTATATCATCACCTGTTTCACACTAATTTCTCCTCTCAGATTATAACAGCTAAGAAACAGAGACTTCGTCACAGCAAAAGATGGTGTAACAACCTTTATCTTTGGTAACTATTTTCTTCTCGAACAACTTACGAAGTTTCGACAGCTCTACCCTCAGCAGTTCTCCGATGTCTTGTGTCTTCGCGTGCTGAACACCCATATTCTAGGTCAGAAATACCGTTTGAAACGACTATAATTGTAACACCAGGCGTGACTGCATAAACATTATGATCACCAACTGTTGAACGCTAATTGTGGAATCATAGTTCTAACGACTAGGGACAGGCGCTTTATACCATCGTTCATGCGTTAAACCATCTTTCAATGCTGTGTTCCTGTTGAGATGTTCCAATACAAATCAGAGGTGACTTGATGATGCTTGTCTACTAAAATTCATGGATACATCCTGTGCGTACGTTCCAAATATCATACGTAAAGTAAACTGATCTGACTTTTTTAACAAAAAATCTTTTAAAACATTGAAAGTTTGGTATTAACCAGCCGTGTAATAACACACGAAGATAACGCCTTTTCAATGTTGTTGGTTAGAAATGATTGTGATATTTAATATATCTCAAGCAGTAATGTGGAGGAGCAGCATATAAAATAACATTCACCTCCATGAAACAATCACCAACGACCCTGGTCACACGCGGTTAGGCAACGATGCCATTTTAGATATGGCAAAATATTGCAGATCAAGAGCATACAAGAACGTTTCCTATAGTTGCACTGTTGACTTCATTCCATATTCATGTCGATCGTGTAGTTCACGCAGAACAACAGATGCAAAGAGAATTTCCAACAGGGTACAAATAGCTCTCAGCTACGTCTTTTGTCTTGTCTTTGAAACATGCAATGTCTTTCCTCTGCTCTAAAAATACCCACAAGACACACAACGCTCTGAAGGACCACTTTCTTGTGTTTCTGGGAGGCTGTATGTTCTTCTGAACCATGCAATCAAACTTTCTACTTTCCGAGTTCCCGGAATACTATGTCGCTGCTGGCAGCTCTAATATCCTTTCTGTGCAAATATCCAATTAATTGTGTTGTTTCCTGTTGCAGTTCATATTCAGTGCATACACTCAAATTTAATTCCTTTTCTTGGTGTCATATTCCATCCCCTTTCCGAAACATGATCCGCTTACATCTGACTCGTCTTGATTATAATCAGCTTTGCTTCATCAGCTTTGCAGGTAGATCTCGCCGAAGATATCGCCAACATCATATGGAACATTCTAAAGTAATCTCACATGCCATAAACATAACTAAAATCATGTTATGTGGCTTAACCCCGAATACTCAGGTAACATTTCCCAGAATCTGATTGTTCCACGACTCAAATGACATAGACAAAGTTCGCGGGACTGCATCTCCACTGCACCTATGTTTATGAAAAGGGCGTTATAATGTTGAAACCATTTAATCTGTTATGTGAACATAATATGTCAAAGGCAAAACCGGATATTATATTTACAGAACTGGTGCTGCCTTGATGTAATCACGAACGTTACTGCTGTAGTTCTTACTGTACAGCCTAGTTAGGGTCAAAGCAGAAACCAAATGTCCCAATGGTCCCTAGTTTGGTGATCTACAATGACTGTCTATGGCCTGTTTTTATATTGAATTGCCATTTATAGCTAAATCATTTTAGATTTAATTACTAGTTCATAATTCATATATGTGCTAATCTATTGTCCGTCGTTGATAGGATTTTAATATTTGCTTTGAAATAACTAATAATCTGTTATTGTATTTAGTCACGATAATGCCAGTGTGACTTCAAATGTTAAACCACTCTTACTGCACAGAGGTACAGTATTCGCCCATCATGTGGACACAGTGTGGAGTGATCATGATTTATGGATAAAACTTTCTCATGTGACGGCAAATGTCAAGCTTCGATTCTTATTTTGGTCACGTCTGCGCACAGACCCGTGCCAGTTATATTCGGATACTTGACGTAATTTCCAAAGAAGTACGTGTTATGTCAGTGAAGAATACATATTTTTCATTAATAAAATTTTCGTAAGATCACATTTGTGCGAAATCATCTTACCTGTGATCACATAACTTTTATTTAACTTTCTGTTGCTTATTTATCGAATGGAAAACAGTTTCATCAACACAGGTACAGTACCGTGTACTCCTTTAGTCGGACATTTGAACTGAAATTACGTCCGCAGAGCAGAGATGATTTCACATTTGTCTATCGCATTTTACAAAAATTCTCCTTCATGAAAAGTGTTTATGCTACACTGAAATAACATATTATTCCAGGAAAATTTGATCAAGTGTCAGAATGTAGCTGGCAAGAGTCTGTAGCTAATATCTAGTGCCCATCTGTGTTGATGTTTCGGGAATGCTGCTAAAAGCGGCGTAACACTAAACTCATGCTCTTCTCTTCTCTCATACTTGGTTTCCCTACTGTTATAATATTGTTATCACCCAAAGCGACGGACAAACGTACTCAAGCACTCTCATTAAAACGGGATCCTTTTCGTTACCTTTGTTGTCTGTTTTTCATTTGTCCATTCGACATTCTCCTGTGCCCCACCCTCCCCGATGGCACGCATGACTCTGAGGGTGTGGACGTAAGCAAGGCCGATGACCACAAGGGGTAAAGCAAAGCAGACCAAGAAGATCATGATGACGTAGGAGATGAAACCAGCATCTCGTTCCCGAAGATCAAGCAGACATGCAATGTTCGACGGTTCTAAGGCATATCTGAAACATGGAGTATTTCGTCAGACATGAGATGTCACTGAAGTAACCTCAGCATAATACTTCAGGCAGAAAGGTGTGTCTAGTTCCATGACTACATCCAGCTTTTACCACCAAAACCTCTTACAAAGACACGCTTGACTCACCTGTTCTAGGTATGAATGTTACGCATGCTATTTTTGACATATTGTCTGTTCAACTGTCAGGCACATAGTCATCGTTTCTTCTTCGATATTAAGCAGAGCATCCAAGTTAACAGAGTATTTTGGGGCTTCCCCATCTTTTGGTACTTGTGTGTCAGATAATTGAATATGAAACCGTTGTCGCAATTTCTACATTTGATATTAAGTAGTTCTCATATTCCAAGAACTATGCTGTATAATGCCTACTCCACCAATATGTCCAGGTCAGTTGGAACACTGTGACATCCTTAGGAATCATTATTTTATACATGAACTATTTGGACAATATCCTCTACAGGTAACTGTATTGACTTGCGCATCATTTGGCATTCATTGTTGCTGCTACTGCTATTGTTTTGTTTTCTTTTGTTTTTTACTTTTTCCATGATGTGTTATTCATTCCTGGATTGAGTACATTTGCTGACTGGTATCAAATAAACAAAAGAGAAGAAATGGAGTGAAAAACATCACCTATACTCATCCATACACATCCATACCAACTATAAGCTTTTAACATCATGTTATATACTGTAGAAGAGATTATTCAGCCATGTTGTGGAGGTACTAGTTTAAAGTAGTGCATATGCACTCATACATGCATTGACACATGCACACACGCACGCACGCACGCACGCACGCACACATACATACACATGCATAAAGTACAGCATATTAGAAAAAGGTTTTCGTAAGAAGCCCACTGCCTATAAAATTCAGTACATTTGGATTTATTCAAGTTGTCTATTTTTTTTAACCGGTTGTTGTTATTGCACATGAGATGACTTGTGGGGTTAATGATATTCTGGAAGTACTCAGTCTGACATGGAGGGTGAGATGAGGTAAAATGGGGTTTAACGTCGCGATTATGATTATTTCGCTCATATGGCGACGTGCATGCTTGTGTCTATGGGGTTTTGTGTACTAGCACAGATTTAAGCAAGCTTTGTAGTGTTAGCTCAAAGCCAACCAGTCCTTGTTGCACCCATCAATGCCAAACGCCAGACAGATAACACCAAGTTCCACACTTTAACGTCTTTTGGTATAACGCGGTCAGGGATCTAACCGGTGACTTTCCCCGGCTCTCTCCAGCACACGGTGATCGTGATTGTGTATTATGTAGTTGATACATACACACCTACCTGTGATTGTTTTCTAATCCAAGGAGATAATATATGGGTACTCGGGTTACATTAGACATGAACCATTAAATACAGAAGCATATAACGTGGGGTGATACAACTCGTGATTCTAAACATAAACTAATTAGAATCGGACCATACAACTAATTAATCCCTGTCATAAAATACGGCAATCTTCGCAGATATCATCGTTGTGTTTGAGTATCTTCACACAAACCTAATGGAATTCCTCCCTTGATGTACAATCTCATCTCATATCCAACCAATACCATACAAAGGTCAAGTTAGAATTGGTATACATACCGACTCCAGCCAAGTAAAGGCATTGCTGCCCAGAAGAGAGCATTAACCCACACCGCCACTGTAAGCCATATGTAATGTCGACGTGTGATCTCCAGATCTGAAACAAAGTAACAGAATCACATTACATTTGGAAAGTATGGGTCTCAGTTTGCTGCTTTTAAGAATCTTATTGGGTTCGTAAACCTATACAATCGTGTCCAAATACCTCACATGGTTCAGATATAGGGTGCTTACAAATGGAGTTTTATTGTTGCCATTTTAGTCCAATAAACTAGAGACTTTAAAAAGGATGAAAGGTCTTGTATGTACAAAGGTGGATATTACGAAACAATCGACGTAATAATTCGCCTACGTTTGGCAATTCAGATGATATTGCGTTGTAACGATTGGTTGACGGTCCTCTGTCTGATGTTGAACTACCTTGATGTACTTGCAAACTTTGCCAATCGACAGATGTGAGACGAAGCACGTGTCATGTAAAATCAGACTACTCGTATGTATACCCCAGTATACTTCAAGGACCTGTTGCTTTCAAACTAGTTGATCCATTTGAGTAAACTAGCTGGAAATGCTGGTGAAGAACACTGTCCAACAACTCTTCTAAGATTAGTTGGTGTCACCAGTCTAGAAGTTATGTAGACTTAGAACATTTTGACCAGCGCTCGTACATGATATAGGTCGACCAAACTCACTGAACGTGGCGTTGCTCTGCACGAAGCATGGGATGGAATGAACCAAACTGACATTGGACACTTGATCACATGTCGAATCAATGAGTTGAATATAGAACGGGATGTTAAAGAGCTTGACTACTCATGGTATTTGATGAGAATGAAAGTAGAGCGCTTTGACCAGTCACCAGACGATATGGATGTATCTTACGTTCAGCGACTAATGCAAATCTTAGACACCCCTGCTACACTCCCAAGCTATCTCCTACTATAGTAATATGCTCTTGTTACAGTGATAACGATGACATAGTGCACGATGATTAACAGTTCAGAAGTGTCAAGTTCACGACCCCTGTAACATATTATAGATTGCTTATTGTACAGGATGAATGCCTTCTGGCAATGAATGGTGGCTATAAGGAAATCTCCAGTGGATCTAGGGGAGGTAGTTTAAGGTATTTCATGCGAACCTTCCGTTATTATGGAAAATTACTGCTAGAAAGGCAGGGTAAAATCGTTGACCTTATACCTGACCCTACGCTAATGGCGTAATTGGAACCTACTGATATGGGTTTGATCATCCCAGGTTTTATCTTTGTTCTCACTGGAAATAATATGCGTGATGCTGGTTATCAGAAGGTAGACTGTATTGCCTTCACCTAAAGGAAGACATTCGATGTGACAGTAGGATGAGTGATTGAGTGACTTTAGTTGTACGCCTCGTTTTGCAGTTTTTCAGTGTTATCACGGAATCGACACAACACAAGAAATG